>NC_039362.1:146999689-147641889 GCF_003573695.1 Papaver somniferum
TACCATAGTAGTATTGAGAGAAAGAATTACTGTGTTCTTCATTACCAAACAAGAGTTCGTCCACTGTATTAAATAGACACAGACTCTGACAAGAAAATAACAGAAACCACACACGTGTGGAGATCACAACCACACAAACAAATAAAGATTGTGTGTAGAACATATACATAGAAATAAGGAAGAACTGTGTGCAGGTCACATGCACAAAAATGAAAAACCAAATACTCTTGTTACTAAGAACCACCTTGCTTAAAAAAATACACTTAGGACCACCCTTGATGAAGGGGCCCACACAGGTATAAGAGTGCTGTTATATAGTATAGTATATCTTTTAAGTGTTGTTAATCAATAATTTTCTTTTTTACTGTCCGTGGGGTGGATCGTGTAATAAGTTGGTGGGCTCCTCTGTCAAGTGTCAAGGGATTTGGATTGCGTTAAGGGCCGGCTCAGCCATACCGATTTATCAGATCGATATAAATTAGACACAAATCATCGGAAGTCTTCCTCCAAAAACACATAACAAACGTCGATCCGGGTTTTCAGCCAGTAAAACCCTAGACCTAAAGAGGATTTCCCCAGTCCTTGTTTCTTCTATATGATTTGATGGGGAATCTGGACAGTCTCCCATTTGAAATCATCTTAGATATTTTCAAGCGCTTAGACTTCAACGAAGTTATTGAATTGAGATTAGTATCCAAAAGGTGGAAATATCTTGTTTATCGTCGTCTTCTCGATTCTCTTAAAAAAAACTCTAGCGGAGTGGGAGCAGAAGCTAAAGGAGTTTAAATCTCAATATAGTTACATCCAAAGTCTTGAGGAGGTTTGTAAGTCCCTTAAGCAAGTCGTTATTAATGCGCAAAATAATTCTGGTGGGACGAATGCAAACTACTATTTTTTTTCAAAAAACTTGTATGCTATAAAAAGATAATAACTACTAATATAAAAATTATGTGCTTCATGTAACTCTACGAGAATTATGATACTTGTAAGAATTATGATACTTGTAAGAATCATAATGTTTTTCTTTTTAGAGAATACTTTTAAGATCCAAAAATTAGTAAAGAAACGCCGTAATAGTAGTTGCTTTCACTCCTAAATCAGAATTTTCTCTATATTGAAGTTTTTAGAGAATACTTGTTCTACCATGAAGCTTGCTCTAACATCGTTTCATCAATGGAGTATATATATTTATCGAAGTCTCCACCAAGTAGAGTTTGAACGAAAGGTGAAGGAAATTAAACATCAAGCAAGCCGTTATCAATGCCCAGAATAATTCTACTGGTGGGCTTTAACTTTTTAAGAAAAGTAAACTCTAGCTCTTTGCACAAAGAGATTTTCGTTAATGAATGGTGAATTTAGAGCTAATATTTAGCTCTTTAATTTATTGGTGAATTTTGCCTAATCACTGAGAGCAATTTGCAATTCCACGGAATTAATACCCCTTGTATCAAACACAATACACGGTGCATCAAACTCAATATAGGCCCAAATCAAACTCATTCATTGAGGGTGTTTGCAGTTAATTGCAGGCTGTATACTCAACAACAAAGGCTAGTCTTTTCATCTTGTACCATCTCTAACGGCAGTAAAAATACTATAGTTTAAGTGCTACTAGATTCTCTTTTGGGTCATCTAATAATTCAAAATTTTCCATATTAGATATTGATGTTGTCAGGCCTTAAGTTTCTCTTTGGTTTTTGATTTGAAGAAGCTTGATCCTGGATTAAAACTCTGTCTCTGTACTGTCTACATTAATTATAATTGTGTACGCAAGTGCTGTTCCAACTTCCAACCAAATTTTGAGATCAATGGCAATTGTCCTTTGCCATTTTTATAATCAAGTACTACTAGTTCTTTGCTATTTTGCTATTTTTCCTTCCTTTCTTTGGTATTACAAGCCTGGCTTGATTGGAGTATACCCAAATTAATTGGGGTATATCTAATGAGACAAAATCCAAGACATTTTGAAGTAAAAGAAGCCACCCCTTAACCTTGTATTTTCTAAATGGTTAATATATCCTTGTTTAATTAACACTAAAAATTCTGATTAGGTTAATTAATTGAGTTTAGATTAAAATTTTGAAAATGAGAATTCAGTAGATTAAACCTTTTATATGTCTTATGAGTTCGATTTCGATCAAAAAATTTAGTTTTGAAAATATGAAAGGTCGGCAAGGTCCAGGTTTGAATAAGGTGGCGACCAAGATCCGCCGGCTTGGTCGACGTTTGAATAGGATGCCAACTAAGTATAGCCGACATGGTCCGCAGATGAATAACACGCCGACCATTTTTAGGCCGGAAGGGTCGTTGAATGAAGAATATGCCGACTATCTTGGGACAGCAATCTTACGGTCGGCATGTAAATATTTCCTACCATGCCGGCTATATAGTCGGCATGGTAATGATTTCTAACATTGCCGGCCTGTAGTTATACCCAAAAGAAAACAGAATATGGGAAGATGTAATTCACTTTATTCATGCAATTTTGGTTACTACATTGATTGAAACATAAAACCTAACTCCTTGTCGACGGAAAAACGAATGTACTTAGCATGTGCATCAAGCCTTTGAACCCCTAGGCGACCCTAGTGGACGAATTATAGCCTCGTGAGGGTTTACATAGAGATCTACCCATAAAACCTACACTAAAACCATCAATCTTCGTTGGAGGAATCCCATTCATCTCCGGCCTGCATGAAGTCCGGGGCATACTCCGAGATTTTGGAGACCATGAATTCATAGCTTGCATCGAATGCAAATGCTTCCCCCTTTTCCTCCAAGTAGCGCGCTTTGACAACTTCATGCTACAAAAACAAAACACAAACTTACTTTGTTAGTGGTGTTTAGTAGGAAGATCAAAACAACATGGATCGCGTAAAATAAACCACAAAAACACTTACAAATTGTTCAATGGACAAGTTGAAGTTGGTAGCGTTGAAAATCCGAGGTTGGAGAGCTAAAAAATCGAGTATCGCATTTTCGATGACTAGGTGCCTATCATGGACTTGTTGAACACTTCTTCCATTAGGATTCCCGAACTCTTGCCTAAATTTGTTGTGTACCCTTACCCAAAAGGTGACGGCATCCACCCTTACGGAGGACTGATGTCTAACTCGAGTTTCCGCGTACCAATCTTTGGTGATCGCCAAATCTTCATTTGAATCAAATGAAGCCATTGTTGTATGTAGAGATCTATTGGGTGAGTTATATGGAGTGTATGATGATATGAGCCTTGGAGAGTATATGCAAATAGTTGTGTGTTGTTTTGTAGAGATAAATAGTGTATTTATAGGATGGTGCCCAAATTTGGCCGTTATAGTGCCTATGTACAAGTCAATCAATGCAACTGTACTTGCAAAAAAAATGAATTTTGAAATCGCCCGCGCGGTTTTTGTTTCCCCAGTATGTCGACTAAGTTAGGCCGGCAGGGTGGAAATTTTGTTACCATGCCGACCTTATGCTGATTTTAGGCATCAGGAGTTCATTTTCTTCTGTGTAACCGCCGGAAAGGTATTTGGTCATTAGCATGCCGGCTATGATATAGTCGGCAAGGTCGAAATTTTGTTACCATGACGAACTTATGATGATTTTAGGCATCAGGAGTTCATTTTCTTCTGTTTAACCGTCGGAACGGTATTTGGTCACTATCGTGCCGGCTATGATATAGTCGGCAAGATCGTAATTTATAACCATGCCGACCTTATGATGATTTTAGGCATCAGGAGAAGGTATTTTCTGCAACACATAGCCGTCAGGGTCGATAACATAATACTCTGCCGGTTGTACAACATCCGGCTAGGTATTGATCTGATTACCTTGCCGACCCTGGTATGCAAATAATTTCTGCTGTCAGGGCCGGCAGTCTGAAAATTCACAACCTTGCCGTCCCTGGTGTAGTCGGCAGTGTAACTTAAAAAAAGCATGCCGGCATAAGTATTGAAACTTTACATAGGTAAACAAACCATTCATTCAACAACTATAAATGCAACACTTTTTGTCCAAAATACGAAAACATGTCTGATAAACCTTAAGAAAAACA
This sequence comes from Papaver somniferum, assembly GCF_003573695.1. Lineage (NCBI taxonomy): Eukaryota > Viridiplantae > Streptophyta > Magnoliopsida > Ranunculales > Papaveraceae > Papaver > Papaver somniferum. Next base: position 147,003,729 of record NC_039362.1, read on the forward strand.
TTTGTCCAACAGTTAACCTTAACATTTGTCTACCACAACATAAAGAAATAAACTAGGAATGCATTCATTCACCACCACGACCACGACCACGGCCCCGTTTAGGAGAACCACCACTACTACTACCTTCACCACCACGACCACTAGGAGCCCTATTTTTGTCAGCATTCATCTTGGATTGTGCTTCCCTCCTGGCTTTTTCTTCCCTGTTTACTTCAGCATCATCTTGCTTGAAAAATTCATAGGCATCCTCATTGTCAACATTGGTAGCACAGTCAATGTGCTTGCTTTGCTCCTCAATCGACAAAGGCTCTCCTCTTTCTCTCGCGCAACATATCACCTCACAAGGATCTTCAAATGCTCCTTCTATTTTCAATTAAACAACAAAAAATTAATAGAATGATTTTCTAATGTAATCTTAAAACAGTAATAGAAACAATTTATAAAGAACTTAAGACTTGTTGCTGGGTCTTTCGATGCCATCTTCCTCTTACGAGCCAATTCTTCAGCAGTCATTTCCCTAATCGCAGTAGGACGAGCCCAACCCAAGTACCACGTCATGTATTTCTCACTAGCTTCATGACCTTTGGTCACCTCGTCCAAAAGGCTCACATCGATGTTACGGCCACGTCTATCGTCCCAATGTTCTAGAGCTGGCGGTGGAGCGTAAGCGACGTTAATAGTTTTTTGGGACATGCTGCAGTCATCCCTTAACACATTAAAGAACGGATGGTCTTCATCGAAATGAGGTTCTTCTTGGACGTAACCCAATTGTCGCATTACCCGATGTGGATCGTACATTGAATATCCATGGGAGCACACAATGGTCCGTAGTATAATGCAACTTCATCTCTCCTTTGGATTAAACCTTGATTTCTAGCATCTCGATACGGATCAAATATCACCTCATCCGCAGTCAATTTATTGATGGCGATTCGGATTTTGAGAAGCTGTTGTGGCATTTCCTTATCCTGACCACCCTTAAAACTATATCTTTGCCCTCTTGGTTGATCAATCGCAACATTCTCATCCACTTTGATGTAGGAGTTGGCTTTCACCAAAGTAGGGAAATGCTCATATATCCAAACCTATGCAAACACAAAGTTTAGTAAGAATCTTATCTTACGAGAATTTTGCAAATATAAATGATTTAGACAATAAAATTACTTGGAAGAGACATATATTTCCATTAACTTGCGAAGTGAGTGCCCTTGAACCATTTGTTAACTCATTGTTCAAGAAGGCGACCACCGCAGTACCCCAAGAATACTCATGCATCTTATCTAAGGGAACCAATAGTTGCATATAACTGGCATCGACCAAGCTTCCGGAACTGTCGGGGAAGATACATTTTCCCAGGACGTATAGAAAATAAGCTGACGCGGTAGCATTGATTCGCACCGAGTTCACCCTTCCTTCCTTATCAAAGATTTTCTTGGTCCCAGATAATGTGTCCCTCAACTGCTTCAGATTAAACTTCTTGCTTAGACGACCATTCTTCCTCACAAGCATAGACTCCGTCTCAGTCTGATCCCATCCGAACAATTTCTTGCTCAATTTGAAGATCTCCTCCCAAAAAATCTTATTATCGAAGCCCTCACCTCGAGGCCTAGAACTTGATGAGCATCATCGGGAGTTATCGCCATCTCACTGAATGGGAATAACATTGTATCAGTCTCTCCGTAGAACCTCTCACAGAATGCAGATACGGTAACTCTATCATGCTCAATATTCGAACTCTCCACCGCAGGCCACAACCAGGAGTTCTTCACAATCACTTTCACCTCCTCACATTCATCCTCAAGATCCCAATTCTTAGTCACTGAACATGAAGCTTGGCGCCTCATGAGACGGATGGCATGCTTGTGATCCTAAATACCAAAAAAACAAAATGAAAAGAAATACAAACACTTGACGCAAATTTAAGATAGATACACACTTAAATACACACTTAAGACGGATTGAGACAACTTACGATAGTATTATAGATCGTACATGCCCATGAGTCTTTGTATCCAAAAAGAACATTTCCACCATCTTTTGGGGTCCCCTTTGGAGGCTCACCTGGTTTCAGTCTAACCATCAAGTGACGGGGAGGCATGTGGGAATCAACTGGTTTAGTGATAACCCTCTTCGGTCTTCCGGTTTCAGTTGAAGTTGAAGCTTGGGTTTGTTGAACAATAGCTTGAGTTTGTTCTCCATCTCCTTCTTCTTCTTCTTCTTGTTCCACTGCCTCTTCAACAATTTCTTCTTCGATATCCTTATATTTATCTCCATTACCATCATCATCATTACCTCCTCCAGCAGGTAGCATGTCCTGATCACCATCATCATCATCATTGTTACCTCTTCCAGCAACCGGAGTGCTTTCATCAACATCATCATCATCACCTCTTCAACCAGATGGAATTGATTGGTCTTCATCTGGAGTTTCATCCGAATCACTTGGTTCCGGTGGTGGTTGAGAATAATTCCATCCACGGATCTTAACCGTTCCCGGCTCAACGAATGCCCCTCGATGTGTTAAAGTCAAGAGTTTGTCGCCTACGCGAGGAGGTCTTGAAGGAGGAGTCACATTTTTCTTCTTTCCCTTAAGCGACCTAAACAAGAAAAATTAAGAAAAAATTCATAAGTCGGCAGGGTCGACAAATATAACCTAGCCGGCTACACAAAAGTCGGAAGGGTCGACTAAAAAATGCATGCCGGCTAAACTGTAACCGACAGGGTATTATTCACATAACCTGCCGTCTTATAACAAATATGAACACAGTAGATACAAGGATTTTCCACATAATCGGTAGGCAAGGTCCATTACCCATACATTGCCGTCTAACAAACAGCCGGCATGGTTTTATCCAAATACCATTCCGACTTTCATAATTCAAGGCATCAGGAGAAACAAAAAAAATTGATATACAGCCGGCAGGGTCCTAGGTTAAATACCTTGCCGACCCTGTTAAAGCAGTTACAGATACTAAACAGCCTGCAAGATCTTCAACCTAAGATTTTGCCGACTGACCCTTAACATGAAATGTCGGCAAGGTCGTGGAACAAACACCTTGCCGGCCAAATAACTGCAAATTCAAAGATTCGATTTTTCTGACCTAATTTTACATGCAAACATGAAATTGAAGTACTGGAGTGAGTTTAAATAGGCCCTAACTTTCTTAATCGCGTCATATCTTCGGTTTCAGCGGCGTTGATCTCTTCTTCTTCTTCGACGGTTTTTTCTTCACTTCCCTTTGAACTGAACTTGGAATTCCAGAATTGAATTCATTGCGCTTTCTATTTGATTGTTTCATCTTACTTGCCCTCAGCGGTTTCATGGTTAAAGATTAATCGAAATTTTCGAATCGACGAATTAATCAACGAGTTTTCAATGGTAGGGAAGGAAGAGCCGGTAAGGTAGAGGTGGAGAAGAAGAAGAAGAGAAGAAGATGAAATGGTATAAAAGAAAACTGATTTAGGGTAACTAGAATTATAAAGGATAAGGGTAGTATTATATCTTCACCCATATTTGACCTCCTCTTAGTAAAGGTACTATGTCCATATAAATCTGGGTATACCCCAATCTCGGCAGGATTACAAGTGATTGCTAAACTTACCTGGCAGACAATGTTCCACATTTTGAGGATTCCTGTCCAGTTAAAAAGGAAACTAAGACGTGATGCTACAAAATAGCTGAAGTTCAGTCAACCATCAGCAAAAAGTAAGGACAGTAAAAGCATTACACAGCTAATTTTTCTATTATATATTATAAGTAATGGAAGGAAGGTTTAGTACAGGGTGCAAAATTTCCTTGTGGACAGTGAGTGAACCACAATAAGGCCAGTTGTATAAACAGTGAAGAAAAAAATAGTTGCAGAGTATCCACAAAGTGAATATCATCAAGGGATTCCACAGCATTTTCTAGGTGTTATCAAATTCTCCCTAAGAAGAATATGAAAACATGGCCAACAAAATACATGTGATGATATAACTCAGAGTTGCATTCTACAGTCATGGTTTAATAGAAAATCAACAAAAACCAAAACTGCTATAAGAAGCTAAAAAATGAGTTATCAGTTGTTATCTTTGCCGGGTATGAATCTCGTCGTTAAGAAGTTGAGTTATTAATCCTCGATTGCTAGTTGATCTGTTATTGTCTTGACATAATATACTGTACAGTGTGTGTAATTCTTCTGGGTTCGCCCTTTTAAACAGACCTTTAAGTATCATGGTGTCTGTATTACTGCGTTCTTCCTTGATTCTTGAGTTGTTAGAATCTGTGTTTGAGTTACTGCTTTCTTCCTTGATTCTTAAGTTGTTAGGAAAGCTCCCGGCAGTTGTGGGATTTTGGCGAGTTTGTGCTCTGGGTTTCCAATATTCTGTGCAGATCTTGTAAGCATCATTTGCCTCTATACCCTGCCAGGATAATTAGCTCAGAACAGAACTCAGAAAAAAAGGACAAAGTGATTTTCTTATTCTACAACTTGAAATTCCTGTGCTCCTGCAAACTTGACTTACGTGAAAACATAAAAACAAAATGGTAATGAAAGATATAATGTCCCCAGAAGAATCAAATGCAGTGGCAAATATTTAGATTTATTGCTGTAAATTCGCCTGGGAAAATAATGAGCTCTTATTTGAATTGAATCCTAAATGGCTTTGCCCAATCTAGACTTGAACTAAGTCGACCGGGAAAATCACTAGAAATTTAATGCAGTTCTGCTGATAAAAAGGGTTTCTTTTAAGAGATTTACCTGAATGATTGCTGGGGAACAGAGTCCAAACATTTCGTGGCCGTCAAGACTCCCTGGAGGCTGCAAAGGGAGCTTCGATCGTCCCAACGCATGCAGCTTCCTTATTTCTAGATTCACTCTCTCTCTGACCATATCCCAGCATTTGACTGGTGACAGGTGTATGAATACCTCATTCCGAGATTGCTCTACCGTAACCTGCAAAGAAGCAAAGAAATTTTAAAATAATCTACAGAAGGTTATACAAAGATATGCCTTACAGGTTTATGGTAGAACTTGCTTATTTGAGAAAATTCATTTACCATAAAAAGAGGCCCAGATGGTCCTGCATCCACGATTTCGGAGACGTAGTGACACATTTTTGTTGGATCAAGCACATTAAAGTAACTGACCCGACTCTTAAATCCTGTAGCAGATAATAAGAGAGCAACAGTCATAAAGAAAAGCAAAAAAAAAAAAGTTATTTGTTTGTGAAGGACACTTAGGAAGCCGGACTAGTGAAGAAATCATGGTAAAACATACCTTTGGGGTATATTGCCTTGCTGCTCGACCACAAGTTTCCAGATTGCACAATGCCAATCTCCAAAAGCTCTGCGTTGCAATTTATCCTTCTTACCACCTTGGCAATTCGAGGACCCTTCTGACGGTAGTACCTGTCTAGGTTGTTTGAAATGCCAGACGGGGTGGTCCCCACTTCAAGACTTGCCTTCTCTGATACTACATGCGAATTGGATCCAAAGACCACTTTTTCTCTTTTAGGTAAGAGATTCTGGGTACTTTTGTCAAAATTTGTGCCTGAATATCCTACATTGCAGATGTTTTCCGAAGAAAATCCCCCCCTGACATCACTTGGTCCCATAAAATTGTACTCCATGTATTTTTTGTCTTCCTCCTGACATTCTGTCTTTACTAAATGCACAGGTTTAAACAGATGATCCTTATTTTCCTGATCTTGCATCAAATTTATATCCCCTTCACTCATCACAGATGCATCAGTTTCTGGTGTATTCAAGACTTGGTCTTTCTTAGAGTTACATGAACTCACCTTACTATGAGAGAACAACCTATTTGTTTGATCCTCTCCCTCGTCATCACTGAGAAGTATGACATTAGTATCTCCATCCGGCAAAGACTTTGTTGTTTTGGGATCTCTTGCAGATGAAATGCTTGAAGGAGGATCACCATGAGAAGAACTAGTGCACCCAGGAGAAGATGACAGACATAAACTACCTCTTGGAATTTCTATATACGACGTATCTTCTCGAGAGAGCTGACATGTTAGGTCGCTTAAAGAGTTGAAACCTGAAACAGGGGCGCCGCCCACCCTGCCCTGAATACTGCGGTCAGAATATGTTGCTTTCTGTTCCCTTATAGGTGACCATTGACTTTCCTCTTGAAGCCTATTCGAATGAGGTTGGCTGGTGGAAGCTTCTGCACCCAACGATCTTTGAATCACATCTGAGGAATAAGATGGTTCAAAAATTGAGAGACTTGAAGATGCTCCAGGAGCAAATTTTGATCCCCTGATTTCTTGAGTTTCTCTAGAAGGAATTTCAGTGATTTGGGTGGAAACTTTTGAAGTTAACTCATGCTCTGTACCATACCCTCCTTCCGAAGAATGAAACTGTTTGGAAGTGGAACAAGGTAGACAAGAATTGCCTTTGGCTGCATAGGAGCTCAGAGTCAATCCAAGATCTAGTTTTGCCCATCTGTAAACTGAACTTAATTTCCCTAGCAAAGCTTCAACGAGAACATTCAGTTCACTTATTTCATAGCGAAATAGGAAAATCTTGTCACTCCAGGCACATGAGCATAGCTGTTTTGCATGATTCAGGCACGCAAACTTTTCAGCTGTGCATGGACAGCTCACAGCCGAAAAGTGCAAATCATAGAGACATATGAAGCACTCCCTTTCATAGGTTGCATCAAAATTAACGTCCATTTTCACCGACTGTGATGACGTACAAAGGAATTCCCTCCTAATCTGCTCCATGTCAACACGTGCCTATGCAAGAGAATTACACATTGTAAAACATATACTAATCATGAATATGTTATGGGCCTAAAGCGTTATGAAAAAGAGAAGAGGGCAGATGACCGATTTTGGGCATGTAGTCACTTAATTAATGGGTTACAAAACGAGGCCTTTATCCACAATTTCAGCATAAATAATGTACTTTTCAAATCCAAAAGATGCTCAATAGAATATGAAATTAGTCACTCACCTTAATTGCCTTTGCTAAGATTCCCTCCTTTCCGCAGACATCTTTCCATCTTGTGTTATCTATGGTGTTCTTCCTTAGTAATGATATTTCCCAATTTGCCCTAACAGCTTCCCTTGCTGCCCCTAGTAACAACTTATCATGGGAAATTGATGTCTTACGTCCCTGCTCACGATAAAGCTCTACAGCATTTTGCCCATGAGGCAACCAATCAACCGGAGCTACATTTACAGCCTCAGCACAGTTGAAGCCGCAATTGAAGCCAGAATGATATGCTCGAGGGAAGGTGAGAATAAACTCCCTGGGATTCTGAACACAACGGTAGACCGGCACGCCTTCAGACATTAATATGGAAGGTGAAAGCTGTGTTACCTGCAAATGTTTCAAAAGCTCAGCATATAGATCTTGCCCTGATTCTGAACCTAGACAAGATTAAGTTCTCCTTTTTTTTTTTTACCAAAGAAAAATACAACTTTCCAGTTCTAATTTAATCAGTGAATTACTACTAACGCCACTAAGTTTTCTCAAATGAAACTAAGAAATCTGAATGGTTTCTGCAAAAGTCAAAAGCACAACCGCTATTCATGTCATGGATTCTCTACAGATCGATTCCTTGAACTTAAGTTACATGATTTCACCGAAGTTTTTCAAGGATTTCAAAGATGAGGCATTCAAAGGGGCAAGACAGAGATTTCGCACAAAATTACTAACGGGGAACATAGCAGGAAACAGTAACCATGAATTGCACAAAAGATAAGTAAATCAAGTATGATCATCAAAAGCTTGAGCGCAGAGGAATTACGCACAAGTTTATGTAATAAGTCAGGCTGTTCCTCAAACAAGTCCGGCAAATGCTTTCTCATAGATGCCTCCAACTTTAAAGCATCTTTCCCAGGGACGCCGTACCACATTTTTGGAGCACCCCAATGCATGTAATTCATGGAGTACAAGTGGTGATCCTCGACATGCTGTTTCGACAAACCAAGAAGTAGATGTGTAAGTATAACACTCAAATAGTTCAATAACCATTTTGGATATCTGCCATGAATGCATGAGAAGAAAGAAATCTTTCTCTAAGAAACTGACACAGCAATTAAATCCTTACCCAACAAAATGATGAAAAACACATTCCTATGTATAACCACGGCACTAGCACACCCGAAATGTCACTGCTTTCAAAAGAAAGCACGGATCCTGAAAGCCTGGGGAAGTTATTCAAGTTCCAACCAGATTTCACATATTTGTCATCGGAAGTACAACATCCTGAAGAAGAGGATAACTTTGGAAACCCACTGCCAAAAACTCCAGTTTCTATATCGGCTCCATACAGCACCTGCAAAAAAGTTAACAGTAAACTTGGTTACATGAGACTCCCACCAAAAAAACTAGACTAGCAAAATGTTCTTGTCGTCCTGTCTAGTCATGACATACCTCTATCTCTTCAGTTGGATTCTCTACCATGCGCCAATACTCACCCTCGATATTATCCACAGAAGGTTCCCAGTGCTTTTGGATTACAGTTGGATTACCTTTTGGATCCATACAAGTCTCATCCTTTCGGAAATACTGGCCCTTGAAATCATCTGCATACTTTCTGAAACTTTCCAGGGTAAACTCTGGACCAGGCTCAAACCCAAAACTCTCAGCCTCGTTAGCAAATGCATATATATTAGATCCTATTCCTTCTTCACTAACAGCACTACTATTTACTCTCCCTATTCCTAAACATCTCTTTTTCCTCTTACTATTATTAGTATTTTTAGGCAATTTTCTCATCGAATTGCGATTTTGAAGTTTGTCCACCCGTTGGATACGAGTAAAAAATTTAGAATTTTCCCATGTACTGTTTTCTTTAAGAGGACAGGGAGGTCTCCATGAAGACGGAGGAACTATTCTGCAAATTCCATATGGCTCTGCTTTCGGACGTATGCTGTCTATATATTTAAGTGTATCATTAAACTCCTGCAAATAGAGTTTTCAACCATCAGAAACCCAAACCCATACTGCATTCTCCAATGATATGAAATAGTAAATAAAGAAAATAATGGATCTAATTTCTGGGTACTGACCTCCTCGGTGGGGTAGAAAACAGGTGCATCCTCAAGGACGGGCCTTTGTGCAGCTTCTGGACGCCACTTTGCCGTGACCTGTTTTAAGACTTAAACCATTAGTATCAAAACTTAACAGCATAAACCGCCCATCATAAATCAGAGATAGATGAAAGAAGGAAAGACCATATACAGAATCACCTAACCTTTTGGCAACTAGTACACTCAAAACACCCACGAAGAACACCTTTAGGTAGGCACGGCTTTGGAGGAAGATGCTGCCAATAAAGAACAAAAATATTCAGATCACAGCCATCTGATAACAATGACTTTCATAATGTGACAGCCAGTTAGATTTTGAAGTTTCAGCACAAGGATAGACCTGATGAGGTTGTCGAGCTGTAGATTCCTCATCCGGACTATCACCTAATTTACTGTAGTTTATCCATGGTCTGTGCCTAAGAGATCTCTTAAGCCTCAGACCTTCGCTCATGTCACTATCACAGTCCATCTCATTCGTACCCGCAGAGACCATGTTACTCATCAAAACTTCACTCTCATCCATCTTCTTTAGGGTGAAGGATGTAAGGGAGACAAAACCTGGTGGAGCCGACAGATCAACTTTCTCTTCTTTGATAGAAACTCCTTCGCATTCAACCCCCATCAATGCTGCACATTAGAAGAACGGTAAAATGTGAACTCTAGATGTATATTGAGACCACTGAAGGAAAATGTATACTGACTACAAACACTCACGATAGGATCACGCAGAAGTAACGAGTACGTCAACGCATCCATCAAATGTCGCCGTGTCGTGGAGCACAGTTTTTCTGGATGAACATTACAAGCACTGAGGTTTAGAAAGACAAAAAATTGAAATGCCATGCAAATCTTGCTGTTTAAGCTGCAAATCAGAAGCCAATATATATGTATCGAAAAGAAATCAGTACCAATTTTTCAGGCCATTCATATACTGACAACTTAGTGAACCCCCCCATTTTTCTAAATACTATAATCCTAAAATAAACTGTTTCTTGTTATTAAGTTCCCTCTCAAACCTTACCCCTTCCAAATACTCATATTTCTCTTTCTTTCTACCATGTTCTATAATCCCCTTCCTATACGAAATCAGTTCTTGCACATTAGACAATCGATTGGTGGATTTTCTGCTGCTGAGGTTCACAATAATCACCAGGCATCACTATATCATTGGTTCTAGGTTATAACAACTACGTATACAAATCAAAGTAAACCGAAAATCTGCATAAAGCAACCCTAACTAGTCCTAGTCCACCTTCATAAATCACTAACTAATTCATCAATCAAACAGAAAATAAAATTGCACTGGTCATCAAAAAAAATAATAACTACAAAATTTTAATCAACAAATATTTGATTCATTCTCATAAATAGCCTTAAAGGGTGTCTCTAATTTAGAGATTTTAGCTGATCAAGAAAATAAAAAAAGAACTTACATTATTCTTTATTGAAGTGACAATTTTCCCCTTAACTATCCAAAACTGCTGCTACACGTATCTAGACAAAAAGAAACCCCCACGACCCAGATGAAATTCGTTAAAGAAAAACAGAGCAACTATACAAAATTTGTTAACAGATCAAGAACCACAAACTCTGGTTCGTTCAATTTTGTGGATCTAAAAACCCTAAATTGATACCACCACCACTCAGCAAAAACTGGTTTTGTGGACCATGGGCTAACAGTAAAAATACCACTTTCCGTTCCCAATAAACCACCTTCCAACCAGAAATTGATTGATTAACCAAAGGGACCTGAGTAAACCCTAAAAGAAAAATTCTATGGAAAATTAACCCTAAAAAAATTCAGTAAAATAATTTTTTGTAAGGTCCGATAGATCCCCCCTGGATGATACTTTTGAGTATTTTTTGCTTTTAGTCTTTTTTTACCCAAGAAACTAAGATTTAAAAAATACGCATATAAATATAAGATAAACCAAGAAAAATAAAATTCTTGAAAGTAATTTGTAGAAAGGGTAATTTGGGTACCGAAAAGTTTTACTCGGTTTCTATTTGCTAGATTTTACTCTGTTTGGAAATTTGACGTTGATGTCTTTTGACTTTGGATCAACCAATGGAGATGAAAAACAGAGTTTTCCCCAGCCAAGTTTCCTTTTTGGCCCGTCAGTGAGTTAACCTTAAAGCTATTCTAAACCCGCACGAAACCCTTTTAAGTTTAGGGTTATGAAATTTCATGGGGATTATTAGGGTTTAGGGTCAGAAAAAATAAAATTTCAAACATTATAAAATTTGGTGATATCGTGTGAAATTGTATAATTCCTGTAGTCTTTTCGGAAACTCAAAACAGAACAGAACAAAATAGGTATCACTTTAACGTTATAATTGGGTATTTGATTTTTTTTTTCTTCTAACTCGTAATACTCGAGGAACATGAATAAAAAATTAAAACATATAAACAAATCTGGATGTTGACCTAGACTTTTGAAATTCACGAGTATTTTCATATACAATTTTTCTCTTTGTTTTTACTTTTTTTAATAATTTACCAAAATAAGATTCATTGCACTTTCCTAGATTCAAGAGCTAGGATTTGAAGGTGCAATCTTCCTCAGCCACTAAATATGTTGCAGAGGATTTGTAGTACATTCGTAATAAGTTAGTAAGTAATAAAAAGGCATTATCTTATACCTTAGTTAAGAGATTTAGCTAAAAATTGATTTAGATACAGAGATTATTAACAAAAAGAAAAACCTATTGGAGATTTATCATACGTACCAAAATATATAGCAAGATGATAAAATTTTCAAAAACGTTGCTCGAGCTCGCCCAAAATCTCACCTCAAAACCCTAAAAACTATTATTTGTTCTTATCTTGTCTGGTATCTGAACAAGAATTTTTTTTTTATCTCTCACTATTTATAACAATCACCACGAGTAAAATCAGCGTAGGATTCTTAAACATAAACCTAAATCATAATGGGGCTCACTTCTAAATATTCTACTATTACAAAAAAAAACTTCCGAGAGAAATATCGTGAATTGTTTTTGGCAAGTGGTTAAATCTCACATGAAAACTATGGTATTGTGGATCCAACTTTTCACTTCCAACCTAAATATTGTGTCAGGACTTTTCACGGTTAATCTAGAATACCGTACAAAAACTCACGAAGGCCCCTATAAATGGTAATAATATATTGACACGTATGTTGGAAATATGTGTATATGCGATTTATTGGTATTTTTGAATTATGTTTCAACATCATATTACAATACGTTCATATTAAGCAATATTCTGATGTTCTCAATATATAGTCTCAGTATCGCTATAACGGGATGATATGTTCATGTTGGGTAAATATTCTGATGTTCTTAATATATAGTTTCAACATACTTATAGTGGGGCATTCATGTTGAATCGACATTCTATACGTTCTCAATGAGCAACACCATCCTGCTACGAAATGTTTACGTCGAGTTAACATTCTTATATTCTTGTTTGGATGGTAAAATATTTCTACCCCAAACACGAATCTGATGATGATCGAACTGCTGCTTTTCTCTCCACGTGAATTGTAAAGGGGAGTTGAGGGATACCTGCAAAAAAACCTCTGATGCATAAGTTAGCTTGAGCTTTTTCACAGGGGTTTGTGTAGAGAAGATTGCTTACCTTTTAGGGTTGTGAACCGCCGAATTTGTATGTTGCAAATCAGGGTCTTACCCTCGTTTCGAGGTAAGCATGAATTGTATTAAGTTTCCCTGCATGCCTCCTGGCATAAATTACATTAACTTGCCTTGCATGCCTCCTGGCATATTCCAGAACATTCCCTGCATGACTTGGCAAGCATCCCTTCTAGATGTTTCCAGAAACTTCCTCTAGGGATATGGAATTAACCAAGGATGTGGCATCAATAGTCATGCCCACACAAATGGGTGCATAAGACAAAGCCCAATCAATAGGGTGTAGATAACCAAAAGTGTAAAAGAAGTGGGTGTAACCAGACGGGGTGTAAACATCCGAAGGCAAGACATAATTGGGTTGAAACATCCCTAAACCTCGGCTAGGCTTGACTCGGCTAGCGGCTCGGCTCAACTGGCTGACTCGGCTTGGCTGGGCGTAATCATCCTTCAATGCAAACAGAGTGGGGTGAAAATAACCGAAGCCGTTTAGTAATCAAATGTCGCGAAGTACTGGATCGGACGCGGCCGCTGGCAACCTGCTACTACTGTCGTCGGCGAAGATTAACGCCGCCTGAGAAGACAACTGTGCCGGAGAAGATGATGGAATCGGAGAAGGAAACCGGACGCTGTCGAATAACGTCATGATGATGCAGTTAACGGTCCTGTTAACGGCGTCATGACGGAGTTACAAGAGGTGATCCAAATTGGCTAGTTTGTTGACGGCGTCATGAATTGCTAACGGCGTTATGAAGTGCTGACGCGCTGCTGACGACATCATACAGTGGACTGCTGACTGTATTTTTTGCTGACGTGGCTCCTCACCGCTGATGTGGTACTGCTAACTTGTCACCTCATAGATGACGTGGCACTCTCTGGTTTGTTTGCTCTGGTGACGTGGCACCTCATAGCTGACGTGGTACTCTTTGATGGGTTTGTTCTGGTGACGTGACACCTCATAGATGATGTGGTATTGCTGACGTGTCACCTCGTAGCTGACATAGCACTCTCTGGTGGATTTGTTATGGTGACGTGGTACCTCATAGCTGGCGTGGCACTGTTTGACGTGTCGTCGGGTTGATGAGGTGGAATGCTGACGTGTCGGTGGAGATGTGACACCTCCTTAGCTTGATTTGGATCTTTGCACATAGGCTTCTATGTATTGTACTAGTGAGGCCTAGTTAGCCATACTTGGATAATAAGAGGAATATAGTAAGCCCTAGTAAGCCCATTTCTAGTGTAAAATATTAGGGTACAAACCTCGCCCCCTCTTAATCCATAACCTGTTGTGGGTTAAGAAGTTCGGGTTCCCCAATTCTACTGGCGACTGAATTCGCATCATTCTGGAGTATTGCATAACTCACCCCCAAGCGTGTTATGGAGTGTTATGCAACTCGCCCCCAGGTATCGTTTGTGTCATGCTGCTCAATGCTCGCGCAATGGTGCACTTCCTTGCTGCATTTTGCTCACGCGTGGAATGAAAGTGAGTTTTTCTGCTATCTTGAATTCGCGCAAGGGGCTAATCCCACTATTCAAGATGCGCACATAGTCGAGATGTGTACATTTTCCCATGTCTGGACAGGAGAAAATGTTCGCCACATTTGTTGAAGTCCCACATTTGTTGATGGGGATACGCTTGGAATAGGGTAAAAATGCTCTAACCGTGTATTTACCCTATCTGCGAGGTGTTGGAGATGCTGCTAACAGCAGACTCGAACTGTACTGCTTTCCCATTTAGGACTGACTGCGGATTCGAACCATCCGCAGCAACTTACAATTAAACACGAGCAATTTTGATAGAATGTGGAAAACCAAAATAATATTGAATTAAATATCTTAATATGAATAACAAGATAAGTACATACTGCCCAACAACAGCTACCTCGTTAAAACCTTTGCGTGGAAAACCCAGTGGGATAAAACCATCATAAAGGAAAAACAGTGCAGCAGAACAGGATTTGAACGCAACTGATCCTATGCGAGTTTAGCTGATGATAAAACTTCTTCAAGAGGAACGAATTTCATGGCTTCCATGGATTTGAATCTTGAGTTCCATCGAGGTTCCTTAGGTAGTGGGAGCCACGAGATGCTGGCCTGTCCACTATGTATGGCCCTTCCCAATTTGCTCCGAGCTTTCCACAGTTTGGTTCCATTGTGGCTTCTCTGGTTTTCTTCAAGACATATTACCCTGGTTTGAATGATCGTTCTTCGACTTTACGATCATAGCTTAGCTTGATTGCCTGTTGATATCGAACTAGCTGCTGCAAGTTTGTTTCTCTTTGTTCTTCCAGCGGCTCTTTATCTAAAGCCATTATGTTGTCGTTGCTTCCAGATTCGACAACACGAGTCTTGATAGTATTAGGGTATGCCTCGGTGGGTATAACTGCTTCTGTTTCATAAGCCAGTGTGAATGAGGAGAATCCAGTGGATCTTTTTGGGGTCGTTCGATAAGACCATAAGACTCCTGGGAACTCTTCTGTCCATTTTCATTTCGCCTTTTCTAGCCTTTTCTTGAGATTGTCCGTAATAAATCGATTTGATGTTTCTGCCTGCCCATTGCTTTGAGCATAATACGTAGCACAAAATTTGTGGCGAATGTTCAGGTTCTCGCAGAATTCTTTGATCACTCCGGAATCGAACTGCTTTCCGTTGTCTGACACCAACTCGTGTGGGACTCCAAATCTGCAGACGATGTTCTCCCATATGAACCTTTTTACGTCGTATCTAGTAACATTTACCAATGCCGCTGCCTCAACCCATTTTGTAAAATAATCAGTTGCAGTCAGTACATATTTCACTCCTCCAGGAGCTCGGGGGAGTGGTCCGACGACGTCTAGTCCCCACTTATCGAACAGCCAGGGACTAAAATTTGGATGCAATTCGCTGGCGGACCTTTTAGGAATTGGAGCATGCTCTTGGCATGGCACACATTTCTGCGCGTATTCTTTAGCTTCTTTCTGCATGTATGGCCATAAGTAGCCCTAGGTAAGTATCATGTGCGCGAGACTGTGCCATCCAGAATGGTTGCCACATGTTCCTTCATGAGCCTCTGCCAATATGTGTTGTCCTTCCTCGGCTGATATGCATCGCAAAAATGGCTCCAAAGCTACAGTTTTGCGGTACAATTGTCCATCGATCATTGAATATCTCCATGCATTCTTTTTCACTTTTGAAGCGAGTTGCTCATCTTTTGGGAGTTCACTGGTTGTGAAATACCGAATATAAGGTTGACGCCAGTCTGAAGCGTTTTCAGCAGGATTGCCTGAATCGTCTATCACTGGACTGTCAACATTCATATTGTTGTCAACGTTTTCGACATGTTCCTGCGGTGATGTAGTTACCCTCTCGCCCCCACTAGCGTGTTCGAGAGCCAGAACAAAGTGGTTGTCGGAGATGCTATGCAACTCTTGGAAATCCACTACAACGAAACTGGTGGTATCAGTTTCGACTACGAAAGACAGATATGCTAAAGCGTCTGCGTGCCTGTTTTCCAACCTTGGTCGTTGCCCAATATAGAATTGGTCGAATTCATTTACCAGCTCTCTCATACGATCTAAATGTAGGGCCATCCTCTCTTCCTTGGCTCTTTAGGTCCCCAAAAATTGGTTAACTACTAGCATAAAATCAGTTACCAGCTTTACGTTCTTCGCATCTAACTGTTTGACAGCTTTTAAACCGATAATTGCTGCTTCATATTCAACTTCATTGTTTGATACTCGAAAGCCTAATCTAGTCGCTTTCTCGATTCTCGAGGCTTCGGGAGTAAGGATGACACGTCCAACTCCAGATTCACCAACATTTTATGACCCATCAGTAAACACAGTCCATAGTGACTCAGGTGTATCAACCTCCATTGCGGACTCGCCCCCAGTCTGATCAGTGGTTGACTCTGTGGGTTTGTTCAACAACTCTTCTTCTTCGGTAACTGTTTCTATGTCGTCCATAGGGAAATCTGCTAACGGTGCAGCCAGAGCATGCCCCTTCTCTGCAGTTCTGGTTTCGTACTTGATTTCATACGCCCCCAGATAATTCGACCATATGGCTAGTCGCCTGGAATCATCGGCACGTTCCAGGATTCTCTTCAGCGGATATTCATAGTAGACTACGATCTGTCTCCCTTGGAAATACGGTTTGAGTCGACGAGATAATGCAACAATGCAAGTGCTATCTTTTCAATTTTTTGGTATCGTGTTTCCGCCCCCCGTCAAAGATTTACTGACGAAGTAAACGGGCTTTTCATGTGGATCAGTAACAAACATCATTGCACTTACAACGTTCTCCGTTCCATCCAGATAAACTCCGACAGGTTGCCCAGTCTTTGGACTCACCAATACTTAGGGAGTTGACAAATATTGTTTGATTTCATTGAAAGCTCTTTCGCATTCATCCGTCCAACCAAAATTCACTGTTTTCTACAAAATGTCAAAGAATGGTTTGAATCGATCTGACGAGCGTGAAATGAAATGATATAAAGTTGTTAATCGTCCTGCTAGTTTATGGACCTCCTTCTTCGTTCTTGGGGATGACATCTCTCTGATGGCTCTGATTTTCTCCGGATTCGCCTCGATACCTCTGTGCGTCATCAAGTACCCAAGGAACTTTCCCGAGGACAGCCAGAATGAACATTTTACTGGATTGAGCTTCATACGTATCGCTTCAAGATATCGAACGTCTTCTGTAGATCGAGAAAATGAGACTCCCTTTGCTCATATTTCACTACCATATCGTCGATATATACTTCCATCGTCTTCCAAATCAAATCTTTGAACATATGGTCTACCAAATGTTGGTAGGTCGCCTGATAGACACATTTTTGTGTCTAAGTTGTCCTCAATTTTCTGTATTTTTGGTACTTGAATTCGTACTTATTGTGGTGTTTTATGTGTTTGTAGGTATTTTGGGGACATAAATATTTTTGGAAAATTCGGCTCGAAAAGTTGCTCGGAGCACCCACGGAGGACATTTGCTATACAGACCCCAGTTTTGGATAAGGAGCACCCACGGTTATGTGTAGCCCAGATTCGTCATTAGCATCCACTGGTTATTTGGCACCCAAGATGTTGGTTAAGGGATAACCTTCTTCTTCCACGTTTGAAGTTCATTTTGGCGGGAAAAAAGAAACCTTCCACCTGCATATATTCTGGTCGTGAAGTTGGCGAGATTTTTGGAGATATTTTTCACGGGAATCGTTTGGTACTGAGCTGTAACAATATAACAGGGCCGGTAATGTTGTTAGTTTCGTTAAAAATGGAATGGAACGTGCAAATACTCGGAAACAGGGTTTGGAAGATACTCGGGTTTGTGTCGATGCTGTTATGGAAAGATTGCATGTGTTTTCAACGTCTTGACCCATTCCTTGATGATCTGGGAGCATGATTTGGGCGTGTAAGGACTGTTTGACAGCGTGAGAAGGCAAGAAAGGAAATAAAACAACCCGGGAATATTTTGTATTAACTACGAGTTATGGTGAAGATTCGTGGAATTAAGGTGGTTCTGTTGAGTCATGTGGAGTATATATAGAGTGCTTAGGAGAGGCAAAAGGGTTACGAAGGGAATTGGGAGAATTTCAGAGCATCACAGAGTCGGGACGATCACTTGCAGGAAATTTTTTTTCTGTTGGTGCATGAAGAACATAATACGCAAGAGAACAGTCGTTCATCAACAGTGACAACGACAAACACCAGTGGGTCGTATAGCTACAGTGACAATGACAGTTTTCATTTATCGTTCACTGTAACAGCTGGTTTGTAACAAACATAAGTGTTACAAGCCCGGTTTTATTAATTTTTCTCCCATTTCGTCATTTGTAAACCATCTCTGATCAATGAAATCAACTTTTGAGCGTGTTGCCAACATGATGATGAGCTAATTCTCCCACAACCAAGGCAATGAGGAAGCTATTTACGTATGAATAATTGGTAACTATTTTATTTTCTCTAATTTATAATTTATAATTCACTCAATCACTGCTTTTGCAGAGTTTTAAATTGTTTGCATAATTTTCTTAATTAGTTGTGATTCAATCTGATAGGTTATATTTTTTTTAGTCAATTGATAATCTATGCTTAGGGAATACAATTGATATTTGAGAATTTTCCTGATTATTTGTGAGTTAAGAAAATAAGGGACTTAAAAGATAATTAGAGTTTTGAGTTATTTACCATCATTCATTCATGTGTAATAGTGGAATCAGTGTCTTGGTTATTTTTAATATCTTGAAATCAATTTTGCATTAAGTTTTCTTTATTTTTAAGTTTCATTAAATTTAAATTCTATTGCTTTCACAAGTCTCAACGAACCTATTACTACAACAACTTGAAATTACATCATCGCCCCTGCGTTCATTAGCCCGAACGACATTACAGTATGGCAGTAAATTCCCCTGTCAGTCACAAAGGAAGTATGCTCTTGATCTCCCTCGAACAAAGGTATTTGGTTATATCCTGAAAACCATTCATGAATGACAGTCTCCCATACCCTGAGGTTGCATCCACCAAATCTCTGATCCACGGAAGCGGGTATGGATCACTAAGACATGCTTTATTTTAATCAGCAAAATCGACACAGACATGAATTTTACCATTCTTTTTTGGAATGGGAATGACATTGGAAATCCAGCGAGGATACTGCACCGGTCGAATAAAGCCTGCTTCCAACAACTTCTTGACTTCTACAACAACTCTATCTTTTTTGCTGTGCGCCATATTCCTAATTTTCTGACGAACTGTGTATGGAACTTCTCATCAATATTTAGCATGTGGCAGGTAACGTTCGGATCTATCCCAGGCATTTC
This sequence comes from Papaver somniferum, assembly GCF_003573695.1. NCBI lineage: Eukaryota > Viridiplantae > Streptophyta > Magnoliopsida > Ranunculales > Papaveraceae > Papaver > Papaver somniferum. Next base: position 147,023,200 of record NC_039362.1, read on the forward strand.
AGCAAAACTACAGGCAAAAACGTCAATGTCTGCTCTTAACAATGTAATCAAACCATCGCGTTCGTGCACGAGTAGATCTGCCCCTACGAACGTGGTTTTGTGCCTCTCATCCCCAATCTGGACCTCGATCAGTTTCTCTATTGTTGGGGGTTCAGTCTCCTCTCCCACATATGATTCTGGAGGGAGAGGATTCTGTAATTGTTATTTTTGTTCGACTCGCAGGATATGGTACCCGCTAACTTCTGATTTCCTGTATTCATCCATAGCATTCTCGTGACACTTATGGGCGGCCATCTGGTCACTTCTAACCTTCATGACACCTTCAGAGGTAATAAACTTCAGGCATTGATGATACGAGGATGCGACTGCACCGGTTGCATTCATCCAGTCTCGTCCTACGATCGCATTATAAGGAGCTCGAGAATCCAGCAACAAGAAACTGCCTAGAACGGACTTTTCAACCAATGTTATAGGTATCTTTACTTTCCCAATCGCCTTTGTAACTTCTCCACTGAATCCGATAATTGAATTTTCGTCCACCTCGATCAAGTCTTGCGAGAGATTCATACAAGAATAGGCTCCTGAAAACAGCACGCTCACTGAGCTTCCCGTATCCACTAGAATACGGTGTACACAAAACATGCCAATCCAAGCTGTTATTACAATAACGTCATTGTGGGGAGCATATACACCTATCATGTCTGCTTCATAAAACTCGATCTTTGTGCATCCAAGCTCCAGAATTTATGCTCCATTTCCATTGACAAAATGATGTGATTTGTCACGTACCATTCCTTTAATTTCCTGAGATTTCTCCTGGTCTCATCTTCTGATGCCCGTCTGGTCATTGAATGGATCCTGGCATGACTGAAATTAATCATATGTGCATTAATCACATGTGATGCACCAAATTGTCCGGAACCTTTCCCAAAATCCTTTTTCACGTACTCTAGTAGCTTTCCAGCGTCTATCATTCGCTGGACTTCGATTTGTAAGGAGAGAAAATTCTCGGTATTATGACCAATGTCTTTATGATAATTGCAGTATTTTCTTTTATCACGTTTATCACGTGTCTCCGCTGGCAAAGGACGTGTGGGGCTCAAATCCTTGCTTATTTTCTTATACAACTCTGTAAGCCGTATGTTCAATGGTGTCAGCTTCATATGATGATGTTTCTGATATCCAGTTTCCATTTGTTCCCCATGGTTTTTCTCTCTAACTTCATCTCGATCGTTATGCTGCCCACTCGAATGCTTCTTCGACTTGTCTTTCTTCCCATCATTTGGATGATTAGATGATTTGTTAACTTCTCTTGTTTCTCAAGCTTTTGAATCATCATCAACTCGAGCGTATTCTTCTGCTCAATCATACAGTTCTTCCAGAGTCTTTGGTGGTCTCTTGACCAAGGAAACATACACACCTCTTTGATCATACTGGTATGCTTGTTTGTAAGCCGCAATGACGACTTGATTGGTGGCATCATCCATATCGGCCAACTCTTGCTTGAAGCGTCGAGTAAACTGTCTGATGCTTTCCTCCTTCCCAATTCCAAGAAGGAACAATGCATGGCATTCCTTCCGATCACGTCTATTGTATTTGTAGTGTGAGAAGAATTCGTCAACCAGCTTATGGTAAGTCCCGATCGACTGTATCGGGAGATGATTGAACCACGTTATTGCTCCGCTGGTCAGTGACTGTGGAAATATCTTGCACATCAACTCATCGATGTACTGCCACAGAGTCATGGCAGTTTCATAATGTAAAACATGTTGATCTGGATCATCTGTTTTCTCATCGAATTATGGCAGCTTAGGAAGTTGAAAATTCATTGACGGCCGGAATTATCTGATATTTAGTTTGAAAGGATCTTCTGTGGCTCGATGCAACCTGTCTATCCTTTCCTCTCTGGAGCACTTTTTCGACATTACTTTCTCGATCATCTTGCAAAAGCGAGCATCCGTTATTGCGCTTACGTCTCCATCAGAGGAACTGTCTTCCTGCCCATAGTCCTGATCTTATTCATAGTAATCACGCAAAAATTCTCTCTCATCGTGCCGATATTGAACTTCATCTTCTTCATTCCTGAGACGTTTTGAGCGGGCGGTGGTCTGGACATACTCTGCTGAGTTGTAGTTGGTCGTGCTCGGGTTCCTGATCGCCGCTCTCGTACGCGCCTTCGTTTAGGTAGATCTCTAGTGACCAATAGATTTTTCTCTGGTCTATCAAGATCGATCACTTCTATGTTTTGGTCTGCATCTCGTGGGCTAACTCGACTTCCAAGGCGATCCCATATAAACCGACCCTTCTGGTTGTTCAGATTACCAGTCCTTGGTCGAGACTGGTACTCACGTTCTAATCTCAGGAGAGCATTCTCTTTCTCCACCTCGTTCAGCTGATGGCGCAACAATTGTTCCTCTGTACTATGAGTCGTCGTTCTTCTATCTCGAAGGTCATGTCGATCATCATTCCTCCTTGACGGGCTGCCGAATACATGCCCTCTGTTTACTCGAACTCGTGGGCTTTCTCCATTAGGTATGGAGTCAACATCCATTCCTTCGTTTTCAACCTTCGGTTGTCTTTCGCTTCTTCGATTATTCAGATCCGGGGTTCTGTCACGAACACGATCTCGATCTCGACCACGATATGAGGTTTTGTCACGAACACGATCTCGATCTCGACCACAATCTGAGGTTATGTCACGAACACGATCTCGACCCTGTCTGTTTCCGGTAGGCACCCCAGGTGCTGATTGAACTGAGTGTCGAGGATTGCTAGCAGAAGCAATCTTTTGTGCAGTCTGTCTTACTTTTGCCATAATCTTGATCCGGGAAAAACACGATCTATTTTCTCGAATCCCCTTAGTCGGCGCCAATGTTTGGATGGTAAAATATTTCTACCCCAAACATGAATCTTATGATGATTTATTGATGATCGAACTGCTGCTTTTCTCTCCACGTGAATTCTAAATGGGGTGATACCTGCAAAAAATCCTCCGATGCTTAAGTTAGCTTGAGTTTTTCACAGGGGTTTGTGCAGAGAAGATTGGTTACCTTTTAGGGTTGTGAACCCCTGAATTCATTTGTTGCAAATCAGGGTCTTACCCTCATTTCGAGGTAAGCATTAATTGTATTAACTTCCATGCATGCCTCTTGACATAAATTGCATTAACTTTCCCTGCATGCCTCCTGGCATATTCCAGAACATTCCCTGCATGACTTGGCCAACATCCCTTTTAGATGTTTCAAGAAACTTCCTCTAGGGATATGGAATTAACCAAGGATGAGCATCAATAGTCATGCCCAAACAAATTGATGCATAAGACAAATCCCAATCAATATGGTGTAGATAGCCAAAAGTGTAAAAGAAGTGGGTGTAAGCAGATGGGGTGTAAACATCCGAAGGCCAGACATAATTGGGCTGAAACATCCCTAAACCTCGGCTCGGCGATACTCTCATGAAGAATAAAAATGCAGATAGTCTAGTAGTAGCATCAATTGAGGGATACTGGGCATACCCACTCTCCATATCATCACGACAATGCAACCATTCCTTCGCTTCACCCACTAACTTGAGATTACTTGTAACTTGGAATGTACATATAGATTATTAATCAATCATATGAACGGTAGACTAAATAATTCAACTTCCAATAATTACATATCTCACCTTTTTTATGCTTCCCTCCTAGTAAAAAACCAACCCCTCATCTTTTGAGGTTGAATTTATATTTGGGTGGTTGTTGAATTGACTTAGGTAAGTATCCGAAAATAATTTCTCATACATTTAAAAAACCATAAATTTAATTTCACTAGTTCCATTGTTTTGCTTCATAATATAATAGGAAACTAATTTTTCAGTCGTAATTATGGTTGAAACCGTTGGGAGGAATCAAATGCCTCATATTCCACTAAACATTATGATGAATCTGTATAATTGAAATTATTTTACCAACCATAACAGACTTTTCCAAATCCTAGAATGAGTTTTTGACTTATGTGAAGACAATAGAGCGACTGCTGACGGCGGAATTTAGGATCAAAGTGTCAAGAAAGGTGTTACAACTTTGATATATGAGAATACGAAGCATAACGTTTATCTTTTCAACTTCATATGTGCGACATAAGACTATCTCTATAATTCATTAATAGACCGTCTAATGAACTTTGGTTTGATTTAATGCCTTGAAAACTATGTTTAACTACATGATTCTAAGGAAGTATACTTGCGAAACTCGTTTTTTGGTTGAAAGTGATCAAATGAATATATCGGTGGTTCGATTCCTATTGGGGATCTCTAGCAGGATCGTTCCCTACCTTGGGGATAACTTACATCACTGATTCCTGACAGGAATTGTGTTTCGTTGTTCGTATACACTATAGGGTTTACATGGATTTAAGAATATAATTTGTTGTTAGAGCACTGCTCGGTCGAACTTGCAAGCGTTGTTATCTCAAGCTTGTTTATAAAGTTTAGTTGTTAAAACTATAAGTCTTAATTTCTAGTCTACTTATAGATATGTTTCGGATTAGGAGAATGTGTAGTTGAGCTTTAGGCTTCACGACGTTCATCGATTGAATACGAAGAACTACTAAGGGGATCTTGTGGAACTTCATCAAGAAAAGGTATGTGGAGACTTGAACTCATCTATCTCTCAGAAGTCTATTTTTATTTTATCTCCTATTGAGACAAAAGTCGTATAACTATATAGACTTTACATTATACACATTTATATTTCGAGATGAGTTTAACTCGCTTACATATTTCTCGAAATATGTATAGGTGTAGACGGGGCAAAACGATTTGCTGGTTTTTACGGAATTAAGGAGGTGACCGTGCGGAGGAGACTTCTTGAACCGAGCAAATGCTCAACCTCACACAGATGCACTACAAAAAGGGAGTGCTTTAAGTTCGAGAGATCAATCTATAAGACTTCGGCCTAAACCAAGACAATGGTCGTTCCAGAGTCAATTCGGTCACAAGAGAGGATGGGTTGATCTGTAGGAGGGAAGCTGAGAAATGTGTGAGATCAATGGTGATCAAAGATTGTAGGTGTGTTGTGTATTCTGCCTGAAAATAAGATAAGCTCTGATTGATTGAATTTGCTCTATTGAGAGTAATTGCTCAGACGTTGAGTTGCTAATCTCGTGTTGTCTGTTTGACGGAAGATTGTCTTATTTTTCAATAATGATTCAGAGGCTTATTCATATTGCCAGAATTGTACAAACCATGATCCCATGAAGTGTGACAGTTGCTGGAGCCAAAAAGTGGGGAAGTGGGAAATCATGTCAAAACTATTTGCTCATCGTGGGAGACTTGGTTAATTTCCACCCACTACTTTGCTACTCCTCCAACTGATTGCACGACTTGCTCACATTCTCGTCGTGTGTATGAACACACGTGCCGTAGACCGCCAGACCAGAACCCTAGTTAATATCCCCCCATGTGACACGATTGATGTCTCGTGATTATGGAACGATGAGTCCTTGTATTGCTGAGTTGAACGTGATTTGCAAATGTTCTGAAACTCATGAATTGAATCATGTCTGTTGAGAAAAAGGCATCATTGTCGAATAAATGTTGATAACCTAAAACAAGAAAATTGTGCTGCTGAATTGTTGAATATTGATAGTTAAACCAATATTCCTTAGTCTGAGCAAATATTGCTCATCTGATGAATTTTTGGTGGCATAACCAAAATAAAATATTAATTTAAGATACTGGCAGCTAGGAAGAGCATAATAATAAAAGTGTCGATCACGAGATCAACATAAAATTATTAGTATTTGAATCTGCTCAGAATTAAGTTTTCGCAGAGCTCTGGATTCGAAACCCTAATTTTTGATCAATTTATGATTTATTGAAAATCACACAGTGAAAGAGGGACCGTCTACATGGGATGACGAGCCGACCATGTAACGCCCAGATGCTCAAATGGGCAAAATACCAAAGTCTCTTGAAGACCAGTTGGTGAAAGGATGGTTAAATGTTGGTTTGATAATTTATTAAAAATAGTGCTCATGTCAACTTTAGGTGATGAAACGTAATTATGAAGAGTTGAGGGACCGACCAAGAGGGCACGAGACCAGCTATTGGTGGTCGTGGGACCAGCTGATGGTCGTTTGAGCAAACTCTCAGTTGTTTGAGAAGAGTTTGGACCCGATATGAGCAATTGAGCAAATTAGGTCAAAATTGCTAAAACATGTGGGACCGGCTATTTGGAACCCATGGGGCCAGCCTTGGTCGGTCAAGGAGACATGCCCGTGTCGCCACAATGTCCGTGTCTCAGTCTTGAGAGTTTCGATATCTTCTGATGCGCGTTTGAGCAACATTTTGAGAAAATATGAAGGATTCAGGGTTTTGCTGAAACTGGGAAATCTTCATGAGATGATGAAAATAAATAATAAAATAGGGGATTATAAGGTGTGGGACCGGCCACGGCTAGGGCATGGTCGGCCATCTAGCAAGCTCGGTCCCGCAACACCTTTCCCAATTTTATGTATTTTCCCTAATGTGAGGGAAATACCATGAAACTGAGGAATTTCATGAGGTTAAGGAATTTCCATGGGATTATGAAAATAATAATAATAAAAAATAGGGAGTCATGAAGTGTGGGACCGGCTATGTCCAAGGCATGGCCGGCCGGCCAATGGGCACGGTCCCATGTCACTTTCCCTAATTTTATATTATTTTCATGATTTTAGGGAAATATCATAAAATCAAGGAGTTTGCTGAAACTAGGGAGTTTCCTTGAAGTGAAGGAATTTCCATGAGATGGGGGAACAAATAATATTAAAATAAGGAGACAAGGGCGTGTGGGACTGGCCACGGCTAGGGCATGGCCGGCCGGCCAATGAGCCCGGTCCCGTGCGTTCCTCCCTAATTTTACATAATTTTCATGAGTTGAGGGAAATATCTTGAAATCAGGGAATTTTCATGAGATGAGGGTCATAATAAAATAATAAAGAACCATGAGGTGTGGGACCGGCCACGGCTAGGGACATGGACGGGCGTCTAGTGAGCTCGGTCCCACGACACCTTTCCTAATTTTATTATTTCTTTGACATGAGGAAACACCATGAGACTAGGGAGTTTCCTTGAGACGAAGGAGATTTGCTCAAATGAAAGGATTTTCATGAGATCGGGGAAAAAAATAATAAATCATGATAAAATACAAAATTGGGCATGGGACTGGCCACGGCGTGTCCGGTCGACCGGTGAGCCTAGTCCCCCAGCGCTTTTACCAATATTTTTTTTATTATTATTTTCCATCCCATTTTTCATAGGTTCATCGTTCCTTCGTGTTTTGGAATGCTCGTTCGTGCATTCAGGTGCTCGTTTTTGGATTGTTGCTGAGTACACTTGCACCATTTTGGTCGGGGCTTACTCGATGGATGCTCAGATGCGTGTACGTTGAATATTTATTACTAACCCATGGAATTCTGCTGGGAAGAACAAAAATTGAAGTAATGAAATATTATGAAGAACGTAAAATATTTCTGAATATTCAGTTAATGAATATTAGAGATAATTAATTTATGGCTCTATACTAGCAGGCATGCTGTCGAGGAGCATTAATTATATGAGAGTTGAGTAACATGAGCTTGTTGAAGCGTCATATTTCCCTTATATAGTCAGGGAAAACCTTGTTGCATCCTGAAGACGTTATTGCTCTATACTAGCAGGCAAGCTGTCTAGGAGCCGTTCAATCTTTCGAATCTATATAGAAGTAATTACTGAAATTGCTCAGTATTCATGAGATGTGTCGTTGCCTCAGCTGAGAGACTATACATCTACATATACTCTAAGAGACAGTATTCTCAGTCAGATATTTTATGGCATGATCTTTCATGCTTCAATGAGATACATGAGCCTCAATACTTATCTGATTGCTGGATCAGGAGCATGCATAATTATGGTTTTACGATTTTAACCCTTGTCCACCATTTACAATAGGTAAGCTTTCGCTTTAACCAAGTTCATCTTTTTTTCTTGACGAAAGTCAAAAGATGATCATGTGAAAATCGCCTGGTAACATCTTATATGATTGTGTGAAACAGTCATTTGATGTAGACTCTGAATGTTTCGTATTGATCATTTGATCACTTGAAAATTGCTTTGAAGCTAATAGTTTGTGTGAGACAGTTATTCTCGTCTTCCAAGAATGTTTCAACGATTAAAATGGGAGTTTAGAACAATTAACTATTGATTGGATATAGCACAATATGCGTACTGATTTCAACTGAGTTCGGTCTAAAACGACAGTATGCGTACCCGTTTGCATACTGGAGAACAAGACCAAGTCCGGGAACTTAGGTATGTGTACCCGTTTGCATACTTTAGTGGGTTAAGTTCTAAAATAGGTTAAGTATGTTTACATACTCGTGAAAAAATAAATTTATATAATAAGGAATGCAATCTTTGCAAACCGTGGGTATAATGTTCATGAATTGATTCGAGTGAATGAAAACCGATTTTGCTTCAATTGTGTCTTGTATAATTCTATGAGAGTATAAAAATTTCAACAACTCTATAACTAGTTTCATTTTAGTCATTTGAACTAGTTGTGATTAATATGAACAAGGTTGATATGAAAGTGTTCATATGGCTAACTTCGGCTAACTATTATTGAGCCAACTAAGTGTACACGTTTATGTACGGTTACCCATATCTAAATAAAGGTATATTTCATTTGTGTGTAACAAGTTAAGACAATCTAACGGTTGAAGGATATTAGCTTGATTCTAATCAGGTTTTCATATGACGGTGAATATTGAATGCTTTGTTACCAAGGTAACATTGATTGCAAACCTGATTTGAATACTATATAAGGGAAACTCTAGAAACTGGGAAACCTAATCCCCATACCTCTTGTGTGATACTAGTTGCAACTAGAGTCAATTCTTCTTTAACCTAGGTTTTTCCTAAAACCATTATAGGTCAATGACTTAAAGACTTCATTGGGATTTTGAAGCTAGACCCAACTATTTTCCATGTAGTTACGTGTTCTGACCTTACTTTGTTATATCGTATTGAGTATTATCTTCTCTAAGATTTGCTCGAGACTTAATCTCTGATAGGTAAGATAAAAAGTAATCACAAAGCTCTTCGTCTCATTCTTTGTGATTTCACGATATCTTGTTCCGCTACCATACAATTAAGATTATTATTATGAGGTGATTGATATTACTAGGATGTTCTTGGGGAATATAAGTACGGTGTTTCAATTGGTTCATGTTCACCTTGATTTATCAAAAGACGAAACAAAAACTCGTAGGTATTTACGTGGGAGACGGATTTATCTATTCAATAGACTTTTCTGTGTGAAACAGATTTTTTTATCAAGTCTTCGACTTTGGGTCGTAGCAACTCTTAGTTGTGGATGAGATCATCTAAGGGAATCAAGTGCGTGCAGTCATGATGGGATTCAGAGGCATAAGGAACGCGACTATACCTTAATCAATGTGAGATTGGTTAGGGCTCAACTACATTCCTGTCTGAAGTTAATAGGCTAGAGTCTGTAGCGGCTTAATACAGTGTGGTGTTCAAATATGGACTAGGTCTCGGGGTTTTTCTGCATTTGCGGTTTCCTCGTTAACAAAACTTCTGGTGTTTGTGTTATTTCTTTTCCGCATAATATTTTCTATATAATTGAAATATCACAGGTTGTGCGTAGTTCAATCAATTGGTGAATACAACTTTCGGTTGTTGATTGAAATTGGTTGACACTTGGATATTGGTCTTTGGTACCATACAAGATATTTCTCATATTAATCCGGCTCACAGATTTCTCTCTGTTCTATTGCAGATTGATTTGAGAAATTGAGATATAACTCTTGGATATATTTTCCTTGATTGAGTCTGACTGTCTCGTTGATTCTCTTGGAATTATATTGGAGTTAGTCCATACAGATTGCCTAAATGAAATATTGGGTGTGGTTGTTAGACCCCCGCTTTTTCAATTGGTATCAGAGCAGGCAAACACGTTTAAGACCTCATAAGTATGTGTTTGTAGCAATCAGACTCTGTGGACATAAACACTCTATAAACGTACCACCAGTCTTCGATGGCTCGAATTACTTATGGTGGAAAATTGCGATGCATGCCTTTCTTCAAGCACGTGATTTTCAATCATGGGTTCGTGTAGTTAATGGCTACGATCCTCCGGTTGTTATAGAAGGAGATGTAACTGTTCCAAAGGATATTGAGATATAACTCTTGGATATATTTTCCTTGATTGAGTCTGACTGTCTCATTTATTCTCTTGGAATTACATTGGAGTTAGTCCATACAGATTGCCTAAATGAAATATTGGGTGTGGTTGTTAGACCCCGGCTTTTTCAATTGGTATCAGAGCAGGCAAACACGTTTAAGACCTCATAAGTATGTGTTTGTAGCAATCAGACTCTGTGGACATAAACACTATCTCTATAAACGTACCACCAGTCTTCGATGGCTCGAATTACTTATGGTGGAAAATTGTGATGTGTGCCTTTCTTCAAGCACGTGATTTTCAATCATGGGTTCATGTAGTTAATGGCTATGATCCTCCAGTTGTTATAGAAGGAGATGTAACTGTTCCAAAGGATATTGGTGCATATGATCCTGTCAAGATTCTCGCTACAAAGAAAAATTATGATGGATTAAATGCTATCATCCATGCCATTACCTGATAGCTAAGGAATTAAACCTAAAACTATGGTTATATTTACACCTGCAAGTATACAGGGTCAGATAGTAGATAATGAAAAGCAGGGGAAGTCCACAGGGACAAGGAGGGAGCTGGTGTTGTTTCTACCTTTCTAGTGACAGAAAGTAAAGCAATGCAATATATTAGAATGGGAGGAAAATCAGCTTTCTCACTGATATGCCCCTAGTATTGACTGTCTTTTGACAGCACAGTCAATCACAGGCATACCAGAGCACTGATTACTTCCCATTGCTCAAACAAAAAAGGCATCAAGATAAACATGAACAGGAGCTTGATATAAAATGTAACAATCACACACTCAAATTAAATACATGTTGGAGTTCAGAACATCTAAAATTAACAATGCATTTGAATTGAGAATCATGGAATTGAAAAGATTGAAACCCTCAAAGCTACAGTTCATGGAAATAACAAACTAAACTATTCTACTGATGCTCTGGTTAATCCAGGCATAAGCCTTTACACACACCACAGTCCCCTTTTTATACCCAGACACCCAAATTAGGGTTTACAAAAAAAATTCCCCCAAATCCCCAAATTGAACAGTGACAAAATTAGGGTTTCTCACCTAATTCGACTAATTTAATCATACCCATGTTGCCACTGTTCTTCCTCATGCTCTCCCTAGCAGTAATTAGGGTTTTCTCAAACAAACCCTAAATGGACAGAAAAATTAGGGTTAGGGATTTTTCTTACCGAACCTGCGATTTGACGCTTCCCTCTTCAACCCATTCCTCTCCTCGTTCACCAGCTCCATTCCCATGCCTTCAATTGCTTTTCTAGCTTCACTAATTCGTCAACCACTCACCTAGGGTTTCGGCAGGGGAGAAATTGACGAATTAGGGGGCTATAAAGATGGGTAATAGCTGTAGGAAGGTAGGGGTGATGATGGTGGAGGTGTGGTGGTGGTAGAGGAGTTGGTGGTGATGATGGCGGACATGGTGGTGGTACGGGTTCTGCAGACGGGGGAAGGAAGAAGAGATGGAGAAGAAAGAAGAAGTCGATAGAGTTAGGGTTAGGGGGCGTTTGGCTAGGGGTATAGGGTGTTCGATACTTGGGTGTTAGGCGGGTGCAGCGAGGTTTGATGATCTGCGACAAGGAGCGATGGATGGGAAGATGGTAGGTGGATCCAACGGCGATACGGAGGTAAGCGTGGAGCGACCGTCGGATGAAGGGATTTAGCAAAACGGACTACCCAAGATGGAGATGGGCGTTGCGATGTAAAGCGGGGGCTTCGGAGTTTGATGTACGATGATGGAGCGACCGTAGGATGCTGAAATGCTTCGATCTGACGGCTGAAATCCGAGACGGGCTTGGATAATGGAAATGTGTTTGAGTAAGGGTTTTGGGCCTTGGGTATGCCAAGCCCATATCTTCTTTAAGGACAATTCTTCTTCTTCAATCCCACTTCTAGCCTTTTGGTCTTGTGCACAACATTCTTCGCGGCTTCCTTGTGTAATTCCTCCCGGCTTTTCACTACTTTTCTGCTCTTTTCGTTCCGCAATTCATCCAAACTTTATTTACAACCTAAAAATGCAAAATTAATTAATAAAAATATTTATTCTTGAAAACAATGAAAATACAGAATATGGGATAAAATGTAGAATTAATGCACAAAAGATGAGTTAAATGCCAAGAAAAATATATAGAAATATGCACTTTTTAGCACTCATCATTACCCCAGATCTTCAGCACCATGTGACTACGTGCACAAAGTCTAAAGATGCTTGGGATATCTTAGAAACTGTATTCGAAGGAAATTCCTCTGAGAAAGAAGCTAGGCTTCAAAACCTAAATTTTGATTGGGAAAACCTTCGTATGGCTGATGAAGATTCTTTTGATGAGTTTAATCACAAAGTGTATGAAATTGTTAATGCATCTTTTGCATTGGGTAAGACTATTCCTGAAAAGGATATTGTGATGAAAATTCTCAGATCGTTGCCAGCCAAATACGATTCTAATTAACATGCCATCGTTGAAGGAAATAAACTTGATACTCTTTCCAGAAACTCACTCATTGGAAAGTTAAGAGTCCTTGATCATGATCAGAACACAGTCAGAACATCTGCGTTCAATGCTCTGACCAACACAAGTACTCTTCCTAACTTGTCTTGGGCTGATGAATGTTGTTCAAATCATATTGATCCTGAAAGGTCATTGATTTTACAAAAGATAAAGGATATTGTGAGAAGAAACAAAAGATATGAGGAATGTCTCTCTCTCTCTCTGATGCTTCAGATGATTCAATACAAAGGAAATCAATTCAGCTGGTCAATCCGCATGCTTTTGAAGTTTGCACAGAAATTTCAGCGTTCGCCGTAGAAACTTCTACTATCTCAAATTATGATTCAGAATGCGAGTCTGACGCTGAGTTTTTGAATTCTTGGATAAAAATGAAGAATTTCACCAAGAAAATCTTCAATTAAAAATGAAGTTGAAGAAACTTGAATCATCACTTCAGGTGAAAAATCTTGAGATTGACTGTCTTAATGATGAACTCACCAGAACCCTATCTTTAAAAGAAAAAGAGATTAATACTCGTAAGTATGACCTACAAAATTTATCTGGAAGCTCTGACAAGATTTCAGCAATTTTATTCCGTCAGAATTCTTTTAGAAACACAAATGGGTTAGGTTTCAAAAGCAAGACTGTGAGCACAAATAATTCCTTTGTTCCGGCCGGTTCTGGAACTATGAATATTAAAAGTTGTGATAAACATGAGGCAAATCTGCAAAACGAAAATTCATCTTTGAAGTGTATGTTTTGTGGAAATGCAAATCATGTTCAAAGTAGGTGTTGAAAATTCAAGAGGAATATGTTTTATGGAAATGCAAATCATGTCCAAAGTAAGTGTTGGAAATTCAAGAGGAACAACAAACGAATTTTCAAACTTCAGAATGACATGCAAAGGATGAATCTGGTTTTGGTGATCAACAGGGAACTCCTGAAGACAAAAAGCAGTCTAAGAGAACCAGAGTCAGACAAGGTAAGAAATCTGTTTATGCAACAAACCTTGATAAGTCACCAAGTGACACAAGATGTGAGAATTCTTATCACTCCATCACTATTTAATTATAGTGATGTTTGCATCCTCATTTTTAACTTGAGAATATGAGGATTGCATCAAGGTTGCTCAAGTCTTGTATAGTTATTAATTTCTTATCCTTGGCAGTTTAAGATTATTTAAGTTAAGATTTGTAATTTTTTCTTATCAAAAATAGATAATGGATCGTGAACCGTGAAAACTTTTTCAAAATTTTTGTTTAGGGTTTACTTATCCGATACTCTACTTATATTCATTTCTGATCAAAATTCCCTTCACTCCTTTCTCTTTGAAAGATACAGTTTCATGGCTCCTGTAACTAGAGGTACGTACCACAAAAAGAGATGCAGTAGAAGCAGTTAATGTGTATATTTGTGAAGGAATCCAATCCTCAAGGAAGAAAAAGGAGAAATCTACAAATAATGAAAAAGGTTCTTCCTATGACTGTTTTTTGTCTATTTGTCTAGATAATAATAATTTTAGGGCTTTGGTGAATGATTTAATCACCAAAAGAAATTATTTAAATTCTCAAATCATGTTCTCTTTGGAAAGGATAGCTCACTATGAACAAATGTTGTCTCTGACAAAGAACACCTTGTGTGAACTAAAAAGAGAACTTAGTGTGATAACTGATATTTCTGAAGATCTGGAGGAATTAAATGATCCCATAATCAATGAGTTCTTCAATAATGAGAAGGAATTCTCAGTATATGCCCTCATAAAGCTCCACAATGTCTAGGAAACTTCTTATGAGAATTTATTCTTGTGTTTTGAGAAGGATAACGAGGGTTTAGAATAACATTTTTTGTGATTACACATAGCTATTGCCAACGATTTTCATCATGCAATGTTTTTAGATTTATTTATTTAAATTGTAAAGTTTATTTGGAAGATGATTTTGCGAAATTAATCTTTACTGGTTTCATATATTGCAAATAATGTTATGGAATATGTGTGTTTACGCCCATGAACTATGATTGTCCCATATATGTCAAAAGTTAAGTCTATTGTGTCATTATAAATATTGATGGAAAATAGAATGAACTTTTAAATTTCAAAGATTAAGTCTATGATATCATTATAAAAATATTAATGAGAAATAGAATGAATCTTTGAATATTCCGCAGTATAGATTTTTCCCTGATTCTATGTGAAAGTATTGTACGGCTCCGTGAGTTTTCTTATGTTGAGATTTTCCGATTAAATTAATCATTAAAGTTCCCTTGTGGTTAATTTAATTGAGTTTTCTGGATACAAATTCATGTTTCATTTGATTTGTTAATGTCCAAAGAAATCCTTCTTTTCTTACAAAAGTAAGGTCGCGCTTGTTGTTCTTTCGGGAATGACATTTTATGGGGGAGATTTCTTAATTGAACTTGTTCTTTCGGCAATACACTAAGTTTCGACTATGTGAAATCATTGAAACAAAGTTGATATGTTCCTTTTTAGTCATGAAGTATCTCTTTGAGAATTCATTATGATCCCACTAGTTTCCGTACCTTTGCCAATTTATATTGACAAAAAGGGGGAGAATTATTATGTAGTTCACACTACAAATACATATGGTTTACAGATCATTATGTAAGGGGGAGTGGTTTTCATTATGATATGAACTATTGAATAAGGGGGGATGATACATATAACCGTAGTATTATTGTCAAAATTGTGATACAATTGAACTTTGATGTTGTGTAATAATATTATGAAACTGTATAATAATAATTGAGAACAATTGTTTTCTTATTGTTATGGTTATGGAACTTGAACAACTATGACGCTGAGTTGAACACGTTCAGAATCACTGGAGTACTTGGAAGTAACGAAGATTTCGAGTAATGTTGAAGAACCAAGGAAATCAAGCATTTGGATGAGAAGCTACAAAGTTTATTTATTTTGTAATCCATATGAATTGATAGTTTTGTCCTTAAAATTGACAAAGGGGGAGATTGTTAGAGCACTGCTCGGTCGAACTTGCAAGCGTTGCTATCTCAAGCTTGTTTTTCAAGTTTAGTTGTCAAAACTATAAGTCTTGATTTCTTGTCTACTTATAGATATGTCTCGGATTAAGAGAATGTGTAGTTGAGATTTAGACTTCACAACGTTCATCGATTGAAGACGAAGAACTACTAAGGGGAGCTTGTGGAACTTCATCAACAAAAGGTATGTGGAGACTTGAACTCATCTATCACTCAGAATTCTATTTCTATTCTATCTCATATTGAGACAAAAGTCGTATATCTATAATTTACATCATATACATTTGATATTTTGAGTTGAGTTTAACTTGCTTACATATTTCTCGAAATATGTGTCAGTAAGCTTTCGCTTTAATCAAGTTCATATTTTATTCTTGACGAAAGTCAAAAGATGATCATGTGAAAATCGCCTGGTAACATCTCATATGATTTGTGTGAGACAGTCATTTGATGTAGACTTCTTATTAATCATTTGATCTATTGAAAATTGCTGTGAAGCTAATAGTTTGTATGAGATAGCTATTCTCGTCTTCCAAGAATGTTTCAATGATTAAAATAGGAGTTTAGATCAATTAACCATTGATTGGATATAATATAGTATGCGTACTGATTTCAACTGAGTTCGGCCATGAACGACAATATGCGTAACCATTTGCATACTGGCGAACAAGATCAAGTCCGGGAACTTAGGTATGCTTACATGTTTGCATACTTGAGTGGCTAAAGTTCTAAAATCGGTTAAGTATGTTTACATACTCATGAACAGATACACTTATATAATAAGGAATGCAATCTTTGCAAACCGTGGCTATAATGTTCATGAATTGATTCGAGTGAATCAAAATCGATTTTGCTTTAATTGTGTCTTGAACACATCTATGAGAATGTAAACAATTGAACAACTCTATAACTAGTTTCGTTTGAGTCATTTGAACTAGTTGTGATTAAGATGAACAAGGTTGATACGAAAGTGTTCATATGGCTAACTTTGGTTAACTATTGTTGAGCCAACTAAGTGTACACGTTTAGGTACGGTTATCCAAATCTAAATAAAGATACATTTAATTTGTGTGTAACAATCTAAGATAATCTAAAGGTTGTAAGATATTATCTTGAATCCAATCAGGTTTTCATCTAACGGTGAATATTGAATGCTTTGTTACCAAGGTAACATTGATTGCAAACCTGATCTGAAGACTATATAAGGGAGAACTCTAGCTAGAAACTGGTAAACCTAATCCCCAAACCTCCTGTGTGATACTAGTTGCGACAGGAGTCGATTCTCCTTTAACCTAGGTTTTTTTCTAAAACCATTATACGTTAACGAATTAAAGACTTCATTGGGATTCTGAAGCCAAACACAACTATTTTCTCTTTAGTTGCGTGTTCTGATCTTACTTAGTTATATCTTATTGAGTAATATCTTCTCTAAGATTTGCTCAAGACTTAATCTCTGATAGGTAAGTGTTTGAGGGTGAAAAAGGTTTCTGCTGATTTCGGTAATTTCATATGTGTGGGTGAGAAACGAGTCTAAACCCTAAACAAATGTACTGCAAGGGAGTACTTTGATTCGAGAGATCAATCTGTACAAGTCCGGCCTAAACCAAGAAAATGGTCGTTCCAGACTTTCTTCGGTCATAAAGTGAAGGAGAAGGGTTGGTCTTAGGGAGGGAAGCGAAAAGAGTGTTGAGACCAGAATAGTTGATTCTGGAAGAGTAGTTATTTGACGACTTGTATCAGAAAGTGGAAAGCTATCATATGGGAAAGCTAACAAGTGATTTATGAGTGTTGTATTCTACTGACCAAAACTTGTCTTTGGTGGAAATAGTTGAAGCCTAGTTATACAAGTCGCAACGAAACGTACCCTGGTCTCGTAAAAAGTGGAAACGGTTGAGTAAATGGAAGAAAGCGGTAACGGGTAACGCCTGGAATTGATGTTTCCATAATGAAGGAAACTTTTCACAATTACTCCTTGTATTTATTAACCGCCTCACTCTAATGACACTTTCTTGTAACGGGCGTAGTGTACCCCGCACGTTGTAAACCGCCAGACCAATACCCTGATGAGCATCCCCCAGTTTGTGACATGTTTTGATATCTCGAGTGTTTTCGTGGAAAACGTGTAGCATGTTGCTATTGTTTGGCAAGTTAAGATTGATAGGCTTGCCGGTTCGGTGGTGACTTTCGACGGCCGAGATTTTGCATCTTGAGAGGAAGGTTAGCCGTTGATTGTGGTTACCTTCCGTTGGTAGCCAGTGGCGTGGCCACGGTGCTGGCATGGCTTGCGCATGCTCTTGGCGTGACTAATTAGGGTTTGGTTCTGTGACCAAAGAATTGGCATAGCTAAGTGTGTGTCGTGGCCAAAGAGTTGGCAGCGTAGCCAAAGGTTGCCACAAGTCGTTTGGTTTACTGGCGAGCTTGTACGGCTGAGATTTGCATCTCAGAAGGAAGGATAGTCGTTGATTGTTCCAACCTTCCGTTTGGCATCCAGCGGCATGTTTGCATGGCCGGCATGGATTTGGCATGAAGTGGAGCCGCTGGCAGTGTGCGGCTTGCAAATGAGCCGCTGGAAGCTTGCGGCTTGGAAGGGAATCGCTTGCAGCGTGCGGCTTTGTCTAAATTAGGGTTTGACTCGCCGAAACCCTAATTAGCGCCCTTTACTAGAACCGTTTTAGAATTCTCGTACGGACTCGGAATTTGACGGTACACACCTCCATTTTGATCGGAAAAGAATTCTCTATCTCCTAACGCTGGAATATTTAGGTTTTGAGCTCATTTAGGGGGTGAAAACAGCCCGACAGTGAAACTCAGGAAGAATTCAGGAGGGATGGCGGCATGACCAAAGTTAGGTTTTGGTGGCACAAGCCAAAGGATTTGACGTTGTGGCCAAAAAAGTCGCCACAAGTCTTTTAGTTCGGTGGCGGACTTGGACGGCTGAGCTTTGTATCTCAGGAGGAAAGGTAGCCATTTTTTGCAACCTTCTGTTTGGCAGCCAGCGGCATGGAGGCATGGCCGGCATGGCCTTGGCATGTTTTCTGCGAGGCCAAATTAGGGTTTTGGCATGGATCGTGGAATTTGGCATTGGGCCAGAAGTTGCCACGCGTTAGGTGGCGAACTTGTACGGCTGAGATTTGCATCTCAGAAGGAAGGGTAGCCGTTGATTGTTGCAACCCTCCGTTTGGCAGCCAGCGGCATGGTGGTAGGGTCGGCATGGCTTTGGCATGTTTTAGGCGCGGCCAAAATTAGGGTTTTGGCATAAAGCGTGATGTTTGGTCTTGGGCCGAAAGTTTCCACGCGTTAGGTGGCGAACTTGTACGGTTGAGATTTGCATCTCAGAAGGAAGAGTAGTCGTTGATTGTTGCAACCCTCCTTTTGGCAGCCAGCGGCATGGTGGTAGGGCCGGCATGGCTTTGGCATGTTTTAGGCGCGGCCAAAATTAAGGTTTTGGCATAAACCGTGATGTTTGGCCTTGGGCCGGAAGTTTCCACGAGTTAGGTGGCGAACTTGTACGGTTGATATTTGCATCTCAGAAGGAAGGCTAGTCGTTGATTGTTGCAACCCTCCGTTTGGCAGCCAGCGGAATGGTGGTAGGGCCGGCATAGCTTTGGCACAGTGGTGCCGCTGGCATGGTTGGCATGCCTTGGCGGGGAGATGTGGCCGGCATGGCATGCCTTTGGCACGGTTGTGCGGATGGCATGGTTGGCATGCTTTGGCGCGGAGATGTGGCTGACATGGCATGCCTTTGGCACAGTGGTGCGGATGGCATGGTTGGAATGACTTGACGCAGAGATGTGGCTGGCACGGCATGCCTTTGGCACGGTGGTGCGGCTGGCATGGTTGGCATACTTTGGCGCGGAGATGTGGCTGGCAGGGCATGACTTTGTCACAGTGGTGTGGCTGGCATGGTTGGCATGCTTTGGCGCGGAGATGTGGCTGGCACGGCATGCCTTTGGCACAGTGGTACGGCTGGCATGGTTGGCATGCTTTGGCGTGGATATGTGTTTGGCATGGCATTCCTTTGGCACAGTGGTGCGGCTGGCATGGTCGGCATGCTTTGGCGCGGAGATGTGGCTGGCATGGCATGCCTTTGGCGCAGTGGTGCGGCTGACATGGTTGGCATGCTTTGGCGCGGAGATGTGGCTGGCACGGCATGCCTTTGGTACAATGACCTGGGAATTAGGGTTTGGCATGTCGAAACCCTAATTAGCATTAAAAAAAAAGGTACCCTGGTAAATTTCTCACAGACGTATTGAAGGGATCAATAAATGAGCTTAGTGGAGACATTATCACTCAAGTTCTGTTCCTTTTCAGAGTGACGCCATTGTTTGACTAAGGTTTTACGATTTTAACCCTAAGCTAAAAACCACCATCAATATTAAGTCCCCTGCTTAGCTCGGAACAGGGGCATTGTTGCGAGGTAAGCATAAGATGGTGACATACAAGGAAAAAATCAAAACGGCAAGTTATGAAAAGATAGGAAGATACGGCTAACCTTTTCGGAGGTAAGGAAAACCTGCGACTCTCGTGTTGGCGGCTCTGCGCGGATTTGGCTCGAAGTGGAGCTGCTTGCGTTGGTTGGCGCGAAGTGAGACGTTGGCAGAGTGCGGCTTGCAATGGGGACGCTAGCGTTGTATTGTTTTGGAATGATCCACTGGCGTTGGTCAGCTTGGAATGGAGCCGCTGGCGTTGTATTGTCTTGGAATGAGCCGCTAGCGTTGGTCGGCTTGGAACGGAGCCGTTAACATTGGTCGGCTTGGAATGGAGATGTTAGCATTGACTTGGCAGGACGTTGGCATAGACTTGGCGTGCGTGAGATGCTGGCTTGGGTTTGGCATGACGTGAGCATTGGCTTGGGCTCGGCATGGCATGGGCCTGGCGTGGAGTGCTGGCTTGGCATGGGCGCTGGTTTGGTGTAGGCGCTGACTTGGCACGACGCTGGCTTGGTGTGGCATGGATTGTTGGCACTGTGAAGCTTGGTGTGGCGCGGATTGTTAGCACTGTGAAGCTTGGTGTGGCGCGGATTGTTGGCACTGTGAAGCTTGGTGTGGCGTGGATTGTTGGCACTGTGAAGTTTGGTGTAGCGCGGATTGTTGGCACTGTGAAGCTTTCCTTTGCGGGCCCGGTTGACTCTTTTCATGCGTAGCTCAAATAGGAAATCCTTTCCTTATTCGAATTCCAAAAGTGTCACGCCTATATAAAAAGGGGTTAGCTCTCCTTTTTATCTCGTATTTTTGTTCTCACGCCCTGGTGTTAGCGGCAGAGCTGCAACAATATATAAAGCGGGCAAGCATATTCCATGTATGTACTTCAGCGTTTCTCTTTCAATCTGTTATAGATGGCATGAGCGAAGATGATGCTAGCCAATACTAAGGGTTCTTTTTCGGGAGGCAGAGAGAATCCGTGACTCTTGCGTTTGCGGCTTTGGGTAAATTCGGCTCGTGGTGCTGCTGGCTAGGCCGCGGAGTGGTAGAGGTGGTTGCTGGCTTCAGTCCGTGGAAGGAGTACGAATGGCTTCGGTTTCGTGGGAAGGTGGCGAATGGCTTCGGGAAGATGACAACTTGCTTTAGTTCCGAGGGAAGATGAAGACTGGCTTCGGGAAGATGACAACTTGCTTTAGTTCTGTTGGAAGATGACGACATATTCTGTTTTCTGTTGCTCGTCCGGATCCGCGCCTTCGTCTACAGAGTCTCTCCATTGGATTCCAAAATTTACCAAACTTCGTCGCATTTTTGGGACAGATGGATGATATATATGCTCGGCAATAATCATGTCAGGGCTAATTTTGGGGATTGTGGTTCCGTTGTCGGTCCATCCGCGACTTTAGGTTGTCAGTGCCTGGACCTTCTGATCGCGATGATGATATAATGTGGATGCTTGTACGGCCGAAATCTTTCGGAGCCACTGGATGAAACATATGAGTTGGAAGACGTTCCGTTGCCGAGTGTTGCTATCAAGTCTTCAAAGACTTTGTTCTAAAGCGACATCCTTCGAACCGTCTTTTAAATCTTGGACTTTCGTATGGAATGGGATGCGATGAGCAGTCCCCAGTTATACTTCTGTTAGATCCGATGGCATGGATGAATATGTGACTGTATCTTTGTGGCGTGCTTTTGGAGTCTTCGGTGCACATGTACGGCTTCATGTTGAGAAATTCCTGCGGCTCGTAAAACCTCGACAATGATGATGTTGAAATCAGAAATAACCTGGATGAGGGAAGTGAAAGCGTCCTGTGCTGGTAGTCCCCATGTGTAGCTTACTTTCATTGAATCGCCTTAAACCCACGTCCACGGGATTTGATACAAGCTTATTGTACTCTTATGGATGTGACGCTGGGATGCTCAGAATATCATATGGAAGAAATATTCTGGATAGCGGAGAGGTAGAAATGAGAGAGCTATGTTGTTTATCATGGGTCCCTCTGTTTCTTCAAAAAAAATGTTTCAGCCGCATCTCTGGAGTTATCTCATGAATCTTTGATGGTCGCCGGGATGGAATGAGATGAGCAGTTCCCATTGGCATTTTGCTTTAGTTTCTGAAGTTATTTCCTCTGGGAAGGCTTGGGATCCACCGCGGCCTCGTAAAGTGTTGAAGGCGTCTTCTAGACAGAGAGGTGATGATATTCTTACGGTACACCGTTGAAGCGTAGATGACCTTGTCGTGGCTACGACCTTTTGGTTGACCGTGTCTTCTGAGCTTTGAAAGTGAAGGGATTCCATGTAGATCCTCAGTCCCCAAGTGTGGTTTACATGTTTTCATCTTTGTAGTGATTGTTTCTATGGTGAAGCTCTGGATGGTATCAACAAACGAGCGGCAACAGTTCGTGGAAGCAAACGTGATCAGAAGAGACTACATTGTCGTGGGAAAAAAGTAGGTTGGCTGGGATTGTATGGGGGTCCATCGAAGTAAAGGGAGAGCGGAATTTGATTCCGATGACGAGAGTGTTGAAGAGATAGATATTGAGAATGAAACCAAATTTATTGATGTTGTGGAAAACCCAATTGAGCTTGTCAAGGAATATAATGATGGTGGGATTTCGGTTGAAGCAGAAATTAAAAGTTTGATAGAGGACCAGGATATACTTGAGGTAAATAATTCACTAGAGGTAAAAGATGAGTATATCAAAAAAGGTTTGTCTAATTCTTTACATAATTCTATATCTATTGATCCTTTCCATCCAATTGAAGTATCTTCTCAAAGAGTCATTAGCCCGACTTTTAGGAAAATACCTCACTTAGGATTGGAGTTGTGTGCTTCCAAAGTTTTAACGGATTATTTTTCTTCTAAGTATCTACCACTTGATGTGTTTGATTCGAGCATTGTGCAGGTTCACCAAGCTGAAGAACCTTTTGAAGTTCCCGAATTCTATGTTCTTTATCCACTTCCGAGTGTAGAAAGGACTAAGTGTGAGGGAAACTTCAATAAAGTGATAGCTTTAATATTTAGTTCTTGTGCTAATGTTTTTATGAAGCTGTTATTAGAATTGCGGATTATTGTTTGGAAGGACTACCAAATTTTTATATTGTTGGTGTATGGACGATAGCCAGAGGGTCAGGCTGAGGACGTTAAACTAAGCGCTGAATGGGAGGAAACCCATAGGTTTTGTATTTTCTATCCTTTTGTTTATAGTTTTCTTCTTTTGCATATCATATTAGGATTTACCACCTTGACTTTACTTAGAATGAGTCAATTACATTGAGGACAATGTAAAGCTTAAGTGTGGGGGAGTGTTTGGATATTTTGCATATATAGTTTTACAAAATTTTGTACATAATTGCATAAAAACCTCCAACTTGTAGAGATTTTAGAGTCACTAGCATACTTCTAGCTATGTTTACATAGAGAATTTTGACCGACATTACTGAATTTTGTATTGTTAGGGAACTACATTCGGATTTCTTGCTTGTTAGAGTGTTAATTAATGGATTTAATCATGTCGGTGATGCAAATGAGGAGCAGAGAGACATGCATTATTAGAGTTGATGATCAATCATTAGTGGAGACTACCTATTTTCATATTAACTGAGGCACCAGACCAGATTTTTTTTGTATATGACTAAAGAGCTTTCTTTTGAGTGTGTGTCACCGTACGTTAATTCCGGGTAGAATGGTGAGCTACCCAACCTCCCACCAATAGAAGCACTACTCTTTGATCTCTTGAGTGCTAATTTTGTCAATCATGAGGGTTACGTCTATAGATAAAAATCGCTTTCTTATAGTTTTATTTCAGTTAGCACCATTCTCTCTCTCTCCAATAACAGGTCCATAGAAACACCATCATCATCAACAAGTGGAGTGACATCAAAATCTACAAGGAAAGTTGAAGACGTTTAAGGTTTACAAGCAACAATACAAGGAAGGGAAAATTTTATATCCAAGTAAAGCAACATACAATGAGCAGATTTTTATATACATGTTGGAGACTTGCATATAAGGAGCGGAATTCTATATCAAAATTGAAGACTAAGTACAAGAGCGAAGAAAATCAAAAGAAGAGAGTTATTGAAGTTTATGATACAAAGACAATACAAGTTTTGAAGAATCAAGCGGTAAAGTACTTCACCATGGCCATTTTCATTGTTATTGTTGTATTATTTTTCTTATCTTAAAAAAAAATGATAAATCGAAGAAAAAAATGATGAAAGAAAAAGAAAAAGAAAAAGAAAAGACGGAAAAACTAGTTATATTGTTTTTATTTAATAAGCCACGGGGAAGAAAAATATATAAAGAAGTTTCAAGCAACAAGGAATTTGAGGAAAGAGTTACAAATTGTCAAAGATTTACGAAGTTCAAGAGTTTATCATCAACAGTTGAAGACCGAAGACGAAGACCAAGAAGATGAAGAGGACGAGCCTAAGGAAGACGTTTCTATTGGATGATGTGAGACTGGTGCTTTCATCATTGCAATTGGATGTGAATGTGGTAAGTACTCCCATCCTCTCAATAATGGTTGATTTCCTTTCTTAGAGATCATCAGAAAAATATTTTTATTTTCCACGATTTTATGGAGTCTCCAGAAATAGTTCGGAAGGTTTCCTTCCCACCATTCAAAGTGTGTAGGATTTCTCTCTTCATTCCTACCTGCACACATGTGAGACCCAAAAAAAAAAGCCGTCATATTAAGTGTAATTATCATAAAATCCTTTTAAGTGAGGCAGAAGTCGAGGCGAAATGCTTATTGATCGCTCTCAAACACGCATTCTCTCATTATGGTGTGGTTATTTCTCACTCAACATTTAAGAATGAGAATATGTTCTTTGGTATTTCTAACTTCTTATTACTAGCAAGCAGAAACTCTATGTCCTCATAGCTCTTTGGATTCTTGGGAAGCTGGAACGCTTTGAAGTTGGAGTAGGTTTTGTGAGTATATCTCTTGTAAGACCTCACTAGACTATAACTCGTCCACTAGGGACACCTATGGGTTTAAAGGCTTGTTACACATGCTAAGTGTGACTATATCCTATTTTATGATTAGGTAGTTTGCTCGAGGACTAGCAAAAGCTAAGTGTGGGGGAATTTGATAAGTGCTTAATTTACATGTTTAGAATGTCAATTCCATACTTATTATAGCTATAATTATTGCATATTACTTGTTATTATTATTATTTTCTAGTATATGTGTCATATCAGGTGAATCATCCAAAAAGGAGCTATAAAGTGCTTAAATGAACAAGGAAGTGGAGTCTATCAATGAAGAAAGGCCAAACTACAAATTCAACTCACTCAAATCTAGGAGTTCTTAACACCATCTTGAAGAGAACATGAATATGAAAAGACCACAAAAAGAATGAGGTCATTTCGAGTTCGGACAAAGAAGTTATAGGTGAAACAAGATTGAAACTTGAAGTTACAGAGACAGGTTCAGCTGATAACTTCATCAGTTCGAGTCAACCAAACCTGGAGCTTAAAAAATCAATATTTTCGAAGGGTATACAGGAGGATGTTCGGCTCAAAACCAATCCAATCAACTGAGCCGAACCAAACACTCGCCTGGAGTAATTTTCACTTGTCAGGTTCGTCCGGGAAAGGTCGGCAAGTTATGAGACGAACCTGACTGCTTCCGACGACATATTTGGACGTGAAATTGACTTCTAACTCAAGGAAACACGGTCCCAGAAGGATTATAAAGCCTAACTTTTGGACTTCTATATAAGAAGACATCTAGAGCCTTAAGAAGGGATCTCATTTCATATTATACTTTTTTTCTTCATAAAATATTCTAGGGTTTTCCCCTTTAGGGGGAAACCGGGTAATTGTGTAATCATGAGAAGCTAAACCTTTGTTGATTAAGGGTGAATTCAATGTGCTAACGTGAAGCTTTATTAGTTATATAAATCTATTTGAAGTTTTAATCATCATCGATTGTCTTTTCTATATTCAGGGTTTATGAATGATTCTTAGATTGATTTGGGATGCATACTAGATTAGTCTATTGATTGTTCTATTTCTAGTAGAAATTTTGGAGCGATCCGTAATTGTTGTGCATCTCCTACACAAGTAGAGACCGTGAGACCTTGCAGAGGGATTCTGTGAAGCAATCGTGTGTGAAGATAACACCAGTAAGTGAACTGAGCGTACTCAGTTTAACTGCTGGGATCAAACCTAAATTCATAAATCCTAAAGCGTTCGGTTGAGTTACGCCTTGTAAGCGTACCTCAAGGCGGCTCAGTTGGATAGAATCCGGTGGCTAAGCGTACCTGCAATCCGGTGATACGAGGAGTTTTTGGGATGGCTAACCGTACCTTCAATCCTACGGTTGATGATGAATGGTTCTGACGAAAGATAGATAAGTATGCTATGAGAGTCAATGTTTGGTAATGGCGAAGGACTCCTTGATCATCCCTTTCATCTTATTTCTCTTTTTTATTCTTTTTATCTTAATTATACCAATCTCCTTTTATTATATATTTGCTGATTCAAATAACTTATAAATTACACAACTCTCCGTGGGAACGATCCTTACTGCCGCTACATTATTTATTTAATTAGTGGGAAATATCTCGTTTAGTTTGTTGTGGTTACCACACGCATCAAGAAAAAATGATCAATTCAATTGGTCATGCTCAACATAAGAGAACTTACGGAGAAACACAGTACATACCTAAAGATGTGGATCAGGGAAAGACCAATACTGCGGAATAATCAAAGATTCATTCTATTTTTCATCACTATTTGCACAATGACATATAATAGACTTAATCTTTGTAAACAAAAGGTCATCCTTTATTCCATCAATATTTGCATAATGACATAAAAGGCTTAACTTTTGTAATCAAAAGTTCATTCTATCTTTTATCAATATTTTCATACCGACAGATAATAGAGTTAACTTTTGAACAAATATGGGACAGTCAAGGTTCACGGACGTAAACAACATATCCCGAACAATTTGGAATATATAAAACCATAAAGACTAATACTGAAAAAATCATCTTCCAAATCAACTGTAGCATTTAAATAAATAAATCTAAAAACATTGCAAGATGAAAACGTTGGCAATAGCTATGTGTACTCACAATAATGACTATTCCAAACTGATAGACACATTTTTGTGTCCATGTTGTCCTTAATTTCATGTATTGTTGGTACTCGATTTTTGTACTTATTATGGTATTTTATGTATTTTTAGGTATTTTTGGAAATAAACATTCTTGGAAAAATCGGCTCGAAAAGTCGTCTAAAGCACCGGAAGGAACGTGTTATTCGGACTCTCACTTTTGGATAAGGGGCTCCCAAATGATAATGGGTACCCAAAGGATATTTGCACCCAAGCATCTAATCAGAGACACCCCTCATGGAATCTGCTATTCGCACCCCAGGACCAGATAGGGGGCACCCATCTTCTTCTTCACGGGAAAGATATTCGGCGGGAAAAGAAATCTCAACTGTGTGAGATTCTGGTCATTATATTATGGGGATATTTGTGTCTTTAAGACATGATTATCTTCTTACCATGACATTAAGATTTTGTACGTGTCTTGAATGGAAGGAAATCGTATACTTTTGGATATCTTCGAAAACATGGAAGGAATTATTCACGGAATTAATTGAAGATATTCTCTTCATTATTTGGCTCAATTAAATGAGAAGATTCGGATATACCATACAACTCAAAAGACGTGTGAAAATGGAGAGGAGATATTCCCGTGAAATACTTTCATTAACTGCAAAGATCTTTTGGAGTAATCGAGATGATTGTCGACCTAAGATTGGCTTCACAGTATAAATAAGAGTGTCTTGGGTATCAGTGAGGGGATGGAGAGTTTGGGGATCGCTTAGAGAAAACCCGGTTTAATCATTATTTTCTCCCATTTCATCACTTGTAAACACTTTTGAGCAATGAAAAATTATTCTGAGTGTGTTTCCAATATACGGAGCTAGACCCCAATCCTTGGGGCTATGGAGGAAGCCGTTGTTTCGGTAAAAGTGATACATTTTTATTTTTAATTAATTATAACAACTCTATTATGATTTTTTCTTTGAATTAAAACTTGATTATATGATTTTAATTAGTTAGGTGTATTTTCTCTTGATAGAATATGCTTGCTTTAAGGTTTTCATATTCTATGCTTGGATTAACATCTATTCTTTTGAAAATCTACATGTCTAGGCAATACTATTAGAATCAATTTGAATGTTGAGTTGCATAATTATTTTTTTTATTAAATCACTAATATCGACCAATGGTGGAATCCTAGCCCCGGTCTCTCCATAACTTTTACAATACTTTTTAATTGAGTTTGTTATTTTTATTTATAAAAATTAAGTCTAAAAAAATCTTCCTTTACAAGTCTCAACGAACCTTTTACTACAACATCATTGAAAATAACCATCAATTTTTGGCGCCGCCGACGCGGACTTGTCTTTAGGCTAGAGTTTTTAGATTTTTTTTTTCTTTTTTAGGTTTTTATTTGTTTTATTTTATTTGTTCTTCTTTACGTTTTTGGGTTTTTTTCTTTTCCTTACAGAATTTGGAATTGGAGCGAAATAATATTTTGCCAAAGCTTTTGGTGAATACTTAAAGACTTGGAGTAAAAGGCAAAGCAAAAGGGGCGAAAGAAGAAGATTTTTTTATTTAACAAAAAAAAAAGACAAAAAAAAAGAGAGACATTTTTATTTTATTTTATTTTAGATATTATTTTTATTTTTTTTAGACTTTTCTTTTTCTTTTGCACTTTATTTTTTTTGGACTTTGGACTTGGACTTTGGACATTCTTTTTTTTTTAAACCCTACGGAAGGGTAGTATTAAATATTAAACTGTTTGCAGAGAAGGACGGCTATTGCGATATCAACTCGGCCTCTCGGGTTCGTACATGACATAAGAATCGTGGCCCGAGTCGACTTCAACGGTTCATCCCCCGTCTAGAACGGGAGGTAAGTTTGTCGAAACACTCGCGAATCCCCTGTCAGCGAGTTACTGTCTTCCTTCGTGTGAATATATGTCGAGGAACTGAATACGGATGCTTTAATTTCCTAGTAAAGGGAAAGGACTGGCCATACAAGATAAGGGTTCAGATTTCATCACCGTTCTCTTCTTGCCCGCCTTAGGAAAACGATACCAAACGCGAACCTAAGCTTAAAATACTGACTAGAACGAGACCTATAGGGTGACGGGATTAATAGGAAAGTCATTCGAAAAATATTGGCTACTCTTTTAAGCATACTTCGAAGTTCATGATGGTTTCTGTGAGTTGAATTCGTGACTGCGCCGCCTTGTAATGCGGTGAGGCCTTGGGTATCAAAGATCCACGCAACTTCCCTCGCCTTTATTCAACTTACTTTTACTCGGATTGATTCCAGAGGGGTTTGCTTAAATTGTAACGAATTCCCTTTCGAAGGATTAGAAGCTGGTCTAGAAACAATCTAAGTGGAGCCATCATGCTTTTTGTTTGCTAGAAATCAGTAGGTTTGTTGTGGTGAAGTCAGCCTTGTTTGTGTTTTCATAGAACTTCCCTTCCTTTTAGGACTTTTCTTTTTCTTTTGTTTTTCTAGTGTATGCCTGAGATTATTAAAGAGCGGGCTTGGAAAAGAAACACTCTAGGTCGTTTGATTAGTGATAAACCTAGTAGTTTTTCTTGTGAAGGCGGGGAGCTCGAAGACTCTTCTTTTGAGAGCCCCGTTTTTGGAAACTTCAGTTTTGAGAATCTGTCTCTCTGTGAAGAAAGTACCCCTAGTACTTCAGCTGTGCCAGCGATGACAACTTTGAAAGATTACATGTTCCCAACTAGGACCAACCGAGCTTCGTGCATTAAATTGCCAGCCAATACAGCTAATTTCGAGATAAAACCTAGTATTCTTCAGATGATCCCTATATTCTTAGGAAAAGATGCGTAACCGAGCAAATTATCCATGACCACGAGTTTTGGCGGGGTGGATCGAATGGTGGCCACGACTACGAAAATTGGATGGATGCGATCATGATCCTTGACATAGGGAGTGTGGTGGGACGACCCTTGGCAGGAAGGAATGGCGGTTACGGCACGATCCTTGGCAAGGAAAGAGGCGTTGAAGCGGCCTCGGCTATTGGAGAGGATGTTGAAACTTACGGAGCAAAACGCTGAAGCTTCGGCTTAGGATCCTGGAGCATCTTATGGAGAGAACACTAAAGCGGAGCGGGTGCTGGAGCGAACGTTGAAACAGAGCCACTGTTGGAGGACGTTGAAGCGGCGTCGTTGCTGGAGCGAACGTTGAAGGGGAGCGGCTGCTGGAGCGAACGTTGAAGCAGCGTCGTTGCTGGAGCGAATGCTGAAGCGGAGCTGCGTCAATCAGCATGTTGTCAAACTCGACATCCTTCAAGTAAATAGTGGTTAGGAGTCCCCCGTCTTATGTATCAATCGTGCTTTCCAGGAGAGGTTGGGATTTGGGAACGGCTTCCTTGGATGGAAACAACTGCTTTCCTGATGCAGTGTGGTTGAGGGTTGCAAATATGTCTTGACGCTGCGCCTTGGAGAAATATAGAATCTCATATAAATATTTCATTGTAGACTGCACGATTTTGTGTGCGAAGTCCCCAGAAATCATGCGGCTCCTGACGGTAAGATGGTCTCTGGGAACTCAAGAAGGTTGCGTATTTTCTTTGTCTCGATTTTGGAGAAGTTGTTCCTGATCTTCACGTGCGATGAAATTGGATTGTTGATTCCCTCCTACAGGGCGTTCAAGAGCAACGCGATCCTTTTCATCTATAAACGCATGTCCTACTGAAGTGCATGCGCCGATGTTAAAAGTATTCCTTGTCAGCTCCCTCTTGGGTTGACGTGACTCTTATGGTGGCCGCTCTATCAGTATCTTGAGAAAATAGGTATCTCTTTCTGAGTTATATACATGTCTGTCTGAGCCTTACGAGAACCTTTTGTCTTTCCATCAAATCAACAGTGGTAAAAGGAGGTCGGCTTCTTCCGGCTCCTCCAGTCTCTTTCTCTGATGGTGGAGTAGCAGCGGCTCTGGTGACGGTTGGAGCTGTCATACTTGAAGAAACATTGGGGTGGCGGAAGCAGCTCTGGTTCTGGTGATCGTAAGTGTATCGTGCAGAGATGGTGCGATTTTGATCACGAAGTGCTGGAGCCATGGAGATGTTTCGAAAGGTGGAGACGGCACTGCTTTGGATGGTTGTGGAGCGAAGAAGATGGCGCTGGAAGGATGCAAGCTGTTAGCGCTGGAAAGGATGCAAGCTGCTGGCGCTGGAAAGGATGCAAGCTGCTGGTGCTGGAAAGATGCAAGCTTTTAGCGCTGGAAAGGATGCAAGATGCTAGCACTGGAAAGGATGCAAGCTGCTGGAGCTGGAAAGACGCAAGCTGTTGGCGCTGGAAAGATGCAAGTTGTTAGTGCTGGAAGGACGCAAGCTGTTGGCTAGGAGTGAAGGGGAGACGGCGTCGGCTAGGAGTGGAGGAGCGGAGACGGCGTCGGCTAGGATGCAGAGATGGTTCCGGCTGGAGCGTAGAGGTGGCGCTGGCGGTCTCTTGGCGCTAGCTTTGCCACGGCCTGTTGGCTCCTGATAGACACATTTTTGTGTCTAATTTGTCCTCAATGTCCGTATTGTTGGAAATCTATTTTTGTACTAATATTGTGTTTTTATGTATTTTTAGGAAATAAACATTTTTGGAAAATTCGACTCGAAAAGTTGATTTTGGCACTCGGAGGACAAGTGTTATTCGGACTCTCGCTTTTGGATAAGGGGTAACCTAATTACTAAGGGGAACCCCCAGGTCATCCCCAAGGCAGCTACTATTCGCACCCCTACTCTGTATAGAGGGATACCAGTTCCTTCCCCATTTGAAACGATTTTGGCGGGAAATTTCTAAACAGTCCTGGCAGAATTTCGATCGTCAAAATGAAGGGGTTATGGGTCGATTCAATGGCTGAAATTTGGTATAGAGATGTGATATAGGTTAAGGAACATAGTATGGGTGACATGATCGATCAAATTTGGCTGGAATTTTCGGTATGATTCACATACCCAAAACAGAGCACGTGGACTGTAACACGAGCAAAATTGAAGTTCTTGTGTGCATGGGGGAGTTCTGCTGGCGTTGGAAGAGTGTTGAGTTGTGAATAAGTCGAATTGGAGCTTGCTGGACCAGAGAAAACGCGTGAAAAGCTAAAACATGAAAGAAAATATCCGAAAATATTTTCTTTCACTGCCGAGGATTTGTGGAGTTATGGAGGAGATTCGATGCATGCTTCGGGTTTAAATAGAGTCCTTGGAGGTCAGAGAAAGGTTGTCGAGAGTCTGGGGGGCTGAGGAGAGCCAGAGAAGAAGAAATTCGAGTTTTACCAAACTCGGTTTCTGCTGCTGCTGCTGATGATGATGAACATGAAGAACGCGAAGAACAGACCTGCAACAACAGTCGTTTTTCTACAGTAGTAACGACTAACACCTGTGAGTCGTAATCAGGCAGTCTCATTTTCCACAGCGTTTGCGACAGGGCTTCAGCAGTCTTATTTTGTCACTGAGGGTCGTAGTTCTCTGGTTTTATTGTATTTATCATATTCTCATCATTTGTAAACCATTTTTGAGCCATAATAAATTATTTTGAAAGAATTTTTACTATGATGAGTTAAACCCCAACACTGGGACGACGGAGGAGGCCGAGCTTCATACATGGGTAATTTTATTAATTCTTTTTAAGACTTTTGCGTTAAAAATTAATTGAAATATGATTTGATTAAATTGGGTGTTATTTGATTAGATGGGTCATGCTTAGCTTAGGTGATTTGATGTTCCATGCTTAACATATACAATCAATGTTCTGAGAATCTACTTTGGCAAAATAAGAGTCCATATATGTTTTGAGCGATTATTGTTGAGAATAAATCATTGAGCCCTATGTTATGAAGATTGGCCGAATAATTAGTCCCAGTACCTCTCTACCAATTTATCAATATTTTTGTATATAATTTTTATAAATCTAAAAATCCTTCACCTTCACAAGTCTTAGAGTTCGAACCTTCATTACTACAACCCACGATAAATCATTAATCATTTTGGCGCCGCCGACGCGGATTTGTGCTTAGGTAGAATTTTTAGGTTTTTTTTTTATTATTCCATTTGTTCTTTTTTACGTCTCTTTGGTTGTGTCTTTGTATTACAGGTTCGAAGTGGAGCACTAAGTACTTGGAGAGGAAAAAGATTAAAGCGAAAAAACGAAAAGAGAAGAAAAAAAGGACAATTTTAGGATTTAATTTTTAATTTTTTTTTTTTTTTAGAGTGTGTGAGGAAAACTGTAATTTTTTTATTTTTTTATTTTTTTATTTTGGACTTTAAACAATTTGACTTTATTCTTTTTTTTACCCTACGGAAGGGTATTATTATTAAAAAAAAAATTATATAAACTGTGTGCAGGGAAGGACGACGATTACTATATCGTCTCGGCCCCTCGGGTTCGCACACGGCATAGGAGTCGTGGCCCGAGTCGACGACAACGGTTCATCCCCCGTCTGGTACGGGAGGTAAGTCCAATCGAAACACTCGTGAATCTCCTGTAAGCGAGTTACTGTATTCCTTAAGGTGATTCATTGATTGAGGACGAATTTGGACTGTTTTTAAATTCCTAGTAAAGGGCAAGGCCTGGCCAATACAAGATAAGGGTTTGGATTTCATCACCGCTCCCTTCTTGCCCGCCTTAGGAAAACGAAACCTAACGCGAACCCAAGCTTAAAATTTGGAATAGAACGAGACCGATAGGGTAACGAGCTTAATAGGAAACTCGTTCGAAAAATATTGGTTGCTCTTTAAGCACAATCCAAAGTTCATGATGGTTTCTGTGAGTTGAATGCGTGACTGCGCCGCCTTGTGATAGCGGTGAGGCCTTGGGTATCAAAGCTCCACTGAGCTTCCCTCGCCTCAATTCAACTTACTTTGACTCGGATTGATTCCAGAGGGGTTTGCTTAAATTTTAACGAATTCCCTTTCGAAAGATAGAAGCTGGTCTAGAAACAATCTAAGTGGAGCCATCATGCTTTTTGTTTCCTAGATTTTATAGGTTTGATTTGGTCGAGTCAGCCTTGTTTGTGATTGTGTAGAATTCCCTTGCAATTAAGAATGTCGAGCTGGTATGATAGAAGCCAATACAATGAATATCGACCTGAATTTGAATATGGACATCATCAGTTTTATTACCATGGTGGGAATAGTGGTTGGGAGCGCCAAACTTTTCAAGGTTATGGTTCATACCATGGTGAGCCCAATCACTATCCTCACAACCATCAGTCATACAAGATAAATTCTGCTAATTCCTCTTTACTTGAGTCGACACGTAAGTTAGCTGAGACAACACGTAAGTTCGCTGAAATGAATAACTTAGTTATGGACGAAAATAATGCAATGAGTGAACTTTCTTTACCTGATTTCCTAGATTACGTCAGGAATTCATGTGAGTCGTCCCAAAAGCTTTTGTTAGAGACCCAGAATAGAACTTCTCTAAAAGATCTAAATTTCCAAAATAGTGTTTCCAATTTTACCCTTGATGTAAATAGTGATATTTGCCTAATCTAGAGGACGAGGTTAGAATAAAAGACACTACTTATTTAGATAAGGTTCAATCATCTTCGTACTATGATGATGAGGATAGCAGTAGTGAAGAATCTGAAATATGTAGGCATAGTGATCAGGAGTCCAGTAATCCAATTGAGCTGTATAGTGATTATATTATTTCTAGTTCAAATCCAAATAATTTTTATGATTATTCACCTATTCAAAAGGACGAGGATTTGATTAGGGATACCACCGTTTTAGACGATGTAGTTTTTCCTTTTGATTACGAAGTCGATAGTGGTTTAGAGGAACGGGTTCATTTTGAAAATACTGTTTTAGAGTCTAGCGACTTAGAAACAATAGTCTTGGAAGAAGAAGATAGACCCATAGAGATGAGTAAAGGTGCACTACCTGATAATAACTTAGAAGAATCTCTTGAATATTTTAAGGACTCTGAAGATACGGAAATTCAAGAAATAATCAGAGGTCAATCTAGAGACACTGAAAACTCTAAGTTTGGGGGTGATTATCACTTCCCTAGTGCCTTACCTTTAACTCTCAGAAAGTCCCCATACTTAGGACTTGATATCTGTGCCTCGACCATTTTACAAGATTACCTTCATACTCGTTTTCCCGAGCCTAATGATGTCCATGAAGGAGTTCAGTTATTAGAAACCCATCCTCTGGTTGATGTGGTTTGCCCAGGCTATGATACCCAGATTGACTTTGTTTTACCACCAAATAGTTTTCTTACAACTGTGGGAACGTTTCAAATGAGTCGAATATTAAGTTCTGAGACTAAGCCTAAGTACTTTAGGTTAATAGAATCGACACATTTTCCTAAGAATGACCACTACTCTCACTGTGGTCAACTATGTAAGTCATATCTGATTGACTTAGAGGATCCGCAATTATTTAGGTTATTACTTCGTGATTCTAAGTTCGTATATGAGTTTTTACAGACTCTAAGACCTAGTGATTCGGATCCCATCTATGAAGAAACGCAGCCAATGAAAATATTCTATTTAGACCCTTTCATAGAACCT
Organism: Papaver somniferum; assembly: GCF_003573695.1. Lineage (NCBI taxonomy): Eukaryota > Viridiplantae > Streptophyta > Magnoliopsida > Ranunculales > Papaveraceae > Papaver > Papaver somniferum. Next base: position 147,058,941 of record NC_039362.1, read on the forward strand.
GAACCGGAACCGCAATTAGCGATAGTTTTCAGGAAACTAGGTAAGGGCATGATTTCTTGGTTCATTGCAGTTTCCTTTGGTCATCTCTATTTAGTTTTGAACACCCACAGTTATTTCGACTGTTAATTTATGGTTCGAGTTGACTAATCCTTTCCTAAGTCTGGCTGAAGACTTTAAACTTAGCACTTCTTGGGAGGTATCCCATGCTCATGCAACACGGTAATATCTTTCATTAACTCTTTCGCTTCAAATGGTAACAGTTTCTCCTTTTTCATGCTTTTAGTTTCATCTTTAGAACATTGAGGACAATGTTAGATTTAAGTTTGGGGGTATGGGAGAAACTTTTTAGTTGCAATTAATAAACTCCAGAGCCTAGAAATTTATGCGTATTCAGGATGGCACTAACTAATCTAAGTGGATGGAAGCATCTTGGTTGTAGGAGTTGAGGAACCAATCTGATTAGATGGAAACATCTATAGAGTCTATTCATAAAAGCACAGAGCTCAGGTGTGAGAAATAACATGATAGTTGCACCATATCTCGTTGAGTCCTTTTCATTTTATTTTTTCATTTTAAACTATGTTTCTCTAAGAGATTAGGTGGGGCACACGATTCAAGTTGTTACCACTGCTAGGGTGAATTAGAGTGACTGAGTTACTAAAAAAAAAGACCGGACCAGTTAGACCAATCGGAATAAGTATTAACACTTGGATAGCAATATGCGTGTGTTCTCCCTGTTTCCGTCGCCTAAGCAAGCGTGGAATGCAGGACCCGTGGGAACTATCGTGTAATCTGCTGACAAGAAGCATGCGCTTGGATCAAAAAGATCTATTCATGCCGTTAAGTTAAAAAAAAATGGTTATTGTTCTGTGTAGTCAACTGCTGGTTCCCTTGTATTTGCCAGTTTGTTGATCTAGATTTAAGTTATTAACCACTGGTTCCCTTATATATGCCAGTTGTGTTGATATTAGTCAGACCGGTATCTCAGTCCATTAGGATAGGTTCATTCTGGCAGTGGCCTTCAGACAGATATGTGAAACATCGATCATTTGGTTAACATCAAAACCATCTACATTTTTCTATTTCCATCTCCTTTTTCTATCCATATGATTAGTTTGACTCCGAATATGATGTTCATATTGCAACTATATTAGTAGAGATCTGTCACTTTATATGAATTTTAGTATGCTTGAGTGCAAACTCGTGTACAACAATTGGAACTTCGCATCAGGGTACTTCCTCCTGTAGTCAGTGATTGTAATCCAACCAAGGAGATTCTTTAGTGCCTTCCAAGGTTCTGCATAGATAAGCTAGGGTCTGGAGTAATGGTTTTGTGGGCACACCTCTGGTAAACCCTCCCGAGATTAACTCGGTTTTATTTATTTATTTTTTTTATTAGTTTTGCTCGAGGACTAGCAAATAATAAGTTTGGGGGTATTTGATAGACACATTTTTGTGTCTAATTTGTCCTCAATGTCCGTATTGTTGGAAATCTATTTTTGTACTAATATTGTGTTTTTATGTATTTTTAGGAAATAAACATTTTTGGAAAATTCGACTCGAAAAGTTGATTTTGGCACTCGGAGGACAAGTGTTATTCGGACTCTCGCTTTTGGATAAGGGGTAACCTAATTACTAAGGGGAACCCCCAGGTCATCCCCAAGGCAGCTACTATTCGCACCCCTACTCTGTATAGAGGGATACCAGTTCCTTCCCCATTTGAAACGATTTTGGCGGGAAATTTCTAAACAGTCCTGGCAGAATTTCGATCGTCAAAATGAAGGGGTTATGGGTCGATTCAATGGCTGAAATTTGGTATAGAGATGTGATATAGGTTAAGGAACATAGTATGGGTGACATGATCGATCAAATTTGGCTGGAATTTTCGGTATGATTCACATACCCAAAACAGAGCACGTGGACAGTAACACGAGCAAAATTGAAGTTCTTGTGTGCATGGGGGAGTTCTGCTGGCGTTGGAAGAGTGTTGAGTTGTGAATAAGTCGAATTGGAGCTTGCTGGACCAGAGAAAACGCGTGAAAAGCTAAAACAGGAAAGAAAATATCCGAAAATATTTTCTTTCACTGCCGAGGATTTGTGGAGTTATGGAGGAGATTCGATGCATGCTTCGGGTTTAAATAGAGTCCTTGGAGGTCAGAGAAAGGTTGTCGAGAGTCTGGGGGGCTGAGGAGAGCCAGAGAAGAAGAAATTTGAGTTTTACCAAACTCGGTTTCTGCTGCTGCTGCTGATGATGATGAACATGAAGAACGCGAAGAACAGACCTGCAACAACAGTCGTTTTTCTACAGTAGTAACGACTAACACCTGTGAGTCGTAATCAGGCAGTCTCATTTTCCACAGCGTTTGCGACAGGGCTTCAGCAGTCTTATTTTGTCACTGAGGGTCGTAGTTCTCTGGTTTTATTGTATTTATCATATTCTCATCATTTGTAAACCATTTTTGAGCCATAATAAATTATTTTGAAAGAATTTTTACTATGATGAGTTAAACCCCAACACTGGGACGACGGAGGAGGCCGAGCTTCATACATGGGTAATTTTATTAATTCTTTTTAAGACTTTTGCGTTAAAAATTAATTGAAATATGATTTGATTAAATTGGGTGTTATTTGATTAGATGGGTCATGCTTAGCTTAGGTGATTTGATGTTCCATGCTTAACATATACAATCAATGTTCTGAGAATCTACTTTGGCAAAATAAGAGTCCATATATGTTTTGAGCGATTATTGTTGAGAATAAATCATTGAGCCCTATGTTATGAAGATTGGCCGAATAATTAGTCCCAGTACCTCTCTACCAATTTATCAATATTTTTGTATATAATTTTTATAAATCTAAAAATCCTTCACCTTCACAAGTCTTAGAGTTCGAACCTTCATTACTACAACCCACGAAAAATCATTACTCATTTTGGAGCCGCCGATGCGGATTTGTGCTTAGGTAGAATTTTTAGGTTTTTTTTATTATTATTTTTTTATTATTCCATTTGTTCTTTTTTACGTCTCTTTGGTTGTGTCTTTGTATTACAGGTTCGAACTTGAGCACTAAGGACTTGGAGAGGAAAAAGCTTAAAGCGAAAAGCGAAAAGAAAAGAAAAAAAGGACCATTTTAGGATTTAATTTTTATTTTTTAATTTTTAATTTTTTTAGAGTGTGTGAGGATAACTGTAATTTTTTTATTTATTTATTTTGGACTTTGGACTTTAAACAATTGGACTTTATTTTTTTTTACCCTACGGAAGGGTATTATTATTAAAAAAAAAAATTATATAAACTGTGTGCAGGGAAGGACGACGATTACTATATCGTCTCGGCCCCTCGGGTTCGCACACGGCATAGGAGTCGTGGCCCGAGTCGACGACAACGGTTCATCCCCCGTCTGGTACGGGAGGTAAGTCCAATCGAAACACTCGTGAATCTCCTGTAAGCGAGTTACTGTATTCCTTAAGGTGATTCATTGATTGAGGACGAATTTGGACTGTTTTTAAATTCCTAGTAAAGGGCAAGGCCTGGCCAATACAAGATAAGGGTTTGGATTTCATCACCTCTCCCTTCTTGCCCGCCTTAGGAAAACGAAACCTAACGCGAACCCAAGCTTAAAATTTGGAATAGAACGAGACCGATAGGGTAACGAGCTTAATAGGAAACTCGTTCGAAAAATATTGGTTGCTCTTTAAGCACACTCCAAAGTTCATGATGGTTTCTGTGAGTTGAATGCGTGACTGCGCCGCCTTGTGATAGCGGTGAGGCCTTGGGTATCAAAGCTCCACTGAGCTTCCCTCGCCTCAATTCAACTTACTTTGACTCGGATTGATTCCAGAGGGGTTTGCTTAAATTGTAACGAATTCCCTTTCGAAAGATAGAAGCTGGTCTAGAAACAATCTAAGTGGAGCCATCATGCTTTTTGTTTCCTAGATTTTATAGGTTTGATTTGGTCGAGTCAGCCTTGTTTGTGATTGTGTAGAATTCCCTTGCAATTAAGAATGTCGAGCTGGTATGATAGAAGCCAATACAATGAATATCGACCTAAATTTGAATATGGACATCATCAGTTTTATTACCATGGTGGGAATAGTGGTTGGGAGCGCCAAACTTTTCAAGGTTATGGTTCATACCATGGTGAGCCCAATCACTATCCTCACAACCATCAGTCATACGAGATAAATTCTGCTAATTCCTCGTTACTTGAGTCGACACGTAAGTTAGCTGAGACAACACGTAAGTTCGCTGAAATGAATAACTTAGTTATGGACGAAAATAATGCAATGAGTGAACTTTCTTTACCTGATTTCCTAGGTTACGTCAGGAATTCATGTGAGTCGTCCCAAAAGCTTTTGTTAGAGACCCAGAATAGAACTTCTCTAAAAGATCTAAATTTCCAAAATAGTGTTTCCAATTTTACCCTTGATGTAAATAGTGATATTTGCCTAATCTAGAGGACGAGGTTAGAATAAAAGACACTACTTATTTAGATAAGGTTCAATCATCTTCGTACTATGATGATGAGGATAGCAGTAATGAAGAATCTGAAATATGTAGGCATAGTGATCAGGAGTCTAGTAATCCAATTGAGCTGTATAGTGATTATATTATTTCTAGTTCAAATCCAAATAATTTTTATGATTATTCACCTATTCAAAAGGACGAGGATTTGATTAGGGATACCACCGTTTTAGACGATGTAGTTTTTCCTTTTGATTACGAAGCCGATAGTGGTTTAGAGGAACGGGTTCATTTCGAAAATACTGTTTTAGAGTCTAGCGACTTAGAAACAATAGTCTTGGAAGAAGAAGATAGACCCGTAGAGATGAGTAAAGATGCACTACCTGATAATAACTTAGAAGAATCTCTCGAATATTTTAAGGACTCTGAAGATACGGAAATTAAAGAAATAATTAGAGGTCTATATAGAGACACTGAAAACTCTAAGTTTGGGGGTGATTATCACTTCCCTAGTGCCTTACCTTTAACTCTCAGAAAGTCCCCACACTTAGGACTTGATATCTGTGCCTCGACCATTTTACAAGATTACCTTCATACTCGTTTTCCCGAGCTTAATGATTTCCATGAAGGAGTTCAGTTATTAGAAACCCATCCTCTGGTTGATGTGGTTTTCCCAGGCTATGATACCCAGATTGACTTTTTTTTCACACCAAATAGTTTTCTTCCAACTGTGGGAACGTTTCAAATGAGTCGAATATTAAGTTCTGAGACTAAGCCTAAGTACTTTAGGTTAATAGAATCGACACATTTTCCTAAGAATGATCACTACTCTCACTGTGGTCAACTATGTAAGTCATATCTGATTGACTTAGAGGATCCGCAATTATTTAGGTTATTACTTCGTGATTCTAAGTTCGTATTTGAGTTTTTACAGACTCTAAGACCTAGTGATTCGGATCCCATCTATGAAGAAACGCAGCCAATGAAAATATTCTAGTTAGACCCTTTCATAGAACCTGAACCTGAACCGCAATTAGCGATAGTTTTCAGGAAACTAGGTAAGGGCATGCTATTCTTGTCCACTTTCTTCGTTCATTGCAGTTTCCTTTGGTCCTCTCTATTTAGGTTTGAAGACCCACAGTTATTTCGACTGTTACTTTATGGTTCGAGTTGACTAATCCTTTCCTAAGTCTGGCTGAAGACTTTAAACTTAGCACTTCTTGGGAGGTATCCCATGCTCATGCAACACGGTAATATCTTTCCTTAACTCTTTCGCTTCAAATGGTAACAGTTTCTCCTTGTTCATGCTTTTAGTTTCATCTTTAGAACATTGAGGACAATGTTAGATTTAAGTTTGGGGGTATGGGAGAAACTTTTTAGTTGCAATTAATAAACTCTAGAGCCTAGAAATTTATGCGTATTCAGGATGGCACTAACTAATCTAAGTGGATGGAAGCATCTCGGTTGTAGGAGTTGAGGAACCAATCTGATTAGATGGAAACATCTATAGAGTCTATTCATAAAAGCACAGAGCTCAGGTGTTAGAAATAACATGATAGTTGCACCATATCTCTTTGAGTCCTTTTCATTTCTTTTTTTCATTTTATTTTTTCATTTTAAACTATGTTTCTCTAAGTGATTAGGTGGGGCACACGATTCAAGTTGTTACCACTGCTAGGGTGAATTAGAGTGACTGAGTTACTAAAAAAAAAAAAAAAAGACCGGACCAGTTAGACTAATCGGAATAAGTATTAACACTTGGATAGCAATATGCGTGTGTTCTCCCTGTTTCCGTCGCCTAAGCAAGCGTGGAATGCAGGACCCGTGGGAACTATCGTGTAATCTGCTGACAAGAAGCATGCGCTTGGATCAAAAAGATATATTCATGCCGTTAAGTTAAAAAAAATGGTTATTGTTCTGTGTAGTCAACTACTGGTTCCTTTGTATTTCCCAGTTTGTTGATCTAGATTTAAGTTATTAACCACTGGTTCCCTTGTATATGCCATTTATGTTGATATTAGTCAGACCGGTATCTCAGTCCATTAGGATAGGTTCATTCTGGCAGTGGCCTTCAGACAGATATGTGAAACATCGATCATTTGGTTAACATCAAAACCATCTACATTTTTCTATTTCCATCTCCTTTTTCTATCCATATGATTAGTTTGACTCCGAATATGATGTCCATAGTGCAACTATCTTAGTAGAGCTCTGTCACTTTATATGAATTTTAGTATGCTTGAGTGCAAACTCGTGTACAACAATTGGAATTTCGCATCAGGGTACTTCCTCCTGTAGTCAGTGATTGTAAGCCAACCAAGGAGATTCTTTAGTGCCTTCCAAGGTTCTGCATAGATAAGCTAGGGTCTGGATTAATGGTTTTGTGGGCACACCTCTGGTAAACCCTCCCGAGATTAACTCGGTTTTATTTATTTATTTATTTTATTAGTTTTGCTCGAGGACTAGCAAATAATAAGTTTGGGGGTATTTGATAGACACATTTTTGTGTCTAATTTGTTCTCAATGTCCGTATTGTTGGAATTCTATTTTTGTAATAATATTGTGTTTTTATTTATTTTAGGAAATAAACATTTTTGGAAAATTCGGCTCGAAAAGTTGATTTTGGCACCCGGAGGACATGTGTTATTCGGACTGTCGCTTTTGGATAAGCGGTAACCCCAAGGCAGCTGCTATTCGCACCCCTACTCTAGATAGGGGGATACCAGTTTCTTCCCCATTTGAAACGATTTTGGCGGGAAATTTCTAAACAGTTCTGGCAGAATTTTGATCGTCAAAATGAAGGGGTTATGGGTCAATTCAATGGCTGAAATTTGGTATAGAGATGTGATATAGGTTAAGGAACATAGTATGGGTGACATGATCGATCAAATTTGGCTGGAATTTTCGGTATGATTCACACACCCAAAACAGAGCACGTGGACTGTAACACGAGCAAAATTGAAGTTCTTGTGTGCATGGGGGAGTTCTGCTGGCGTTGGAAGAGTGTTGAGGCGTGAATAAGTCGAATTGGAGCGTGCTGGACTAGAGAAAACGCGTGAAAAGCTAAAACAGGAAAGAAAATATCCGAAAATATCTTCTTTCACTGCCGAGGATTTGTGGAGTTATGGAGGAGATTCGATGCATGCTTCGGGTTTAAATAGAGTCCTTGGAGGTCAGAGAAAGGTTGTCGAGAGTCTGGGGGGCTGAGGAGATCCAGAGAAGAAGAAATTCGAGTTTTCCCAAACTCGGTTTCTGCTGCTGCTGCTGCTGATGAACATGAAGAACGCGAAGAACGGACCTGCAACAGTAGTCGTTTTTCTACAGTAGTAACGACTAACACCTGTGGGTCGTAATCAGGCAGTCTTATCTTCCACAGCGTTTGCGACAGGGTTTCAGCAGTCTTATTTTGTCACTGAGGGTCGTAGTTCTCTGGTTTTATTGTATTTCTCATATTCTCATCATTTGTAAACCATTTTTTAGCCATAATAAATTATTTTGAGGGCATTTTTACTATGATGAGTTAAAACCCAACACTGGGACGACGGAGGAGGCCGAACTTCATACATGGGTAATTTTATTAATTCTTTTTAAGACTTTTGCATTAAAAATTAATTGAAATATGATTTGATTAAATTGGGTGTTATTTGATTAGATGGGTCATGCTTAGCTTAGGTGATTTGATGTTCCATGCTTAACATTTACAATCAATGTTTTGAGAATCTACTTTGGCAAAATAAGAGTCCATATATGTTTTGAGCGATTATTGTTGAGAATAAATCATTGAGCCCTATGTTATGAAGATTGGCCGAATCATTAGTCCCAGTACCTCTCTACCAATTTGTCAATATTTTTATATATAATTTTTATAAATCTAAAAATCCTTCACCTTCACAAGTCTTAGAGTTCGAACCTTCAGTACTACAACCCACGAAAAATCATTAATCAGCTCCATGGAGCGTTTCTAGCGGGCCAGGTTGCCTCTTCCCATGTGTAACCAAAAATAGGAAATCTTCCTCCATTCGAGCTCCAAAAACATCATGCCTACAAAAGGTTCTACCCATCTTATTTATCTCGTATCATCAGTTTTATTCCCTCGTCTTGGAGATAGTAACAACACGACGAGCATACTCCAGGTATGTATTCCAGCATTCCTCCTTTAGCTTGTTCTTCCATCTTGGTGAAAACCCTAGTGTTTGGAATGTCCACCATAGTTTTATGGTTTGATTTGAATTAATAGATCACCTTTATCTATGAGGGTTTTGGATTATTCTTTTGGAATGAATTGTTTTATAATAATGTTGTTTTGGTTATGACTATAAGTAGCATCAAAAGCATGGAATAATGTTGTTTTATAATAATGTTGTTTTGGTTATGAATATAAAGTCATGGAATTGTGAATGTTGTGCGGAAGTAGAAAGCATGAAATGAAACATGGGAACAATATGGCTATCGGTTTTTATCACCCCTGTGAAGATTTGAAGTAGTAGACCATGTATTTTTCCTAACACGACTTACTCGGTTTTTTGGATCTCATAACGAAACTGGATATCCCGGGTACAAGTCCGAGTTTTGTGGGAAGCGCCGCCGTGATCGCGAGAAGAAGTCCCTAGTCACTCCTTGTCGTGTGATATCTGATAATTTAGCCATTGATTCCCGAGCGGATTTTTTGCTTCTACCATCTTGAGATCGACGTTTGAAATATGAAATCAGGAATTGAAAATTGACATTGTAACCAAGATATTAATCTCCCACTATGGTCGCCAATTGTTTGAGGGTGAAAATGGTTTCTGCTGATTTAGGTAATTTCGTGTGTGTGGGTGAGATACGAGTCTAAACCCTAAACAAATGCACTGCAAGGGAGTACTTTGATTCGAGAGATCAATATGTACAAGTCTGGCCTAAGCCAAGAAATGTCCGTTCAAGACTTGCTTCAGTCACAAATTGAAGGAGAAGGGTTGGTCTTAGGGATGGAAGCGAAGAGAGTGTTGAGACCAGAATGGTTGATTCTGGAAGAGTAGTTGTTTGATGACTTGTATCAGAAAGTAGAAATCTATCAGATGGGAAAGCTAACAAGTGATTTATGAGTGTTGTATTCTCCTGACCAAAACTTGTCATTGGAGGAAATAGGTGAAGCCTATTTATACAAGTCGCAACGAAACGTACCCTGGTCTCGTAAGAAGTGCAAACGGTTGAGTAAATGGAAGAAAGCGGTAACGGGTAACGCCTGGAATTGATGTTTACATAATGAAGGAAACGTTTCACCATTACTCCTTGTATTTACTAACCGCCTCATCCTTATGACACTTTCTTGTAATGGGCGTAGTGTACGCCGCACGCTGTAAACCGCCAGACCAATACCCTGATGAGCATCCCCCAGTTTGTCACATGTTTTGATGTCTCGAGTGTTTTTGTGGAAAACGTGTAGCATATTGCTATTGTTTGGCAAGTTAAGATTGAGAAGCTTGCCGGTTCGGTGGTGACCTTCGACAGCCGAGATTTCGCATCCTGAGAGGAATGTTAGCAGTTGATTGTGGTTACCTTCCGTTGGTATCCAGTGGAGTGGCCACGGTGATGGCATGGCTTGCACATGCTCTTGGCGTGTCTAATTAGGATTTGGTGCCGTGACCAAAGAATTGTCATAGCTAAGTGTGTGCCATGGCCAAAGAGTTGACAGCGTAGCCAAAGGTTGCCACAAGTCGTTTGGTTTAGTGGCGAGCTTGTACGGCTGAGATTTGCATCTCAGAAGGAAGGATAGTCATTGATTGTTGTAACCTTCCGTTTGGCAGCCAGCGCATGGTTGCAAGGTCGGCATGGCTTTGGGGTGAAGTGGAGCCGGTGGCAGTGTGTGGCTTGCAAGGGAGTCGCTGGAAGCTTGCGGCTTGGAAGGGAGTCGCTGGCAGCGTGCGACTTTGTCTAAATTAGGGTTTGACTCGCCGAAACCCTAATTAGTGCCCTTTAATATAACCGTTGTATAATTGCCGTACGGACTCGGATTTTGACAGTCCATCCCTCCATTTTGATCGAAAAAGAAGTTTCTATATCCTCACGCGAGAATATTTAGGTTTTGATCTCGTTTAGAGGGTGAAAACAGCCCGGCAATAAAACTGAGGAAGAATTCAGGAGGGATGGCGGCATGGCCAAAGTTAGGTTTTGGTGGCACAAGCCAAAGGATTTGACGTTGTGGCCAAAAAAGTCGCCACAAGTCTTTTAGTTCGGTGGCGGACTTGGACGGCTGAGCTTTGCATCTCAGGAGGAAAGGTAGCCATTGATAGTTGAACCTTCCGTTTGGCAGCCAGCGGCATGGAGGCATGGCCGGCATGGCTTTGGCATGTTTTAGGTGCGACCAAATTAGGGTTTTGGCATGGACCGTGGAATTTGGCATTGGACCAGAAGTTGCCACGCGTTAGGTGGCGAACTTGTACGGCTGAGATTTGCATCTCAGAAGGAAGGGTAGCCTTTGATTGTTACAACCCTCCGTTGCTAGCCAGCGGCATGGTGGTAGGGCCGGCATGGCTTTGGCATGTTTTAGGCCGGCCAAAATTAGGATTTTGGCATAAACCGTGATGTTTGGCCTTGGGACGGAAGTTTCCACGCGTTAGGTGGCGAACTTGTACGGTTGAGATTTGCATCTCAGAAGGAAGGGTAGTCGTTGATTGTTGCAACCCTCCGTTTGGCAGCCAGCGACATGGTGGTAGGGCCGACATGGGTTTGGCATGTTTTAGGCGCGGACAAAATTAGGGTTTTGGCATAAACCGTGATGTTTGGCCTTGGGCAGGAAGTTGCCACGCGTTAGGTGGCGAACTTGTACGGTTGAGATTTGCATCTCAGAAGGAAGGGTAGTCGTTGATTGTTGCAACCCTCCGTTTGGAAGCCAGCGGCATGGTGGCAGGGCCGGCATGGCTTTGGCACAGTGGTGCGGCTGACATGGTTGGCATGCCTTGGCGCGGAGATGTGGCCGGCATGGCATGCCTCTGGCACGGTGGTGCGGCTGGCATGCTTTGGCGCGGAGATGTGGCTGGCAGGGCATGCCTTTGGCACAGTGGTGCAGCTGGCATAGTTGGCATGCTTTGGCGCGGAGATGTGGCTGGCACGACATTCCTTTGGCACAGTGGTGCAGCTGGCGTGGTTGGCATGCTTTGGCGCGGAGATGTGGCTGGCATGGCATGCCTTTGGCATAGTGGTGCGGCTGGCATGGTTGGCATGCTTTGGCGCGGAGATGTGGCTGGCATGGCATGCCTTTGGCACAGTGGTGCGGTTGGCATGGTTGGCATGCTTTGGCGTGGAGATGTGGCTGGAACGGTATGCCTTTGGCACAGTGGTGCGGCTGGCATGGTTGGCATGCTTTGGCGCGGAGATGTGGCTGGCACGGCATGACTATGGTACAGTGACGTGGGAATTAGGGTTTGGCATGTCGAAACCCTAATTAGCATTAAAAAAAGGTACCCTGGTAAATTTCTCACATACGTATTGAAGTGCTCAATAAATGCGTTTAGTGGAGACATTATTACTCAAGTTCTGTTTCTTTTCAGAGTGACGTCACTGTTTGACTAAGCTTTTACGATTTTAACCCTAAGCTAAAAACCACCATCAACAGTAAGATAAAAAGTAATCATAAAGCTCTTCGTCTCATTCTTTGTGATTCCACAATATCTTGTTTCTCTACCATACGGTTAAGATTATTGTGAGGTGATTGATATTACTAGGCTATTCTTCGGGAATATAAGTCTGGTGTATCAATTGGTTCCTGTTCACCTTGATTTATCTAAAGAATAAACAAAAATTCGTAGGCATTTCTATGGGAGACAAATTTATCTATTCAATATACTTTTCTGCGTGAGACAGATTTGTTTATCAAGTCTTCGAGTTTGGGTCGTAGCAACTTTTAGTTGTGGTGAGATCAGCTAAGGGAATCAATTGTGTACAGTTTTGTTGGGATTCATAGGCGTAAGGAACGCGACTGTACCTTAATCAATGTGAGATTGGTTAGGGATCAACTACATTTCAGTTTGAAGTTAACTTGTAGTAGGCTAGAGTCTGTGGAATCTTTATACAGTGTGGTGTTCAAATCTATACTATGTCCCTGATAGATACATTTTTGTGTCCGATTTATCTCGATTTTATATATTGTTAGGGCTCATTTTTGTACTTATTATGGTGTTTTATTTATTTGTATGTATTTTTGGCTAATAAACATTTTTGGAAAAAATTGGCTCGAAAAGTTGTCGGAAAGCACCCGGAGGACATTTTCTATTCGGACTCTCACTTTGGATAAGGGGTAACCTAATTACTAAGGGGCATCCCATTTCCAGGCGGTTGCTAATCGCACCCCTACTCTGGATAAGGGGCAATCATCTTCAACATTTCAAAAACCAAGTTATTGGCGGGAAAATAGTCCAGTGAAGAACAGTTTTGGCAATCGTGATTTGGAGAAGTTTGAGGTCGATTAAACCTCTGATTTTCATAGGATAGACTCCTTATGGATCTAGGATTCTGATATGGGTGTTTAAATCGATTAGACTGGGCTCAATCGACGGATTTTTCTCACAACAGAAAATATGGACAGTCACGTGTGTGACCTGTTTTGGGGAATTTTAGAGAGATTAAAGCGCTGTAAACCTTCCCAAAGATTTGTATCTATCTAAGGAAGAGTGTAGAATAAAAAGGAAAGCTCAGAAACGCGTAGAAATCCTAAAACAAGAAATTGCCGCAACTTGGCCGTAAAGAGAAGGAAAGAGAATTTGGAAGATTTGGGAGAGATTTAATCGGTATTTTTGATATAAATAGATGTCTTGGGTCATATAGAAGAGGTGTCGAGAGTTTGGGAACCTAAGGAGAGCCAGAGAAGAAGAAATCAGAGCTTTACCAAACTCTGTTTCTGCTGCTGAAGAAGAAGAACGCGAAGAACATTGACGCACGGTAAACAGTCGCAGAACAGTGTCGTTGTTTAACAGCTGAAGAACATTAAGCTGTGCATGGCAGTCGTATTTTAGGGTCTTAAAATCAGTTACAAAGCAACAGTTTTTCTGTAACAGTTCCATTGTAATAGTTGTTTTGCAACAACAATACACTGTTGCAAACAGTCTGTGTTATTACTTTTCACTCTTCTAATCATCTTTTGAGCAACAAACACATATTTTGAGATCATGATTAATATGAGGAGCTAAACCCCATTGCTGAGGCGATAGAGGAAGCTATTTTTCCAACAAAAAGTGGTATATTCTATTTTATCTTTTTATTTGCAATAATTATATGATTATTTGCCTTGAACTATTATTGAATATGATTTTTATTTGAGTGATTGTGATCTATTTTGATGGAGTATGCTTAGTTTTAAGACTTTTGATGCTTCATACTTGGTATTTACAATTATTACTTTTGAAAATCTACTTGTTGCAATATTTTAGAATCAAATTAAACAAGAAAATTGCATAAATATAAGTATTGGTTTAATCACTTTGAACTTGGAAAATAGTGGAATCTTAGCCTCAGTGTTTCTTTTAGTATTGATATCATCTTTGATTGAGTTTGCTATAATTTTTAGTGAGTTTTCTATTTTAATATTAGAATTTAGGTCTAATTAATATCCTTCACAAGTCTGAGAATTGAACCACTTTTACTACTATCTACAAATCACATCAGTCCCGGAGTTTTTCTGCATTTGCAGTTTCCTCGTTAACAAAACTTCTGGTGTCTGTGTTATTTCTTTTCCGCATTATATTCTCTATATAATTGAAATATCACAGGTTGTACGTAGTTCAATCAATTGGAGAATCCATACTTTGGTTGTTGATTGAAATTGATTGACGCTTGGATATTGGTCTTTGGTACCATCCAAGTTATTTCTCATATTAATCCGGCTCACAAATTTCTATTTGTTCGATTGCAGATTGTTTTGAGAAATTGAGATATAACTCTTGGATATATTTTCCTTGATTGAGTATGACTGTCTAGTTGAGTCTCTTGGAATTATATTGGAGTTAGTCCATAGAGATTGCCTAAATGAAATATTGGGTGTGGTTGTTAGACCCCCGCTTTTTCAGTTTCTATTTAGGAAAGTTCACAATGTCAGTATTATGAGTATTTGGAAATGTGATAAAAATATTATATATATATATATATATTGTTTAAAGATATTCCTTGATACTCAAGGTGACATCCCAAACTGAAATATTTAAGAATATTTTATTAGGTTTTTCGGATTTATATATCTTTTCTAACCCAGTAAGTAAAATATATCTCTGGAGAATATATTAGTAAATATACTTGTACACTAGCTAATATTGAGTTGTCATCCATGAGATATTTCAGTATATATTAGTTGGAATAAGACAAAACCAAAACTTGGTATTTATTGCATATCTATTGATATTTTCGGTTATGAAAATTCCTTGTTGTCCAATCTACCTTGGTATATAAATAGTGAAGTTTTTCTTCTTACAAATTTATCCCAGAACACACACACTTCATTTTGTAGTCAATGTGGGAAGCCGACTAGTAGTATTATTCGTAATACTCACCTGGAGAGGAGACTAACCTAATTAAGCGAGATCTCTTATGTCTGTTTCATTTAAATACTTCTATGGGATTAAGATGCATCCACAAGTACCATTGGTGTTAAACTAGAGTCGTATTATTATTTTAGTTTTAGTTTTCAATTGTTGATTTTATTGACTAAAAATGGTTGAACCTTGACATTCACCTAGTGTGTTTATTTCGTGATCCTTCTCTTTTGATATAAGGTCACTCGAACTAGATCAAGGATCAATAAAGTTTAGATATGTTTTAGATTTGAAGATAGGCTTGTGATCATCCATTATTAACAGACTCTGCTCTGTGCGTGATCAATCATAAGGAAATCAAGTTATTTGTGCAGGTAAATTGAAGACCGAAAATTGGACAACAATAATATTTTTTTAGTGGTTGCTGATCTTTGTGATATACTTAGTGCACATCTGATTGATTGGGATACGAGATAGCTTGTTTATCTCGATAGACATCTTATAACTTGTCGTAGAGATCGATGATCTATCATTTAGTGGTTCTCTTCAGGCTCCGAATATGATAGGTTGTGAATAGATATTTGGGTATCCCGATAATCATATCTTGGTTAATCTAAACCTATATAAAGAAGTTTCAGTATTTTAAACAGAAGAGCCTTTGTATAACTCAATAATATTTATGATTTAGTTTTTGAGATTTAGAGAAGTTACCGAGTATAATTTAGTCTTTTACTATTTCAGAATACGATCCAAAGGAGTTGGGTGGTATAAATATTCACAACGGCTAAAGCAACTTAAGATAATGGATTTTAACTTAGGATTCACGTGCATTGACCAGATTGGTAGTAGGCGCGGGGATGTTGAAGGAGCTAGGTAAATTGGATCTAGTTTACTTGGTCTAGACTATACGAAGTTGGTAGTAGTCTTTGTATAGCGGCTTAATTCTGAGAGTATTCAAAACTGAACTAGGTCCCGGGGGTTTTCTACATTTGTAGTTTCCTCGTTAACAAAATTTTGTTGTGTACTTTTACTTTACTTTTACTTAGTTCAGTCCGAACTTATACTATATATCAAGTGTACATCTTGTGCCTGCTATCTTCTTGACAGTCTCCGTCTATATTAGGTCACGCAAGGTATGTGTCATATAAGTTGATATCGAAAATATTATGGTGTACTTAGTACCGTCTTCATTTAATTTTCATAATAAAAAGTACAAATAAGTTGTATGTTAAGACTCAAGAATATTTTACTGAGAATATCCAAGGAGTTTCTTGTTTACTTTAATCCGGACTAAAGTTCAAGTAAGGAATTGTCTATAAGTTTTGTAACGAAAAATTTGATGGTAGACTTGGTATCCCACCCTCTCCTATTGAAAAAGCGTTGGTAATTAGAATAAAACCAGCGATGCACCGTATTCATTTATGAATGTTGGTAGATTGCATCGATGACATTATTTAGTTATTTGACTTTCAGTTTTCTTCTGTGTTTATAGTTTGGAGTCTTTGGACAATATATACTAGGGTTGTCGTGCATAGTATCGACCAAAGGGGAGAAACGATCTAGACTTGAAAGTTCCTCAAGGTACTTAGAATTCGGCAATAAGCAAATATGAGAATTACAAACACATGGGATGATCCGCTGAGCAATGAACATAGATGAGAATTTGAAATAATCCATATGAATTGTATAATTTTAATTATCAAAAAATAAAAGATTGCATTCGTAATATCTTAACTTGTTATAATAATAGAATATTAGCTGTAGAATAGTTACAACAATGTCCCAATGCTCGTGTTCAGGTTTGTCCCTCTCACCCCACCCCCATCCCTCCCAAGGCAGCAGTCATCTAGTTTATCATATTAATACCTCAAATCCTTATAAGATTTCGGGTATCAAAGATCTATCATGTAAAAGATAGTCTGACTGGTATACATAAAGGCCAAGTGAAGTCTACAAAGTCGTAACATAGTTATGTTTCACGAAGAAACCAAGGTATTTAGAGGATGATTCCAGTCGTAGCTAGTATACATCGTGCAGGGCTTGAGATTCTACTTTGAGAGAATCATCTATTTATAATGAAACATGCTAGATTGCTTAAGGTTCAAGAAAATTTTCTTATAATCAAAGCAAGTTCGTGAACTAGTTTCCATGTTCAAGAATTACTTGGATCACAAGCAAACTAAAGTTCTCAACATAGATTGATTCCAAATAATGGAAACCGTCATGTGAAAAGTTTTCCTTGTAATACAAAAAGAATGTGCACTTTTGTCGACTAAGGAACCGTGCATAAAAAGTCAACTCACGAATATCCAAGTATGGTTGGTGAACCATCAAGCAATACTGGAGTTCAATAACACCCCAAAAACAGATGAGTTCGTGAACTAAGAAAAGTGATTTGCGAACTCAGTATATGTGACGTGTCCAAGAACATACCCAAATTGCATAGTTCGTGAACACGCCAAATATCAAAAAGTATCGAGGAACACCTTGAACTTGCATAGTTCACAAACTGAGAAATCAGTTTGTGAATAGTGGTGCACCTTGGAGTTCAGTAACATCAATAAATTGTATAGTTCGCAAACTAAAAACTCAATTTGTGAAGAAAAGTACAATTTGATGTTTTTAGGCTTATAGTTCACAGACATACTTTTTTTAACAATAATATTATTCTCAACATTTAAAGTGATAAGTCCTATGCACATACAATGCTTGAGTTCATGTTTCAAGATTTTTCAAGTACAAGCTTGAATGTAAAACTTCTTCCTTATGATTCATCATATAGTAAAGCCATATGATATTGTCTTTGAAGATAGAATGGTAAAAATAATGAGTAAATAAGTCTTCACATATCTTTGTTGATGAAGTTTTGTAGATGCCTCCGTCTGTTCTTCAGTCTTCAACCTTTGATGGTATTTGGTGATTTCTAGTACTCAACTATCATGCTCTAATCCTAGTATGAGACTGACTCTAATAGGCTATAAATCAAGATACAGATTTAACCATCTAACATTGATGAAAAGCTTGACATACCAATACTTGCGGCTCAACCAAGCGACATTGTAATATGGATCTTGATTTCAAAGAGTTGATACTTGATGGTTTGGTCTTTTCCAATTTGATGATTTTTGTTGTAATATACTTTTCCAATTAATCTAACATTAAACTTATAGTGGGATTTTCTACCAAGTTAGCAATTCGGGATTCGGTAAACGTACGGAACGACAAACGTACGAGTATTAGGCGGTTTTGTAAAACCCAGATTCGGTCCAAAATTCGGTCAACGGGACGTGAGTCGTCAGTAATTCGGAACGGCATCCTCGCAAATACGATAGTGTCTCGATCCGGATTGTGGTGAAATAATGAGGTTTTGTGAGTTTGACTCTAAGTAAACTTTTGTGCATTGTTGTTTGTTGTTGTTTTCTGATCGCCATAAGTATCGGCCATGTTTCCGCCACTAAAACTACCACATTCATGGAGAAGCCAACCAGGCGATGGATGCAGTAGCAAATCAGGCAGCAGGCATAAGTCTTTTTTCTTTTTTTTGACGATATCTTAATTATTACAGTAAATTCAAATATTTTAAAGTGTACAAGAGAAGATGGCTAAATGGGATTGAAAGCAGTACGCTATACTTACAAAACAAACAGCATTCAATTTTAATTAGATAGTATGACTATCAACCACTATGTAAGAGCACTAAAAAAATCAAGTTATAAGAAAAATTAAATTTTGTGATAGCCTAGCTGGCCTGGTCCATAAGACGGCTCTGACAGTCTAAATACAAAGGATCGTGCTTGGTGAATAAGTATGTGTCAGTTAATCCTTAGATATTCGAACAGCCAAGCCGGTAGGAGTGTTAAAGGTTTTCAGGTGACCAGAGCCGATCAGATCCCGCAGATGAAAGCGTGTGTCAAGCATAGACATGCGGAAGCGCTTCATTTCCAAAGGAGCCATCAACATCTCTTTGTACTTCCTGCGGCTTAAGAACGAGAGGAGCTCTTTTCTTCCCTGGAACAATCAAGGAGATGTCACATCAAGAGAAAGTGGGAAAGATTGCTCTAACCTACAAGTCCTGGTTCATATTTTCGGTGTTCACTAGCTGATTATTGATCATAGAATGCTGTTTACGTGTTAATAAAGGATAGATGAGAATAATTAAAAATTTTGAGACAGGTTTGGTTCATATTGTTTTGGTTTTGACTCCTTGAACATCCAAGTATCTAGCTAGAACTGAAAAAAATACTGTATACCAATTAAACGAGTTACCTGTAAGAGGCTCTTAAGCACTGAACCAATGTTCGGGATCGCAAACCAATACATATTTGAATCAACTAACTGCCTGGTCTGTAAAGAAAGATGAATATTTAGAGATAATAAAGCTAGCGACATCCCCAATTCAAAGAAAGAAAAAAAAAAGAAGAAGAGAGAAACTGCTAGAATCTCGGAGGTCAATTATTTAAACACAACATTGATGAAATTAAATAACATAAACTCAGCCAGCAATGGTAATGAAATTAAATAGAATCCCGGATATCACAAATACAAAATCAGAATTGATCCAAGCTTCCGAATCCTATATTCTTATTCGGTCAGCAAACCTTGGTAGAGAGAGCCACACTCGTAAAAAAATAACAAGATGAAATACTGCCTTTATGCATGCATACCGAGGATTTTAAATGAACATTCCATTATTGAATAACATTGATGACATAAATTTCAGCATCTACTCACAAGTAAGCCAGCATTGATCAAGACTGTTATGTGTGCATCCTTCACCTTGCCACCCAGAGCTAATAGTAAACACTGCATGCAGTAAAGAGTACCAAAATTGTAAAGAGGAAAAGACTAATTCATGTAAGCAGTTAAGCAGTTAAGCTAATAACAAACTTCCAACTAATGGGCCTTTGGAAACAATAAGGTACCACAGCAACCAGAACCAAATTGCGGTACGAATTATGTTGAATGATCTTGCTTCTACGTTTAAGTTTCTAACAAATCAGAACTTTCATGATTTTAAGTGTCATATTCATATCTTCTCTCAATAAACAAAAGACCATTCCTATTTATCTCCTCTTTGTCTTCTAGACCATCAAAGTTTACTTATTTTCCTATGCTAGTAAGCCTGAAACCAAAACCATCTAATTGGCTTACTTTAGCCCATTACCAATTAAGTAGTCAGATCTACAAGTTTGTATGTGCTTTTCTCTCATAATTCATAGTCGGCATGTTTACATGTTCATATAGTTCCACTCAGTGGACATACTTTTAATGGATGCAACATCATCCTATGACAGTTATACAGAAGTTTCCTTTTATTTTGTAAAGTATAGGTGGTTTGAAGGCTAAAGAGAACATAAACGAAACGAAGGTAAGTATGCTGCAACCAGTAACACCAATTGGCAGGTTTTTCCTTTCTTGTCAGGTATTCCCTTTCAATCTGTGCCTCGTATGTACGCTTATTTTTTCAGCGTTCTAATTCTGTTCAGGTGTCTGCTTTGTTTGTTAGTACTTTATTTTCTATATAGGTGTAGGAAAGAATCTGAACCTAGATACAACAAAAATATTAAAAAGATAAAACTGACTGATTAGATCAATCTTGCATGAACAACATCAAATAGATTTAGGCGATAAATGAAACTGGTAGGAGATAGAATAGGGTGAAGCATAATGACAGCCTTTTAATCTTCATGGTAGCTTCAATCTCAAGAGGTTACATGTAGTGCTAAGGAACACTCCAGTAATCATAGAAGTGCTTCTCCTTCTTTTTAAAAGGGAGGTGAACTTTACTGGGAAGCTGAGATCAACGAATTAAAAAGAAAGGTTCTTTCAAGTCTCATTTACAACTTTCGCAACGAAGGTCATTAGCAAAAGCTACTATTTCTTCTTACTTTTTAACTGAATGTATAAAGACAGAAGAAGTGCATTTCTCTTTATAAATTTGTGAGCTAAATGTAAAGTTACATACTGTAAACTATCACACGGATTGCAGGCATAATATACCAACATTACACAACTACTCAAATATGTTTTCCAATTATTAAACTATGTAAAGAAATCAATTGAAAAGTGGGTCTGTGATAAGATAACTCACCAACTCTTGATGGCTTATACTAGGATCCAGCTTGGAATCAATAACATAATTTTTGAACCAATCAAAAACCGCAACATCATCTTCCTTTTTTGCTTCTATCCTTCTCATAACAATTCCTATCTTTTCAAAAATATAAAGGACATGAATAGCAAATAAATACCAACACCAAGAACACGTCAGAATGCTTTCTAGTTTCTGAATTGTGTAGGACAGTATATCAATTTATGAGAGTCTCAACAAATTTTTGTTGAATGCAGTGAACTGTAAAAATAGTTTTGAGGTAATAGAATAGAATCATAAATTTATGCAAAGAAGAAAATGGAAAATTACAACAGAAACCAACCTGCATAAGATAGTCCTCTGTGAACATAATACCATGATCATCTTGCCCAGTATTTAGCTTGAATACTCGCAATTTTTTCTCTTTCTTCAGTGACTGAACGGGAGAAAGGACAGAAGAAAAAGAAAAAGAGAAAATAAGAAACAGAAGCTGCCTTCATACTCTCGACTTACACTTAAATAGTTGACATATTTCTTCTACTTTTTTGTAGAGAATTACTCATGAATATGATATATCCATATTCTAGTGAGTGTCTCAAGCAGATAGACCATAGGATGACATGAAGATATTTTTAAAAGTATCAGGATATTTCTAGCTGATGCTGTGGGCATTCTGTGACACTATTTTCAAGGAGAATAAACAGAATCGCCAAAGCAGATCAATACAAGAAACTTCTTTATTCTCCTATTAGCTGCTAAATTGATGGATTTTCTCTTACATGGTCACACTAAAAGAATTAGACCAATATCAATTTACTTATCAATTTCTTCTTCTAATTGAGTTAGCAAATAACACAATTTAAAACAGTAATCCAGATCAAATTCGAGAAAAATATCCTGAATCAGAAAGACTATCGAATTATTTTTGTGGGGTTACAGTATAAACGTTGCATCAAATGGAGCCACATCAACTAATGTTATTTGACTCATAGGCTCGTAGTATTGGATTTCGGGGTATAAATATTGTTCTGTCTGACTACCTGTTTAAGCCTTATCAGTATGATTAGGATTTTAATATGTGGTTGAAGAAGAGGATCGGTGAAGAACTAAAAATGAAATACTGAAAAGTTTAAGTAAAGAAGCAAACCTCTATTTCCCTATCCACTTGAGTTCTATCTTTCACACAGCTATAGAGCTGAGACCGTAAAATGAACGGTTGAACTGTCACCTGGGATGCAAAATTCAAAAAAACGCAAAGGAAAAATCAATTGCTAAAACTAGTTGATACAAGAACTGAATGAACGAGTGATGAAATAAGAACTGTTACTGAGATAAAACTAGTCAATACACTCAGACGGTAAAAACTCAAAACAATGCAGAAAAAATAAAACGTTGTGATTTCTGCTCTTCCAAAACAAATGACTCGCAGATTAACAACTCCACTAAAATTATAAACACCATCAAAAGCACACAACAAGCACAATTGATTACCAGGGGTAAGTTACAAGGAAGCACTAAACTTTATCAACAATATGTTCTCACACTCCCTTCACTTACACAGTGAGGTCATCTCAACGAGACAGTAAAAAAATCCACAGAGTAATGTCACCTCAAATACCCTTTCCATTATTGATTAGGTGTGAAAAATACATTGTTCTGACACTACTATTTTTCATATGCAATGTGCATCAATTGCGTCCTCCAAAAGTATAATGAGCAAACATCTCTCTCTGTCGGTCATGCTTTTTAACCCATTAAACCACCAATTTTGAAAGGTGAACTGGGAATACTGATCACATCACTAGTAATCCACTTACAATCAATTAAACACGTGAAATAGAAGAAATCAATAAATGAATTTAGACATCAGGGGATAACAACCTTGAACTCCGCATGCCTAAACTCTAAATGAATATCACATCGTCCACTACATAGTAATCGACATGAATTAGCTGTAAATACCACTAATTAAACAAGACATTATTATACAGTGTCTTGTTCAGGCAAAATCTTGAATTTTGAATCATAAATTTGTTTGAAATTGAACAATAAATTGACCAACCTTATCAATAACGGGGAATTGAGCTCGCATTATTCGAAGAGCAATCAGCGTATAACTGAAGGTAAGATTTTGCTCTGTATTGACAAAAACAAAAAATCTTGTAAATTAGAAAATACCAAACACTATAGGATTGAATAATTCCAACAAAGATATCATCATAAGAATTACCAAGAGACAGGGTTTCAAAATCTGATTCTGAGATTTCAGGTTCTGTTTTGTTATCATCTTCTTCTTGTTCTCGTGCAAGTTTCTTCCCGCGGCTCGTCGATTCTGAAATCTTCTCCATTCCCGAGTTCGCAGAACTAATCATAAACCTGCAAGTAGGTAGGTAAACCCAACATTTGACAGAAATACCCCTTGACAGACTTGACTTCTTTGAATTTTGCCTTGATTGTTTGCGCTGGCGGATTGAAGGGTGGTAACGAGAAGTAATTCTGTGAGAGGGATTTGTGTAAAAATTTGCATAAATACGCTTTAAATGGCGGTTGACAAGTACAAATCGGCTTTATTTGGCCCTCCACGAAGGACCGAAGAACTACAATAGTTATTGATGTGTCTTGGAACTTCTTTAAAAACACCAAAACCAAAACCAAAACCAAAACCAAAGTTATTTTCCAGTAACAAGTACCAGGTCGAGCAGGGATATTGTCTCGTAAAGACCGTATCTTCAAGGGTGCGATGAAATTTTTACACCGATTGTCTGTTGGCCGAGACGCAACTTACCCGAAGGTAAGAGTAATCCTTAACACCTTCCGTGTCTTGTTCGTTTTCAGCACAGGAGGTAGTGTCCCATCACTTCCATGGGATTACGCATTCGCGACCATGTAGGTGATGAGGTCACGTACTCCATGTCCCGGCTGCAGGGCTACGGGGTGATTATTCCCCTTCACGATCCTGCGAGCTGCAGAGCTACTGAGGGATGTCCCCTTTCACAATTATGCCATGACGGTTTACTTGTTCGCGGTTTGCACAGTCCTACTAAGAGAGAAAGATTGAAACGAATAATCAAAGGTAAAGACGGGTCTAGTCACGCACCTCATGTACATACCTCTTTCACGTGGATCGATGTCCTCCACGTTGTTCCGTCGAGCGCCAACTCTCTCTCCAAGCCTCGGTCTTTCAGGTCCCGCTTAATCAGTTCATCTCAGGTTAATTTCGGTCGTCCTCGTTTCTTCATTCTCCCTTCGTCTTGTCCGATGCGTCCTACTCGTACCGGGGCCTCAGGTGGTCTCCGTTGGAGATGCCCGAACCAGCGCAGCCGATGCTGCGTGAGTATCATCTTCATCGATGCTACCCCAAGCTTCCCATGAATAACATCATTTCGAATCTTATCGTGTCTTTTCAGCCCACAAGCCCATCTTTTAAGCATACGGTCCAGTGGTCCACAGTCTCTGCGTCCTAAATGCGCTAACATGTCCATGGTAACCCCTTTATGCCTTAACATGCCCATGGTAGGTAGCAACTTGTAAAAAATAGCTCAGAGGAAAAAAGAAATTTTAGGAGGAATTCTTTTTTGCACAAAAATCTTCTCAAGCTCATAAACTTCAGCTTGAACCGGCACTAGAACTTTATAAACATTTCACTGGTTGCAAAGTGAAGTGAGAAATCTCATATCAAATTTTAACTCCAGAAAAATCGATTCTTTCAGCTACATTTAAACAATGTTACGCACACATCTTATCCCACTCTCAGTTTGGAAAGGTTAGGGAATTTCTCTTTAATACAACCGCCATTAGCCCACCAGTCATGCAATCATTGTTTACTTTAAGCTTCCCACATTTATGAAAATCGTTTATACGTGTAGTATTTTGAACTTTTGCTCGGGTTAACTAATTCATTAGTCAAATTTTGCATTCAGTACCTAAAACTCTAACATTCAAGTAACTTAATCATTTTTATGTTGCCTCAACGACCAAGTATTATAGCTACATAGAAAATCCTGCTTTAGTCCAAAACCTTGGGGGTGTAATAGTGACCCATGCAATTGGAATGTGTTTCGATTTTTACAATCAAAAAATAAGATTAGTTATGTTAAAACCAAGGCTACAAAAGATTTAAATTAATTTTATTTACTTTTCACAAAGTGTTCCTTCTCTTAGTTTTAGGTCATATGCCAATTTTCCAGACAAATTTGATATGTAGTTTGGATAGATTTTAGAAGCCAAAGAAAAGTGAATGAACAAGTGGTAAGAATTTTATGGAGTCTAAGTTGTTTTGGATTCGAGAACTTATATGAAAAATCAATAAATATGTATGTTGTTTGTTGTCGTTGATGTTGATGTTGATAATCAATGGAGAGGGTTCACGTACAACTTAATTTATATTTGGCAAAGAGAGAACTGATGATTGCAGTGAGGATAACTATATCGTAGGATAAATAACATGCATTTGAAATGTTATGGAGTCTTGGAGTACTAAGATTGATGGTTTTCTACAATAATAACTCATATTTTCACCAACATTGAACACCCACAAGTTGTTCCACAAAATCTGCAATATAAAAACGTATTAAAATTCTTGTTAAAATTGAGTTGATAATTATTATATGAATTGATGGATTATGGCATCTTCTATGTATGCGTGTTTTATGTTAAGTTGTATATAATTGCCAGCCCAGGTGATTTTTATGAAAATTTTACTTCCAAAGCTAACTTCAAGCTTTCAAGAAAAAAACTAGACTTTCCAACCAAAGAAATTAGCTAAGAAATACCAATTAGTAAGTGTGTAGAAAGTTCGACTTGATATCAAAAGAAAACAATGAATGAACCAAAAGTAATCGGAGTTATGGACTGGCTCATTAAACTTTTAACTTCATCACCAATATCAGAAGAGTAAAATTGAGGTATTAAATATTTGCAGGTTCACGAGTTCAAGGAAATAGGTTCTCAAACTTAAATAAAAATAAGTTACAAGAACATAAACCTTTGTTAGGTTCGCAAATTCACCATAATAGATTTGCGAACTTAAATGATCTAGAGTCTCAAGATGATTCTCTTGTACTAGGTTCGCGAACTTACCTACATTTCGCGAACTCAAATCCCACCAAATCGCGGGATGAACTTTCCTTCTATTTGTTTGCGAACTCAAAAGACAAAAAAGTTCTGATAAATTCTCTAGAATAGGTTCATAAACTCACTGTAAGGGGTTTGCAAACTCAAAGACTTTATTTGACTGATATTTTGAGTTTTACAAGCTTATAGTTTCGAAAACTTAATTCTTGGGTTTGTGAATTCAAGTGATTGAAAATCATTAGTAGTAAACTACCGAAACAAAACCTTACGAACTCAAGAAAGATTTTGCAAGCCTTGAGATTTTTCATCAACCCTTGTGCTTTTATCTCAAGTTATTTTCAAGTTATAGACAAACATGTGCTTGGAAGGAGAAACATCACTAGACTTAGCAAGAACTTAATCCGTAATCAGATCTTCTTTGAATATGATCATATACGTAAGTTTTCAACTTTTGTTATGATGGATGAAAATGAGTTCAAAAGGAAAATCCATTCTTCGTTACTCACCTTGATGAAGTTCTTCAAAATGATGTCTTCGTGTGATTTTCAATTCTTCATCCTCAAGAGTAACTTGGATATCTTGCCACTGCATTTAGTCTCTTCGTTAGATTGACATTATCTTACAATTTTCGTTGGTAGTTTTAATATTTTTTCGGCAGTATTTTCCTCACGAAGAACACTTCATTCCAATATATAACTTATTCATATATTTGATTGACTCTTACCCATTGACCACCAGTTTGGATTATTTTTACTATAGTGGGTTTTTACTATTCATGAGCTAGGAATTATATGATTTCATGATTAATTATTTGCAATCTTGATCATCACGCATTTCCGAGTTCCGCGTTTCTTCAGTGAACATTGCAGAAATGTTTAGCCAAAAACCCAGATATGACACGACTTGATTGAGATACTTTCTATAGTTTGAAAAACATATGCCTTACTAATATATAAATCCTCTTATGGAGCCACTTAGGACCATAAACTCTAGAAGGCATTTTTCGTAATTAAAGTGAGATAAACAAGAAATGTAAGTGAAATTATAAGAAATTTTGGGTACAAAAGGTGTGATTTTGGAATGGAAAATATTTGAATTTATGGATGATGGAAATGAAACCGTTGGATGAACTAGTTTTTATCGGCTCAGGCAGGCCGATAATTTCAACCTAGACTTGGCCGACCGACGAAGCTTCAACGATCAACTCAACTTGAGACTGAGCATTTGTCCATCCTTTTTTTTTTCTCAGTAATAACAGATTTTATTAAAACCAAAGAATATATAAGCGATTTACAAAAAAAACCAGAGGGCACCATAAAGCAAAAACAAAAATTACCTTCCTCTTTTAGGCACCTATATATCTACAATTTTAACAAACTCTAACATATGACTTCTCTGCATTTTCCAGTTCCCTAAAAAATTCAGGTCTAGCATCAAAAATATGACTTTTCCCTCTATGGAAATTAACTCCTTTTTTAGCTGATTTGTCTGCCGAGAAGTTTACTTCTCTGTAGATGTGTATAAACTTTCAATATGATATATTAGCATGGATTTTTGTCCATCTTGTGACTGCATACCATGGAATCTTATTGTTTTTATATGCACTAATCACTTCTTTTGAGTCAGTTCTGAAGATCAGAGAAGTAAACCCATTTCTCACTGCCCACTCCCTTGCATTCAAAACTACCATAATGTCTCTGCAAAGAAGTTTGTAGCCACTCCCAGCCCACCTTCTAGAAAAATTATTTATATAATCACCTCTAATATTCCTCCCTATGAAGCCATAACCTGCCTCTCCTGGATTCCCTCTTGAAGCCCCATCACAACAAAAGAACACTTGATTATCAGTTGGTAGTTGGAAAAATATCTCTTTTATTTTTGTACACCCCACTTTTCTATACTTCAAACCAAAGAATCTTAAAACTTCCACGTCATAAGTTGTATTCCACATAATCCATTTCATTCTCACATCACATTCAAGAGTAAACTTCATTATTCTATTCTTGATTATACCATCATTGAATGTTTCCCCCTCAAAATCACATCCGTTTCTCATGAACCAGATCTCTTTCATAGTTATGAATGCAACATTTCTCCAAATCTCTCCCACTGTTGGGATCTTGTGTTTTGCAAAATTCAGGACTTCCTCAAAAGAGATTGGGTTCACAAATTTAAAGATTCTTCCCAACCACTGTCGTATTTTACAACTTTATTCACACTGCCACAGGATATGCTCTAATGACTCCTCTGATTTTTTACGCAGTACACACCTGGAAGCAAGTATGAAATTTCTATTCTTTAAACTCTCATCAGAAGCACACACTCCTTAATCAATTTTCACAGATTACTTGAAACACTTGAATGGACAGAAGAATTCCATACCTTTTTTGGCCAATTTAGTTTTAGATGCTTTTGTCAGATGCATTGAACTGCTGAGGCTACTGAAAATTCTCCAGTTATGTTTCCACACCAGCCCCTTCTGTCTTCATTATTATTTACTACTGGAAGTTCACTAGTAGAAATCAATTCAGTTAATTCATTTGGAATTACACACTCACCAGAAAGGAGTATATCAGATAGTAGCATGTATGGGTGTTGCAACATGAACTCATTCTCAACAAAAATGAAAGGAGTATATCGGATAATAGCATTTTCCCACCCAGCTTGACCATTTTTCCTATCCAATATAGGGTGGAAATAGACAAATTTACTCATTTACCCAACCCACGACTTGTCATAGAGGAGCAAAATAACTAGGATCCAACCAAGCTTATAGCTCAATAATTTCACATTAATTGTAGCAAAGTCAGGGGCTCAATCACCACCCCGTAGGTTTGTATTAGTGTAGTTGTATAGTTGTGTTTAGAGGCTTGGGCCTGACAGTGGAGCCAGTCCCAAAAAAAAACGATTTGGGCGATTTTTGTGGAGAGGCGATTTGGGAGATTTTGTGCGATTGGAAAAATTGGTGAAGGAATTCGAGTTTCAATTGATCAACTCCGTTCTTCATTGTCTTTTTTAATCTGCACTCTTGGTTGTTTTCCTCTCCTCTGAGCTGCTTTTTCATACACTAATCTTCAACAGTTCCTCTCATCGAGTTTATCAATTCTCTGCAACTCGATTTCAATCCTCTGTAACTCGTTTTCAAGGTAGGGTTTTATTCGTTTGGTATTATTATCAATGGTCGGCACAAGAAGGTCGTCGTCGATTCAATCCTATGCAACTTTTGAGTTTCAATCTTCTACAAATCCTCTCAGGCGTTTATCTTCAACGTCGACATCACCTGCAACTTCTGTTGCGTCATCTGCTTCCTCAGTCGCTTCCCCCTCCTGCATTCAATCATCTGCATAGACTGGTACTGTCTCCATTACCCCTGTAGCTGTTGACCCAACTTCAAACCTTGGTATTCGATCCTATGCATCTCCAGTTGCCAATTCTATTGCTGGTGGTTCTCAACAGTCTGTTGTCTCTTTTATTATGCATGGTACACTCTCAACTGCTGCTAGTCACTCAACAACTTCAATTGTTACGCCTGGTACTACCTTCTTTCCTGTATCCGTTGATCCAACTGCGAACCCTGGTATTCAATCTTCTGCATCCCTAGTTGCTGCCATTTCTGTCAACACTCAACAGCGTCATCGGTTATGCTCAGTTCGCCTAGTACAACATCTAACTCGTCTGTTTTTGCATCCGATGACAATTGTGAGCCACATCGATGCCCCTTTGCTGGTTTCGATGATTGCAAAAGTGGGAAAGAAGGGAGGGGTTACATGAAAGGATACTTTCTCACTCACCTACGAGACAAACATTATCCTACTGTCGAGGCCAAGGAGATATGTTGTGCTCGAATTAGTAGTGATAATGTGGTCTATAGGGCTTGAGAAAGTTATTTGAGAGGCATGCGTATGTGGTTGTGTTTTTCGTCTATGCACATCCACGCTTGGAGCAAAGCTTGCAACTTATACAGTGGCGAGCCCACGACATCACCTCTTAGAGGAAGGTGCGTTGATTTCCTGATTCATGGTTTTCAATGTCCCGCCGTGGCTTGTTCTGATGTGTGCATGGTTACTACTTCGCCTGGTGATGATGGGATGGCTGTTGTGTTTCCCGTAACCTTGGATTTATTGGACAAAGCGATGCAATGCCAAATTCCTACTGTCTCCAGTATTCCCGCCAAGTGCAAGCTACAGTTTGTTCGGACCTTCGTTGTTGCAATACTGAAAGTCTTGTGTAATCCCGTTAATGCCTCTCTTTGTGTTCAACTGCTGTTGTTCCCTATTTGAACATTGCCTTTATATGTCCCTAAATGCTCTACTAAAGAGCGCACTGGCACCAGAAAGAAATTACAGATTGTTGCGATTATTTTGGCTTTGAAAGAATGGTCTGAGACTGATGGTTGTGGTGCCTTGACCCACTGTGCCATAGAGGAAACAATGGATCTACAAGAACTGACGCAAGGGAAAAAAGAAAGAAATCCATGGGAAGTCAGCGGAAGAACAAGAGAAGTCCAACATAAGGTTGTGCCGTAAGAAATTGAGCTATGGCTTATATACGGCCGCAATTCGTACCTTGACTTCCAGTGGTGTAGCGCCTCCTAATGAAGGTATTTTGCAAGAGCTGCAAGCTAAACATCCCTATGCGGCGCCCCCTTTGATACCTTCTACGCCAATAATGCAAGCACCATTTATTGCTTCTGAAGAATTGGTTCTGAACAAGCCGAGAAGCTTCTCCAAAGGGACCTCGTGTGGGAGAGATGGCCTTCGGGACCAAATTTGGTCGATGCTTTGAGTGGGTCTGCTGTTGTTGTGTCGGAAGAGCTTGTCACTTGTATTACTGATCTTGTGAACATTTGGCTTGCTGGTGGATGCCCTTCGGCTTTGGGTGAGTTCATAGTGTCTGCACCCCTTACGCCCTTGCTCAAGCCAGATGGTGAAATTCGTACGATTGTTGTTGGTACTATTTGGAGGCGTCTGGTTTCCAAAATTTCTGCTTCTCACGTTGGTAAGGAATTAGAAGGCTACCTTATTGATTATCAGTTTGGAGTGGGGGTGCCCTGTGAAGGTGAGACCATTCTTCACGCCATTAACAGTCTCTTGGAAGTGAAAAGTGCATCTACATCTATGCTCCTGGTGGATTTCTCTAATGCATTTAACCTGGTGAGTCGTTATGGTATGATTAATGAGATTAGACAACATTGTTCTTCGATATCATGCTGGGTAGAAATCTGTTACGCAACCCCTGCTAGACTTTATTATATGGATAAGGCGCTTTTGTCCACCAAGGTGACCCGCTTGCGCCCATGTTATTTTCCTTGACTTTACACCCCCTTATCCGCAAAATTGCAGAAAGATGTTCTTTGGATCTTCAGGCTTTGTATTTAGATGATGGGACCATAGTTGGAGATACACTGATGGTTGCCAGAGCTTTCGACATTATCCAACAGGAGGGTGTTTCTTTGGGATTACACCTCAACGTCTCTAAAACTGAGCTTTTTTGGCCTTCGGTTGATAGCAGAGATTTAGTTGTGGGGTGTTTCCTTCTGAAATACTCCGGCCCTCTATTGGTGTTAAGTTACTGGGTGGACCTGTTAGCTTGGATCCTCAGTTTTGTGGAGATATGGTGTTTAAGAGAGCAAATAAGACTATTGCTTTGATGGATGCTTTACAGAAACTGAATGATCCTCAGGGAGAGTTGCTTTTGCTGAGGAACTGTTCTGGTGTCTCTAGGCTATACTTTACTATGCGAACTACCAAGCCTGAGTATTTGGATGAAGCCTAGGTGGCCTTTGAAAATCACCTTAAGCAGTTCCTTAGACTGTTGGTTACTGATGATGGGCCTAGTTTTGGCCTTTTACAGCAGAGGTTAGCTACGCTCCCCCTGAAAGATGGAGGCCTAGGTGTGTACACTATGGAAGAAACGATGCAGTACTACTATTTGTCTTATTGCTTTCAGGCTAGGTCTCAGTAGGGTAACATTTGGAGACAAGCAGATGTGTCCGGTCCTAGCCCCAGTTTTGAACATGCCTTGGTCCTCTACAAAAAGGTATGTGGTATTAATGATTCTTCTTTGTGCATTGATGATATTGCCCCCACTTTATGAGCTCCTTGGCAATTAAATATTTTGATGTAGTGAAGAAGAATATACCCTCCCATTTAGTTATGACTGCACGCGACTCTGCTCTTTGGCAGAGTAATAAAGTCAAACATGCTCAGGATTACTTGTTGGAGATTCCTATTGATGGGCTTAATCAAACAATTGGGGCTAGACAGTTTCGCGCTGTTGTCTGTTATAGACTTGGGATCCCCCTATTTGAGGATGGAGATTTGTGTTCTAGATGTGGCAAAGGCATGGATATCTTTGGGGATCACGCCTTGCATTGCAATAAAGGAGTTGGTCTCAAATATAGGCATGATCTGGTTCGTGATACCTTCGCGGACATTTGTTATCGAGCGGGTGTTTCAACCAGAAAGGAAGTGGATTTGGGGCTACTTGCGTATATCCTTGTGTATGGGTGGGATAATGGCCATGATATGTGCTTGGATGTTACGGGTGTCTCCCCCTTCACAGGCGACTGGGAGCGTAATTTTGTTCTTGTTCGTGCAATTAATACCGCGGGTTTTAAAAAAAGGGCCAAGTACCTTGAGAAATGCACAAGTCAGAGACTGGGGTTTGGTGTTCTTGCCTTTAGTACTTTGGGCGGGTTAGGGAATGATATTGTAGAGTTCCTGAAAAGGCTACGAAATTATATGTCTAGCCATGATGAGAATGTTACTGTTGGAGACTTCTTTTTTCATAGGATAAGTGTTGTTATCCAAAAAGGGATTGGAACCCAGCTTGTTGTCAGGCTTCCATCCAATGCTTGTAAACTTCTTTCTGTTGATGATGACTAGTTTTTCTCTCGTGCGATGCACGGTTCTATTTATTGGTATGGAATATTGGAAACTGTTTACATAATATTATATAAAAAAAGGTACAAAAACTGATGGCTAAACAAATATCTTGGTGTAAGAAAATAAAATGAACAAAAAAAGCTAAAGTAAACTTAAGGGGAAACAATGCAATGAAAAATTAATTCTTCTTACCATTCCTCTTTCCTTTGTCTCCACTTTGTCTTGGTAAGGAACGATCGATATCTTGGTAATGGAGCGTATTTCCTATGCAAGGAACTATTGATGTCGTGGTTGTGGAGTGGCTTTCCGTTCCATGTACCAGTATGTTTATTTTGTAAGCATATTACTATAATCAACAAAAAGAATAGTTATTAGAATAACTGATTTTTGATACCTTTTTATAGAGCTCCTCTATGATGCAACCCATGAACTCTTCTCATGGTCTGTCCATAAGAATGAACACTGCATTGTAAGTGTGATCCACCACTTTGAGATGAAATTTGATAGTTCAAACTTCATATTCTTTTTTTGGAATTTTTTATACGTACACTGGTTTAGTTGACGGCTCCAAAGTTATGCATCCAACGCAGTATGACTGATTATCCTGTGTACGATTTTGGTATCACATGTGCAAGAGTTCATGCAATAATAATCCTTTCTTTCAACCAAACTAACTGCATTTGCTTCACAGAAGAGCGTTTTTTATTTCCTGCACTGACTGTTAATTAAAACTCCATGCAATGGTTTGATTTCAAAATATACGAGCTTTAAAAAAATAAATTACCTTATTAGGGATTTCATCCAAGACTATTCCGCTATGTTGAAAATAATTAACAATAACTTGGTATTAAAAATAAGCGAGACACAGACCCGAATCTCGAGAAATAGCTTCATATTGTTTTTTTTTTGGTAAGATAGCTTCCTATTATTTGGATCCAAATCCTATATTTCTTAAACCTCTTTTTGGCCGGTCTCCGCCACTCATTGGACGCCACGTGGATTATATTTCAACAGGACATTATCTTCTCTCTATCCAACTATTAATCCAATATCTATGTTAAATATAATCTTCTCTTAATAAAAATTGTGATTCATCACTCTCAAAAAGGAAAGTGTTTTTCAAGAGTGGAAAATAGATGTGTTGAGAATTGAAGGTCATTAAAGAGAAATAACAGATTTTTTAGAAAGAATGAACCAAGATATTCATCACAAAAACAGTTAAAATTAATGAGTTTCTTCATTGATTTCATTTATGAGATTTTTTTTATTAAATCTTATGGGTGCTTAACATTTCCAAAACATGATTTAAGTAACGATCATAAAAATTTTCTCTTTTTTGATAGGTTCATCAATTATGCCTTTTTTTTCCTCATTTTCTGATCAATGATTTATCACTCATCAATTGAATAATTATTTCGTAAAGATACATCGGCATAAAATTTATTTCCACGATTTGAAAGAACAGGGTCTCGAGATAATATTTCTATACTGCTTAAATAATAGCATCTCCAATGGTGTCTGGGCATATATCCTATGTGGAAACCTAAAATTTGGAATTTAATTAACATTATGTATATATAGAATCATGTTTTGATAAGCATCTCCATTGGTAGTTATATCTATATCTATTTTAATACAATGTCATTTAGTTATAGGTTACTTAATCTAAATTGTAGGTCAAAATAATTATAAACATAATTTTTTTATGACGTGGGTATGAATGAGAGTATCTAAATTTAGATATTCTCATACAAACTCAAACCATCAACTCATACTAATTTTTGATTATCCAGCTACCATTGGAGAGAGTTTTTTTTTATGTTAGAGTATCTAAAATCCTACGTGGAACCAATTTTTTTAGAGACCCAAACTCTATTAAAGATACTCTAAGAATCCAATAAAAAAATATAATATGTTGTAAAATCAAATAATCAACATGGCAACTTGTGAGTGGCCGAGACATGGGCACAAATGGCTTAAGGGACAGAGCATCCGGTGCCAAGCTCCGTATACATACGTGAGGAGTAGAATTCAGACTAAAATTGAGAAATTTTAATTTGTATTTACGACAACAAAGATATCTGTTTATAGAAAAGATTGTGAAAAATATAGGTACGGGAATTTATTTATCTTGTAAAATATTGTGGAAAATATCTACTATATTATTACTCAATTTTCACACGTTGTCAAAATTAAGATTATGGCAGCAAATATCATAATTATGATTCTCACTCTAAGTATTTTGATTATCGATTAAAGAGTTTTAATTTCATAAGAATTGTTATTTTTATCGCATTAGGTCTAGTTTAATTATCAATAGATTAAAATTGTAATTAGGATTAGTTTAATTGTAAAATGTGTAATTGGACATTTTTTAGTATTATTCTTATTTTATGATTGAATTAATTTTGAGATGAAATCATGAGGTGATGTGACTTTATTTTAATTTTGTTCGAGAATATATTTTTGGATTAAATGTATTCAATTTTTTAATATATTTTGTGCGTTGAAAGTTTTTATCAGATTTTCTTAAGGTAAAATTATATGATTTTATTTTTTTCTTGAATGTAGTTGGCATTGAAAAAGCGGGGGTCTAACAACACCACCCAATATTTCGCTTAGCAATCTGTATGGACTAAGTCGGAATTACTTTTTAGAGAATCAACTAGACAGTCAGACTCAATCTAGGTAAAAGTATCTCAAGGAGTTAATATCTCTTTTTTTTTTTGATTTACTCGATCTAATAGAAATCAACGAGTCTTTAATCAAACACAAGGAATAACTTGGATGTTACCAAAGACCAATATCCAAGGATCAATCAACTTAAATCAACAACCAAAGGTTGGATATTCTAATTGATGATCTACAAGGCACAACCTGTATTATTTCAATTATAAAGATAAACAATATAATGCAGAAATAGAAATAACACAGACACCAGAATTTTATTAACGAGGAAACCGCAAATGCAGAAAAACCCCGGGACCTAGTCCAGATTGAACACACATTGTATTAAGCCACGAAAGACACTAGCCTACTCCAAGCTAACTTCAGACTGGACTGTAGTTGAACCCTAATCAATCTCCCACTGATCCAAGGTACAATTATGCTCCTACGCCTCTGTCCCAGCAGGATACTGCGCACTTGATTCCCTTAGATGATCTCACCCACAACTAAGAGTTGCTACGACCCAAGATCGCAGGCTTTGACAGTAAAAAAATATGTCTCCCACAGACAAGTCTATCAAAGTATCAATCTGTCTCCCGCAGATAAGCCCTAAAGGTTTTGTTCCGTCTTTTGATAATAATCAAGGTGAACAGGAACCAATTGTTAATCCGGTCTTATATTCCCGAAGAACAGCCTAGAGTTATCAATCACCTCACAACAATCTTAATCGTGTGGTAGCGAAACAAGATGTTGCGGAATCACAAACAATGTGACGAAGATGTTTGTGATTACTTTTTATATCTTTCCTATCGGATATATCAATCTCAATCCAATCAATCTGATTGTACTCGTATGATAAAAGATGCAAGATCAGATCACACAACTACGATAAAAATAGTATCGGTCTGGCTTCACAATCCCAATGAAGTCTTTAAGTCGTTAACCTGGTTTAGAAGAAGAAAACCAAAGGTTAAAGGAGAATCGACTTTAGCACGCAAACTAGTATCATGCGTAAGGTGTGGGGAATAGTTTTGCACAATACCAAATGTCTCCTTTATATAGTATTTCAAATCAGGGTTTGCAATAAATGTTATCTTAGTAACAAAGCATTGAATACTCACCGTTAGATGAAAACCTGATTTAGATTTAAGATAATATTTCTCAACCGTTAGATTGAAACTTAGCTTGTTACACACACTTGACAATGCACGCTTTTAGGTTTGTTAACCGTACCCAAACGTATGCACTTGTTGGTTCAACAATAGTTAACCAAAAGGTTAGCCATATGAGCATTTCATATCAACCATGTTCTTCTTCACCATAACTAGTTCAAATGACTTCAAATGAACTAGTTAGAGAGTTGTTCAATTGCAAGATACACAAGACACAATTGAAGCAAAGATGATTTGATTCACTTGAATTGGTTCATGAACTTTTATAGCCATGGTTTGAAAACTGCATTGCTTAGTCTTTTTAAAGTTTAAGTTCAGAAATCATCTTCAGATATATAACCTTCTCAAGTTCGCAGACTAGGTTCGCGGACTTAAGTTACCGGCAGAGTTTACAAACTCCAACAGAAATTCTCGGGTTTGAGAACTTCGTCGGTTCGCGGACTGAGTTCGCGGACTTAGCTTCGCGCAAGTAGTTTTTCAACTCCAGCATAAATTCTCGGGTTTGAAAACTTCGAAAGTTCGCGGACTGAGTTCGCGGACTTGGCTCACGCCATTCTTCCGGTTCTCTTGATCAACAAAGTTCGCAAACTTTGGTTCAAGGAACATGACTTATACATAAGTGTGTTTCCACAACAATGCTTATGTCCACCATTGGTTATGTAATCTAAACTCTCATTTCAATCATTGAAACATTCTTAGAGGACGTTATATAGTTGCTACATTATTTCTCGTCAACGCAATTTTCAAAGTGATTGAAACATATCATGACTTTCGTCACTAGGTAAAGATAAACTTGATCGAAGCGAAAAGCTTACCAACACATATTTCTAGATATAGATAGGTGAAGGATACTCAACTCGAAATACCAAATGTGTATAATCCAAGTCTATATATATAGCATACGACTTCTTATCTCAAAGAGTAGGAGATAGAGTAGATATACTTTTGAGTGACAGATAATTTCAAGTCTTCACATACCTTTTTGTCTAGAAGTTCCACCGGTTCCTTGAGTAGTTCTTCTTCTTGTATGATTAATCGTTATGAAGTCCTTGAGCTCAACTACACTCTCTATCCTAGTCCGTGACTTAGCTATAATAGACTAGAAATCAAGACTTATAGTTTTGATCACTAACATTGAAAAACATGCTTGAGATAGCAACGCATGCGAGTTCGACCGAGCAATGCTCTAACAATCTCCCCCTTTGTCAATTTTAGTGACAAAACTATCAATACATATGGAATACAAAAAAGATAAAGAAACTTTAGTAGCTCCTGTTCCACATGTCTAATCTTCAACATTCCTTGAAATCTTCGTCACTTCCAAGTACTCCAATGATCCCAAAGGTTGTAAGTTTAGCATCACTGCTGTTGAAGATCCGTAGCTATAACAATGAGAAAGCATCGTCTCGATCATTGTTATACAGTGTCATAGTATTATTACACAATGTCAAAGTCCAGTTGTATCACAAATTCAACAATAATACTATGGTGATATGTATCACTCCCCCTTAGCCAATACTCCATCTCACAAGGAAACCACTCCCCCTTACACAATGATCCGAAAATCATATGTATTTGTAGTGTGAACTACATATTAATTCTCCTCTTTTTTGTCAACAAAATTGGCAAAGGTACAAGAACGGGATCATAATGAAATTTCTGAAGGAGACATTTCATGACTAAAAGAAAAAATACATACCAACTAATTTATATGAAATCATAAAGCCAAAGTTAAATGCATTCATCAAGGAGTTTAAAGATACAAGATAACCCCTCTAAAATTCCACAGCCGCACACTGCTCAAGATATGACCATTAAGCACAAGTTCAAAAGAACTCTCCCCCATTTGATTTCATTCCCGAAAGAAGAACAACGAGCGACCTTAATTTCAAAAGAAAAAAAGAATTTTATTGGACACCAAAAACCATGAGAATGATTTTTATATATCCAAAAACTAAATCAAATTAATCACAAGTAAACCCATGATTGATTTAATCGGAATACGCAACCAAATTAAACACAAAAAGTGATCAATTCAATTGATTGTGCTCAATATAAGAGAACTTATAGAGACACGAAAATACTCAACTAGATTAATTACAAGAGAACCCATAATTAATATAATTGGAATGCACAACCAAACTAATTACAAAAGTAATCAATTTAATTGTCATTTGTTTTGCTCGACATAAGAATGCTTACGGAACAATAACTAAATAACCAATCAAGATGATTAATTTTGTTCAATATGATCGACATAACATATCTCACGCAACAACAATTAAGCTAAGAAAATCAACTTGGTTGTATAATGATCAACATAAGATACATTACGGAGCCTCACAATAATATAGATCAGGGATGATCAATACTGCGGAATACACAAGGATTCATTTTATCTTCAATCACTATTTGCATAACGACAATAATAGACATAATCCTTGAAAACAAAATATTTTAACCTATCTTCCATCAAATAATTGACAATATAGTCTTAACTTTTGTATTTTCCAAAAGTCCATTCATTCTTTTACTAGTACGTGAATACCGAACACGAACGACTTTACTTTTGACAAAGTATGGGACAAACATAGTTCACGGACGTAAACACCAATATCCCATAGCAAATTGCAATATATCAAATCATAAAGATTAATACTGCAAAAACATCATCCTCCAAATATTTGTAGAATTTAATACCAATAAATCTAAAAAAGAACAAGAAGATGAAAAATAATAGCTACGTGTAGTCACAATCATTGCTATTCAAAGCACTAGTTATTCTTCCAACTAAACCAAAAAGAAGACATACTAGGCATCATAAATAAAACAACCTAAAGAAAAACAGACTCCAGTGTTATCCCGAACACGAACTAAGATCATATGGACGGTTCAGAATCCTCACGAGACAGGGTCTTTGAGCTTGTGATCAACAACATTCATTGCAACATCGGAGAGGTGATTCTCTTTGCGAAGATCATTGATGTAATAATTTATGAGACCAAGGTCAACAGTAACCTTTTCCAAGTCAGTTTTCAATGCATCAAGATTTTTCAGAGTCACAATGATCTCTTGTTTTGCTTCCCCAAAGTACTTAAGAAAGTCATGAACAACTTCAGCAGAAATCATATCATCCTTTTCAGCATCCTCATGAACATAGGCAAAATAACATGAATCATTAGGATGATCTTCATCTACAAGGGTTCTTTTCTTCTTGGACTCAACAACACCTTTGTCAAGGAATCCTCTTACAAAACCACCATAGCAAGATGAAGAAGAAGACATTCTTGACAACCCAGAAACCAACCTAGAGTATGCGTACGTGACTTTTACAACTCAATAGGTAAGTATAAAAGGGTTTCTTAGGGAAGGGATTCTAGGGTTTTCTTAAACAGTTGACTCATCCCAGAACACGGGTATCCGTTTGAGTAAAACATGACCCAAAAAAATTAAAGCCCCAAAGGGACTTTTTTTGCAACAAAAGACTCGAAAAATTCCATACTCAGGAAAGAAATTTTGAACATAGATGTAGCAAGAAACAAGACTCAAATGGAACTTCCTAAAGAAAAGAGAAGCAAATTTAGACACAACAATACCTTAAGCACATCAAATAGTTTATCTATGGACGATAAGAAGATAACTCAACTCAACAGACCCAGATGGCAAAAGTATACCTGATTAGTAACACATCTTACTCAACAGGGTTTTTATGAGTAAGCTCTTCAAACCTTGTGATTAATTAGCACAAGTATGAGTTACACGCTCATCAAGAGATTTGTGTTTAAGGTCAGGTCTCTTTTTCCTCCTGAATCTAGAGAGGGACTCCTTTTTATGTGAGAAATTATCATAAAACTTACTGTCATCAAAATACGAGACATAGTTTGAGTTTTTACCAGAAGAATTTTGGCTTGAGGAGGAAGACAACTTGTTGACGAATTCTTTATACCCTTCAATTATCTTTTTCAGATTATTTCTCATTTCATAAATTTTTCTTCTTTCTTCTAA
Organism: Papaver somniferum; assembly: GCF_003573695.1. NCBI lineage: Eukaryota > Viridiplantae > Streptophyta > Magnoliopsida > Ranunculales > Papaveraceae > Papaver > Papaver somniferum. The sequence continues at coordinate 147,099,798 of NC_039362.1, forward strand.
ACTTCTTTTCTCGAAAGGAGCAGCGTTACTTCCAGAGACCGCGACATGATCTTCCTTTAGACGATGTTTATTAAGACGTATGTTTTGTTATTGAGTGTTCGAGGAACTCATTGAACTGACTTTCTTGGTAAGATACACATGGTAGGTAAGAAAACCAATTGGTTTAGTCATACGAATGTCAGTTACACCTTTAAGAATTAAATCTAAGGTGTGTTGAAGTTGAACCAATGAGTTTTTATTCAACCTAGAGGTTCCCTTTCGTTTAACAGAAATCTTTGTCTCACAGACAAGACATACTTTCTGATCATCAGAATGATTAGATAGCACAGTCTTAATATCATCGTTACAAGATTTCTTCCCTTCGTTTGATGTGCAACATCCTTGAGTGTTGGTGACTTAAGGCACATCCGTTTTACTAGAAGAGGCTTCCGTTTTTACTTCTGAGCATGAACCATCTTTAGTTGTGTCAGAAGTACTTGGCATATTAGATTGCTTTGAGCATCCTTGAATAGAGAGCTTACTCAAGCGGTGGTCAATTTCCAAGGCATCCCTTCAAGAGACGTACACGAAGAATGAACTTCAGAATTACCTTTGGGTTTGCAATCTCTTATTACACCAAGTAGAACATTGACATTGTGCTTCAACCGATTGAATTTATCAGCTTGGATTCTAACAAGATTTAGAATCAATTCACTCTCTTCAGCTGAATATCGTTCATTAATGGAGAGGCTCACATTTGAAGGGTAATTGGAAGTACACATGTCAGTGTTAGTCTGTCTCGTCAGTACAGAAGGTTTATCTATATTCGAGATTGTAGAAACTTTCTCTTTAATAGAGTTAGACGAGATAAAAATATTATTTATGGTAAAGCGTTTATCAGAGATAGCACTCTTGTCCATAGAGTCAGATCGCTACAAACACAGACTTGTAAGGTCTTGAACATGTTTGCCTGCTCTGATACCAATTGAAAAAGCAGGGGTCTAACAACACCACCCAATATTTCTCTTAGAAATCTGTATGGACTAACTCTGAATTACTTTCTAGAGAATCAACTAGACAGTCAGACTCAATCTAGGTAAAAGTATCCCAAGGAGTTAATATCTCTCTCTTGTTTTGATTTACTCGAGATAATAGAAATCAACGAGTCTTTAATCAAACACAAGGAATAACTTGGATGGTACCAAAAACCAATATCCAAGGATCAATCAATTTAAATAAAGAACCAAAGGTTGGATATTCTAATTGATGATCTACAATGCACAACCTATATTATTTCAATTATAAAGATAAATAATATAATGTGGAAATAGAAATAACACATACACCAGAATTTTGTTAACGAGGAAACCGCAAATGCAGAAAAACCCCGGGACCTAGTCCAGATTAAACACACATTGTGTTAACCCGCTACAGACACTAGCCTACTCCAAGCTAACTTCGGACTGGACTGTAGTTTATGATTACTTTTTATATCTTGCCTATCGGAGATATCAATCTCAAGACAATCAATCTGATTATACTCGTACGATAGAAGATGCAAGATCAGATCACACAACTACGATAAAAGTAGTATCGGTCTGGCTTCACAATCCAAATGAAGTCTTTAAGTCGTTAACCTGGTTTTAGAAGAAGAAAACCAAAGGTTAAAGGAGAATCACTCTAGCACGCAAACTAGTATCATACGTAAGGTGTGGGGATTAGTTTTGCACAATACTGGATGTCTCCTTTATATATAGTCTTTCAAATCAGGGTTTGAAATCAATGTTACCTTAGTAACAAAGCATTCAATATTCACCGTTAGATGAAAACTTGATTCAGATTCAAGCTAATATTTCTCAACCGTTAGATCGAAAACTTAGCTTGTTACACACACTTGACAATGCACGCTTCTAGGTTTGTTAACCGTACCCAAACGTATGCACTTGTTGGTTCAACAATAGTTAACCAAAAGGTTAGCCATATGAGCATTTCATATCAACCATGTTCTTCTTCACCATAACTAGTTCAAATGACTTCAAATGAACTAGTTAGAGAGTTGTTCAATTGCAAGGAAATCTCATGTACTACACAAGACACAATTGAAGCAAAGATGATTTGATTCACTTGAATTGGTTCATGAACTTTTATATCCACGGTTTGCAAACTGCATTCCTTAGTCATTTTAAAGTTTAAGTTCAGAAATCATCTTCAGATATATAACCTTCTCAAGTTCGCAGACTAGGTTCGCGGACTTAAGTTACCGGGCATAGTTTACAAACTCCAGCAGAAATTCTCGGGTTTGAGAACTTCGCCGGTTCGCGGACTGGGTTCGCGGACTGAGTTCGCAGACTTAGCTTCACGTAAGTAGTTTTTCAACTCCAGCAGAAATTCTCGAGTTTAAGAACTTCGGTAGTTCGCGGACTGAGTTCGCGGACTTGGCTCACGCTATTCTTCCGGTTCTCTTGATCAACAAAGTTCGCAAACTTTGGTTCAAGAAATAGGACTTATACATAAATGTGTTTCCACAACAATACTTATGTCCACCATTGGTTATGTAATCTAATCTCTCATTTCAATCATTAAAATATTCTTAGAGGACGTTATGTAGTTGTTATACTATTTCTCGTCAAAGCAATTTTCAAAGTGATTGAAACATATCATGACTTTCGTCACTAGGTAAAGATAAACTTGATCGAAGCGAGAAGCTTACCAACACATATTTCTAGATATAGATAGGCGAGGTATACTTGGCTCGAAATACCAAATGTGTATAATCCAAGTCTATATATATAGCATACGACTTCTTGTCTCAAAGAGTAGGAGATAGAGTAGATAGACTTTTGAGTGACAGATAAGTTCAAGTCTTCACATACCTTTTTGTCAAAAAGTTCCACCGGTTCCTTGAGTAGTTCTTCTTCTTGTATGATGAATCGCCATGAAGTCCTTGAGCTCAACTACACTTTCTATCCTAGTCCGAGACTTAGCTATAATAGACTAGAAATCAAGACTTATAGTTTTGATCACTAATATTAACAAACATGCTTGACATAGCAACGCATGCGAGTTCGACCGAGCAATGCTCTAACAGGCATATCATGGGATAAAAAAAAATTCCTAGAATTTTGTTGCCAAAATTTTTAACATTACCAAAAAAAAATTAAAATGGTGGGGGTCAGATACTTGGTTACGAAAATTTGGCAATTTTCTTTGATAGGTAATACATGTTTCCGTTTGTGGAACACATAAGATTATGTTTTGAATCTTTTGATAAAGGATGGTGGACCGAAAATACTTTTCTACTTCTAAACTATCTTTCTCTGTTTAGAGAACCACATATACCAGTGTGCTAGTCTCGCCTAGTCTCCATGGAAAAAAAGTTCTATTAATTGAGTGATGCAGCATTGTGGTTAGTAGTCTTCCCCCTTTTATACAATTAATAAGGGCCCATGATTACACTGCTAGGACTTTTGATAAGGTGACACTGGTGGGCAACTCAATCCATATAGAACGAAAAATATCTATATCATATGAAAAGCCATTTCACAGCAATATATCAAGTTTAAGAACTTATTTCCGTCCTAAAAATCTTGCAAGCAAGAAATTAGCCGTATAAGTACAAAATTATAAGAACCCAAATATTTACTAAAAACGGAACAATAACAAAGCTGGAAGTTGGAACTAATAAATAATGAATTTGTGACATCAAAAAAATTTTAATTAAACAATTAATAACATTGCAAGTAGCGAAGCCATTAGAACCTGATAATTTAGTATTCTCAAACTAAATGTCACATGGACAAAATTTAGATTTACAACTTTGCTTTCTAGTAATCAATTGGAGTGAGAAATTGTACAACCACACATGTTAAAATCATTTCATTGAGTCATCCAATCCCACATGTCTGTACACTTTCAATAACCAGTAATAGATTATTTTGTACATCTCAACTCACACATAGTAGTAATTGGAGCAAAATTTGGATTATGAAAAAGTAGATGCTCACTTGTGTTTTACCCATCAACGTGATTGGAACATAACATTAAATTACCTTGCAAATTGTTTGTTTCCAATCAAGGTGTTGTCTTTCGTTTCGTTTTATACAATGTACAGGACTCGCTGGTCATTATGAATAAGCATATTTTTGCGCAGAAGTAGGCAATCGCCTGCTGGACAAAATAAGCATATCTTAAGGAAAAAGAAATAATTTCCCATAATTGTATATTCCTTCCCAATCCTTACACAATGTAAATTTTGCAGCCTACAAAAATATCGTACTCCTTAAACGGAACCAATGTACAACAAATGACAATCCTTGGAAAAAATGGAAGGAAGAATAGAAAAAAGTATGATTTTGTTACCTTATGTTTAAGTCACGAACAACTGCAAACAAAGTTCAAAGAATTTCTTGTTTAACTAATATAATCAAAAAAATTAAATTAAATTAAAGAAGAATCATAAAAATTTCTCAGCAAATTAAAATGACTTCAACTGAAAAAAAGAGAAAAAAAAGATTATAAAATGTCTTTCGTTCGGTGGATATTCTACGTGATATATTGCTATAACAAATGCAATATCGAGTTTAAAGGTTCTATAAAATAAAAATAAAATCAAAACACATAGGTTTATGTGTTGAGATATATGTTTTGAATAAGAATGAAAACGCAAAACATAGCAGAATGAGTCCGAACTAACCTTGAGTTCACTATTAATCTCGGCTAAACCAACAGCAAAACATTATGTGAAAGCACCAAAAGGCTTTCCTAATAGAAACTATCCATAAATTTTCTCTCTTTTATCAACTTTGCATTCCATCATTCTCTATAGGTAAAAGAGGGGAGAAGTAAAAGACGATTTAAAGAGATGAAAATTTACCAATACCTTCCACGGTAAAAGACGGATAGAAAAAAGGACATCGCTCTATATCGATGAAAAAAAAGGAGAAATGAATAGGAAAAGAAGATCGAAAGAGACGAATATTTACCAATTTTTTCGATGCGAAGATATGTTTGAAATAAAATTTATAATGCCAATCAACCTTTCCACGATACGTATAAAGCAGCAACAGATCCGGATCAGATAACAAAACGAAAAAGAAAAATACGAAGCCGTCATTACAAGAGAAACGGCGTCGACAGGATTGGCTTACGCTCGGAGCTTTATATAAAGAGATATATTATCCATGAATAAAAAGATTTTGTTTAATAAAGAGATTTTTTTTAAATAAAGAGACATATCTAAGAATATAGTATAAGAATTATATTTTTTTTGGCCAACTGCATTAAACCCATTGCATTATTTTTTGGTAAGCTTAAACTACGAAAATCACTGGTTTACCTGTTTTGTTATTTTTTTACCAATGATATCTTACCGTAAATATCATGTACACAATATTTTTGCCATTTTTAGTTAAAATAGGATAAAATAAAACATACCCGCTATATTTTCAAATCCCTACATTTATTTGGTAAGCTATTTTTCTGAAATAATGTTGAAAAATCTTCCACATTTTTGGAGATAGAAATTTCTTTTATTTGTTTTACTTTTTAATGAAATGAAAATATTAAGAAAAATCATTCACTTTTATTGATTGTCTAAATCATGCTTTAATACCCGCTATTTTTATTAACGATTTTGTATTTCGATTATTTTGCAGGATTAAATATCGATTTTTTGAAGAAGAGAAGCACGTTTTATCTACAGGTAAGCATCCATCCAACACTCTAAATATTTTGATTATTGATTAAAGAGTTTTAATTTCATAAGAATTGAAATTTTTATCGCATTAGAGCTAGTTTAACTATCAATAACTTAGAATTGTAATTAGAATTAGTTTAATTACAAAATGTGTAATTGGACACTGGACATTATTTATTTATTTTATTTTGTTTGATTGATTTAATTTTATGATGAAATCGTGATGGTGATGGTGATGTGATTTTATTTTAATTTTGTTTGAGAATATAAATGTTGGATTAAATATAGCCAATTTTTTAATATATTTTTGGTACGATGAAACATTAGATTTTGTGATTAATTATATATATTCATTAATATATTTTTGGTACGTTATGAGATTTTTAAGATCTAGTTAAGATTTAGCTATCTTATTATTGGAATAAAAAATATTCTCCTAATTTTTTTTTTGTTTAAATTTAATAAGTTTTCCAGAAAAAGAAAAAACTGATGGGGCCAGAATCAACCAGATACGAGAATTAACATGGAGCTCTAATGAACGTGGAGCTCCGGTGAATGAGAATGCTTTAAAAACTCTGTTATTATATAGAGAATTAATAAAGCCTTATTTTCTTGAAAAAAAAAATCATTGGGACTGGAAAACAAAATCTCTAAATCAACGGACTTCGGAACCAAAACCCATATAATTGTCTGGTAACGGTGATTTATCCTACAAACACAAGGACCAAAATCAAAATATGAAACTCACCTCGCTATCAATAGTCGTACTCACCGAGGGCTGGAAAGCTTCCATAGGCAAAAATTTCCTCATCTTTAATTAAATAATAAAGAAACCAACTTTTATACACACAGTTCGTTAAATAGTTCAATCTTCAGATTCCGCACTTGTTGTTTCTCTCCAGTTTCTACACTGTCCTCCACTCACTACCATTCTCCCAATAAAATCTAGGTTTTTCATTTTCCCTGATTCAATCTATTCTCATCATTGATCGTGATAAGGATACTCTACATCGCATTGTCTGAAATAGTAAGTTAGTTTTAGCTTTCTTTTTCTGGTTTCAGATTGGGTTTTTTCATTTTTTGGTAAATTTGGATTTGAAGTATTAGATCTAATCAAATGAGTGTTATTTACTTTCAGATCTGGTAATTCCATTTCAATTAGTTATATTCAAAGAATTTCAAATTCTGCTGATATAGTTGTGTTTTTCATTCAGAGTGTTGTAGCACCGACATTGATTTTCTATACATTTTGTTGGTGAATTGTGTTTAGCTAACGTTTGAATGAATGTATGAAAAGAATAACTGAAAAATAATGGATTTAAAAAGAGCTGAATTTATAGATATTGTATTAAATTGTGCCGACAATGATATTTCTTGAGCTGTCTTGGATCTTATTTGGTTGAGTAACTAGATCTCATTTTGTTTTAAAGTTGTGCCGACACTACCCGTGCTGTTTAATTGAATCTGATTATATTATAAGATCCCAGACACAAGCAAACATGTTGTATTACTACCAATTCCAAAATGCTGAATAGAGTTGTAGTCTTTAACAGTTTTATTCATTGGAAGGTTCGTAGTGGAAGTTGTTATTTTATGTCTGGAATTCAATTCGTTCTTGTTGTGATTTGATTCTCACTTCAGTTTCGGATAATCTTTAAGAAACCATCTTGCATCGTACGTTGAAAATCAAGTTATTGTATTGGCACTTATGAGCTTCCCCCTCTATGGATTGCAAAAAATGATGCATGTACACTCACTGACTCTATTAAGCTTATGTATATGCTGATTCTTTGTTTAGTGTCGGTATTACAAGTGCTAGCATTTGGGTTTCTAACAGTGAACTTAGGTGAATAATCAGTCTTTTTTTTAGACAACAAAGTAGTCTAATTTTTTTGGTATATATTAAAGAAGACCCTTTGCTCAAGAAATGTGGCTGGGCCTTTCGGTTTAGTTTCCGTCAGATCGTCGAAAGCTTATTTTTTTAGCTCCTTTTATACTGAAATGAAATTTTAGTGTTGTATTTATCACTTATTGGATATTTTTACTCATTGCAGCGCATGGGGGTTTTCTTGTAATCTTTCATCATATAGCTGGAGCAAAGCCTTTAGCTGAAGGTTTTACACCAAAATGTCAAGGGGAAGAGCGGATGGTTCACAGAAGAAGAATTTGGTTGCTGCTGTATGTGTTCTGATCTTTCTTGGTTTCCTGTTTGTTTATTATGATGGGTCATTCTTTGGTTCTCAAGTGCAACAAAGTGCATCATCTTTGAGGAAGCTTGGGTCAACATATTTGGGTGGTGAGGAAGATGCTGATCTTACCAGCAAGTCGGATGAACCTTCCGTTAAGTTTGGGCAGGAAGATGAGAATGATATAACGCCGAAAAGTTTCCCCGTGAGTTCTCATATAACTGCCTTTGTTATGAGTTCTTGTTGTTCTTTTCTTATTTGTTTTTTTAATAGCTTTTCTCTGTTGAGTGTAACCGAGATCTAACTGGTTTCACTTAACTTTAATTCTGCTCAGACAAAATATTTGATGTCTCCAATTCTGCTTTTGAAGGTTTGCGATGATCGTCATTCAGAGATAATTCCCTGTCTAGATAGGAACTTTATATATCAGAGTAGGCTGAAGCTGGATTTATCTTTGATGGAGCACTATGAGAGGCATTGCCCTCAGCCTGAAAGGCGCTTCAATTGCTTGATTCCTCCACCACCAGGCTACAAGGTTAATACATGCTTAAGTTCTAATCCATAGAAAAGTGGGATAGGTTCAATTATCTTTTTGCCTTTTCCAGATTTTGGTACATGCTAATGTTCTGTATTTATAGGTCCCCATCAAGTGGCCAAGAAGTAGAGATGAAGTATGGAAGCCAAACATACCTCATACTCACCTTGCAAGTGAGAAGTCTGACCAGAACTGGATGGTTGTCAAAGGGGAAAAGATTTCATTTCCCGGTGGAGGCACACATTTTCACTATGGTGCTGATAAGTATATTGCTTCGCTCGCCAATGTAAGATCTTCAGCTACTTCACATTATGTAAAAACACTAAAAAGGAGATTACATACTAGAGGGCTTGGCCCTGTTTATTTGCTGCATCCTTAAAGAATCTTAAAACAACTAAAACCAGATAGGCAGATATCCAGTTTATTATGTTTAACATGAATAACTTGTTTATGCATCCTTAATCTGGCAAATGTGGTTCCAAAATTTTGTCATCTTGTAGTTGATTCTTCTCTCAGCAGTATGCATTATTTGGCCTAATTTTGGCTCCTCTGCCATTCTTCATCTTCTGGCGCTCTGTATGGGTAAACCTATAATCCTTTAGCTGTTTTGGATTTGCAGATGCTCAACTTTTCTGACAATAATTTAAACAACGATGGAAACGTCCGAACTGTTCTTGATGTGGGTTGTGGTGTTGCAAGTTTTGGAGCATATCTCCTCTCCTCCAACATCATAGCAATGTCTGTAGCACCAAATGACGTTCATCAGAACCAGATCCAATTTGCTCTTGAGAGAGGAATTCCTGCATATCTTGGTGTTTTAGGGACTATGAGACTCCCTTACCCTAGCAGATCCTTCGAGCTCGCTCATTGTTCTCGTTGTAGAATTGATTGGCTACAAAGGGATGGAATACTTCTTCTTGAGCTAGATAGGTTGCTCAGACCAGGAGGTTATTTTGCCTACTCTTCTCCAGAGGCATACGCACAGGATGAAGAGGATCTTAGAATTTGGAAAGAAATGAGTGCCCTTGTAGAACGGATGTGTTGGAGGATTGCTTCCAAAAGAAACCAAACTGTAATCTGGCAAAAACCTCTGACAAATGATTGTTACTTGGAAAGAGAGCCAGGGACTCAACCTCCCCTCTGCAGATCTGATGACGATCCAGATGCAGTTTATGGTGTCAAGATGGAAGCTTGCATCACACCTTACTCTGAACGTGAGTACCCCAAGTTCTTGTGTTATTCTTGTCATGTTTTTATTCCAGTATTTATTGTAGGGTTACTACCTCTTGAAATGAAAACTGAATATAGATTTCCTTCTTTGGGAAATGGAAGTTTACATTTCTGTTAAGTTAGTTGAAGTTAAGCTCACTGCACGGCAAATCATGATATAGTTTGATATTTGCATTACACATTCCAGCATATACCAGGGGCTGATGATGAATTTAAAACACGTCCAGTCTACTTTAAATTCACTTGAGCCCTTGTTGCAGTGTATTCTGTTACTGCACCTATTTACATCTGGAAGTTTGTTTCTTGATATTGATTCAATCTCTTATCGGTGGCTTTATCAGAGGTTCACAGAACTAAAGGGAGTGGGTTGGCTGCATGGCCATCTCGTGCGACTGCACCTCCTCCCCGTCTTGCTGATTTCGGATATTCTAAAGAGATGTTTGCAAAAGACACGGTACTTCTACGAAATCTCATTCTTAACTAATTGTATTGCCCATGCATGGTATAATCATGTCTTTGATTGTTATTTACTTAGATTTTCCGATGATAAATGTTAATATAATAAGCAATTTGTTACAGGAATTATGGCAACAAAGAGTTGAGAGTTATTGGAATCTTTTGAGTCCAAAGATTAAGCCTAATACGATAAGGAACATAATGGACATGAAAGCAAACTTGGGATCATTTGCAGCAGCTTTAAAGGACAAAGATGTCTGGGTGATGAATGTTGTGTCTGAAGATGGACCGAACACTCTAAAGCTAATTTACGACAGGGGTCTGATAGGCTCTGTGCATAACTGGTGAGCTTTGCTACATGTTATCTCTATATTTTAAGCCCCCCATTGGATTGTCTGATTCCCAACTTTGTACACCTCTTTCACATGCAAGGACCTCGTTGCAATGATTGATATCATTCTTATCAGTGACAGTTGGCCCATCTCACCAGGTTTTCAGAAATATAATATTGACATACGTCTCCACTCGCCACTAGTTCATGCTTGTATAGCAAGTGATGGTACTACTATGTTTTTAGGCTCTGATAGCTAAGTAACTTCAAGCTTAGGTGCTAAGTCTCCAAGAAATTTCTCTTGACCGTGCCTCTTTTAGTTCCACTAAAAGCAATTTAAGGAGTTTCAGATATCCATCTAGTTTTGACTTCAGCTTATCATTTCGTATGATATTCAGGAGTTACATGATGCCTTCTCTACATTCACGAAAGAAGAATGTTTCTTTTGTTACAAAAGCATCCTCTTTTGAGCTAGTCTAATCGTTTTATTTTGACATTTTAGGGCGTTTCATTTGAAAACAATTCTTAGACATGTATAAGAAGTATATATACATCAATGTATCATTGTTAGTTTTTTAACATTTCCAATAGCATCACTCATTACAATAGGGAACAAATGCAAAACTGAATGCTGGACGAATTTTACTGTTGACAGGTGTGAAGCCTATTCGACCTACCCCAGGACCTACGATCTCCTTCATGCCTGGAATGTCTTTTCTGACATAGAGAAGAAAGGATGCAGTGGGGAAGATCTTCTGCTTGAGATGGACAGGATGCTCAGACCTACTGGGTTTGTTATTATCCGGGACAAGAAACCAATTGTTGAATACATTAAGAAGTATCTATCAGCATTGCACTGGGATGCAATTGCAACTGGTGAAGGTGATTCAGAGCAGGATGAAGATGAGGCCGTCCTTATCATTCGAAAGAAAATTTGGTTAACAAGTGGGAGCCTCAAGGATTCAGAGTAGTTCTTACTTTTGTTATGATTCTTAGAGCCGTCTTATGGACTAGGCCAGCTAGGCTGTGAGCCTCAATAGTGGGGGCCCAAAAATTTTAATATTTCTTAGAACTTTTTTTCTTCCTTTTTTTTGTTATAGTTACCATATAGGCAGTGCTCTGACATAGTGTCTGCCACTGTTTTTGTTGATAATCGTACTTTTTGGCAGTCATTGAAGGCCGTTTGCTTTGTAACCACCAAGTAATATTTTCCAATTCTATTTATCCATTACTTTTGTAAACTTTTATGTAAGAACATTAAAATTTCCTATATCAGGCAAATCTTCCCCTTTCCAGTAAATTCATTCAAAATAGAATGCATACCACTAGGAGAAGATCAAATTTGGTCATCTATTTAGATCATAAGTACTTTGTGATGGGTATCAACGAGAGGAAATCGAAAATGTAGTTTTGTGTTTATTTGGTTTGATTTTCATGGTCAGAGATAAACTCTGTTATTACAGAGTTCTTAGTGAATAAGAGATCAATCCATCAAGTTCTGATGAATCAATTATTTTAAGCTCAAGGGTTTTTGTGAAGGACGAGAAGCAAGGAAATCGTGTATATATCTATAAAAGAATAAAATAGACTTTTTATACGAGATATTAGTAGTATGACTTTTTATACGAGATATTAGTAGTATTACGAAAAGGAAGTGATATTTGATATTCACTATTGGGATAGTGATTAGGCATGGTCTAGATAGAGGAAGTGCTTAAAATAAACATCTTTTTATTATGGGTCGCAGCACTGTAGGGGGAAAAACAAACGTCTTATTACATATCTATCCGTACCAATGTTTATAATTTTAGGTTTGAGCCACTATTCATGTCATGATTGATATGAATGAAAACTAAAATCGATGTAAAAATATAAATTAATCTTGGTTTAGATTTCGACTTTCTTTTATTTCTCATTCTTCTTGCACAGACAAAGATAAGTATCGACACTGTTTACACTTTTTTATGAATCCATTTTTGAAATTCCCGATTGAAGGATTTTTTGTAGTTTGGTACCTAGATTTTGTCAATAAATTACGCTTGGTACCAACATTGTTCTTGGTAGAAGTTTGGTACTTAGAATCGTACATTGACTATCTTCAACATAGTCAATGAGAAACATTTACTAAGAACTCTTATTAAATCGAATTGTTACGCTGAAGGTTCCAGGTAGGAGTTTGGTACTTGAACCGTACATTAACTGTCTCCAGCTTAGTCAATGAAACTCAATGGAATTGCCTACTACTTTCATTAGTGGTAAATTAACCGTGTAATAATAAAACGTTAATTTACTGGTAATGTGTTTTTCATCGTCACGCGAACCTTGAGGTAATCTTTAGCGAGCGACAAAATCTTGAACATGCGAGAGTACTTAGTACACCACCAAATTTTTCGTTTCGAAATCTAATAGAAAAATTCATTGTGTGAACTTTAATTAAATTTAAAAGAAAACAAGGAATATCCTTGGGTAATCTCTAATTAAGATTCTTGAATCACAAGGATGATTAACGTACAACTTGCTTGTACTTCAATTATAATGGGGAATACATCAATATAATGCGGAAACAAATAAAAGTAAGACACCAGAAATTTTGTGAACGAGGATAACTGCTATAGCAGAAAACACATTTTAAACACACAATATATTAAGCCGCTAGAAGGACTAGCCTACTATAATGCTTCATTATGAAATATATTTGAGACATAATAAACCGTCCAGGTTACTATGTTGCATTTGTGCCCATATGCCTCATGATTACCACAAGAACCTACACATTTGATTTACATGGTAATGTTCTTTACGGGCATAGGAGTTGCTCCATAGAGGTTTGTGAAGACTGCACTATCCTGCATCAAACATGACGGCAATTAATTTATTTTTGACCAAAAAATGTATCTTTAGACTTAGACGAATTTAAATCAAAAGATTAAGTTAAACGAATTTTTTGGTATCTTCATATCTGGATTTTGATGGATAAGCGTTATGCACTATCGATTTGAAATTCTTTCAATCTTCTATTCTAATCAGTAATTCTTGTATGTCCATATAGAAAAATAAAATGACCTATAAAAATATATCAAATCAAGATACAAGTTCTGAAGCTATTGAAGGAAGATAGTTCCACCCGTGCTTCACGGATCTCCAAGTGAAGTTTTTCAAAGTCTCATCGTAGTTCTCAAAGAACCTTCAATATTGGTAGACAAACTTTGCAACAAGATACACAACGTGTAAGGGATTAAGGCTAGGTTACTTTAGATGTAAGCAATGATTTTATGCAATCCAAATGATTTTCAATGTTGCTTAATTTAATTTTTGTTCTCAGATATAAAAAGTTTGTTTTTTTAGATAGAACTTTACTTACATCGGGGTTCTCTCCATAGTTTGAAGTTTTGAAACAATTAAGCATCAAGCGATTACCATATGTATATTACTCTAAAAGATAACTCCAAACTGCTAAAGTTAGGCGTGTGCATTAAAAGTTGCAACTTCCTGAATTGAGACTCAAACTTATATTATCAAGTTTGATCAATTTTTGAAAATAACATATAACTTTTATCGCGAAAGAATTAACCAAGAGTAGAAATTTGTAAGAGCGTGAAAAATTTCCTTAAAAAACAAAGAAATAAAGGACAAAAATTGTCAAAAAAGAGTTTTTGGAAGTTTTGTACCTTTAGTTTACGACATTAAGATTTTAGGTTCACTAACTCAATTAGAAAAAGATTTAGAAGAAACTTTCCAAATCTAGGTTCGCAAACTCAAAAACTAGGTTCGCGAACTTAAGTAAGTCTGGATTCAGTAACCTTTGTCTCTCCACTAGGCTCGCGAACTCAAACCAACGACGTGTTCTAAAAACTTTTTCCCTCTTCTAGGTTTGCGAATTTAAAACATAGGTTCGCAACCCAGTATGTATAAAAATATAATTTAAAGAAATTTCTTAATCGCTTTGTGAGCCTATACTTTCAAAATTCGCGAGAGAATATTTACTTGACTTTAGTTTCGAAAAAGCGACAAGCATGAGTTGAATTGAAAATTCACTAGACTTTAGCCAAACAACTGGTTTATAACGAGAACCATCTTTGCAATTCGTGTATCTACTAAAGTCTTCGAGTTTGCTGTGAAGATAGATAGATAAAAGGGAAAAGAGTATGAAAGGAAAATCAATCTTTGTTACTAACATTTAATGAAATTCTTCAAATGATGCCTTCACTTGATCTTCAATATTTAATCTACGAGTCACTTGGATGAATCTAAGACTTTACTACCTAATCTAATCTAGACCGAAGCTAACTTTAGTAATCTATAAATCGAGAAATATTTTGGCATCTAAATTTGGCAACAATACTTGCCACATCAATACCTGGAGGTTCAAACGAGCATTCAATGTAACAATACCCTCTTTATCAATTTTGGTGACAAAACTTTTGAAATACATATGTACTTTTACAGGTTTGACTTTCAATACAAACGCCATGATGCTTTCTTGAAACTTGAATTTTTTTATTCAACGTTCTTCATGTGTTCGTTGAGTACCTATAATTGAAGATTCAACAGTGATAGATAACAACTTTAACATTTCCTCACATTTAGAATTTGCATGGATGGACTTTCATTATGCGTGTAGTTGTTATCCCAATGAGTGTAATGACCCGTCCCTCCACCGATACAGTCCCCACTTAGCCACTACGGATATCCGGCAGTGTGGGGTTTTCGACGGGCCTTGCTGCAGTCATCTAACAACAACTTCCAGGGAGGTCAACCATCCATGAATTGTTCCCGTCCGAGCACGCTTACCTGCAGAGTTTTTTTCCAACTCTGGAGCCAATTGTGTTGAAAAGATCTCGATATAATGTAGACGTTCCTTGTCTCCTATGAGAGCAGTATCTGGCATAATCTCCCACCTGAGCACAAACGAGGGACTCTTAGTTGTAACCCAACTAACATATCCCAACTAACACCGATATTGTTCCCACTTACCAACTGCGGTTATCCAGCAATGTGGGATTTTTAACGGCTCTACCGCGGTCATCCAACAACAGCTTCCCGAGAGGTCACCCATCCTGTGACTACTCCCAGCCGAGCACGCCTTAACTGAGAAGTTTTTCCCAAAATTCGGTCAAGTGTACCCATCAGGCCTCGGTGTTAGGAAAGGAAAAATCATTACTTATATTCCATTCTGCCAACCACTTCAGAATATCTGGGTATTACAATACCACCAACTTAAATTGGAACCGTCCTCGGCTCCAGAATATATTCGCAAGCCCAGATCTCTGACGTTCACTGTACCTCATGAGAAGCACCTGGAACAACCCCATCCAGCGTACCTTCCCACCGCCGGTAGGTGATTTGTCTTCGGCTCTGATACCATTTGTAATGACCCGTCCCTCCACCGATACCGGCCCCACTTAGCCACTGCGGATATTTGGAAGTGTGGGGTTTTCAACGGGCATCGCTGCAGTCATCCAGTTACAACTTCACGGGAGGTCACCCTCCTTGGATTGCTCCCTCTCGAACACGCTTAACTGCAGAGTTTTCTGCCAACTCCGGAGCCAATTGTGCTGAAAAGACCTCGGTATAATGTAGAAGTTCCTTGTCTCCTATGAGAGTATTATCTGGCATAACCCCCCAATATACTCCTCCACCCGAGCACAAGCGAACTACCCCTAGTTGTATAACTAACACCAATATTGTTCCCAATTACCCACTGCGGTTATCCAGCAGTGTGAGATTTTTAACGGCGCCTACTTCGGTCATCCCGAGAGGTCACCCATCCTGTTTCTACTCCCAGTCGAGCACGCTTACCTGAGAAGTTTTTCCACAATTCAGTCAAGCGTACCCATCAGGCCTCGATGTTAGGAAATGACAAATCATTACTTATATTCCATTCGGCCAACCACTATCGAATATCAGGGTATTACAATGAGTACCTTTTCACAATTTTAAGCACAATATATTTTTTTTAAGATATAATGGTACTAGTTCTTATCATAATATATTCCCCGTCCCTTTGGTCTTTATATGTTTATTTTTGCTAGATAGGACGATGAGAGCACACATTAAGTAACTTTCGCTTAAGATAATGCTTCGAACAACCATATTTTGTTAGTTGTAGAAGGTTAATTTCTCTCATCTTTTTTTCACAAAGTTGACAAAGGTAGCGAGAATTGGGTTCCTCATGAATTAAGCCATTAGGAGAGAAATTGAGACTAAGAATTCAATCCTATTGTCAATGATGATTCCACTAATTAGTTTCACAACTTAGTTTGTTTCACCATAGAGAGATTAAAGGTACTTTTGTTTACCACATTCCCCTCCAAAGATATGTCAAGCGCAAGTTCAATTAAGAATTCTCTTCCATTTGGTGTCAAAAGAGAACAACATAGGCGATCTTTTTTTATCAGAAAAATGACTATATAGGATTTTAACAAATCTCAAAATAAGATGTAAACCAGAGATCAATCATGAAAAGTATTCATTAAGTTCTTCAAGGAAGAGAAAGTGAGGTATAAGCATGACTTTTGAAGATTATCATGAGATCGGCCATAATGAAAAATGGTAGTTTATAATAATCTCATAGAAAACAATGCGCATAAGATCTATTCATGAAGATCAAGGAGTCAATATTTGTGCACCCCCTCAAAACCGAGGTGCACATTCCGGCTCCTCTCATTCGCTAACAAAATCTACAAAACCACCTTCTGTTTTTACTAGATTTTAATTTATTATTTTATTCCCTGAAATAAGTTAAAATCTAAAAGAATTAAAACTATGTCCATTCGTTCATAACTTTCTTTTCTCACTCTCTCTTGGACCTCCAATATCAGATCAGAGATCTCTATTTTCTTTGCAAAACATAGATTTTATAAAATAAAAATCAAATATTTTCTTTAGATTTCAACCAAAACAATGGAGATGCAATTGAAATTAAGCTTATGATCAGATAAACCATAAATTTTTTTCAAACCCAATTAATGGCATCATTTTCAGAAGTTTCAAAGTAATTTTGACCAGAAGCTTAAAATAAGTTCTATTTAAAATCCAAATTCAAAAGAGCACCTCAAAAATGGGTAATATTTAGGATTAAAATCATTCAGATCTTTGAACACATGCTTGGATCTACAACTAAATTACATTTCTCTTTAATGTTGATATTTGCCTCCTGATCTCTTTTCTATGATGGGTTCTTTTTCTTCTTGAAATCTCTATTGTTACTAGTACTAATTGTTGCCTCCTGGTCCCTATTCTTAAATTACTTCTTCCTTAACTTTTTCCACTAGTACTAATTAAGTCTATCAGAATATCAATACTATTCTAATTAATATGATACCGATCTGAATAGCAATACTTGATTTGAGCATTCAATTTTTCCATATCTTTTAGAATTTCTACTTATTCCTGGTTTTCTGCCTCTTCCACTTCTTTGATTTATGCATGTAATTTTTTTTGATGCGCTTGAATTTGCTTTCCTTTCTGTAATTAATTATACTGTCATAATTCTTCAACATTTTCAAGGTTTAAAAGACCATAAATTGAACGTTCACAGGTTTAAGAATTATTTGATAATAGTAATTTGAAACATATGAAATATAGAACCGGAAATGTCGAAGTTTTGGAGAGAGTAAACATATTTTCCGCCTAGAGATTCAGTCAATAAAATATTGATAATAAAAAATATATAAAAGTAAAATGAAAAAGTAATTAGTGGTTTAGCATGATTTTGTGGACAAATGATGGAAGTTGTAATGTGTACCCGGGTTTTGAGGGGGCACAAATTTACACTCAAGATCAAGTATTGCAATTATCATCAATGAACAATTGTTAAGTAAATTCCATAGGCGATAATATAAAGAAGTAGCTAATGCATGATATTAATTACTATATAAATATTAGTTACAAAAAATAGTTAAAAATAGGAAGACAAAACTCGATAATGCATTCAACTATCTTTATTAATTTGTTTATTGTGCACATTACTACTAATTAAATTGTCAAAATGTATCACAGTCTGTCATAATATCTTATTACATATAATTTTCCTGGTACAATGTGATTCTCTTTTCTTTTCTTTTTTCGTATCGATTTTTTTTCCACATATAATATTATTATAAATTTTTGGTGAACATTTTAAAAAGATAATGAATCTCTCTAATTTCAAATACTTCATATAAAAAAAAAATTCAATTTGAAATGTTGATTATTTTCTCGAAATACTAGGAAGCAAAGATCATAAATAGTTTTTTTATCATTAGTACAAAACAAAGCTAGGCTAACAGGGGGTTAGTCCACGAGTGAGTTTGGGGGAGTTTAATGTATTTTGAATCTTTGGGATTTTGAGGGAGTGTAAGAGAGTGTGGGGAGTTTGAGAGAGTTTGGTGTTTTGAGTGTGGGGAGTTTGAGAGACTCTCCAGAAATCTCTACTTTTTTGAGAGATTTGGAGTGAGGAAAAAATACACTATAAACTCCCTAGAACTCTCCAGAACTCCCCAAAAAACACCAACTCCCTATCATTCTAATTTTAACGACTAACAGGGAGTTTGAGAGTTTCTTTCAAACCCCCCCACGACTAACAAGGTTTTCTAGGGAGTTCGGGAGACTCTTCTAAACTCTCCCACGACTAACAGAGATTTCGAGAGACTCATTTGAACTCCCCCACGACTAATAGGAAAAAACCAAACAACACCCAACTCACCCAACTCCCTTGAGGACTAACACCCTGTAAGTTAGCCTGTGTTAGTGGTGGTCAGGATTTGTCCATACAAAGATAAATCAAGGGTTGTGGTTCTCCTGACCACCCCCTACAACTCGCACGCGTGGCATTAATTCCAATATTATGAATGAAAAATGAATACTCAAGTCAAGATATGGATTTTCAAAAATTATAACGGGGAGGTTCAAACTCATGACCTATTATGTCATAAGAGTGACCTCTAACCAGTGTTCCACCTTGGTTGGAATTAATAGAAAAGATAAATCAACGGTGGTGGTTTGTTCAACTTAAATATCATAATTGCTTTATTAATTAATGTTTCACTAATTGCACATAATAAATAATCTATTCATTACAAAGTGTTTTATTAATTAGTGTTTCACTAATTGCTCATAATAAATGACTAATCATTTTTTAATTATAAATATTTTATTAATTAATTATAATATTTATTTCTATTAATAAGTAATTTTGATAAATAATATCAATAGACATTTTTGGCGACAATGGGTAGTAGAAGAGGTGGAGGCCTAAAGATTAGTGGTGGTTAAGGGCGGTGCCAAGCACAATTATATTTATTTTGTTCTTTTATCATAAAATGGGATACAAAGTCCATTTTCACATGTATCCAACTTGCCAAGAGTTTTTTCTCCCTCTTTCCTCAAAATCCTGGCTCCTCCCTTGGTTTGTGGTGGAAGAAGTAGTGACAGTGAGTGCTGGTGAGTAGTGATGGACAATATTAATTTTATGTTGTCGTTACAACATCGATAACATCGTAGTTTGGAAGATGTGGTTGGTTATTTTTAACACTTTTGATAAAGGAAGGTACCATATATTTCAGGGATGATATCATACAAGATAATATTTTCATGACCGTAGTTGGATCACCCAAATGGTACCCCTGTTATCTTTGGTACTATATCGTATAAATCATGATTTTTTAATGTTAAAATAAAATTGATTGCAATACAAAAAAGAATATATACACGGAAAAAAATAATAATGAAACTAATCAATTGACGACATTTTGTTCAATCTAAACCTCATACATGGCTTTTGTGATTGAAAATTAGAATTGCGTCCAACAACCTACATAGGGTGGGCGACAGTGATGGTGGCAGTGGTGGAGTCAAAAATTGACATTGAGGCGGCTTACTTTTTTTTTTAAAGAAACATGTAAAATTTGGTGGACTAAACCATAAATATATATGGACAAAGTACTGTTTATAAAATAAAATAAAAAATTTATGTAGTTATTAAAAAATTTAAGGAGTTAGAGCCAGGTTAGTGATAAACACGTATGTGCTACATTTTGTACCAATATTTATATTAGCTAGGACTCGATATTGTTGCTAATAATACTATGTTAATGCTTTTGTAGAAAGTAGAAGTAAATCCAATCATCCAAAAATAAATGGCGAAATGAGAAACTAAAACAGTGCTTGCCACAAAAAAACCCAGCAAGGTTATCCGAGACACCAAAACGAGACAGAGAAGGGATAATACACAAGTGGGACGGTCTAATTGAAAACAAGGAGGTCAAGCACGTACACATGCTTTCCTCTGAATCATGGTTTTGTGGAGCTCAGAAGAACAGTCGTGTGATTTTCAGCAAATTGCAAGCAGAAAACATTATAGTGGGTTACTATGCCATGTGTCGTCGCATATTTACACATCCAGTTTTGGGAAGTTGAAAAGGAATTAGCTGTTAAGGAAATCTTGTTAGGTCTTGGAATATTGGAACAAATAAACGGGTCCACGTGAATATCTTATTGGAGGAAGAAAAATGAATTAAAAAGATTTTGCTATCTCACCCGTGGGATTCTTTTTAAGTCTACCAAATATGCATGCAAGCAAAATAAAGAAGAAAATATATGGGGATATCATATTGATGACCACCATGCAAGTTTCAATTAAGTCTAATTAATAGAATGACGACACGCCTTTATTTGGTATATATTTTCTGTATTGTGAAGAAGAAAAAGGGGGGTTCTGGTGACTGTTTTGGGAGGCCGGTTTTGGGAGCTCTCTCTTGCGAGAGGCTGAAACCAGAGAATAGAAAAGAGAGGCTCGGCTACGGAAGTGAAAAGAAGGGTTTGCAATTCTTGTGATTTCATTTTCATTTTGATTTGCTAGTGATTCTCTTTGATTTTTTTATGGATTTTCAGAAAGTCATGTCTAGCTAAATCCTTGTAACTAAGGTTTATGTTGAAACCACTTAGAGTATTAGGCTATTTTCATTTGAATAATATTTAGAAAAGGACTATTATGATTTGATTAGATTAGTTCTTGACTAATATTTATTGATTAATCGAAATACAAGTTGTTGCTTCACCGGTTTTAAAACCTATGTGCATAATCGATAGTTTTACAAATATGTTTGTCTTATTATTTGATGATCCGTGCTTGGTTAATTTCTTTGATGGGTTATGCTTAGAAAATCCAAATAAAATTTGTGAACTTGTATATTAGTTTCGTGTAATTTTCTCGCTAACGCAATTTGATGGTGCATGCTTTGGTTTAGTATTTTTATGTACCGTGCTTAGGGTGTCCCAGCTATATTTGCGACTCTAATACTTATAATAGGTGATGTCGATAGAACGAACAATAGACAAATATTCATGGATTATGTTTCATATCAGTAATTGAATAGAAATTGTGGTGGATACTATAAACCCTGGTTACCGACTCTCCCATTGAATTTCTTTTATTACTTTAGTTTAATTTTATTATTTCATTTTACATTTCTCAATTATAAAAATCTCCAAAAAAAAACATTATTTCTGATTATTAGAGATATTGATTACAGTATGTCCACCGCTCCTCGTAGGAACGACCCGTACTTGCCTCTGTCTACTAGTTAGACACCGTGCGATTGCGGTTATCATATAGGGTTTCCCGATATCCTAACAATTTTTGGCGCCGCTGCCGGGTAGCGGCTGAGGAATATTGTGATTAGTATTTTTGATTTTGTAAATAGTTAGGTTTTTTTATTTTTTTTATTTTATTTTTGTACAATATTTTTATTTTAGGATTTCTTTTTCCTTTTGACCTGTTTTCTTTTTTAGAATTTTGTTTCAGGTACCTTTTTGAGGATGATGACTTTTTCTCAGGAGACGTCACCTAATATGACATTGGCGGAATATAAGCGTAGAAATTCAAATTATCAGGCAACCTCATCTGAGATGACGCTTGGTGAATATATGCATAGGCAACAGTATGGAGTTTTTGCTCCATATGTAGTAAGTGAAGAATCTCCTTTAGAGATATATGAGAGCATACACCGCTCAGTTTGGAGCAAAGGTTGAGAATTCTGGCATGCCAAGAGTTATATGCAGATGATGATTTAGAGGAACCTGTTTATACAGAGGATACTATTGTTGAGTCTAATGACTTAGAGACAGTAGACATTCATAATGAGGTACCTTATAGTCATTTGAATAGTGAGCTTCCTATAAATCACTTAGTCGATTATTCATGATATTGTTGCTCCATTGAGCTCATGTGCTGCTGACCCATCTTATGATCTTCTAATTGCTGATATGAATGTTAAACAGGTTGATACTGGTATTGCTGATTTTGAACCAATCTCAGTTTGTTTAGACCATTTTGCAGACTCTGAAGACCCCATGTTTATTGACATTGACAATGCATGCGGTCCCCAATAAATAATATAGGCAACTCAGCAAAGGAAGCTATTTCCTCGGATTTAGAACCAGATTTAGAGCGTACAACGATTGTTGAGTTCTCTAAACAATCTTTACTCATTATCTGTGATTCAGATTTACTTCAGATAACCACGTACGATGAGGAAGGTTCAAATTGTTTTCCGAATAAGACTGAATTCAGTTTTCGCTCTCTGGGTACTAATCAATATTATTGTTGCAGGGTCATATTTTCAACTAACCTGATTTGTTGGATTGATCCCCAACTTTTCAGACTGTATATATATATGCTTTGCAGCTTAATTTGGTGTATCATCACCTTGTTCGAGAGAGCAGATACACAAAGATTATGCTATATGGGAGTCAACCCATAAGATTTCGCTTCGTGGGAGTCAACCCATCAGATTTGTTTTCTTTCCTCTATATTTTATTTGTTTGCTTGAATTTCCCATCTTAATTTCTACGTTGTATGACTCAATTACATTGAGGACAATGTAATATTTAAGTGTGGGAGAGTGGCATTTTCGTTAGGCTTAAAAAAAAACATATTATAACCAGATGTTTAGAGGGTCTACATAAAAAAATTTTTATTTTTAGAGTATTTTCTATGACGAGCTGTTTATCAGGTCTTTCTGTCTAGCTGTTTAACAGACATCTATTGATCTTGTTGTTTAGCGGATCTGTCTAGCTGTTTAGCAGACATCTCTCGATCTTGTTGTTTAGCAGATCTCACTCGCTGTTTAGCAGACATTTCTCGGTCTTGCTGTTTAGCGGATCCGTCTCGCTGTTTAGCATACACACTCTTCATATCCAGCTGTGTAGCGGATATAATTTTCTTTGTTTTGCTCGAGGACTAGCAAAATATAAGTGTGGAGGTGTTGATAAGCACGTATGTGCTACATTTTGTACCCATATTTATATTAGCTAGAACTCGATATTGTTGAATATTACTATTTTAATGATTTTGTAGAAAGTAGAAGTAAATCCAATTATCCAAAAATAAATGGCGAAATGTGAAACTAAAACAGTACTTGCCACAAAACAACTTACCCGAGACACCAAAACGAGACAGAGAAGGGATGATACACAAGTGGGACGGTCTAATTGAAAACAAGGAGGTCAAGCACGTACACATGCTTTCCCCTGAATCATGGTTTTGTGGAGCTCAGAAGAACAGTCGTGTGATTTTCAGAAAATTGCAAGCAGAAAACATTATAGTGGGTTACTATGCCATGTGTCGTCGCATATTTACACATCTACTTTTGGGAAGTTGAAAAGGAATTAGATGTTAAGGAAATCTTGTTAGGTAGTGGAATATTCGAACAAATAAATGGGTCCACGTGAATATCTTATTGGAGGGAGAAAAATGAATTAAAAAGATTTTGCTTTCTCACCCGTGGGGTTCTTTTTAAGTCTACCAAATATGCATGCAAGCAAAATGAAGAAGAATATATATGGGGATACCACGTTGATGACCACCATGCAAGTTTCAATTAAGGATAATTAAGAGAATGACGACACGCCTTTATTTGATATATATTTTCTGTATTGTGAAGAAGAAAAGGGGGGTTCTGGTGACTGTTTTGGGAGGCCGGTTTTGGGAGCTCTCTCTTGCGAGAGGCTGAAACCAGAGAAGAGAAAAGAGAGGCGCGGCTACGGAAGTGAAAAGAAGGGTTTGCAATTCTTGTGATTTAATTTCCATTTTGATTTGCTAGTTATTCTCTTTGATTTTTTTATGGCTTTTGAGAAAGTCATGTCTAGCTAAATCCTTGTAACTAAGATTTATGTTGAAACCACTTAGAGTATTAGGCTATTTTCATTTGAATAATATTTAGCAAAAGACTATTATGATTTGATTAGATTAATTCTTGAATAATATTTATTTATTAATCGAAATACAAGTTGTTGCTTCACCGGTTTTAAAACCTATGTGCGTAATTGATAGTTTTACAAATATGTTTGTCTTATTATTTGATGATCCATGCTTGGTTAATTTCTTTGATGGGTTATGCTTAGAAAAGCCAAATAAAATTTGTGAACTTATATTTAGTTTCGTGTAATTTTCTCGCTAACACAATTTGATGGTGCATGTTTTGGTTTAGTCTTTTGATGTACCATGCTTAGGGTGTCCCGGCGATATTTGCGACTCTAATACTTATAATAGGTGATGTCGATAGAACGAAAATAGACAAATATTCATGGATTATGTTTCATTTCAGTAATTGAATAGAAGTTGTGGTGGATACTATAAACCCTGGTTACCGACTCTCCCATTGAATTTCTTTTATTACTTTAGTTTAATTTTATTATTTCATTTTACATTTCTCAATTATAAAAATCTAAGAAAAAAACATTATTTCTGATTATTAGAGATATTGATTACAGTATTTCCACCGCTCCTCGTTGGAACGACCCGTACTTGCCTCTGTCTACTAGTTAGACACCGTGCGATTGCGGTTATCATATAGGGTTTTCCGAAATCCTAACACATCCCATGGTGGTATTCCCCATGTGTAACCTACTTTTACTGCATCGCGTTGAATCCATGCCCACGGGATTTGTTTCAGCCGAAATCCTAACACATCCCATGGTGGTACTCTCCTGGATGTGATGCTGGGAGGGTTGGAATATCACATGGATGAAATATTCTGGATAACGAAGAGGTAGAAATGAGAGAGTTATGTTGTTAATCGTGGCTCCCTCTGTTTCTTTAAGAAAATGTTTCAGACGCGTCTCTGGAGTTATCTCATGAATCTTTGATGGTTGTCGGGATGGACTGCGATGAGCAGTCCCCAGTCGCACTTCTCTTTAGTTTCTGAAGTTGTTTTCTCTGATCAGGCTTGGGATCCGCAGAGGCCTCGTAAAGTGTTGCAGGCGCCTTCTAGACAGAGAGGTGATGATATTCTTTCGCTACACCCTTGAAGAGTAGATGACCTTGTCGTGGATATGACTTTTGGGTTGATCATGTCTCCTGAGCTTTGACAGTGAAAGGATTCCGTGTAGAGCCTTAGTCCCCAAGTTTGGTTTACATGTCTCTATCTTGTATGGTCGGTGAGTTAACCATGATAAAGATATCATCTTGCATCCGTACTGGTGACTCTATTACTGATTTCATGTGCAACTAAAACACGGAGAAGCATGGATTACCTTTGTAGTAGTTGTTGCTATGGTAAAGCTCTGGCTGGTATCAGCAAATGAGCAGCAACAGTTCTTGGCAGCAGATGTGATCAGAAGAGACTACATTGTCGTGGAAACAAAATAGGTTGGATGGAATTGCATGGGCGTCCATGGAAACAAATGGATTGGATGGATGCATACGCGAGTAAATTGTCCACGACCACGAGCTTTGGCGAGATGGATCAAAAAGTGGCCACAATTACGAACCTTGGATAGCTGTGATCACGATCCTTGACAAGGAGGAGTGTGGAGGATACTGGCATGAACCTTGGCAAGAATGAGGCGTTGAAGAGGCTTCGGCATGATCCTTGGCAGGAAGGAGGCGTTGAAGAGGCTTCGACACGATCCTTGGCAGGAAGGAGCGGTGACTTATGGAGAAAACGTTGAAGCGGCTTCTGGAGCGAAACGTTGAAGCGGAGCGTCTCTTGGAGTGAAACATTAAAGCGTCCCATGGATCGAAACGTTGAAGCGGAGCGGCTTCTGTATTGTGGCCATATCCGTCTGAGTTTTGGCAAGAACTTCTTGTCTCTCCATTAAATCGATAATGGTAATGGGAAGGTTGGTTTCCCCTGGCTCCTCAAGTCTCTCGTCCTGACGAAGAAGTGGCGGCATCCCTGGTGATGATTGGAGGCGTCGTACTTGAAGAAATATTAAGAATAGCGGCGGCTCTAGATATGGTAATAAGAGGCGTCACTTCAGATGGGATGCTTCCGATGCTGGTGGTGTTAGTGGTAAAGGATGTAATGTCATGAGACGTGTTGACTTCGCTTGCGGATGCTACATTGATGTTGGCCATTCCCTTTTTGTTCTCGTCCGATATGGATACATACTCTATTCGCTTAGGGGTCTCTCCACTAAACTGAATTTTCAGGTTGTAAATCCGAGTTTATCGTGTGACGCAATCCTAGCCGCGAGAAGTTCCCAGTCATCCTTTATTGTCTATGTAACATCTCTATGTCGATCCGCAGCGAGGCGGAGAACCTCTAGTCCCCAGGCGTAATTACCCTGAATCAATCTTTTCCTGGACAATGCGCTTCAGAGCGTTGAATTCGTTGGTAGGATGATGAATAAACCTGTGATAGTGGAAATATCTTGAATCTAACATCTCCTGATCAGTTGGTGGATGCTGTTCCGAGGGTAGTTGGACCACCCCTTCCCGTACCCAAATTTCCAGTAACTCCATGACTCTTCTGATAGGTAGCGGGAAGTGTGGATATTCTGGACCTGGCTTCTCTCGCGTCAGCGGTTGCTGTGGTGGGAGTTCTGACAGGCTTTGGTAGAAGGCTCTTTTCGAAGGCGGAATTGACGCTTGGTCGATCATTGATTCATGAGTGGACCGCATTCCTGAAGGGTAATTTCTCTTGAGGAGTCTGCATCAGTGAAGGCAATACTAGTTGACTGGGATGGATATTGTTCGTTTCCATAGGCGTCTCGGCAGACTTCCCCTTCCTCGGGTGCCTCTCTCTTAAGTAAAGCGGTCGTGGCTGCGGATTGTTGGTGCAAATGGGGAAAAACGATTTGCTGATTTTTACGGAATTGAGGAGATGGCCGTGCGGAGGAGAGTCCTTGAACCCAGCAAATGCTCAACCTCACACAGATGCACTGCAATAAGGGAGTGCTTTAAGTTCGAGAGATCAATTTGTAAGACTCCGGCCTAAACCAAGACAATGGCCGTTCCAGAGTCGATTCAGTCACAAGAGAGGATGGGTCGACATGTAGGAGGGAAGCTGAGAAATGTGTGACATCAATGGTGATCAAATATTGTAGGTGTGTTGTGTATTCCACGTAAAGAAATAAAATAAGTTCTGATTGATTGAACGCTGAGTTCTTAATCCCTTGTTTATCTGCTTGACGAGAGATTGTATTGTTCTTTCAATCATGATTCAGAGACTTATTTATATTGCTAGAATTGTAAACACCTTGATCCCATGAAGTGTGACAGTTGCTGGAGTCAAAGAGTGGGGAATTAGAAATCGTGTTAAAACCAGTTGCTCATCGTGCGGAGACTTGGTTAATTTTCCACCCACTACTTTGCTAACTCCTCCAACTTATTGCACGACTTGCTCACATTCTCGTCGTGTGTATGAACACACGTGCCGTAGACCGCCAGACCAAAACCCTAGTTAATATCCCCCATGTGACACGATTGACATCTCGTGATTGTGGAGTCAGTTGCTGACTTTATGGGACGATGAGTCCTTGTATTGCTGAGTCGAACGTAATTTGCAAATGTTCTAAGACTCATGAATTGAACATGTCTGTTGAGACAAAGTTACCATTGTCGAAATAATGTTGATAACTTAAGGTGAGCAAATGTTGCTGAAAATTATTGAATATTTACAGTTGAATTAATATTCCTTAGTCTGAGAAAATATTGCTCGTTTGAGCAAAAAATGTTAATTTAAGATGCTGACATCTGAGCCGAGCGTAATTATTAAAGTGTTGATCACATGATCAACATAAAATCATTAGTGTTTGAATCTGCTAAGAATCATTTTTTTGCAGAGCTCTGATTCGAAACCCTAATTTTTGATCAATTGATGATTTATTGAAAATTAACCACAGAGTGAAGGAGGTACCAACTACATGGGATGACGAGTCGACCATGTAATTCCCAAATGCTCGAATGAGAAAAAATACCAAAATCTCTTGAAGACCAGTTGGTGAAAAGATGATTAAATTCTGGTTTAATCATTTATTAAAATAGTGCTCGTCTCAGCTTTAGGTGATGAAACCTAATCATGAAGAGATGAGGCACCGGCCAATAGGGAATGAAACCGGATTTTGGTGGTCATGGGACCAGCTGATGGTCGTTTGGGCAAACTCCAAGTTGTTTGAGAAAGTTTGGACCCAATATGAGCAATTGATCAAATTAAGTCAAAATTGTTAAAACATGTGGGGCCGGATCTTTGAAAGCCTTAGATCCGGACTTGGTCGGTCAAAGAGACATTCCCGTGTCAACATAATGTCCGTGTCTCAGTCTTGAGAGTTTCGATATTTTCTGATGCGCGTTTGAGCAACATTTTGAGAAAATATGAAGGATTCAGGGTTTTGCTGAAACTGAGGAATCTTCATGAGATGATGAAAATAATTAATAAAATAGGGGATTGCTAGGTTTGGGACCTGCCACGGCTAGGACATGGCCGTAATTAGCAAGCTCGGTCCCGCAACACCTTTCTCAATTTTATGAAATTTTATGCATTTTCCCTGATGTGAGCGAAATACCATAAAACTGAGGAACTTCATGAGGTTAAGAAATTTTCATGAAATTATGGAAATAATAATGATAAAATAGGGATTCATGAAGTGTGGGACCGGTTATGGCCAAGGCATGGCTGGCCGGCCAAGGAGCACGGTCCCATGGCACTTTTCCTAATTTTATATTATTTTCATGACTTTAGGGAAATATCATGAAATCAAGGAATTTGTTGAAATTAAGGGAAACAAATAATATTAAAATAATGAGACAAGGGCGTGTGGGAACGGCCACGGCTAGGGCATGGTCGGCCGGCCAATGAGCTCGGTCCCGTGAGCTTTTTCCCTAATTTTATGTAATTCTCATGAGTTGAGGGAAATATCATGAAATCAGAGAAATTTCATGGGATGAGGGAAATAATAATAAAATATTAATGAGTCATGAGGTGTGGGACCGGCCACAGCTAGGACATGGCCGGCCGACTAGCAGGATGGGTCCCGCGACACCTTTCCTAATTTATTATTATTTCTTTGATACGAGGAAACACCATGAGACTGGGGAGTTTCCTTGAGACGAAGGAGATTTGTTCAAATGAAGGGATTTTCATGAGGGAAAAATAATAAAATATGATAAAATATAGAATTGGGCGTGGGATTGGCCACGCCGTGACTGGCCGGCTGGTGAGCCCAGTCCCCTAGCGCCTTTGCTAATATTTTATTATTATTATTACTTTTATTCTGATTTTTCATAGGTTCATCGTTCCTTCGTGTTTTGGAATGCTCGTTCGTGCATTCATTTGCCCGCTTATGCATTATTGCTGAGAACACTTACACCATTTTGGTCGAGGCTTACTCGATAGCGGCTCAGACGCCCGTTCGTTGAATATTTATTACTAACCCGTGGGATTCTGCTGGGAAAACCATGAATTGAAGTAATGAAATATTATGAAGAACGTAGAATATTCCTGAATATTCAGTTAATGAATTTAAAGATTATAAATAATTAATTGATGGCTCTATACTAGCAGGCATGCTGTCTAGGAGCATTTATCTGAGAATTGAACGATATGAGATTGTTGAAGCGTCATATTTTCTTTACATAGTCAGGGAAAACATTGTTACATCTTGAAGACGTTATTGCTCTGTACTAGCAGGTAAGTCGTCTAGGATCCGTATAATCCTTCGATTCTATATAGCAGTAATTACTGAAATTGCTCAGTATTTATGAGATACGTTGTTGCCTCAGCTGAGAGACTGCACATCTTTGTATACTCTGAGAGATAGCATTCTGAGTCAGAGATTCATGCGGCATGAGATTTCATGCTTCGATGAGAGACATGAGCCTCATTACTCATATGATTGCTGGATCAGGAGCATTTTTATGATTTTAACCCTTGTTGAAAATCCACCATCTACATTAAGTCCCCTGCTTAGTGAGGGACAGTCATGTTCTTCAGTCAACACTGGATGGTGATTTTCTAATTATAAACGAAATAAGTAATTGAACTTAGTCATAAGGTAAGATGCTACCGGATTTTCGACTGCACGAGCAAACCACGGCTTGGATGAAGATCCCAGCGGCATGATAGAGTGTCATCTAACGAGCATAAAATGATGTAGCACCGCTGATTTGGTGATGGAACCTTGGTCGGTTTAAGATTCGCGGGTCCGAGCCCAAAAGGGATTAATCCCCTTTTTTTTTATTTCACTTAGACCGACCACCACCTTCATCACCTCTTCATCTCCTTCACATCAGGGGAAATATTTTTTTTTGTGCACGCTGGAGCCGATCGTCACCACCATCACCGGCCGAATTCCGGCCAACTCCGGCGCCGACCATGTACGTCAATTTTTTTCCTTTTTTTCAGAAATTTGATGATCTATTCATGAGTTGTTCATGCTAAAATTATATACATGTGCACATATTAAGTGTGATTTTTGTAGAAAAACCCTTATTTTATTAAACATATGTCCGTTCGATCATTATTTCAAGAGACTAGCAATAATCCCTAGCTTGAGAGATTTTATTTTTGAAATAGACCCGTGTCCAGTGATAAAATTTTGTTTATGAGCTTTCATGGAAACCAAAACTTTATCTTAAAAGGTGTGAACTTTTTCACATAATCGAAATAAATTTTCGTTTCAAAGAAAGACAATCGTACAAAGGAAAAAATATTTTTTATCAAACCGTGGAGCATCCAATTTTATTTTTTTTAATAAAATCACGTGAGCCTGGGCTCACGTCAAAATATTTTTTTTTATTTTTTAGTGAGTTAATCACGTTTATATATATATATATATATATATATATATATATATATACATATATATGTATATATATTTTCGAAAATCAAAGCCTGACTTTGAGCAATGTTAACATCAAACAATTATTTATGATGAAATATTTATTTAGTTTTAATAATTCGATGATTAATGTTCGTATGATGTAACTGTTCATGATTTTATGAAAACCTGAGTTTTGCTCGTCTTTTGTAGATTCGAAGAAACGAGCAAGTATTGAAGTGCTAACTCTTACATTACCATCACTATTGTTAGTGAAATCGTAAAAAGGTAAGAGTTAAGAGTTACCATTTTGTAGATGCTTGCATGAGCATTTTGTCATCAGATTGTATAGATCCATCATATTAAGTTGCATCTTGTATGATGATGTACTGAAGTAGAGTGTTTTGTGCACATTACAGCTACTTCGTAAGGATGTCTGATTTCCAAGAAAATAACGCCTCCAAAGACGACACATGTGAATACCAATATTCCGAGGAGCACGTGTCACGATCTTAGTGGCCGCATACAAACTTAACTGTGTAGCCTTCGCTATACAGAGAAGCCTGAGTAACAAAGGATACCTTCACATATTTACTTTATCCCGTCCCAAGGAAGGATGCCTCGACGGTTGAGATAAGAAGAGTAAAAGCCTAGTTTACAAGGAGGCAGCTGGCGAAGGGACAGAGTTAGATGACGCACCTAATCAGCATTAAATGCACAAATCTCTTGTCTACACGCATAATCAAAGCAGTGAAGAGAGAAGGCGTGGCAGAACCCGATTGGCAGAAGCTGGCGGTGAACGAAGGTACAACCTGTACTAAGGTTGGGAAGTTCCCGAAGGAACGTGGGTCAGCTGAGGTGGCAGAATGCAATTGGAGAAAGCATGCGGTGAACGAAGGTACCATTGGTACGAAAGGTATATCAGTGAACGATGGACCCAGAAGCAGCAAAGATATACCTGGAGCAGAAGGGGATATAAATACCAAACCTCACCAACAAACTAGGGACATCAATATCTAGGAGAGAAGATCTAGTCTTAAGCTTATACCTCTTTAATGTTTGGAACTTAAGTATCATTGAACTTGAGTTCTCTCTTTTACTTTGGAAAGCATTTAAGATCTTTGTAAACACCATTAAGATCTTTGTAACCACCATACTCAATACAAAACAATCACTCATTACCCCGTGGACGTAGACGAAAGTCGAACCACGTAATCTCTCGTGTCTCATGATAACTTAGAAGCTTTTACATTATATTTGTGTTCTTCGTTATTATTGCGATCACCATTTATTACTTAGCATCATCAGTTCAATAGAGGCGTCAATACTACTTAGTATATGATCCTCTGAGTTGTATACATTACGTAGACTACGGGAAAACGAGTAGTCACAGTTTAGCGCCCACCGTGTTTTGCTCACGAGCTTGAGTTTAGACATAATTTTACCTTTAACTTATGTATCTTCTGAAACGAAGGGATCTGTGTTCCAAAACGATGAATCTCACTCTCTAGTGATTTGTTCATCCGTTATTTGTGTATGTTTTTGAGTTTATAGCCTCTAAAGACGTACCTTGTTACATATTTACAAAAATTTCACAAAAGCGTTCTCACAAAACGCCACATTTTTTGTTTTATACTAAAACAACCTTTTTTAACAAGAGCATATTTTAGATCTGAGATCATTTGACTGACTGAGGAATCTCAGTGAGATTTTAAGGAAGAAAGATCTTCTAAAGTATTTAATAACCTTGTTTTTTGCGAGATCTGACACCCTTTTTTATTGGTTATCAACGTTTTAAGGTTATCTTTTCCAAGGGTGTCATAAACATTAAATACCTGTCTTTTAAAGAAATTATTTCAGACCTTTTTCTGAAAAATCTGCTTAGCCGTCTTCTGTGTCAGAGCATTAATTGCTACTTTTGACGAAGGCACCCAAGTAGCAGATTTCTTCGACTTTCTGTGATCGTAGGATAAAAAAAGTCGAAGGCATGCAGAAACCAAATGATGTACCAACAAGCTCACGACTAGCACTTACCAGAGGGAGATCCCATAAGCCTGTCTCAAGCGAATCAAAGGAATGAAGCAGAGGACGAACAAAGCGAAATAGCAAGAAGAAAAATTGCTAACAAATCACCTATTCATGCTGAAGGGATGGGGCAAACACCGGGATCGCAACCACTTTACGACATGTCGTTACCGGAGTATCCCACCACTACAAAGCCACCTGCGGCCAATGCAGGGTTGCCCAGAACCTTAGTTCCCACGGGACGATGGTTGGGGAACTTAGCTCCAATCCAGATAGATCCAGACGCACCAATTGTAGAAGAAGGAGAGGAGAACTTTGAAGATCCAGCCGACAACACTCCCCATGGTGGTAGAATCCAGAACGAAGATCAAATGGCAGCACAAGTAGCAGCTTTGCTCCTCCGCAACAAGCAAAACGAGGATGCCATGCACGAAATGGCCCAAGAGAACCAGAACCTAAAAGATATGTTAGACATACAGATCGAAGGTTCTCAAACTCACCCTCCGCTAAAGAGACATGAGAACGTAGCTACCCCAGGAAGACGAAGGGTGGATCCCAACCCACCGAAGGCTAACCTAGCAGGGAAAACTAGGAGAACACGACACGATCCAGACGAGATAGATTCAACATACAAATCTTCTCAATAATACTACGATGAGGCACTCTCCAAAGATGTTCACAATGTGAACATGGTCATGGAGCAGATGGAGAAAATGCGGAAGGAGATACAAGGCCTAAAAACTGGCCACGCAGGCGCAAGATCAGAAGAAGTACTTCAAGAGGAAACCACGTCCCTATTGTCGTTTCGCATTTTAAGGGATCATATCTCTATTAAATGCCCAGTACCTACGTTCTAAGCATACAACGGTACCTCAGATCCCGCAGCGCACCTACGGTATTACACTCGTATCCTTGCCCATTGGGAAAGAGATGAGGTAGTACTTTGTAGGTACTTCCCTGCAAGCTTGACAGAATCAGCACTATCCTGGTATGACAACTTACCAGCAAAATCAATTGACTCCTTCGAGAAATTGTCTACGGTGTTTTTGGAGACATACATGTACAATGAATCAACAAAGGCAGGGTTAGATAGGCTATTTTCTTTAGCTATCGGACCCCGTGAAACATTGATGCAATACACAGACAGGTGGAAAAAGACGTGCCAGGCAATCGGAAAAGCCAATCCAGAAATTAGCATTAACTGCTATAAGTATGGACTTGATAGAACCTCAGCCATCTTCGTCGAGATACACAACAGAGCCCTCGATTCCGAAGGCGAGCTCAGGGTTGTCCAAAACCACTACATCAGACTCGAAGAAATCCATAAGGATAACTCCAGGGCACAAGCAACTACGACAACAGCTCCGCAGCGAACCAACTCCCTGGAGCCAATTACGGAGATACCTAAGCGACAAAACGAAGCCGGGGGAAGAACTAACTTTCGAGACAAATGATCCAAATACGGAGATGGCAAAAGAGGAAAAGGAAGAGAAGAATTCATGGATAAAATCTACACGAAGCTAAATACAACTTTCTCTCACATCCTAAGCAAGGAGGGAGCAAATCCAGGCTTTCCTTACCCCAATACTAGGGGAAAGCAGCCAGAAAAAATGAAGGAGGCCAAGGAGTACTGTGGTACCACCAATACTACGGGAATACAACTGATGCATTCTACCACGTACGAAACGTGATCTAAAGATTCATCGACGAAGGCAAATTCATGGAGTACATACAGCTACAACCAGTGGAAACTGAGGAGGCCCCAAAGAAAAGGGTAGAATTACCTCAGGAAGGAAAATACATCAACATGATCACCTTATCCAACGGAGGTCAAGAATAAATGCTCGAAGACATCCTCGAGTTAGCTCGAAACAGAAAGAAGTTAGAATCCCATGAGGTTTTCAAGCTAAGTAGACCACCTACTAGCACTTGGGAAGAATGGATGGCCACAGCATTAAATTTATCAACAAAGGACGTGAATCAGGAGATTGAAATGCACAACGATCCACTAGTGATCACTCTTCCAATACACGGATGGAATGTTACGAAAGTCCTCGTGGATGGGGGAAGTTCGTTAAATGTGTTATTTTACGAGCCTTACCTACGCATGGGTTTGATAGAAGAGCAAATGGATTCTTCCACTTATACAATATACGGTTTTAATGGAGCAGTCTCTAGACCAAAAGGAGAAATTGTCTTGCAGGTACATGCAGGACCCTTAGTAACCAATAAACGGTTCTGCGTGGTGGAAGCACCTTCGCCCTACAATGTACTCATGGGCAGGCTATGGGTTCATAGATTGCGAGGAACAACTTAGACATATCACCAATACCCACGCTTTCCTATACCTATGGGTGAAATGTAAATCAAAGGCGATCAGCAAGACGCAAGGCTATGCAATCTAGCGGAAGTCAGACTCAACGAAGAAAGAACTGCTTCCAAAAAACACGAAAGAAAAATACGTAAGGCAAACACTAGGGAAGTGCAGGACGGAGCCTCCTTAGTACCCGAAGCCATATCATCTCCGGAGACAAGCACCTCCGCCACCCCAGGGGAAGACGTCTCTGCCAAATGACAATTACAGAAAAGCACTCCTCACGACCTCAGCAACAAACCTGCTCACCGGTGGAACTAACAAAAAAAATCAACATCGGGACGGAGACAAAACCAAAAATGCTCAACATCGAAACATTACTTGAAGAGGAAGAGGAGATGCAACTGCAAAGGTTACTAAGGGAATACCCAGACGTCTTTGCATGGTCAATGGAAGACATGCCAGAAATTGACCCGAATTTGGTCTCTATCCACCTTCGGCTCAAACCGGAGATACCATCGTTTAAGCAACACATTCGTAAAGTGGCAGATATCTACCACGAAGGGGTAGAAAAAAAGTTGCAAAAGCTACTCGCAGATGGATTCATACGATAAGTCAAACATTCCAGGTGTATATCCAACATGGTCATCGTACCTAAGAAGAACGGAGGCGTGCGCATTTGCATTGACTTTAAAAACCTCAATAAAGCGTGCCCTAAGGACATTTACCCACTGCCAAACATCGACCAGCTGGTCAAGGAAACCGAAGGCCACCAAAGACTATCCTTCATAGATGGATACTCAGGCTACAACCAAATAGTCCTTGCAGAAGAAGATCAGGAGCATACTGCGTTCTTTACCCCACGAGGCTTGTATTGCCATACAAAGATGCCTTTTGGCTTAAATAACGCGGGGGAAACATACCAACGATTAGTAGACAAAATCTTTAAGCCATGGATAGGAAAAATACTAGAGGTCCACGTAGACGATATGCTTGTCAAAAGCAAAGAAGCAAAAAAACCATCTCTCAGACCTAAGGGAGATATTCGAAGCCATGAGAAACTTCCACATGAAGGTGAACCCGGAGAAATGCACGTTCGGAGTTACCTCAGGAAAATTCTTGGGACACTTGGTGACTAAGCGAGGAATAGAAGTAGACCCCGAAAGGGTCAGAGCAATAATGGAGATGCCATCTCCACAAACTCTAAAAGGAGTACAAAAGCTAAATGGAATTTTAGCTTCCATGTGAAGATTCATAGCAAGGTCGTCGGATAAGTGCAAAGCATTTTTCGATACGCTAAGAAAAGGAAACAGGTTTACATGGACCACAGAATGCGAACAAGCCTTTCACAAGATCAAAGAGTACTTAGCATTAGTACCCATCCTACAGAAACCGGATCCAGGTGAGATACTCACCCTATACCTAGCAGCAACAAGCTACGCTGTGAGCGCAGTATTGGTACGAGACCAAGGCAAGGAGAAAAGCACGTATACTACATCATCAAGACACTCAGTTCAGCGGAGCGTAATTATACCAAGGTGGAACAACTCATATATGCCTTAGTAGTTGCGACACAGAAACTAAGGATATATTTCGATACACACACCATCCGATTTTTCACAAAGGCTCAGATAAGTCAAATCGTCGACAACACGGAGAAAATTGGAAGAGTGGCAAAATGGAACGCCATGATCAAACAGTTTCACATAATCTTCGAAACAAGGAAAGTTGAGAAATAACAAATCCTAGCAGACTTCCTAGCAGACCTACCTCTAAACGACAAAGCAGAGATAGATGACATCCCAGGAAAGGAGGAAGACAATCCGGAACCAGAAGACCTCTTGGAACCGCAAAATTCTCACGAAGGTGGGAGATATTCGTATATGGATCCTCCAACGGAGAAGGTGCAGGTATAGAGATTGTAAAAACAACTCCTACCGGAAACCGACTCATCTATGCATTCAGGTTAGAATTTGAACAATACACTAACAACATAACAGAGTATGAGGAGGTCATATATGGCCTACGCTTGGCACATGATCTAGGCTTATCATATGTTCGTTTAACTAGTGACTCACAATTGGTCATTAGACAAATCGAGCTCAAATATCAAACTCTGGATCCAATACTGTCTTTTTTCCTAAAGTTAACACATGAGCATGCATCAAAGATCAGCAAGGTCATGTCCAGACATGTATGTCGGAAAGACAACAGAGACGCAGATGCCTTAGCATTCATATCGTCAATGCTGAGGGACAAAAACGCCACCTCCGTCCAAATCGGAAGGATATATGAACCTTCGAAAGAAGGGATAACCTCAGGAGTTGAGGAAACCTTGGTCGTCCAAACTAGGGCCATGAGGGAAGCAGAAAAAAAAAGACGAAGGTATAGAAGAACCAGATAATGAAGTCGACGAGTCCGACAAAGATCAGCCCATGTCAGACGGAGCAGAAGATGATTGGAGAATCCTGATTAATATTTTTGATGGGGTTGTAGTAGTAAATAGGTTCAAACTCTCAGACTTGTGAAGATTAAATTTAAAGATTTAATAAAATTATATATACAAAAATATTAACAATAGGTGCGAGAGGTAACCAAGACACTAGATTCCACTATTATGCAAAATTGAATGATAAATATTTCAAAACTCTATTCAATTCTTAATTCCTCTTTTATCTTTAATTCACTA
Source organism: Papaver somniferum (assembly GCF_003573695.1). NCBI lineage: Eukaryota > Viridiplantae > Streptophyta > Magnoliopsida > Ranunculales > Papaveraceae > Papaver > Papaver somniferum. The sequence goes on from NC_039362.1 coordinate 147,138,262, forward strand.
TCAATCATACAGATTCTTAAACATTATTTGTAAACCTTAAGCATAGATTATCAAGAGATTAAACCAAGCATAACCTATCAAACTGAATAACAAATAATTAAGACAATCATTCAAACAATTTAAAACTCTGCAAAAGCAGCGATTAGGTGAATTATATAATTAAATGAAATAGTTACTCATTTATGTTGCGTGAATAGCTTCCTCCATTGCCTTGGTTACGAGGTAGTTAGCTCATCATAGTATAAATGCTCTCAAAATAAATTATTATGGATCAAAAATGGTTTACAAATGATGAGAAGAAGAGAAAATGGTGTAAAAGCTAATGTGCGACCCACAGGAAGCGTCACACAAGAACGATACATATGAAATGTTGTAGTCTTTGGGAAACCACGACCCACACTCCACTGTCGCTGTCACTGTTGAAGAACGACAGTCTCTTACAGTCTATCGTTCTTCGTGTTCATCTTCATGCAGAAGCAGAAACAGAGTTTTGTTAAACTCTGATTTCGTCTTCTCTAGCTCTCCCTAGCTCCCAAAACTCTCGACATCCCTTCCTTATACCCGGAGAAACTTATTTATACTCAACAGGGCCCTCGAATCTCTCCATAACTTCAAAATATTTCCCATGACTCGGCAGTAAAGAGAAAATATTCTCGGATTGTTTTCTTTCCTTTCTTGCCTACTCACGCTGTCAACCAGTGTTTACACGCTCCAAACATGCTCCCAGATCATCAAGGAATGTGTCAAGACGTTGCAAACGCATGCCATCTTCCATACAACATCGACACAATCCCGAGTATCTTTTCTCAACCACGTACTCCCTGATTTCTTTAAACCGAGAATCAAGCCCAACTGGATCAATTCCAACAACCAAAATAGATTCCCATATCCATATCACGTCTACCCAACCTGAATCAGAGGTTTAGTCTACCTCTAACCCCTCCAAATATCCGATTGAAATCTGCCAGGGAAGAAAAAAAATTTCCAACCAAAACTGAAATTTGAATTTGAGAAGAAGGACACCCCTTATCCAGTGGTCGCCCCTTATCCGCTGCTGGAGTCCGAATAACACATGTCCCTTGGGGTGTCTTTAGTAATTTTTCTGGGGTGTTTCCAACATTTTTTTTCTGGGTTCCTCCGGTGCATTCCTGGGGTGCTTCCGGTGCATTTCTGCGGTACCTTTAGTACTTTGTCATGGGGTGTAAAACACTACTTTTCGAGCCCATTTCGCCGCAAGGACTTATTTCTCTAAAATTTCCTACAAAGACATAAAATAACACAATAAATACAAAATCGAGCACTAACAATACATACAAATGAGACATATTGGAGACATAAATGCGTCTATCAACACCCCCAAACTTATTATTTGCTAGTCCTCGAGCAAAACTAATAAAAAATAAATAAAACCGAGTTAATCTCGGGAGGGTTTACCAGAGGTGTGCCCACAAAACCATTACTCCAGACCCTAACTATCTACGCAGAACCTTGGAAGGCACTAAAGAATCTCCTTGGTTGGCATACAATCATTGACTATAGGAGGAAGTACCATGATGCGAAATTCCAATTGTTGTACACGAGTTTTCACTCAAGCATACTAAAATTCATATAAAGTGACAGAGCTCTACTCAGACAGTTGCACTATGAACATCATATTCGGAGCCAAACTAATCATATGGATAGAAAAAGGAGATGGAAATAGAAAAATGTAGATGGTTTTGATGTTAACCAAATGATCGATGTTTCACATATCTGTCTGAAGGCCACTGCCAGAATGAATCTATCCTAATGGACTGAGATATCGGTCTGACTAATATCAACACAACTGGCATATACAAGGGAACCAGTGGTCAATAACTTAAATCTAGATCAACAAACTGGAAAATACAAGGGAACCAGCAGTTGACTACACAGAACAATAACCATTTTTTTTTAACTTAACGGCATGAATAAATCTTTTTGATCCAAGCGCATGCTTCTTGTCAGCAGATTACACGGTAGTTCCCACGGGTCCTGCATTCCACGCTTGCTTAGGCGACGGAAACAGGGAGAACACACGCATATTGGTATCCAAGTGTTAATACTTATTCTGATTGGTCTAACTGGTCCTTTTTTTTTTATTAGTAACTCAGTCACTCTAATTCACACTAGCAGTGGTAACAACTTGAATCATGTGCCCCACCTAATCACTTAGAGAAACATAGTTTAAAATGAAAAAATAAAATGAAAAAAAGAAATGAAAAGGACTCAACGAGATATGGTGCAACTATCATTTTATTTGTAACACCTGAGATCTGTGCTTTTATGAATAGACTCTATAGATGTTTCCATCTAATCAGATTGGTTCCTCAACTCCTACAACCAAGATGTTCCCATCCACTTAGATTGGTTAGTGCAAACCTTAATAGGCATAAATTTCTAGGCTCTGGAGTTTAATAATTGCAACTAAAAAGTTTCTCCCATACCCCCAAACTTAAATCTAACATTGTCCTCAATGTTCTAAAGATGAAACTCAAAGCATGAACAAGGAGAAACTGTTACCATTTGAAGCGAAAGAGTTAAGGAAAGATATTACCGTGTTGTATGAGCATGGGATACCTCCCAAGAAGTGCTAAGTTTAAAGTCTTCAGCCAGACTTAGGAAAGGATTAGTCAACTCGAACCATAAAGTAACAGTCGAAATAACTGTGGGTCTTCAAAACTAAATAGAGCTGACCAAAGGAAACTGCAATGAACCAAGAAAGTGAACAAGACTAGCATGCCCTTACTTAGTTTCCTGATTAAGAAATTTATATCTAATTGTGGTTCAGGTTCAGGTTCTATGAAAGGGTCTAAATAGAAAATTTTCATTGGATGCGTTTCTTCATAGGTGGGATCCGAATCATTAGGTCCTAGAGTCTGGAAAAACTCAAATATGATCTTAGAAGCGCACAATAATAACCTAAATAACTAAGGATCCTCTAAGTCAATAAGATTTGACTTACATAATTGACCACAATGAGAGTGGTGGTCATTCTTAAGAAAATGTGTCGATTCTAATTTCCTAAAGCATTTAGGTTTAGTCTCACAACTTAAAATTCGACACATTTGGAATATAAACGTTCTCACAGTTGGAAGAAAACTATTTGGTGGGAAAACAAAGTCAATCTGGGGATCATAGCCTTGGCAAACCACATCAACCTGAGGATGGGTTTCTAACGACTGAACTTCTTCCTGGACATCATTAGGTTCGGGAAAACGAGTATGAAGGTAATCTTGTAAAATTGTCGAGGCAGAGATATCAAGTCCAAAATGAGGGATCTCTGTAAGAGCTAAAGGTATGGCACAAGGAGAATGATAATCACCCCCAAACTTAGATTTTTGGGTATCTCTAGATAGACTAGCTACAATTTCCTTAATTTCTAGATCATTGGAATCCTGAAAATAGTCAATTGCTTCTGTATTTAAAAGCTCTACGAGTTCATCTTTTTCGTCTAAGACTATTGTTTCTAAATCGCTAGACTCTAAAACATTATTCTCATAATAAACTCGTTCCTCTAAATCATTATCGGCTTTGTAAACAGGAAATACTACATCGTCTAAAACGAGGGTATCTCTAGTCAAATCCTCATCCTTTTGAACAGGTGAATAATTATTAAAATTATTTGGATTTGAAATATAAATAATATTATCATTGTAAAGCTCAATTGGAGTATCCATTTCCTGATCACTATTCCTACATAAGTATGATTCTCCATCAACACTATCCTCATCATAATAACATGAAAAAGATCGAACCTCATCAAAACAAGTAGTGCTACCAATTCTAACCTTGTTATCTTGATTATGTAAATAACTATCTTCATTCTCAAGGGTATTATTGGATACACTATATTGGCAATTCAAGTAATTTCGAGCAATTCTTTCGTTCGTCTCAGCTATCCGCTTGAGGTTGTCTTCTAAAGAAGGTTCACTCATTATTGTAGTTCTTTCGTCTATAATTATACTATTCATCTCAGCTAACTTACGCGTCGACTCAGCTAATTTACGTGTTGACTCTAGTAAAGAGGAATTATCATAAGGATCATAAAAAGGACTACTTTTCAATAGTTTCATTGCATCCTCCAAAGACGAGGAACTAGTGCTATAGGCTTCTTGCTCGTATGACCAGTGTGCATGTGGATAGTAATTGGGCTCACCATGGTATGACCCATAACCTTCAAAAGTTTCGCGTTCCCAACCACTATTCCCAACATGGTCATAGAAAGGATGATGTCCATATTCAAATTCAGGTCGATAATCATTGTATTGGCTTCTATCATACCAGTTCGACATTCTTAATTACAAGGGAACTCTACACAATCACAAACAAGGTTGACTCGACCAAATCAAACCTATAGAATCTAGCAAACAAAAAGCATGATGGCTCCACTTAGATTGTTTTATAGACCAGCTTCTAATCCTTCGAAAGGGAATTCGTTACAATTTAAGCAAACCCCTCTGGAATCAATCCGAGTCAAATTAAGTTGAATTGAGGCGAGGGAAGCTCAATGGAGATTTGATACCCAAGGCCTCACCGCTATCACAAGGCGGCGCAGTCACGCATTCAACTCACAGAAACCATCATGAACTTCGAAGTATGCTAAAAGAGTAACCAATATTTTTCGAAAGATTTTCCTACCAAGCTCGTTACCCTATCGGTCTCGTTCTAATCAAATTTTAAGCTTGGGTTCGCGTTAGGTTTCGTTTTCCTAAGGCGCCGCAAGAAGGGAGCGGTGATAAAATCCGAACCCTAATCTTGTATTGGCCAGGCCTTGCCCTTTACTAGGAATTTAAAAACAGTCCAAATTCGTCCTCAATCAATGAATCATCTTAAGGAATACAGTAACTCGCTTACAGGAGATTCACGAGTGTTTCGATGGACTTACCTCCCGTACCAGACGGGGGATAAACCGTTGAAGTCGACTCGGGCCACGACTCCTATGTCATGTACGAACCCGAGGGGCCGAGACGATATAGTAATCGCCGTCCTTCCCTGCAAACAGTTTGTATTTAAGGGTACCCTTCCGTAGGGTTTAAAAAAATAAATAAAAATAATGTCCCGATTGTCCAGTCCAGTCCAGTCCAAAGAAAAGAAAATAATAATAATAATTACAAAAAAAATGGAAAGTCTCTTAAAAAAATAATTCTCTCTTTTTTTCTTTTTCTCTCTTTTTTTTTTCTCTCTCTTTTTTCTTTATTTTTTTGCTTTGTCTTTTTTCCTTCTCTTTTAGCTTTAAGCTTTGATTCCAAGGTCTTTAGTATCCAACTTCAAACCTGTAATACAAAGACACAACCAAAGAGACGTAAAAAGAACAAATGGAATAATAAAAAATAATAAAAACCTAAAAATTCTACCTAAGCACAAATCCGCGTCGGCGGCGCCAAAATGATTATAATTTTTGAGAGTCGTTGTAATAAATAGGTTCAAACTCTCGGAATTGTGAAGATTAAATTTAAAGATTTAATAAAATTATATATACAAAAATATTAACAATGGGTGCGAGAGGTAACCAAGACACTAGATTCCACTATTATGCAAAATTGAATGATAAATATTTCAAAACTCTATTCAATTCTTAAGTCCTATTTTATCTTTAATTCACTATCAATCATACAGATTCTCAAACATTATTTGTAAACCTTAAGCATAGATTATCAAGAGATTAAACCAAGCATAACCTATCAAACTGAATAACAAATAATTAAGACAATCATTCAAACAATTTAAAACTCTGCAAAAGCAGCGATTAGGTGAATTATATAATTAAATGAAATAGTTACCCATTTATGTTGCGTGAATAGCTTCCTCCATTGCCTTGGTTACGAGGGAGTTAGCTCATCATAGTATAAATGCTCTCAAAATAATTTATTATGGCTCAAAAATGGTTTACAAATGATGAGAAGAAGAGAAAATGGTGTAAACAGCTAATGTGCGACCCACAGGAAGCGTCACACAAGAACGATACATATGAAATGTTGTAGTCTTTGGGAAACTACGACCCACACTCCATTGTCGCTGTCACTGTTGAAGAACGACAGTCTCTTACAGTCTATTGTTCTTCGTGTTCATCTTCATGCAGCAGCAGAAACAGAGTTTTGTTAAACTCTGATTTCGTCTTCTCTAGCTCTCCCTAGCTCCCAAAACTCTCGACACCCCTTCCTTGTACCTGGAGAAAATTATTTATACTCAACAGGGCCCTCAAATCTCTCCATAACTTCAAAATATTTCCCATGACTCGGCAGTAAAGAGAAAATATTCTCAGATTGTTTTCTTTCCTTTCTTGCCTACTCACGCTGTCAACCAGTGCTTACACGCTCCAAACATGCTCCCAGATCATCAAGGAATGTGTCAAGACGTTGCAAACGCATGCCATCTTCTATACAGCATCGACACAATCCCGAGTATCTTTTCTCAACCACGTATTCCCTGATTTCTTTAAACCGAGAATCAAGCCCAACTGGATCGATTCCAACAACCAAAATAGCTTCCCATATCCATATCACGTCTACCCAACCAGAATCAGAGGTTTAGTCTACCTCTAACCCCTCCAAATATCCGATTGAAATCTGCCAGGGAAGAAAAAAAAATTCCCGCCAAAACTGAAATTTGAATTTGAGAAGAAGGACACCCCTTATCCAGTGGTCGCCCCTTATCCGCTGCTGGAGTCCGAATAACACATGTCCCTTGGGGTGTCTTTAGTAATTTTTCTGGGGTGTTTCCAACATTTTTTTCTGGGTTCCTCCGGTGCATTTCTGGGGTGCTTCCGGTGCATTTCTACGGTGTCTTTAGTACTTTGTCCTGGGGTGTAAAACACTACATTTCGAGCCCATTTCGCCGCAAGGACTTATTTCTCTAAAATTTCCTACAAAGACATAAAATAACACAATAAATACAAAATCGAGCACTAACAATACATACAAATGAGACATATTAGACACATAAATGCGTCTATCAAATCCCAATTCACCAGTACCTTGACAGAGGTACCTTACCCGCAGATGTCAAAGAAGCTCGAATCAAAGGCAGTAATGTACAGACCTACGAGATGGAGAACTGTATCGAAGGTCATTTCTTGGACCTTTGATGTGGTGCCTCTCACAATCCGAAGGTAGAAGAATAGTGCATGATATACACAGCGGAGAAGCTGGCAATCATAGCGGAAGAAGGTCTTTGGCGATCAAAGCCAAGATGAAAGGATACTATTGGCTAAGCATGGACGAAGATGCAAAGAACGTGTCAAGGCGTTGCGAAAGATGTCAACGCTTTGCTAGAAAAATTAAAGCACCAGCAACGGAGCTGAACTCATTCATCAGCCCATGGCCATTCGTCAAATGGGGGGTTTGGACCCTTGATAGAGGGAACATCGAAAAGAAAGTACCTTATCGTGGCTACGGATTACTTCACCAAGTGGGTAGAAGCAAGGGCTTTGGCAAGAATTAGGGACACAAATATCTTTAAATTATTGTTTGAGCAAATCATTTGCAGGTTCAGAATACTAGCCGCCATAGTCTCTGACAATGGCAAACAGTTGGAAGGAAATAATATAGACATGTTATTCAACACGTTCAACATTCAGAAAAACAAGTCTACTCCAATATATCCTAAGAGCGATGGACAAGCGTATGCCACTAACAAGACGATAGAAATGAACTTAAAAAAGAAGCTAGGGGCATACAAGAAAAGATGGTGTGAGCAGCTACACAATGTTCTATGGGAATACCGAACTACGAGAAGGGCGTCCACGGGAGAAACTCCGTTCTTGCTAACCTACGGATCTGAAACAGTCATCCCGACGGAGATAATACTGCTAACAACAAAAACAGAGGCATGGGAAAAGAACCTGACAACGGATCTTATGCTAGAAAATCTTGATGATCTTGAAGAAAGGCGAGAAGTGGCTTTGCAAAGGATGGTAAACTACCAACGAAGGCTAGATCGCGAATACAACAAACGGGTAATCCCTAGAAACTTTGTGGTTGAAGAATACGTACTACGTCAAACACCACCATATCAAAAGAAGAAGGAATGGGGAAAACTAGCTCCGACATGGGAAGGACCCTACATCATACACGATATTGCTGGGAAAGGATCATACTACCTAAGAAATCTTAAAGGTGAAGTATTGCAACACCCTTGGAACGCAATGTACCTAAAGAAGTACTACTTGTAAGCGAATGGTTACTACTCAGGAGAAGAAAGGAAGGGGCAATATTCCACCATGTTCTATCCCTGATCAACGGTATTATAAACCTAACTAATCTATGAAAGAAACTTTTTGCTAAGAAAAAGTATATTTTTATTAAATACAAACTGGGTTAGAATAGACACCCTCCGTCAGAACTGACTATGAGACAAGGCAAGGCACAACTGCGCATGTGTTAATACTTGGATCCTCGGAGTGATTACTCCATTCATGAGGCAGTAAGAAAAAGTAAGATATCCCTACAGAGATACCTTGTCGAAGTAAAGCAGCCATCGGGCTGAACGCGTAGGGTTACAGGAAAATTATTGCCTACGTAGGAGCCCTCGCCACCACGGTACCTTCTGGCCAAAGGATACTTGGGTAGGATGATGAATGTTCCACCAAAGGTTAAACATACCTTAGCACCTTGTGATAACTCGAATGTGCAAATAATTAGACACAACACGTCTACATATATTCATGCAATAATAAAGGTACCAAAATAGTGTTACCAAAATATGACTAACGCGTCCTAAAAGTTGCAGATGACAAAGGATCAGAACATGACAAAGAGTTGTTTTAAGTAAAGGAGACAACAAAGACCCCTCAGCTGGGGGCATAATACAACAAAGAAGTTCAGTTGGAAACAAAGTGAACATAACATGATCATGGGTAAGGAAGACGAGGGAAGACAAATCCTTCAGACTTGAGCTCAGCCTCCACGAAGGCATCGTTAATGTAACCAATGGAAGAACGCTCAAATTTCACCTTCATCTGAGAAGCTTGAGACTCAAAATCCGAAGCCGATTTCTGACGAAGCTCCGTCATCTGAGCACTGAGACGGTCATTAGCCTGCTGAAGCGCTTCAGCCTTAAACTTAGAAGTAGCATCAAACGGGCGAGATATCTCCAACGAAGATATTTGACCCTCAGACGACTAATCTTGGTGTTTGCACCCACTAGCTGCTCCTGGAGACCTGCAGATATGAAGGGTATCAGCAACAAGAAAAAGCAGTAAAGACACAAAGGATGCTACGGAAAAATAAGTATCCTAAGCTACCTCCGGCATGGCTAAGGGATTCTTCTAAACTATGTTGAGCCTCAGCAAGATCCACCTTAGCTGCGTCAAGATCTTCCATGAGGGTATCCCTTTCCGTCCGGAGATCATCAACATCAATCCAGGGCGAAGCATTCTCGGAGGATAAAACTTGGTAAACACTCTCCCACTCTTCCAACCTTCTTACTAAAGATGCATGAGACATTGAAGAAGGCACGGAGCCGGTATCGACAAGTTTGTTCTTAAGGGAACAGACCTCAGAAGTTAAGAAATTTCGTTATGCAGCAACCTTAGCTAAGGAAGCGCAGGCATCTTCAAAATATGCATGATACTTCTTGCGGATAATTTCTTGGGCTGAGAGACGTTTCTCGACTAAGGCAATATCCTCCTTTTGCTTTGAAATGAGACTCTCCTTCCAATTAAGGGCTTCGTCACATTCCTTATGAAGCAAAGCCATCTGCTTCACTAAGTCCGCATTATGAGCAGAATCAAGGGAAAGTTGGGCCTCATTATGGACGGTTACGTTCATCATCCTATCAGATTTCTTTTGATAATACCAGACATAGGAGGTTAACTTGGCTACTTGATCCCGGAGACATCTAAGTTCACTAGAGATACCGGATGGCAGACGAAGGTTGTCTTAGGACTATGCAGCCAAGCAAGAACGAAGAAAAATCTAAGGTAAAAAAGGAACGAACCTATGACTTTAGAAGACTCAGCGGTTATCAGATTTCTTTTGATAATACCATACATAGGAGGTTAACTTGGATACTTGATCCCGGAGACATCTAAGTTCACTAGAGCTACCGGCTGGCAGACGAAGGTTGTCTTAGGACTATGCAGCCAAGCAAGAACAAAGAAAAAGCTAAGGTAAAAAAGGAACGAACCTATGACTTTAGAAGACTCAGCGGCCAAGGCAGAATCAGCAGCTTTGCGCCCATCTTCAGCAACCTTGGCAGCATTATTTGCTCTCTCAAGAGCCAACAAGAAAGCTTCTAGGGATCTCTGAGTTTTCCTCAGATCGTCCTCCAACGAAGATATCTTAGCAACAGAAGCAGCACTAAGGAGCTAAATGAGGGAACAACGTGAGAAGTATGCTCAAGAAAAATGCCAGGGGCCACCACGCTTAACCCTATATAGCTTAGGTAAAAGTATACTTTATGCCAAAAGGAACCTATTAATCTCAGAAACGAAGGTTATTCAAGAATCGAACCCGTGCAAATACGGAACAGATAAGCAAATGAAGAAAAATGGTGGCTCAAACTCGATCATGTGATTCAAAGAGCAATAATGAAGAAAACGGCCTTTGGATTAATACATGACTGAGTGTGATAAGCCAGGAACCAGAATGAAGACTATTGCTGTCAGCAAATCAGAGACAATTACGAAGATTTCAAACCCAGCAAAGGGGCAAAGTCTACCAAGATTACCTCAAGAGAAGGAGACTGCCCAAGACAAACACAAAAACAATTATGAATGATAAAATAGCGCATAAGTAAAGATGCTTTTCTCCATTTAAAAGCAACGGGAATCAACTTTCAAGGAAAAAAGGGGGGCAAACACACATCAACCACAGTTGAAAACATCAAAAGAACCCACGAATGGGCATACTTTGTTCTAGAAAGGCATCAAAAAGAAATACTTCAATCAAGGAGAGGAATACCCTGAACCCGCGACCTCTCCTGATCTAGGCTCGGAATTAAAAAGCTTTGCTGGCTTTTCCCTAAAAACTGAAGCATCACATAAATACCGGAGAATGCGCCAGAAATCACCACCATACTGCGTCACCACCGGAGGGAACGCCCTAAATACATAATCTCCAGCAGAAGACGACTCAAGCACACCAGGTGAAACCCTTCTCTTCTTTACTGGATTACTAGCAGAGCCAGGGACAGTCCTAGCAACAGATCCCGGAGCAGTCCCAGCAGACGAAGCAGGGGCAGGATACAAAAGAAAGCCATCAGAGTACCAAACAAATACGTTAAAGCAAAGATAATCAAAGAAAAGAACCTTCAAGGAAAAACGAAGGTTACCGCATGAGAAGCAGCGGGATTGAAAACCCAAGGCTGCTATCCATCATACTTCTCGGGTAAAGAAAAATATATGCGGGGAACATGAGGATCAGCGGTGGTAAATCCATAGGCCCAAGGACCCACCACACGAAGAGGAGTACGAGCCCAACGATCATCATGGTCAAGGCGGATGCGATCAGACTTCGGCAAAGGTAGCCTAGCAAAATAAGGAATAACAGTCAAACCAGTCTTATCGATCTCCTCCAACAGACGAAGGTTATTACCCTCCCTAATTTGCTTGGAAGTAACATGGATACGACGAGGACCAACACTCCAAGGAAGAAGGTTACTCTTCTGAATAGCATCAGCATACGTAGCATTGAAGTTTGTGGGGGTATAATCCTCTCGCTTAGATCTCCCCTCAGAAAAGGGATCATAAGACTCCAGAGTTATTTTACCATTGCTACGGTACCATCTCTCATGAAGGGAACGCCAGAAATTACCAGTATATTGCGTAACTCCTCTAACCTGAGTCTTGTTTTGCGGGTCGTCCCTCGTAGATAAAACGTCATAGTAGAAGAGATCCTTTCTACTAAACAAAGGGAGGAGCATACCTGCGGCCAACTGGCCAACGATAATCAGGAGGTTATTCTCATCATAAGGAAAATCCCGGATGGGAGACTCGGTGAGAACATCAGGGCCATTGACGAAGGAAATCTCGAACTTATGGAGACGAAAAGACTTGGTAATCTCAGCAATGGATAGATGAGCAAAGTTATCCTTATCACGCAGTTGAAGCCTCTGAAGCTCATAATAAGGCGGAGGATGTGGAAGATCCCCAACAACAACTTCTTCTACCTCTGCGACCACAACAGCCTCAGACATCATAGTCATCTCAGTACTCGCAGATACCTCAGTATCCTCAGATGATGGAGATGGCGTAGCACCAGGATGATCCATTCTCGGAGGTAAGTCCGTAGACAAAGAGGGCCTTCGTTCCTTATCCACAGGCTTCTTCGGAAGACCAATGGTTCCTAACACCAACAGGAGAAACATCCCAATCAACAATGGCGGACGAAAAATCACAGTCCATTACAAAAACAGACCAGGGGAAAAAATCAACATACTTTGGGCATGGGTTTTATTAAACCAACCAAATGAAGAGTTTAAACTCATCACGGGAAAAATCAAGGGTCATTCATCACATGATCGGAGTTGCATATGAAGAACAATCAAGGAAAGATCATCATCAAAATGCAAAATAGGATAAAACCCAAGCCCTTATACAACGAGAATGGGCAAAAAAGAATTATAATTCTCACATGCAAGCACCACAACAACATCCAGCAATCGAAAGAGGAGATGCGGAACTAAGCATAAAGAAGTATGAAAGCAACAACAACGAGTAAGAACCACTTATTTGAACAATGAGACGCTGATCAGAACTTCGAAGAAGTAAAAGAAAAAATGGAGCAGTTAGCAGCAGGAAAAAAAATCTCTAGGAAAGGGATGGAGAGCGACAGTTCGAGGAAGGGAAAAGGAGTTAATGAAAATTCCTTCTCTTTATTCCCATCTTATAGGCGGCTGGAGAATCCAAAAATTTGGAGGTCCCGAAATTCAAGGGGAAGTTATTGCGTGAAAGGACATATAGGAACCACTCAATCGGTACGTGCAAAAATGGCGGCGTAACGGAAGTTTTCTTCCAATTCTACCAAACGGTAGAATATGAAAGAAAAGGGGCAAACTGTGAATACCAATATTCTGCGGAGCACGTGTCACGATCTTAGTGGCCACATACAAACTTAACTGTCTAGCCTTCGCTATACAGAGAATCCTGAGTAACAAAGGATACCTTCGCAGATCTACTTTATCCCGTACCAAGGAAGGATGCCTCGACGGTTGAGATAAGAAGAGTAAAAGCCTAGTCTACAAGGAGGCAGCTGGCGAAGGGACAGAGTTAGATGACGCATCTAATCAGCATTAAATGCACAAATCTCTTATCTACACGCATAATCAAAGCACGTGAAGAGAGAAGGCGTGGCAGAACCCGGTTGGCAGAAGCTGGCGGTGAACGAAGGTACAACCTGTACTAAGGTTGGAAAGTTCCCGAAGGAACGTGGGTCAGCTGAGGTGGCAGAATGCGACTGGAGAAAGCATGCGGTGAATGAAGGTACCATTGGTACGAAAGGTATATCAGCGAATGGTAGACCTAGAGGCAGCAAAGATATACCTAGAGCAAAAGGGGCTACAAATACCAAGCCTCACCAACAAACTAGGGGCATCAATATCTAGTAGAGAAGATCTAGTCTTAAGCTTATACCTCTTTAATGTTTGGAACTTTAAGTATCCTTGAACTTGAGTTCTCTCTATTACTTTGAGAATCATTTAAGATCTCTGTAAACACCATTAAGATCTTTGTAACTACCATACTCAATACAAAACAATCACTCATTAACCCGTGGACGTAGACGAAAGTCGAACCACGTAATCTCTCGTGTCTCATGATAACTTAGAAGCTTTTACATTATATTTGTGTTCTTCGTTATTATTGCGATCATCATTTATTACTTAGCATCATCAGTTCAACATAGGCATCAATACTACTTAGTATATGATCCTCTGAGTTGTATACATTACGTAGACTACAGGAAAAAGAGTAGTCACAACACATGTATGGATGAAACTTCCGTTGGTGATGAAGAAGAAGAAACACCTGGAATCAAAAACGTTCCAAATGTAGATGATGCATTCTTCGTGGTTCAGCAGGGAATTGAAAAACGCCTCAAAACTCCAGCATTTCGTCTTCTGATAAATCCCAGGGAGGTTTTTCAGAAGAAATTGGTGACTCCTCGAGAAGCCATTCGATTTTGCCTTGAACGAGGACTTTTTCTTGCGTCGATTATAGAATTTAAGCTTTCTCGACGACCTTTAGAAAAATTCTCTGGATGGGCGAGACACATGCTGGGTTTTCCTCGTGTTAGAGCCATGTTGGATAGTGCACAGGTGACCAGGGCTATCCAAACATCTGGAAACTTGTTCATTTTTCATGATGCGCGAGCTATTGTAGCTCTACTTTCTCCCTGGTGCATTCCAACTCATACTTTCATATGCAGATGGAGAGAGTTTACCATCACTTTGGAGGATGTAGTTGCTTTATTGCATCTCCCAATCACGGGTAACTTTTTTGGAAAGCTTTGGCAGATGAGGCAGCAGTTTCTAACATCTTAACAGCCAAGATGCAGAGAATTAATAAAGTGTCTGGCAAAGGTTGTTATACCCACTGGTGGTCGAGAGATACTCCTCTTGATAGACCTGTCGATGGTATGCTATCTATTGTTGTTTTCTTGTGTTTATGGCTGTCCAGGGACGTATTTGAAGATATTGGAACTTTGCTTAAGCTTTTTGTAGTTCCTTTTGCCGTTAAGATGTCTCAAGGTGAAAAACTTCCCATAGGTAGTCTATTCTTGGGTTCTTTGTACTCTAACCTAGACTCCTTGGTTATAGACTCCAGCATTTCGAATGGCTTTATGAAGATTGAATGCTACGCTAATACGATGTTTCTCCAAGCCTTGATGTGGGAACGCTTCAAGAATTATGTACCTATTCCTCGTAATACCTTGCAAGGACTGAATGCTGTTGATGCTCGTCGTATTTTTTCTGAGAAGGATAATGCCAGGATTATGCGTTGGTCTACAAAGAAACCTCAATCCAAGACACGTCTCATTGATGTGTTAGACAATGAATCTGAGTTTAATTTTCGCCCCTGGGTGTCAATTCCTTCTTATGTTTATCATTTGTCAACCTTCAATACTGAAGAAAGTATGACTTTGAAATCAGGCGCTGACTTGAGTGATGGCGAGAGATCTTTCATGTTGAGTTGTACTCCGGGTCATTTGATATCAACAATGTATGGAGACTTTTCAGTATAAGAATACAACATCGATAGAGCAACTCGTCCAATGGGTATGTATCAATGTGTTCCAACTTTTCGAAGGAGTAAACCATCAGTGGAGAAGCTTAAGACCTGTTTAGATCGCGCATATGTGGAAGGAAGCTCTTACTGGTTCCCTTGTTCTGAACGAATTACATATATAACTCCAGGTTACATAGATTTTTGGGATCAACAGCTTGAGCATTACGCGATTTCGTAAAAGTTAACCAACCTTTAGTGAAAGATCCTCCTTCTGCTGAGATGATTGCTTCTCGACCAAGATTGAAACATATCTCTGGCGTGTAAGCGAAAGGCATCTCCAGGATGTTCACCAGTATGTATCTTTGCGCAATCTTCATAAAATTAAAATAATTGCTTTTTGATCATTGCGTCAATTTATTTTTGCAGGACGGTCGTACTGTGAGACCTCGAATTGAAGTAAACTTATCAGAATCAGAAACAGTTATTCACGGTGGAGAGGGCAGGAACAAGAATTGCAAGTTGTTGCCTAACACCATAAAGTCCCCAGTTGTTTCTTTGGTGAGTTGTCAATACTTTTCCACCGTGACCCTTTCCTTTTTGTACTATTAGGATCATAAAACCAATATTCGTTATTTGGTTACAGAATTTGCTCCATCAAGTATTGACGGCTTTCAATTCTCTGCTGCTGGGCAAACGGTTTCTGACTTGAGTGTTGAAGAAGAAAATGATGTGAGTACTTCTTCATATAATCGAATATGATGCTTCGTATATAAAATGCTAATTGTTTGAGAATATATCCAGGAGGATGTTTCCATGGAAGTGGACAGTACTGATGCTCGTTCATCTGCGGAGGATGGAGATAAAGAAAATTCCCAAGGTTCAAAACCGAATGGAAGTAACGATACTCTTGATGCTGACACGGGCAATTCTGATCTTTTAAAAGTTTCAGAGACAACCCAAGTAAGTATTTCCCTTGCATTTTATCCACAAAAGCATAAAATTGTTGATTTATGAATGAATGAATGGGAATCCATGTGAATACACGAAAAACTTTGCCGAAATATGTCATCGGAAAATTCAGAACTCAATCTTTTAGCAAAAACATCATGAAATCTTCGTCCGATGTCAGATTTCCGCGATCTACCCATGTATCTTGATGCCCAGGAAATTTCCCATCTTTTATATAGAATCTTTTGAGGTTTTGAGCACATTTAGGGGTCTAAATCAGCGAAACAGTAAACTTCCAGGAGAGTTTCAGAAATTTCTCAGCTGGCGTGTAGCTCGATGTTTTGGCCGCATCTTTTTACTCGCTCATCCATAGTCATGAAATTTTGATATGTTGTAGAGAACATCCATACTAAGAGATTGGTATATAACTCAACTTTAAATTCTACACCAATTGCTCCCAGTTCGTAGTTTCGTACATGACAGTGTAGAATCCTCTCAGATGAGCTCGTTGTAAAACGTGCTTTTATGACTTTCACGCAATTTGCTCGTGTATTGAATGCATAATGATGAACTTTGATGATGTTATACCACTTGTATTTTGTATTTTATGATTCCATTTGGTTTCCATGTTTAGATTGCTCTAATCTCATGTAATCTTCGTATTAGGTACTAAATGCCAAAGTTGAGAATAATGGAACCAATAATGATGATTCGAACAACCCTGTGGTTATTGTTAACGGGAAAACCGCCTCTGCACTTCAAGGCCATGAGGGGATTGCTGCTGAAATCATTAAGGAAACCGGGACTTCAATTGTTGTTGCTCCAGTGACGGAAGAAGCCGAACCATGTGTTGAAGAAACTGAGGAAGCTGTCGACATGACTGTAGAAGTTGCTCCAGTAATTGAGAATCGTATAGTGGTGCATGAATACCCGAGTGCAGGGATTACTTTTGATCCTCCATTTGATGCATCATACCCATACCACGAACTAGTTGGTGGATTCAACGTTCCTATTGGATATGCCGACTTGTACGAGAAGATATGGTGGAAATTTGGTCACATCATCGTTACCAGGGATGCCAAGCGCGCTCTTTAACCATGCAAGTAAGCGTTATCTTGCGTGTTGCCAAGTAAGTGTTATTATTTAACCATGCAAGCGCGCTTATTATATGCACTAGGGCCAGAAATATTGTTACTCCAGATGTACTCTTTGATTGGGAGTTCAATTTGGAGAATTCTGAGAGACTTGGCTTCAACCTGAAGTGGCTTCTTAAGAAGATAAATTCCATTAAGGATTCATGTGAGAAGAACATACCTTTCCCAATGCTGCTGTGACGGAGAAGGAAGACAAGATTGCTAGGCTGACTGAAGAGATGAATATGGAGAAGGAGGCCTTACAAGTATTGAAGGATGCAGAGGAGCGAAATCTTTCTTTGCTGATTTTCTTTGATTTATTTTGCATAATCTCTTGAACTTCTGAACTTCTGAGAGATGTGAGATTTTATTTCTTGGTTTTCGATAAGTAGATGATTGGAGGATTTTCTTTGGGATTTGATAGAGATTTTCTTCTAAGTAAAACAAACTGAACTTTGATAAATTACTAAACTCAAATATTGAATGCAAGTATTTCAAACGTTTTGAAAGAAAATCCTAAATGCAAAATCCAGACGTTGCGAATGTTCAAACGTCCGATACCTCAAATATCCAATGATCTCAGGCGTCAAATTATTTGAGCCAATTCTCATGTATCACTTGCATGGTCCTACCGTCCGTGTTGATTAGCTTGTAGTATCCTCTGGCTATGGATTTAGCAACCATGATAGGTCCTTCCCAATTGGAGTTTCTTGCAGAATGAAGGTTGCGCTTAGATGCTTTGAGAACTAGGTCGCCTTCATGAAATTTGTTGGGATTGGTTGTCCGCGCCTTGAATATTTTTTTTAATTTGAAATTCCTCGTGTGGTGGGATTCCAAGGTTGTGGCACATATGGACACTCATGCAAAGGGGAGTATCCAGAGTACTGTCTGTTATGTTTAGCCGTGTCTTCAACAATAAACCTCTTAATAGAATGCTCGGTTTGAAGAAGCTTTGTATTCAACCATTTGGTTTAATATTTCCATGGTGAGGCTATCCACTCATAGCATTTTGCAACGGCTAAGTTGTCAGTGGGAAGAAGTCCCCGGACCAGGGCAACATGATTAAACATTGGTAATATAGGTGCATGAAGGGGAATAAGACTTGCCTGAGTACGGAACCTTTTGATGAAAGAGTGTGCACTTTCTACAGGTTTCTGTGCTAATTCTACCAAGGCTTTAACTTCCTTCAGATGCTCGAATAATAAAGTATGTTCTATTTCTTCTGAGTTAGAGTTTTCTTCAATTGAAGGCATTAGAGTCACTTTTCCGGCATGAATCCAAGGTCGTCCAAGAATCATGTCATATCCTGGATCTTCCCGGATTATATAAAACTTGGTCTCAGTGCAGACCGAGTTTTCTCTGACCTTGAGGGTGATATGGCCGTATGCGTCTATGAGTGTCCCTTCGTGATCTCTTATTGACATGGGAGTATGTGTAGCTTCTTTTCGAGTAATGCCAGCGGCTCTGAGAGTTTTCAAAGAAATGATGTTGATGGTTGTGCCAACATTAATGAACACTCTTCTGAATTCATTTCCTTTGAGATGTATTGTGGTGAGCAGTCCCTAGTCATACATTTCTTTGTCCGTTACTGAAGGTTCAGAGAGCATCTCCTGGATCACCAAACGTTTTCCTGACACGATGTGGTTTAATGCAGCAAACATGTCTTTCCTTTGAGCCTTTGATAGGTACAACAATTCACAGGCATGTTCAATTAAGGATTGAACTGCTTCCTTGACAGGTGGTTCAGATAGAGTGAAAGTTCTGACTGGGAGGGGGTTTCTGTGTACTCCCTCAGTCCCCAAGTTAAGCTCTCCTGATTCAACCTTTTCCCTGAATATGCGTTTCAAGACTCTGCAGTCACTTGTGGGATGATTGACGAACCTGTGGAAACGGCGGTAACGAGGACTCTCCATGTCCTCCTCGGTTAGTTCTTTCTTGACATATGGTAACTTGATTGCACCATCTTGGATCCAAATATCCAGGAGTTCGATCACCTCTTCGATGGAAAAGGGGAATTCAGGTGCCTCTTGATCAGTTCCTGTGCGTTGGTCAGGGGTTTGTGCATCTTACTTATCCTTTATTTGTGCTTTTAAAGGAGCTGAAGTATGCTTGCGTGGCTCGGCTTTCCATTTTCTCCCTTCTGCGACAACAATTTTGGAGGGTTGGAGATTGTATTGCTTGTTGATTAAATGTCTTCTACCTCGAGTTTCTCGTGGTTCTTCAGTTTTTGTAGCCTTATCCCTTTCTAGTAAAGCGGGTGCGTTAGTTGCCGATCTCTTAGCCGATTCATGAAGTTCTGAAAAGGTCTGGAAGCGTAGATTTTCCGATAAAGCTCTGTAGACCGGGACCATTCCATTGATGCACAAGTCCACAAGTTGCTGCTCTGTAACATTTGGATCATGACAGTCCAGAGCTTGAACCCTAAACCTTTTCACATAATCCTTAGGATGTTCATTGCTTCTTTGGAACATCCTCCCAAGGTCAGAGAGAGTGATTTGCTCTGAAACGAAGAAATATTTCCTGTAGAATGCATTAATAATTTCTCCCCAACTTTTGATGGTCCGTGGTGCGATGTTGTTGTACCAGGTGTATGCCTGCCTTTCAAAGATTTTGAAAATTCCTTGAGGCGGACAACATGATTATGTTCATGTTCTCCTAAAGCTTTCATAAACCGAGAAACATGTTCTCTAGCATTGCGTGTTCCATCATAAAGGGTGAACGCTGGAGAAACATAACCTTTTGGCAGAGGAATCCTTTGTGTAGCGACAGGGTATGGAGGTTGGTGACGGTGGACAGAAGAGGACGCTTTATCCTTTACACGATCTTTCAAGAGAGGCTCCAAGTTTTCACGGGTAATGAAACCGGACGGTTCCTTTGGCTCTGTAGTTTTGGCTTTAGGAACCTCTTCATCTTCTACTTCATGGATTGGAGTGACTTCAGGGTCAGCATCCGACGTTGTTTCTTTTCCTTTTCCCTTTTCCTGGGGTTTTTCTGACATCTTGTCAGTGAGAGTTTTGATATAATTGAATAATTATTTATGAGTGGAAGCCATGTCAGTCTGATTTTTGGCAAGAGTTTCCTGCACCTTCATGAGATCGCCTATAATAGGCGGATTTTCTCTGACTTCTTCGGGATGCCGACCGAATAGAGGATGATTTCCAGTGTTGGGATGAGGAGGAGTAATGTCGCCACCATTGTTGGAAGCAGGAATGGTTTCTGGAATACCATCATTGATGTCATTTCTAATGATAGCATCGTTCGTGTTAGGATTTGTAACTGTTCGTGACCTAAGATCAACCATCTTTGTGAGAATATGAGATTGCAACCGAGAGAATGATCTCTCACTGTGGTCGCCAGTATGTAGATGAGGAAAAACGATTTGCTGGTTTTTACGGAATTGAGGAGATAGCCGTGCGGAGGAGACTCCTTGAACCGAGCAAATGATCAACCTCACACAGATGCACTGCAATAAGGGAGTGCTTTAAGTTCGACAGATCAATCTGTAAGACTCCGGCCTAAACCAAGAAAATGGTCGTTCCAGAGTCGATTCGGTCACAAGAGAGGATGGGTCGATCTGTAGGAGGAAAGCTGAGAAATGTGTGAGATCAATGATGATCAAAGATTATATGTGTGTTGTGTATTCCGCGTAAAGAAATAAAATAAGTTCTGATTGATTGAACGCTGAATTCTTAATCCCTTGTTTGTCTGCTTGACGAGAGATTGTATTGTTCTTTCAATCATGATTCAGAGACTTATTTATGTTGCTAGAATTGTAAACACCTTGATCCCATGAAGTGTGACAGTTGCTGGAGTCAAAGAGTGGGGAAGTGAAAATCGTGTTAAAACCAATTTCTCATCATGCGGAGACTTGGTTAATTTTTCGCCCACTACTTTTCTAACTCCTCCAACTGATTGCACGACTTGCTCACATTCTCCTCGTGTGTATGAACACACGTGTCGTAGACCGCCAGACCAAAATCCTAGTTAATATCCCCCATGTGACACGATTGACATCTTGTGATTATGGAGTCAGTTGTTGACTTTATGGGACGATGAGTCCTTGTATTGCTGAGTCGAACGTAATTTGCAAATGTTCTAAGACTCATGAATTGAACATCTATGTTGAGACAAAGTTACCATTGTCGAAATAATGTTGATAACTTAAGGTGAGAAAATGTTGTTGAATTGTTGAATATTGACAGCTGAATCAATATTCCTTAGTCTGAGCAAATATTGCTCGTCTGAGCAAAAAATGTTAATTTAATATGCTGACATCTGAGCCGAGCGTAATTATTAAAAGTGTTGATCACAGGATCAACATAAAATCATTAGTGTCTGAATCTGCTCAGAATCATTTTTTTTACAGAGCTTTGGATTCGAAACCCTAATTTTTGATCAATTGATGATTTATTGAAAATCAACTACAGAGTGAAGGAGGGACCGGCTACATGGGATGACGAGTCGACCATGTAATGCCCAAATGCTCGAATGAGCAAAAATACCAAAGTCTCTTGAAGACAAGTTGGTGAAAAGATGATTAAATTCCGGTTTAATCACTTATTAAAATAGTGCTCGTCTCAGCTTTAGGTGATGAAACCTAATCATGAAGAGATGAGGGACCAGCCAAGAGGGAATGAAACTGGCTCTTGGTGGTCGTCGGACCATCTGATGGTCTTTTGAGCAAACTCCAAGTTGTTTGAGAAAGTTTGGACCCAATATGAGCTACTGAGCAAATTAGGTCAAAATTGTTAAAACATGTGGGACCGGCTCTTTGCAAGCCTTAGGGCGGGACTTGGTCGGTCAAGGAGACATGCCCGTGTCACCATAATGTCCATGTCTCAGTCCTTAGAGTTTCGATATTTTCTGATGTGCGTTTGAGCAACATTTTGAGAAAATATGAAGGATTCAGGGTTTTGCTGAAACTGAGGAATCTTCATGAGATGATGAAAATAATTAATAAAATAGGGGATTGCAAGGTGTGGGACCGGAAATGGATAGGGCATGGACGGCCAACTAGCAAGCTCGGTCCCGCAACACCTTTCCCAATTTTATAAAATTTTATGTATTTTCCCTGATGTGAGCGAAATACCATAAAACTGAGGAACTTCATGAGGTCAAGGAATTTTCATGAAATTATGGAAATAATAATAATAATAATAAAATAGGGACTCATGAAGTGTGGGACCGGCTATGGTCAAGGCATGGCCGGCCGGCCAAGGAGCACGGTCCCATGGCACTTTCCCTAATTTTATATTATTTTCATGACTTTAGGGAAATATCATGAAATCAAGGAGTTTGTTGAAACTAAGGATTTTCCTTGAAGTGAAGGAGTTTCCATGAGATGAGGGAAACAAATAATATTAAAATAATGAGACAAGGGCGTGTGGGACCGGCCACGGCTAGGGCATGGCCGGCCGGCCAATGAGCCCGGTCACGTGAGTTTTTTCCCTAATTTTATGTAATTCTCATGAGTTGAGGGAAATATCATGAAATCATGGAAATTTCATGGGATGAGGGAAATAATGATAAAATAATAAGGAGTCATGAGGTGTGGGACCGGCCACGGCTAGGGCATGGCCGGACGATTAGCAGGTTGGGTCCCCCGACACCTTTCCTAATTTATTACTATTTCTTTGATACGAGGAAACACCATGAGACTGGGGAGTTTCCTTGAGACGAAGGAGATTTGTTCAAATGAAGGGATTTTCATGAGATCAGGGAAAAATAATAAAATATAGAATTGGGCGTGGGACTGGCCACGACGTGATTGGCCGTCCGGTGAGCCCAGTCCCCTAGCGCCTTTGCTAATATTTTATTATTATTATTTTTCTTCCTATTTTTCATAGGTTCATCGTTCCTTCGTGTTTTGGAATGCTCGTTCGTGCATTCAGGTGCTCGCTTGTGCATTATTGTTGAGTACACTTGCACCATTTTGGTCGGGGCTTACTCGATAGCGGCTCAAACGCCCGTTTGTTGAATATTTATTACTAACCCATGGGATTCTGCTGGGAAAACCATGAATGAAGTAATGAAATATTATGAAGAACGTAGAATATTCCTGAATATTCAGTTAATGAATTTAAAGATTATAAATAATTAATTGATGGCTCTATACTAGCAGGCATGCTGTCTAGGAGCATTAATTATCTGAGAGTTGAACGATATGAGATTATTGAATCGTCATATTTTCTTTACATAGTCAGGGAAACATTGTTACATCTTGAAGACGTTATTGCTCTATACTAGCAGGTAAGTCATCTAGGAGTCATCTAATCTTTCGATTCTATATAGCGGTAATTACTGAAATTGCTCAGTATTTATGAGATACGTCGTTGCCTCAGCTGAGAGACTGCACATCTGTGTATACTCTGAGAGATAGCATTCTGAGTCAGAGATTCATGCGACATGAGATTTCATGCTTCAATGAGAGACATGAGCCTCAATGCTCATCTGATTGCTGGATCAGGAGCATTACAATTATGGTTTTATGATTTTAACCCTTGTTGAAAATCCACCATCTACAGTTGGACAACTCTTTGAACCTCCGCAAGGGTTTGGAGATAATTTTTTTCCAACAAAGACTCATATGCCTGATCTTTACCCTTGTCCTGTAGATACTTCGGCACACTTGGAAAGTCTCCTTCCTTGGTCTCGTGAAACTGTCTTGTCTTTCTGTCATCGGCAGAATCCAATTGGTTGCTCTTCCTCTAATTGCATGTGACATGTCTATGTGATCCGCCTGTATCTTCATTGGTAAGATTGTGGTCCTTAGCCAAAGATTGGGCGTCCTTCGTACTATCTCAGAAATTGGTGAGATTATCCTGGCAGGCACTCGTTGATTTCTTCCACAATCGAGTTATCATATTCTTCAGGATACGGAACGTCTCGTTTTTCCGTCTGATAATATCGACTTGGTTTGCAGCCACATCTTCTAGCATTTTTATCATGCCTTCCATGGCGGTTGACTTCCGGCTATTCATTGCTCTTGAAGGGTTTGAATGACCTGAATACATCTGGAAAGTTGGAATCTTTGACTAAAAATGGGTTTCAATTAACTATTTAATTGGGCCTAAGACCAATTAGGATGGAAATGAAATTGAGAATTGAACTTGCAACCGAAAGATTTAATCTCCCACTGTGGTCGCCAATTGTTTGTGAGTGAAAACTGTTTCTGCTGGTTTTGGAAAATTTTGGTGTGTGGATAAGAAACGAATCTAAACCCTAAACAAATACACTGCACGGGAGTACTTTAGATTTGAGAGATTAATCTATAAAATCCTGGCCTAAACCAAGAAATGCCCGTTCCATGCTTGCTTCGGCCACAAAGTGAAGGAGAAGGGTTGGTCTTAGGGAGGCAAGCGAAGAAGGTGTTGAGACCAGAATGGTTAATTCTAAAGGTGTGTCTGTTTTATGACTTGTATTAGAATATGGATCTGGCTTGCGAAATGTAAGCTATTGGTTCTTTGGTATTTTTCTGGATACTGTGTTGTTGTTCTAACCAAAACTTGTTGTTTGTTGGAAATAGGTGAAACCTATTTATACAAGTCATAATTGAACGCACCCTGGTCATGTAGGAAGTGGGAGTGATTGGGTGATGAAAGAGTGGAGTAATGTGTAACCGCCAGAGACCACACTTCCACGGTATGGGAAATGGGTTTGTTTACACCCATTACTTCTTGTCACCACTAACTTCCCTGTTTCCTGACACTTTCTTATAATAGGCGTGTTGCACGCCGCACGCTGTAAGCCGCCAGACCAATACCCTGATGATCATCCCCTAGTTTGTGACATGTTTGATGTCTCGAGTGTTTTCGTGGAAAACGTGTAGCAGTTTGCTACGTGTGGCAAGTCAAAGTCAAGAGACTTGCCGCAGGAAAATAGCAAGTGATGCTATTAGGATCGTCTTGGTTGGTCGCCTAAAACTTGTCACAGGCCCGTCAATTCCGTGGCGAACTTGGACGGCCGAGATTGCAACTCATGAGAAAGGGTATCCATTGATCATGGCCACATCCCGTTGGTGCCTGAAAAATAGCACAGTGTGCCAATGGCCTAGTGGCGCTTTTAGTGCATGCCAGTGGCACGGTGGCATGGTTAGCGTATGCTAGTGGCACGATAGTGCAAGTGGCTCCTGGTGTAGCCATGTTTTGATGGTGGATTTTAGTTCAGGGCTAAAATTGTGAAACCAAAATTAATATGCTGACACCCTGCAAAGGGTAAATCCATTTGATAAATGATGAGCGCAAAAATCCTCTCGTTTTATTTATTTGAAGCAATTCAATAAATATACAAAGTTCACTCAGAATGGTGCATATAGCAACAATACCAAATATTCTGTATATTTATAGGATTATTAATTGATGCATGAGTTGTCTAGTATTTCCTGTGCTGTTCTCAGCGGGACTCTCATTATTGGTGCGGCATGACGACTGAGTGTCTACTCTCAGCAAAGTAACACGAATCTCCAAGTGTCAATGGTGAGGTATGCACGGAATACTCGTAGACCCTATCATTCTCTGACAAAGAGAATCTTGTATCATCATGCTTATATTATCCTGATTGAGCATGTTTAATTCCCCCAAATGAATCTGGACTGTCCATATCAGTCTCAAAAACGATCACGGCCACGGAAGTTGGTCGCATAATTTAACCAGCCTAGACGAACCCTTGCAGGAGCAGGCAATCACCGCAATGACCACCAGTGAGCCGGTTTATGCCCTTGCCGATCGAATGCATGTTGCGCCCCCAACTACCAAACGCCAGCTCAAAGTAGGATGGTCGAGCTGGTATGGAGCGACTTGGAGGGAGCTCGTATGAGCAAGACCGCTAATGGCAGTCTCAAAAACTAGCCACGACCGTCCAACTTCGCCGGCATGCTTGGACGGCGTGGATTATTCCATATCCGGTCGATCAGGTGTTGTTTTACACATTGGCGGGCCCACTCTCTACCTACCTGACCGACTCTCTCACGGCCTAGCCATGGTGCACCCAACGCTTGCTCGAAATATGGCCGGCGTGATGCTTAAGAGTCACGGAAAATTCCACTAGTGTCTTAAATCGATCGCAACCATCCAACTTCACTGGCATGTTTGGATGGCTTAGATCAAGCCTATGACCGTGGGACAGGTACCCGCATGCTCACCGTAGGCCCAACGTGGGTCCCACATGAACGGTTTCTCCAGAGGAGAAGCGTGGCTTGCCAAACCGTTTGGCCAAAGTCATGTATACCTGACTATTTCAAAACCCTAATTAGGGTTTGCGGCGTTGCATAACTACCGTAGTTCGATCCTGACCATCCATCTTCGCAAGCTTGGATGGAGGGTGTAGATATAGATTAAAGAGGTCCAGAGAGCATCAACATGACCTATATGTGTGACCGATCGGCCTAGGCCAACCATGGTTGAGCGCCTCGAAACGCACGCCCAAAAGTGGCATGCCGTGCGGCTTTCGAATCCTTTGCGGCATAGTATTCCTGTCGCAAATCAATCTCAGTCACTCCTCTTTGCCAGTCAAATTGAGTGGCCTAGATCACACCTTCACGAGACAAAGGGGTACAGACATGAACACCGGCAGGACGTCTACACGCATGCCCGGTCGGTCCCTCCAAAAGTGTCTCCCATGCTTGATTTCGGTCAAGCTGAAGAGTGATGCTTGCGTTCCTTTTCAAAACCCTAAAACTCTATCAACGGTCGCAGATGAGCGTCACAGATCATCTCGTCCGTCCAACTCTACCAGCTTGATCGGGCAGCCCAGACTAGGAGTTAAATAACCAATGAGGTGTCGTGGTGATCATCATTCATCACTCTACCACATGGAGTGGTCGACCAAGGGAAGGCTTGCCTATGCAGCCTCCAAACGGTCAGTGGAAGATGACTAGGCATGCAGCTGTTTTAAGACGCTTAATCCGTGACTTACTCCGTTAAGCTTTAAAACAGCGATGCTTCATACATATTGATAATATTCAATGCATTACACGCATATTTCATGTATATCGATTTCCTAAATAACTCAGTTATTTAATCTAGCATCGTATGCTACTTCATGTGGGTCCCACGATCCACACACTCGAGACATCAAACATGTCACAAACTGGGGGATACTTACTGGGGTATTGGTTTGGCGGTTTACAGCGTGCAGCGCGCAACGCGCCATTACAAGAATGTGTCAGGAGGCATGGATGGTTAGCGATGATGGGAGAAGTGGGCTTAAACCTGATCGTGTGACAATCACCAGCACGACCCCACTACTCTATCACTCCACTTCCTACGAGAGACGAGGTTTGTGCTTTATAACTTGTATAAATAGGTTCTCCTCCCAATTTTCCAAGACAGACAAACACAGAAAAACCAAGTGTTGTCATCCGTATCCAGAAAACATCCAGAGCTGATTGCTTCCATTATTGCAAGTCATAAACATCCAATACCTTCACAATCTCAACAACTTCTTCGCTTCCCTCCCTAAGATCAACCCCATCTCCTTCACTTTGTGACGGAAGCAAGTCTGGAACGGCCATTTCTTGGTTTAGGCCAGAATTGTTTAGATTGATATCTCGAATCTGAAAGCACTCCCATGCAGTGCATTTGTTTAGGGTTTAAATTCATTTTTCATCCACACACCCCAAAGTTACCAAAACCAGCAGAAATAGTTTTCACCCATAAACAATTAACGACCACAGTGGGAGATTAATCTCTCGGTTGCAAGATTAATTTTCAATTTAATTTCAATTTGTTCAATTTCATTTCAATTTGTTCAAATTTCAAGATGGTAGAACTTAAGCCAGGATCACCGATCAATTCCGATGGAACTAGCACCGACAACACTCTTGGTGTCGATATCCCTATCAGTGGGGATGCTGTGCAGAATATGATTAATACATCTCGTGGAGCCGTCTCCTCTACCACCAACACCAGCGGAGCAAGAGATATTCCAGTAGGTGTGACGCCTCCTATCAATAGAGCCAGGGCAGCGGAAAACCTCTGCATTTCTTCAAGTGTAACGCCTCTGGTCGTCACCAGAGCAGGTGTCACTCTCCCATCAGGGATGGGGACTGGGGGAACGAGAGCAGGACAACCACCGGTTACCATTGTGGATTTGATGGAAAGGCAGGAAGTTCTTGCTAAGGCTGATACGGACATGGATACAACTCAGAGAGAGGTCTCACTTTTCTCAAGACATTGACTGAGCGATTGCCACATGAGTCAAGACATCCCCAGAGCCAATAAGGAGCGCAGTCAATACACCTAGAGCAGGCACTTCAGCGCGGGCCTACCTGGACAAAGAAACTCGTGTTGCTCCTGAGCGCCCAAGTGAAAGGGACCAGTCATCCAGATTCATTACGCGTGAGGACCTAGAGCGACTCCTTCAAAACCGGGGCAAAGTAAATTCGATGTACATGTACCAACATCAGCCTTCATACCCTCAAGATGTGCAACGGATTCCCCTTCCAAGAGGCTACGCCTCTCCCCAATTCTCCATTTATGATGGTACTGGTAACGCTCGTGAAAATATCTCTCGATTTTTAGAATCTTTAGGGGAACATGAATATGATCATGTTCTCCGCTTGAAAGAGTTCTCGAAGTCACTTACCGGAAAAGCATACACCTGGTACAACAACATCGCACCTAACAGCGTATCCAATTGGAGTGAGATGGTCAGTGCCTTCTACAGGAAGTATTTCTTCGTGTCTGAACAGATCACCTTTTCAGACTTGGGAAAAATCTTTCAACGGAACAACGTACATCCAAATGACTTTGTTAAGAGGTTTAGGATTCAAGCGCTGGATTGTCATGATCCTAATGTCACCGAACACCAGTTGGTGGAGTTATGCATTAACGGAATGGTTCCCATATACCGTGCTTTGTTAGAGAATCTGGGCTTTCAAACATTTTCTGAGCTCCATGAAGCTGTTTAGCGATCGGCCACAACAGCCCCAGCGTTATTGGAAAGAACCAGAGTTGTTCGAAACGAAGATACACGTGAGAGTCGAGGAAGCAGGCGGCTCATCGACAAGCAATATAACACTGGTCCTTCTGTGAGTGTGGTGGGAGAAGGTGGAAAAAGGAAAGCGTCAACGACAGAACAACCACTCAAGCGTCCAGCACCAGCCCAGACAACTTCATCTCGAAAGGGAGCGGGCAAGGCTCATGTGCAAGAAGCTGGAGATACAGTTCCAAACTTCCCATTTCCCATGAATGAAGTCATAGAACTCTTGGAAGCATGGATTCAAGATGACACGATCAAGCTACCTTCTATCAGACGTCCGCCGACTGAGGAAGAAATGGAAAACCCCAAGTATTGCTGTTACCATAGGTTTGTCCATCACCCGACCAAAGATTGCAACAAACTGAAGCAGGAGAACTCCAGTTAGGAAACGAAGGCGTTCATAGGGATCCTCTTCCTATTAGGAGATGCATGATTTCCGGGGATTCTGTTCGCAAGAAAGTGCAGTCTATGATGGAGCATTTATGTGAAATCCTATACTTCTCCAAGGCGCAACGTCAAGATATATTTGAAGCCCTCAACCGGGTTGTGTCAGGCGGGCATTTATATCCAGAAAAGGAAATAGTCTCAGAACCTCAGTCTTTCCTGAAAGATGCGACCAGCAAGGGGAACTGGGGACTTTTGACCATCACTCGTTTGAAGGATATCGAGTTCGACATCACATTGATTGATGCAGCCTCCGAATTCAACATCATCACTGTCAAGACTCTGAGGGACGCAAGAATCTCAAAACAAGAAGCTACTTGCAGCCCAACTGTGATCAGGAGCTCAGAAGGAGAATTCATAGACGCCTATGGATGCATTGATCTTGACGTCAAAATCGGCGATGCTTCAACACGGGCCAAATTTTACATAGTCAAAAAATATCTGAATTACGACATGGTCCTGGGGCGCCCGTGGATACACGATAACAAAGCAACGCTGGGAGCGTGTCCTTTAACGATTTTAATACCTGAAAGAATCTCCAATGAGCTATCGAATCCTGAAGATCATTTGTTGCCATATCGAAAACTTGCAAATGTGATGCAACTTCCTGGAGAAAGCCCGTCATCATACCTTAAAAGGTTTCGTGCCCAAGTAAGTCTCATTGAACAACCTTTTTTACGAACAGTAGGTCCGCTTCCCACTAAGGCCCGGGGACTTTTTTCGGTCAACAACCTGACTACCACTAAGAGATGTGAGTAGGGTGCCGGTCTTTTTAAACTTTTTTAACAAGAACTTGGAAGCAGTCAGAGATAACATGTCCCAGAATCAAGATGCTGTGTCAAGTCCAAATCCGCTTCAAATTGGAGATATGGTGGCAAAGATGACCATGTTTCAAGTTGGAAACGTGGCGGTGGAAATGACTACCCAATCTGATTTGTCGGAAACAAAGGAAGATGAACCATATTTGGTAGTAGATGCCATCCTAGGAAGCTCTGGCAAGATCATCAACACAGGCAAGCTCGAGGGCATGATTATTCACTCACGATGGCTCAAGCCCTGTAATACCTTAAAGAAGTGTACTACCCTTTCCCCCCAATATTCTCCGTAGAAGTTCCTCCAACGATTTCCCCTTAATGCAATGTTTGTAATTCCTCCAAAATGATTGCACTGTTTGCTTTCATAATTATTAGGGTTTCAATTTTAATCAAAGTATTATTTCCTTTAAAAATTTCTTCACCCCTGGGCATGACACAAAATTCTAAGTCATCCTAAGCCATCATTACCCAGAAAGAAAACCCTAAAAAACAAATCTTTCATATCTTCTGAAAATGTTGGAGGAATAGAATATGTACAGAGAAAAAGGGGAAAGCACCTTGAGCAGTCTACTCCAACATAATCAGACTTACGTCAGGAGATCATAGACAGGTTCGTGGTGTTTTATTATGGCATTACTTCTTTTGTCACAAGAATCACATGCAATCATATGAAGGCGCACCACTGCGCCCGAGAAGACTCAGATGCAGTCCTAATGAAAGATTTGTCTCAAAAAAAAGAAAGAGAGAAGGGACAGGAAGATTTAGTCATCAAGGAGATTGACTGTGTCTTCACCACCGCTGAGTCTGCTTCAAAGTTATCATCGTGGGCCGCTACCGCTTCTTCCTTTGGATATGCCTCAGCCTCCACTTCGGATGTTTCTGCAACAATGTTCTCCGCTTTAATAACATCCTCAGTAGGAACAACTTCCATGCCTTCTTCAAAGGCCACTGCAGGGATTGTGTTGAAAACTTTTGGGTGCTCGGGTTCATCCGTGTCAGAATCGAGGATTATTACACCATCACGGATCGTATAATCACGCATATCTTCCTTTGGTTCATGTTCAACCCTTCGCCTTTTCAGCCGTGCTACAAACCTTTCAGCCGTTGCGCTCTCCGGTAGTAGTAGCGACGCTTCATCATGTCGTCATTTCTCCTCCCTATCGATTGAAGCTAAGAGAGATTGAATGCGTTCTCGAGCAATGCGCAAGTATACAACAGACATTCCCCTTATAGCACGATCATCCTCGCGAAGCGGAAGATCAATTCTAGCCATCACTTCCTCAAACGTGTCATCGGCCTCAGGTTTATTGACTTCGAAGCTCCTTTCTGGGGAAGTACCACACTAATCCTTACCAGCTGCCTCCATGGGATTCTGCGGAAAAAGAGATGGATATGCTTCTGCGAAAAGAGTTTTGGAATATTATTTATATTCCACAAACTAAAGAGACCCTGGGAATAAAAGGAATCTTCACTTACCGTCTATGAAGGCTATAAATACGGGATAGTGATCAGCAATGCTTATCAAATATATTTGAAGGAGGTCTACTTTACAGTAAAAAGAAACACATCTAGTCCAAAAAACAGGCCAGACTCTATCCCGGGGACTTAATTATATCAACGTTCGGTCGTGGGAGAATATGAGCACAACGGGTCCGCGTTCACGTTTGAACGAAGCAGGCACAACAGGGATGACCGTCTCACGTCTATGTCCACGTCCATGTTCGAGCGCATAGAAAGGATGATCGTGGTAGACAAACAGTGAACTCATGTTTGACCAAGGCATGCACACGGTGGGACCCACGATTCGTCCAAGGTTGCAAAAGGCAAATAATCGTGGCACGTTTCTTCTATGGGCGGAGTCAAGTTACGAACCAAGGATAGGTTTTGCATGCGATAAAAAAAAATTGTGAAGCACATACCTCGTTGACGAACGGATGACAGCAACGGCAACAAGATCCAACGGCGTCAACGGTGGTGGCAACGTCAGCAATAGTGGCGGCAAAGGCTCCGGACGGGAGAAGATAACTGAACAAAAATATATAAGGAAAAGAAAAAGGTCGGTCCCATTTTATACACGAATAATTGAAGAATCCTAGTAAAACAGGGATTCCCTTCTTGGCTCGAACACTCGAGGAGGAAAACCGGTCCCACCAAGGCCTATGATCATGCATGGCATAGTCGCGGACGATTGCTAACGTGACCGGCTTGAACCCCTCTAGGTAAAACTTCCTTTATTTTGTCTACTTACGATTATATATGTCACCATCTAATGCATACCCCACAATAGTGCAACCATTATGTGCTAGGTAGAGGACTTAATGTTGATGGTGGATTTTAGTTCAGGGCTAAAATTGTGAAACCAAAATTAATATGCTGACACCTTGCAAAGGGTAAATCCATTTGATAAATGATGAGCGCAGAAATCCTCTTGTTTTATTTATTTGAAGCAATTCAATAAATATACAAAGTTCACTCAGAATGGTGCATGTAGCAACAATCCCAAATATTCTGTGTATTTATAGCATTATTAATTGATACATGAGTTGCCTTGTATTTCCTGTGCTGTTCTCAGCAGGACTCTCATTATTGGTGCGGCATGACGACCGAGTGTCTACTCTCAGCAGAGTAACACGAATCTCTAAGTGTCAATGGTGAGGTATGCACGGAATACCCGTAGGCCCTACCATTCTATGACAAAGAGAATCTCGTATCAGCATGCTTATATTAGCCTGATCGAGCGTGTTTAATTCCCCCAAAGGGAATCTGGACAGTCCATGTCAGTCTCAAAAAACGATCACGGTCGCGCAAGTTGGACGCATAATTTAACCAGCCTAGACGAACCCTAGCGAGAGCATGCAATCACCGCAATGACCACCAGTGATCTCGTTTACACCATGGCCGGTCGAATGCATGTTGTGCCCTCAGCTACCGAACGCCAGTCTAAAGTAGGATGGTCGAGCTGGTATGGAGCGGCTTGGAGGGAGCTCGTATGAGCAAGACCGCCAATGGCAGTCTCAAAAACTATCCACGGCCGTCCAACTTCGTCGGCA
The DNA here is from genome assembly GCF_003573695.1 of Papaver somniferum. NCBI lineage: Eukaryota > Viridiplantae > Streptophyta > Magnoliopsida > Ranunculales > Papaveraceae > Papaver > Papaver somniferum. The sequence continues at coordinate 147,171,815 of NC_039362.1, forward strand.
TGCTTGGACGTCGTGGATTATTCCATGTCCGGTCGATCAGGTGTTGTTTTACACATTGGCGGGCCCACTCTCTACCTACCTGACCGACTCTCTAATGTCCTAGCCATGGAGCAGCCAACGCTTGCTCGAAGTATGGCTGGCGTGATGCTTAAGATTCGCCGAAAATTCCACTAGTGTCTTAAATCGATTGCAACCATCCAACTTCACCGACATGTTTGGATGGATTAGATCAAGCTTATGACCGTGGTCAGGTACAATCATGCTCACCGTCGGCCCAACGTGAGTCCCACACGAACGGTTTCTCAAGAGAAGAAGTGTGGCTTACCAAACCGTTTGGCCAAAGTCATGTATACGTGACTATTTCAAAACCCTAATTAGGGTTTCGGCGTTGCATAACTGCAGTAGTTCAATCACGACCATCCATCTTCGCAAGCTTGGATGGAGGGTGTAGATATAGATTAAAGAGGTCCAGAGAGCATCAACATGATCACCATGGGCCCACCTATATGTGTGACCGATCGGCCTAGGCCAACCATGGCTGAGCACCTCGAAACGCACGCCCAAAAGTGGCATGCCGTGCGGCTTCCGAATCCGTTGCGGCATAGGATTCCTGTCGCAAATCAATTTCGGTTACTCCTCTTTTCCAGTCAAATTGAGTGGCCTATATCACACCTTCACGAGACAAAGGGGTACAGACATGCACACCGGCAGGCCGCCTACACGCATGCCCGGTCGGTCCCTCCAAAAGTGTCTCCCATGCTTGTTTTCGGTCAAGATGAAGAGTGATGCTTGCACTACTCTTCAAAACCCTAAACTCTATCAACAGTCGCAGATGAGCGTCACAGATCATCTCGTCCGTCCAACTCTACCAGCTTGATCGGGAATCCTAGGCTAGGAGTTAAATAACCAATGAGGTGTCGTGGTGATCATCATCCATCACTCTACCACATGGAGTGGTCGGCCAAGGGAAGACTTGCCTATGCAGCCTCCAAACGGTCACTCGAAGATGACTAGGCATGCAATTTTTTTAAGACGCTTAATCCGTGACTTACTCCGTTAAGCTTTAAAACAGCGATGCTTCATACATATTGATTATATTTGATGCATTAAATGTGTAGAGTATACACGATATTTCATGTATATCGATTTCCTAAATAACTCAGTTATTTAATCTAGCAGCGTATGCTACTTCATGTGGGTCCCACGATCCACACACTCGAGACATCAAACATGTCACAAACTGGGGTATACTTACTGGGGTATTGGTCTGGCAGTTTACAGCGTGCAGCGCGCAACGCGCCATTACAAGAACGTGTCAGGAGGCATGGATGGTTAGCGATGATGGGAGAAGTGGGCTTAAACCTGATCGTGTGACAATCACCAGCACGAACCCACTACTCCATCACTCCACTTGTTCCACTTCTTACTAGAGACGAGGTTTGTGCTTTATGACTTGTATAAATAGGTCCTCCTCCCTATTTTCCAAGACAGACGAACACAGAAAAACCAAGTGTTGTCATCCGTATCCAGAAAACATCCAGAGCTAATTGCTTACATTATTGTAAGCCGGTTCGATATCCTGATACAAGTCATAAACAACCAATACCTTCACAATCTCAACACTTTCTTCGCTTCCCTCCCTAAGATCAACCCCATCTCCTTCACTTTGTGACCGAAGCAAGTCTGGAACGGCTATTTCTTGGTTTAGGCCAGAATTGTATAGATTGATCTCTCGAATCAGAATGCACTCCCATGCAGTGCATTTTGTTTAGGGTTTAAATTCATTTCTCATCCACACACCCCAAAGTTACCAAAACCAGCAGAAATAGTTTTCACCCATAAACAACATGTCCGCTAGATTTTGGCACATTGGTGTTAGACTCAAATGTGGTGTGGCAACATCAATTCCAGTTGCCACATTAATACCAATGTTCTGTGGAATATTATTTGGCTTGGTTGGCGTAGAAAATTTGCTTAAATTAGGGTTTGGCGTGTCGAAACTCTAATTAGCGCATATGACATGCAGCATGCGGCAAGTGGCCGTGACACAACGACGTATTATGCAAACGGTGCCAGAGCCATTCCAAAGGAACCATAGCCAGGACATTATGTGAAAATGACCACAGGAGAAAGTATTGCCACGAGTGGCTATGGTATGGTGCCTTTATTAGGGTTTCCTAAGTCCGCACGGCTCGTGGCATGCTGTGGGACCCGAAGTGGCATGATTTGTGCCACGACTGGAAATTAGGGTTTCATCCATCGCCATTAGAGCAAGGTCGTGCTTCTAGTTAGGATAACCAAATTAAAGTTCGTTATGGTGTTGGCCACGAACAGAAGGTGGGTTGGCACATAGGTGCGTTATTCATGGCGCGTTGGCGCGTTTGGCGTGCTACTGCGGCAAAGTGGCACTTTTGGCATGTGCGCTTGGAATGTGCGTTTGGCATGCTCGTTTGGAATGTTGGCTCGGTCTTTGGGAAGCCAATTTGGCATGGTTACCACTTGACGCAATTCCACCTCTTTTAATATTGTGGCAGGTTTAGAGCAACCTGATTGGTCAATAAAAAGAGGGGGTCAGCCAAGCATGGGTGTGGCCACACTTCTGGTGCACGTGGAAGATTTAACGCTACCTGATTGGTCGATGGGGAATAGGGCCGACAAGTATGGGCCCATCCACAACTCATGGGAGTGTGGCAGGTTTAAAGCGACCTGATTGGTCGACATGGAATAAGGGTCGGTTGGGTAGCACGGGGTATGGCCACTTTTAAGTGGCGCCGGCTGGCCTATGGCATGGCCACACCTTCTTTCATTACTGCTCCTACTCCACGACTCCTTTATTCTTTGCTTTCTGATTTTGGGTATGACTTTGCACCTACTAATCCACGTCGGATCAATTGCTTAGTTGCCTAAGCATAATTTCGACCAACGGGGTCTAATATACTGCGCAGGGAGCAAAACCCTAATTTGCAAATTAGTCGGGTTAATGAATCTCGTGCGTTATCACAAAATTGATTAAATTCTATGTGTTGAAACATAATTCTTTATTACCAGAGAGCAGTATGCTTTCCGATTGAGTACTTTATGCAAGGACCTTAACCTTGATACTTGGAAATTCGTACTACTCTGCTGCGAGTGAACACAAATTCGTCATGTCGTACCAATATTAAGGGTTCTGCCGGGGAACATAGTACATGAAAAGTACTCAGTGTGTCTTATATTAATAAATAATATAGAAAAGGTGTTGAAATTTACAGAGTATCTGGGATTGTTTCTACATGCACTAGTCTGGATAAATTTTGTGAAAATATATTGAATGGCTCAATAAATGCACCTGTGGAGAGGTTTGAACTCTCATCACTTTCGCATGGCTCCGTTTCTTTGCAGAGTGACGGCACATTGAATGCAAGGTTTTACAAATTTAGCCCTGAACTAAAAACCACCATCAACACCTTATTATATAAATGTATTAGTTCATGAACAAACCGATCCTAGAAAAATAACCACTCAAGTAGGCAAAAGGGTAAGCATGTAAACCTGTAATACCTTAATCCTTTCTTGGATTTGGCGATTACTTTTTCTAAATTTGATAACTAATTTTTTTATTTTAAGTTTCTTATACTCAAAAGAGTCAAAACCATAAAATTATGTAGTTTTATTTTTATTTATTTTTAATTAATTAATTTGGCTTGTATACAAATCTTTTGACAACCACCATACTATGTTAACCTACAATGGAAAACAAACACCATTTAAAATAACCATTGCCATGATAATCCTTGATAAACCAAGGAATATTCTACCTGTAAAATGTATTTCATATCCAAACTGCCAAACAGACCCTTGAGGCTTTGGAGGATTGTAAATATCATACGAATAATACCGAATGATAACTTCTGGTAAATTCTATCTATGGGTCGTAGTTTTTTATTAAGGTCCACCTAATCCCCAAGTCCAGCTATTTGTCTTTGAAAAGAACGATTTTTTTGGGACCATGAGTTTTTGAGGGGATCATGATTTTATTAGGCTCACTTCACTATACTTATAAGAGGTGTCTTAAAAATAAAAAATACACATTTATCCTTTACTCTAATTTAAATTAAAATTAACCTAATAACTATATAAATCTAATCATATATATATATATATATATATATCTAATCTAAATGAATCATTAATCAAAATCAAATAAAAACAAAAACACCGAAAATCATTTGTTTTTGAAAAAAGAACTCTTCTCTTCTTCTTCTTTCTTTCCCTGAAGTTCCTTGTTCAATTGAAAAATCCATCACTTTTAATTCGTTTTTTATCGAGAAAATTGAGCAGAAATCATCAAAATATGGTTTAAATGGAAGTTACAGTGGCATGTTCGGTTTAGGAATCGTCTAAGAAAAACCTAGTTCGATAACCAAACATTCTGAAACTAAGAACATCAAACACTTCGGTTATCACGAATTTATATTTTCGAAACTGAACTCCGAGTTCGGTTGGTTCACAAAAAAATAAATTTAACTGAACTCCTCTTCGAAAACCAATATATTGTGTTCGGTTAGTTAGGTTAATTGGAAAATTTTGTCCTTTAATCGAATACTTGTATTAGAACAACAAATGTTGAGTTTGGCTGGTTTGCAAAAAACAAAAATTGATAACCGAACCCTTCTCTTAAAATCAATATGTTGAGTCTGTTTGGTTCGCAAAAAAAAAATTGCTAACCGAACTCTACTAGAAAAACAGATATGTTGATCAACTCGGTTTATTTGAGAGTTTTTTCTCTTAACCGAAATTCACTCTGATATGGAGTTCGATTTAGTCGAAAATTAATGTTGGAAACCGAACATAACTCTGTATACTCTAGAATAAAAGTGAGTTACCTGTCCTGGAACCTGTTAGCCGAACTCATCAAAACCTCCATTAAAAGCGAGTTCGGCTACATGCGTCTTAGGAAAAAGTAGTCGAAACTACACTTCCAAATAAGTTCAGCTACATGTTCTTTAGATCTTGTACCCGAACTTGTTTGAATTAACCCAATTCAAGCTATAAAATTTCTTATTTTCAGAAAATTTTGGCAAATTTAAGAAATAAAAAACTAAATTTGAAGTATGATTGGGTGGTTTGAAGGTTAGGATTCAAAAAATAAAAAAAAAAATAATTGAGTTTTCCCAACTCCTGTAATCTCCTTCTTCTTCAATTTCAATAACTTAATTTTACGAAAAATAATATTGATTTTATCTTACACTAATCATTAATTAACAAAATTTAATTACACTAACTAATCATTACATTAACTTAATTAAGAAGGATAATTTTAGTATTAACATAAATATTTGGATAAGAAGTGTCTTCACTTTACTTCTAAATGTCTTACTAAAAATAGAACCATGGTCCCCAAAAAGTCTTTTTTTGAAAATCTTCTTAAAGAATCTTCTTTTGACTCTTTCGAGACAGGCATAAATGTTTCGAGGTATCGAATAGGTTAATTAGGTTGTCAAACCCATTAACCCTTATCCCACGTTATAATTTTTTTAATAATGACAAGTATACCTTTATTTAATTAGTATCAATAATGATTATGATCAAATGTTAACATAGATGATTTTAATTAGTAATTTTAATGATTGATTAAAATAAAGTTAGTAATGGTAAATTAGTAGAGAAATCAGATTTGTATGATAGAGTTGGGTTTTTTAGAGAAATAAAAAAGTGAAAAAAAAAATTATTTTTTAGATTTTAGTAATTAGAAGAGACCAAAATGTGTGATTCGAATCAGATTCACAGGTATACTAGTATACGATGTTGTTATCCCCCCATTTGTATGAAGCTGAGTCACCCTTTGTGATGATGTGTCGAGAGAGAGAAATATTTTCTTTATCTGAGTTGGCCAAGATAGAGAAATTGTTAGAGTATAGCTCGGTTGAACCCACCAAGCATTGGTATGTCAAGTTTGGCTGTCATATTTTAGTGAATTAAAACTCATTTAAAGAGTCGCTTGATTATATAATAGAGTCAACTTCTTATAGGTTAGCTAGTTGAAAGTGTTAGGATACGAGACTTACAAGTATTATATGAAGACTTGAAGAATGTGAAGAAGTATGGATCTATAACGACAACATCATCCTTCCTCTTGAGGTTAGTAATATTTGACTTGAACTGTTTCATTCCCTAACGTATCTTTCAAGTAGTGCATATTGAAAACAAAACTGCAAAGTTGTGTATGATACTCTATTTAGACATGGTATTAAGGAATACAATACGAGGTTTATTGCTTTACCATTAAACTTTGTATATAAGACATCGACATAATCGTATAAATGCATTGTGATTATGTGTGGGTATGAATGAGGATTTCATCCTAGGAAACAATGTTTTACATTCGTTTAAAGGAAGTAAGTTCACAAACTTGTTTTGTGAATCGAAAGGGAAATCGCTAGGCTTATTGGTATTGTTATTCGTTGCGAATCTATTTTGAACTACCAATATGTGTGTTTAGTATAACCGCTCATAAACATGTTTATGTATCTTGGTAAAACTATTCACAAGCCCTGACTTATGTACTGGTATGACTTTTATTAGTGAAACCGATCTTAAGTAATCACCCAAGATGGTATGATCGATGCCTTGTAATAGCAACTTTTATTTAGTGATGGGAGAACCGATCCTAGTAAGAGGTGCAAAAAAATTTCAAGAGGGGAATCGATTCTTGTAAGAGGTGCAACACGTTTTTAGTAAATGGGGGAACCGATCCTATGAACATACGCAACAAGTTATTAGAAGATGGGGGAACCTATCCTACGGACATGTGCACCAAATACAGGTAGTTACCATAAGTATGTGGGGAACCGATCCTAGTACCTAGTCATCCGAGTGATGGTAACTAGTGTGATTATGCACAATACTCATACGGAGGTATAACCTAAACTTGTTTTGGTAGAACCGTGAAACCCATGACTGGTGATTTGATAGGATAATCAATCACATAGTTCTTGGAAGTCAGATGAACCAATTCTAAACTCGTTTGGAAGTGTGGCAAATCAGTTCCAAGATTGTAAGTATGAAAAGGGACTTGCAAAGTAAAGATGTCGACATACTTTGAACATGTGCATTAACTCTTATCATTAATTGTTCAAAGATATTTCTTATTAGCTAAAGGAGAATCCCAGGATCGAAATAAATTGAGAATCTTTTAATTAAGGTTTCTTAGTTTTTATATGCTATTTAATTTCCAGCAATTAAATGCATATCTTTATAAAATAATAATTAGTAATGTGCATTTACTGATTATAGATTTTTCTATTGGGATTTCGGTCAATATTTGGACAGTGCATTTCCAGAAGTTATGAAAACCGATTTTGTGTTTATTGCATATCTTTGAAAATATTCGGTTCTGGAAATTCCTTGGTGTCCAAACTTCCTTTGTCTATAAATACTGAAGTTTGCATTTCTAACAAACTAATCCTCAGAGCCAGCAAAACTACCTCAGTTGTGTTGTTACTGGTGGAGCCGCCTATCGGAGAAGAGAGTACCCTAATTAGGAGAAATCTCTTATGGCCTCTCGGTTTAAATACTTCTTTGGGATTGAGAAGCTCTATTATTATCGTTGCTGGGAAACTAGATAGGTTTAATCAACGCTTATCAGTTCCTCATCCAACGGCTACAATTTATCCCCTCTATAAATACCTAATTCAAACTCATTTCAACTCATACCAGAATTTCTAAATCTCTCTAGAATTTCTTAATCTCTCAATCTTTTTCAAATCTAAAACTATCACGCCTCCTCTACAATTCTTTATTTTCTTGTAAAATGGATTCACAATCTCAAAGTCAAGGCAAAGGTAAAAAGAACCCGAGTCCGTGGTGCAAAATAGAAGATGAATGTATTTGTCGTAATTATGTTTTTTTACCCAAGATTGTATCGATGGTGCACAACAACATGGTAAGTCCATGTGGGATAACTTATTTCGGAAATATGAAGATAAAACCATGAACATCAATGGTCGTGATGCAAAAGGATTGGCATAACACTTCATTGTAATCAACCGGGAAGTGGCCGCTTATGTTGCATTAATAATGCAAGCCAAGAGAAAAGGCAAGGACAGTGGTCAGACTTATGTTGATTTTGAAAGAGAGGTTCGTACAGAATGGCAGCGAAAACATGGTAAACAGTTCGCTTAAAAAAGTTGTTATCGTATTTTGAAGGAGTTGAACAAATATAATCCAGATTACTTAGAAAATAATCAACAAGTACCTGAAAGGTCACCTAATTCTTATCCCTCAACACCAAATTCTTCACCATTTTCACTAGGTCCATCAAATTCTTCATCAGATACCCCAACAAACTCAAATGCCAACTTAGTTTTCAATAATTATGTTGATGGTAATAATAAGGGAAAATTTCCAGGGAGGAACAATGCAAAACTGGCTAGAAAATTAGCTCAAGAAGGAGGGAGTTCCAGAGGATTTAACATGGCGGAGTTTATGGAATATCAAAAGACCGTTGAGAAGCAAAGATCGGTTGATAGGAAATTTCAAAACCGGGAGAGTAAGAAAAGTCGTATTTTCAAGAAAATTTTGGGTTTGACTATGATAAACATAACAGTATTCAAACTAACACTTCAATTATGAACGCACAACAAAAACATGTATGACAAATCGAATTTGACAGGATTCAAGCATAGATTGAACAGCAAGCTGGATTTACTAACAACCAACCCAATGATGATGTTGATGGAACTGATGATGAGTTTGATGTATTAGTTCCTCTAAATGATTAATGTATTAGTTTAAGTTTTAATGTACCTAGTTTAAGTTTTAAATTGATATGTTGTTATTGCATTCCATTTAATATTAGTTTGAAATGAAATGTTGAAGTTTATTAATTAGAAATGTTCTTTTTAATAAGTTTTGCATTCCATTTAATAATAACTTAAGAAAATAAAAAATAAAAAAAAAATTTAAAAATATATAACTTAAGAAAAATAAATAACCTAAAGATTAAAAAAAATTATAAAAAAATACATAACTTAACCATTGTCTTCCATGATTTGTCCAAAGATTCAATCTCAGGTCATCTCTTAAACTATCATACAAATTTCGGTTCTGAATGTAGTCATTTGACCTTAATTCCTTGCAGAGGCGCCTCTTTGTGGTTGAATCTCCGGCCTTAAATATTCATAGTTAGTCCAATCCGAATCACGACGGGTATCCTGAATTACCATGTTATGAAGAATTATGCAAGTGAGCATAGTCTTGTGCATTTCATGAGGACTCAACCCACGATATGGGACAAAAATGTTATCGAACTACCTCTTCAAAATTCCAAAAGCGCATTCCACATCCTTCCTCAATGCCATTTTGGCATCGTTAAAATGTCAGTATGAACGACCCAAAATGCACCAGCAGGAGGCTGATGGTAGCATCGAACCAAAGTGGACCATTTTGGGTAAATACCATCCGCAAGATAATAGACATGAGTGTACTGATGGCCGTTGATCATGAAACGTACTTGGGGAGAAATTCCATACTTCAGATCTTCAAACAGAGGCGAGTTGTGCAAAATATTAATATTATTTTGCGAACCCGGAAGACAAAAAAAACGTGCCATATCCAACAATCATAAAAAACAGCAAATTCAAGGATAACTGTTGGTTTTGCATAATGACCCTTATATTGACCGACCCAATATACATGGCATCCTTGCCATACCCAATGCATGCAATCAAGACTACCTAGCATCCCTGGGAATCCCCTTTCCTCACTCTCCCTCAATATTTTTCTAACATCTTCATCGGTTGGTTTTCGTAAATATGTTGGACCAAAATGATTAATCATTACTTCACAAAACTATGAAATGTAAGTGTAAGAAGTTCTTTTACCCATACGAAGGTACTCACCGTTCGCATCCGCTGGAGTGCCATAACCTAGAAAGCCGAAGCAAATTTTCGTTCAGGACTATGACCTCTATATTCAGTGCATCAAACTGATAATTGAATTGAGGTTCTACTCGACAAATCTCTTCAATATTCTTTGTAACCAGATGACGAGCCATGCAGAATCGACCTTGAAAATTTTGATCAGAGTACACACAATTTGGAAGAAAATAATCGTGCATCAGCCTTTGGTGGTAAAATTCTCTCTCTATATATGTATATCTTCTTGATAATACTCTTTGGGCTCTGGAACTCTTGGTATTTGGCATGTATGTACAAGCATCAAAGTTTCGATTAGTTTATTATCTTCAGCTTCCTTATCGTCAATTTCTTGCAACCTCATACGATACGTTTCTTGTTGTAATCTGAACCGATTCATAATAATATTCCTCTCTCCATTGGATATTGACATTGATAATTATGAAATTTAAAACTGAGAAAATAGAAAAGAAAATTGGTGAAATATCCGTAAAAGTATGTGTGAGTTACCTGGAGAAGTATAAGGGTATATATAGGAACCATTGGGGGGAAATAGCCATTGCAGAATAACTACTGGTCGATAATCTTAATATCGCCAGCGTTATTATTTAAAGCGCGCGAAGAAAAGAATGACGCCAACGATACAGACTATATCGCTGGCAGTATTATGAAAAAGTATATCGCATATTGATTTTTCCATAATAGCGTAATTAGTTTGCCATACACCTGATATGCCAAACAACTTTTTTGTAATATGTGCATATAAATAGGCCTAATAGATATAAAATTTGATTTTTCCCTACATACGAGGGATAGGGAAGGAAAACAGGGCACCATGGTGCTTGGCCTACAGCCATCGTGCAATGGTTGCATTTCTCTACTATCTAGAGACCATATCCAACAATCGGCCCCATAATCTTAGCTCTAGTACCGGTCAAACCCACTGATAAAGTCAAAAGAGTGTGCGTGATGGGAGATCTCAAAAGTCAAAACTGATAAACTCCTGTAATCGGTGCTGCATCTCCCCATAACAGGACCCAAATCTCAAAAAACAAAAATAAACAAATGTTTTAGTCGCAGAAGAAACGAGGTCGTCTCCACCTCCATCTCTGATTCTCTGGTTAACTTGTTCAAAAAATTTCATCAAACAGTTCTCACAGCGAAAGGAGTAATCGGTCATGAATATTTTCGCCAAGAAGCCCACAGCCAAAGGTATCTTAGCCCTGAAAAATTATCCTTTTTTCTTTCTTTTTTTTTTCTGTTCAATTTGGTATATTTTAACTACTAGAGATCATCAATCGGGAGCTTCTTCTAATGTCTGGTGCATTCTATTTTGGTCACAGAGGCGCTTCGAGCGAGTAAGAGAGAGATGACGAACGCAACAAGAGGTATATTTTGAGTTGATTTCATGGATTTTTTTTTTTTGATTAATTTGCAGCTTTGGTGGTATTCTGAGATTTGGTTAATTAGAATTATAATTTTTACTGTAAGATATCATTTTGTTAGAGCACTTGTAGTCATGTGAATGTATTATCCCTAATTATAAAATCATATGGAGTTCAGTTTACCAATATTAAGTTCTTAAATTATGTGAGAGAAGTAGATAAAGTTTGAACCAGGAAGCTAATTCCTGGTGAATGAAAGGATGGGTCAAGCAGAGTTCAAGATAATAAAGAATTTTGTTGAAACAACTTAGGGAGTCAGGGACCCTAGTTCCAATGTTTGAGCATTCCTCCCACAACAGGAAGATTATCATACATATCCTGTCAGAATAGTTGTGACGGAGAAAAGCTTCATTTTGTGGTAATTGAAGATGTGAAGGTCATGTTAGACTTATTTCAGATTACCATTTTCTACTTTGGATCATAATCATCAATTGAGATAGGATCATATCTACTGTCTCTTCTTACTGTTATGTCTCAATAGTCATATTTCATGTGTGTTCTCAATGTATCCTTGTATATCTTCATATCTTCTGTTCGAAATTTGGTGGGCAAAAGTTTGTGGGGAAACACAACCAGGTTGATAGCTGAACAAGATCATGACGAGAGTTAAACTTGATGTAGTCTGTACCTGGCATTTGCACACAACTTCTAATTTTATCACTCTTTTGTTTTGTGGTGTCCAGTTTATTTCTTACTTTCTTTACTGCCATGCATGAAAAAGTTAAAAAGGGAAATACACGATGCTGCTTGTACTAGTCCTTTTCTTTAATTTTATTGTTTTCGAATCTGAGGTTGGGATTTGTACTCATGATAACCCTATTGTTGCACACGTATCTTGTTTCAGGAATAGAGAGGGAAATTGGAGCACTGCAATTAGAAGTATGCTTCGAATGTTAATCTGTATTTCTAATCCAGAACCGTGATCAGATTTATATTTTATTAAAAATTGTGTCATCTTTAACATGATCCATTTTATGACAGGAAAAGAGGCTTGTGACTGAGATAAAGAGAACGGCAAAAACAGGAAACGAGGTAGTTCTAGTCCTAGCACGTAAACCTTTTATCAGTGATGTCTTGTTATTTAAAGTTTTTTGGGTGAAAGCCAAAGGACCAAAACTCAAACTCCCATCGTTGTTAAGGTGCGCATTGGTTCTTTTTAGGTTCAACTTCAAAGGGTGTATGTAAAAACTTTGAGTGTTTGAATTTTGGTCCATTAGCCGGATTTCTGTTTTGTTAATTTAGATGAATTAGAAGATATTATGTTTATTAACTTAAGTCGTTTTCAGGCTGCTACTAAGATTTTGGCTCGTCAGCTTATAAGACTAAGGCAACAAATTGCTAATTTACAAGGTAGTCGAGCTCAAATGCGGGGTATTGCTACACATACGCAGGTATATTATATTTATTGATTTTTCTATCCTCTTGGTTCATCTGGACTTATTTATTACTTGTAATTTCAGCGGGGAAATCTTTATTGTTTACTTAATTGTTCTTATTCTGGTTTGCAGGCAATGTGCGCCAATACTGCTGTTGCCACTGGCATGCAAGGTGCTACTAAGGCAATGGCCGCAATGAATAAGGTGTGCATATGATACAGATTAGTGAAAAATGCTTTTCGGGGAGTGTATGTGATAGTTCGAGTATTATAATATTGTGATATGTTCATTCTCAGTTTAGTATCATGGTGTAGAAATGGCATTTCCCTGGGAGATATAATCGAATAATTGTTACTCACGGCTTCTCAGGCTGCAATTCTGTCGTCTCGACATCTTTTATCTTCTCCATCTGCATCCTTCAGTAACTGTTTTGGGCTTTTGTAGCAAATGGCACCTGCAAAACAAGCGAAGGTGATGCAAGAATTCCAGAGACAATCGGCACAAATGGATATGACGGTGAGTCTAGTTTTATTTTATTTTGGGTAACCTTTTTTTTCCGATGTTTCAATGGGAATGAGGAATTCAATATGGACCCTTACTAATTAGGGGACCATATGAGACCTGTTGCCCTATTCATCTCCCAGTTCCACATTATCTGCTCAGTTCTTTTGGTACTTTGATACCCGGACTTTAGACCTCTACTCTCCTGACTTAGTAAAAGTTTCTTACTTGAGTAACTTGTTGTTGCTTTTTTTATCACTATCATTTATATTTAGAAATTGAAACTCATATACCTGAGAACTCATTAGAACCTGAACCTGAACCTGCTCATTCTGGTTCTACCTGATTGCGTACCAGAAATAGAACCTAGGAGGAACTGTACCGAGTTATTTAATTAGGTTTCCTTCTAGAAATAGAATCCACCAAACCTCTTTCTTACACATGAGGTATTTATTATTGTTCGGTTTTTGGTTTTTGCATAATCATATTACTTGTCTTATAACCCCTGCAGACAGAGATGATGTCTGATGCAATAGATGATGCTTTGGACAATGATGAGGCCGAAGAGGAAACGGAAGATCTGACTAATCAGGTTAATATTTACAAAAAACACCACTTGTTTTTTGCTTGATCTTTAAACATGACGTGAAAGTGCTTGTAAGTCTTGTATGTAGGACGAGTTCCGTAGTTCAAATTCAATCATAATCTGATACCTTAACCTTACATAGGATCTACTTAGATACTAAGATTCACACCACAGTAACACCTTGTAGCTCTACATTAGGTAAAAGAACAAATCGACCAAGAAGATTACCTGTAACTTAATCTTGTGTGATTCTGATGTTCGTTTCGGATGTGGATCTCTTAGAATACAACATATTAAGGATTAACAAGCATAGATGGTACTGATATGAGATTCATAGTATTTGCATGGTACAAAGTGGGAAATCAGTTCATGTTCTGCTTTCGCCCTGTGATCTTGATTCTTGAGGTTTTTTATCTGAAGGTTCCTGTTTTGTTTTTTCTGTGTAGGTGCTAGACGAAATTGGAGTTGACATTGCATCACAGGTTGGTTTAATTAGCATCTCTGTTGGCCTATGTATATTTTGTCTCAAGTATATGTTTCAGTAACCTAATAAGTTTTCTACTGATTTATAACAGTTGTCAACCGCTCCTAAAGAAAGAATTGCAGGAAAGAAATATGCGGATGCTAGCAGGTATTTCAACAAGCCTGCCGTGTTGCTACTTTTTGTGATATTATCCAAAACTAAGTAAATTGGTTTTAATGGGGTTATTACTTATCTAGGATTAGTGCATGATTATATCGAACCCACTCCAAGTTAGATTAATAAGTGCACCTAAACACCTATAAACATAACACGTTTACAGTAAGTTTGTGCGTGGAACATTATATAGCTTTAATGCGAAGTTAGCATGCAGAAATTGCACTTATTTTTCAGTAACTCAGTAGACTCTTTTCTGTGAGAATAGACATCATACAAGGAAAGAAATGATTTTGTTATTATTTGCTTAATGTTGAGAAGTTGAAAATAACAATGCAAGAGCAGGGATCAAACACTGTGGTTTGTGTTGCCTAACTTTTTATTTTGACTTTAGTCAATAGACGTACCGTGCAGATGTGGTCTTGATAATATCAGCTCCTAAGTTATCTTTTAGAGACCAAGTTATGCAGCTACATCGACAAATTCTTATTCAGTTATAGGCAGTTGATCCTTGTACACCCACTATCATTACTTGTTAGATCTGTTACCATGCTTAGATTCTTGATTGTCTATCTAAACTGTAGTTGTGGTACAGCAATAGAAAAGAAGGGAAACCTAGGGTTGAATCACACAGAACGTAGACATAGAAGAGTTCTTAACAGAATCTCAACTGAAAATATATATTGGGAGTTTCGTAAGCCTATTTGTTCTAGGGTTCCTAGCTAAGAATTCTAATGAATGTATTTCAAAACCTGGCCTTTAATCTATAAGAAAGTCACATGACGTATTAGCGACCAAATAACTCAAATAAGAAAAGAAGACAATGTAACTACATATGCTCTGCTTCATGTTGCCCTTAGATGCAAAGTTCGATTTAAAAAATATTGATTGCCGAAGGGGTTCTTCTGATTAACAGGATCCAGTTTTCACATCTTTATATTTTTCTGAGGTTAAATATTGTTGATAATATATAAAACCTTCTTCTGGTGGTGCTTTCTAATATATTGATTACGATACCTATAATTGAATGTTCAAAGTTGCAAGTATATTCAAAGGTTTAGAACGTGATTTAATCATCGTGATCCTTATCCCTTATGATTATCCCTCCACAGTAATGACGGCATATGGTAAGGATTCTGGGTTGGGTTTGGAATGCTTTCTGATTCCCAGGGCTTGATTCTTGTGTCTTAGTTGTAAAACTGCATTTTGCGTTGGTATCAATTTTTGTGGATCCGGTCTCTTTCATTTTTTTATATCGTTTTTATTAGAAGTTGTCGATGTTTTAGGAAGGTTCCAGAATTTTCTAGAACCATCTAGGTGTTTCCTTATTTTGGTATAGCTAGAGGTTTCCTGTTTTAGTTAAACTCAAGGATTCCTTTCTTAGCTATGTTTAGGTTTCCTAGTATAACTCATATACTTGGAAGACAAGTTTGTAACCTATATAAATAGGTGTACAAGTCCTAAGGAAAAATACACAGCACAATTTAGGGAAGAGTTCTCATAACTAGAGAATTTTAGGGTTTGGAGCGTTTTGTTCTAGGGAATTATTTTGGTGTTTGTGAACAGCAATCTGCTGGTGTTTAATTCTCTGTAATTCGTTCTAATAATAAGAGTTGATTGTAGCAGTTTGTGGACGTAGGCACATTGCCGAACCACGTTAAATCTTATGTCTTTATTGTTTCGTTTAGTGCATCTTATTCTGTTTTCTTTAGTTCTACGTGATCCAAAGAACTAGTGTCTTGTGAGGTTAATTCTAAGGTCTTAATCCTAACAGTTTTCTGTTCCATTGCTCATCTGCAGTTCGAGTGTGGATGATGAGCTGGAGAAGAGGTTGGCTGCCCTGAGATAGAAATTTTCAATCCTCAAGATTTGGAATGTACCTTGACCCTGTTAATTTGAACAGTTCATATTTTTTACTTGTCAGACTCTGCACAGGTATATATTGTATATATACTGGTCTCTGGAATATCTGAAAAATACCATATAAGTAGTGTCTGAATTACAAATTGTCATCGACGCATTTAGCTTTGCAAGGGCTGTATCGAATTAGTTTCTTGTCCCCAGTATGATTCATCCAAGTCCCAAGTGTTTGAGTAATTTGTCAAAAATAAATTGTCTCTTCAAGTATCTCTTTTGCTAAGGGTTGATTGTGGAAATTCTTACATAGAAGAATTTTCCAGTACAGATTCATACATTTTTAGTTGAAATGAACCCCACTATGCTGCTGCTGTCAAATGAAATAACTAGGAAATTGTTGGTGCATTTCAAAATAACCATTTGTGGAACGGGATCGAATTGACTTGAGATTTTGATGGTGACGACTACGCGTACTCGGTTCTTTAATTCAGCGTACTGTAATTTCCAAGTTACTCTTTCAGAACATATTCATCTTATTGTCAACGCATTGGAAGACAAAAAATCGAACTTTCAATCAGAGGTCTTGTGAAATGGAAAGTCAGAATTCCAATTCAAACGATTATTAGGCCGAGTCTTGTTTTGTAAACTAAGCAACATGTTACTTGTTATAATCAAATTTTTGATGAAGACAAATTGGAAACCCTTTAGCTGGCAAAGGAAATGGGCTAACTGGTAGTCTTGTTTCAATACCGGGAATCACTTTCTCCCATTTGTACCTTCTCACAACATGTTGTACGAAAACAAGAATTTGCACTCGAGCATACTCATATCCAGAACACATTCCAGCTCCTCCACCAAATGGTACATATGTGTATGGAGCTGGTCCATTGCCCTGAAATCGTGACGGATCAAACTTTTATGGATCTGGAAAATTCTCTGGATCCGCGTGGCTTGAAATTCCACTCCAAAACAACTGCATCAAATTTTAACATTTTTTGTTATTTGTTAAAGACTATAATTATAACATAAATAATAGTACTGTTGCAGCTAGGATGTTTTTTGTTTCATATGTTCATTACCTTCATTCCTTTCGGAATGAAATACCCTGCATAAGAAAAATCTGCCAGTGCAAGTCTCAGTACTTCAGAAACTACATTCCATGAGTATTTCATTTTATATATGTCATTTAAATTTAGCCACTCATCTCCGGGTGCTTTGGATTTTGCGATTTCATGTTGCTCTGCGTATATTCACACATCATAAACACGTGAAAAAGATGACGGAACAATTAGTACCTGTAGATATCCAGACTATATATACACATGTAAATCTTATCAAGTACTCACCCTAAGACCTCATGCAGAACATCCGGAAGCTCAACAAGATACTTCATAAGGACTGTGATAACCGCACCTGAAGTGTGGTAGCCAGCGACGATAAGAGAAAGAATCAAATCCGCAATGTATGTTTCATTCATAAACTTCTTTGTGTTCGGAGTATTTTTATTAGAAGTATCATTATCAGCGCAGGTGGCTTATCATCTTCAGGATCGTCATTTATATCGCTGAGTAGAATCATCTGTGACAGAATGTCTTGTGCAGGAGGCTGCGATACTGAAGACAAGGATGATGAGAAACACCTTTTCTTCTTCTTCTTCTCCTCGTCGTCCTTAAAAGATGCATCTGATCCATTCTATGCTTGACTATTTTTTCAAATTCCTTTCGGATAACTCTGGAAGCTTTGATACCACGATTTAATGGCGTTCCCGGTAAATTAATAGGTAAGCTTACAATTCCATCGACGACAACATTAAAGAGTTTGAGCAACTCATTGACACGAGCTTCATCCTCAATGCCCAAGAACAGTCTACAAGCCAAGGTGAAATTGAAGACCTTGACTAAAGGATACACAATAACTTCATCCTTATTGTCCCAATGAGCATCAAAATGTTTCCTCGCCAGAGAATCCATCACGCCTACATACTTCTGGAGTGCGTCTCGTCTAAGGAATGAAGGATACACCTTCTTACGGAGATCCTTAGATTCGTGTAGTCCCGAGGGTGATGTTACTCCTGCAGTAGTTGGTAGAATCTTTTGAGCTGTTACTGGCCAACAGATTGTTACGAGTTTGTATTCACTGGAGAACATGAATTTATTACCAGCAGTACCATCAAGGACTGTCACAGTTTCACCAAGTAATGAAGTCTTGAAGACTTTGGAAGAGTATTTTTGAACCCTATCGAAAAAGAATATAATTCCTCTGGAGCGCCTTTTAGATTTGCCTGAACGAAGTCTAAAGTTTCTCCAATGATCGGCCTGCTCGACTTTTTGTATTCCCTCGTGCTGTTTTTTTTTATAATGACGGACTGGAATAACTTAGCGAGGAAAGACCAGAAAAAGACCACTACAAGGAAAAGAATCATGCATATGCTAAACAAGAGGTCATCCATTATTTTTTGCTGCTGAATACAAGTACTTTACAATGGGCACGAGCAGTGCTACGTTCACACAAGAAAGGCACCCGGGAAAATCCCGCAAGAAACAAATACATGGACCCGCAGCAGAGATTTATAGGGGTGGGGTTTACCCACCGTGGGTCTCACATTTTTGTTTCTTCCGGTACATCCGGTAGATGTAGAATTGTTGCACTCAACATGACCATATATATGCAAGATACCTATATACCTACGTGCAAGGATTCATTTCATTTTATTTATTTTTTTCCTGAATCTGTCAATTTTTTCTAATTCCTTCAATCTTATGATTTAATGTGCTCTCCTTACACTCTGATCTTTATGTTTCTATTCTGAGTTCCACTAATCTTTTTTTTTTAATCTCTAGACTGTTCTGCTTTCATCTTTATATCAATTACATGTTTTTTATTATTATACTTTCAGTTTTTTCTTAAGGAAACTAGTTTGCAAAACTAATCTTTTTCTTTCCCTATATGTGTTTGCAGATTGTTTCGTCCCCAATGGCGTTTGTCTTGTTACTGGTTATGATCCACGCGTTTGCAGAGTATGTTTTTCAACTCGTTGAAGTTAAGATTTGTTGCTTGAAGGCCATTTCCGTTTGGAAATTCAAACTGAGTCGTTCTGCTGATCCGATTCAAAAATTCAAATCCCGCTCTTTGTTCAATTTCAAAGTTAGTCAAATCAGTTACTACTGGAAAATCAGTTTCCTTTTTTCACTCCTAGTCAAAGCAGACAGCTTTGCAAATAATATACCTGTCAATCAAAAATTTCAGCACAATATTCCGCTAAAGAAAATCTTTACCATTACTCTACCTTTAGATAAAACAGGAAACCCTAATTTCACAACTTTTCGCAATATAAATTACCCTAGTTACAACCATCCTCAACATCAACTTGGTTATAATTTCACTCTTAATATGGAGCCAAAAAAAATCAACCCAGTCATGGATCTGGTTAACAAATTCAAGAAAGCTACTATTGAATTAGGAGATACTTCTGAAGTTGTCATTCATGACATTGTCAGTAATAAAGAAGATAATGATGAAGTGGAATGGGAAGCTAGTCTAATTGGTAAGATTATTATTGAAGGGATAATGAGTCACAAGACGGTGGAAAAATACATTGTTTACACATGGCCTTTTATTGCCTCTGAAGATTTGAAGGTGGTGGAAATTGATCCTAATATAATGGTTTTCAAATACAGCAAAAAAGATCTTCTCAAACTGGTTTGGGATCTCAGACCATGGAGTGAGTGTTAATGGTTATCTTCTAGTTATACATGAATACTTTCCAGAGAAAATTTATTCTGAAGTAGATTGGGGTTTCCAATGTTTTTGGATTCAATTGAAGGGTTTACTGCCAGAGCATATGAATCCTGAATCTGTGAAGAAGATGGGAGAATTGATGGGTGAAGTCATTGGTATTGATCCTAAAAATGTCATTCCTTCAGCTGGTGATCCAATCAAAGTCTGTGTCTAGATTGATCTAACTGATCCATTAAGAAGAGGTGTCAAAGCTTTGACAAATGCTGGAGTTATGAGATGGATAAAATTCTTTTATGAAAGGCATCCAAGCAAGATATGCACAGAATGCTACATTATTAACCATTGACGGCATGTATGTAAGGCTGCAGCTGAATACCTTGCTAAGGCTCATGATAAACCACATTTCTTTGGAAAAGTCAAGAAGAACAAAGCTATCCAAGCTAATAATACAACCAATGAAGCACCAATGTCTAAGAAGAATCCTGGGAAACTGGAGAAAACACCATATTTTATCCCTCCAAAAGATGGAGCTATTGTTAACATGGAGTTTGTTTTTGGGAAAATTGCTGAAAGTAGCTCAGACACAACTAGAATTGCTAAGAGAATTAGATTGGATGATGCTAGCTCTGATAACTCTTCCTCATCTGATTTGAATTCTATGAATGGCCTTCCTGCTCCAAATCAAACTACTCAAATGATCATAGCTGGGGAAAAGCAATTTAACAGCACAGGAAGGGTGAACAAGGTATTTTTTCTACAAAAACTCATTCCCATATTAAAAAAAATTTCAATTTTTTTAGACTTCATAAATTCCCTCCCTGTTTCCTTATTGCTCTCACTTTTTTAGTTTCCCTTCACTCTACAAGATGAAAATTCTATCTTGGAATGTTCAAGGCATTGCAAACAATTTTACTAGGGATCAACTTCAGAACCTGGTTAAACAACATAGTCCTGATTTTATTTTTCTTGCTGAAACTAAAGTTGACTCTCAAAGAATGGTTTTCATAGCACAGTTTGTTCACTATCATAACTATACTTGCATTGATAGGGTAGGATATGCTGGAGGCCTAATCTTAATGTGGAAGGATGGTATATCTTGTGATATTGCAAGTACAGCTGATAATATCATACATGCTCTCATCAAACTTGATCCTAGTAAACCATAAGTGCTTATTTCCTTTATGTATGGCTCAACCTATACTGATCCTAAGAAGAAACAATGGAATTTTTTGCATGAACTTAGTGAAGTTGTTTACCAACCTTGGCTTGTTCTAGGAGATCTTAATTTCCACTTGTCTAGAAATAACAAGAGTTCTGATGTTTGGGTTCAGAATAAAGTTAGAGACTCAGGATTTCTTGACCTAGGTTATGACGGTAAAGACTATACTTGGACTAGTAATAGCTATGGAACTGGTCCTAAAAAAAGCTAGACTAGATATGGGCCTAGGAAACAATTAGTGGTTTATTAATTTTGCTAGTGCTAAATTTTTTCATCTAAACCATATTTCCTATGATCATTGTCCCATTATTCTTGTTACTGAACCTCTTCCTAGTAGATTATGGAGACCTTTCAAAAATTTTGGTACTTGGATGCAACATGACTCTTTTAAAGACCAAATGCAGTCTGCTTGGAATGTTAATGTAACTGGTAGTCCTGCTCATAAGTTTGATTATAAGTTGATAAGAATACTAGGATAACTTTATCTCATTGGAATAAAATGGAGTTTGATTATATTCAAAAGAACATTGCAAACTCCAAAAAAGCATAGAAAGTGTCCAGCAAGAACCACCATCTAATTCTCAGTTTAATAGAGTTAAGGCTGTGACAAAGGACATTGAAAACTGGTATAAAATTCAAACTAGCTTCTACAAGGAGAAAACCAGAGATAAGCATGTTCTAGATATGGATAGCAACACTAAGTACTTTCACTCCTTAGTAAAAAGAAGGTAACATAGAAAAAACATTAGTGCTCTTTGTGACAATAATGGCAACTGGTATAGAGATAGAAATGACATTAGTCAAATTCTTACTGACCATTTTAGCTCTATTGTCTGCACCAGTAATCCTGTTTTAACTGATGATGTTTTTAATATTCTTCCTTCAATTATTACTGGGGATGATAATATTAGATTGCTTTCAATCCCTTCGGCTGATGAAATTGCTTGTGTTGTTAAGTCTATGCCAGCATGGAGCTCACCAGGGCCTGATGGTTTCCAAGCTGGATTCTATCAGTCTCAGTGGAGTATTGTAGGTAAAGATGTTGTTGATGTTGTTCAAAAAAAATTTGAAACTGGTTTCTTTCCTAGATGCTTAAACAAGACCTACATATGTCTTATTCCAAAAGTTAAAGACCCCAAAAAGCCTGCTGATTTCAGACCTATTGGTCTTTGTAATGTCTCTTATAAGATAGTCTCTAAAATCATTGTTAATAGAATAAGACCCTATCTTAAAAGACTCATATCTTCTTATCAGGAATCTCTTGTGCCTAGTAGGTCTATTCATGACAATATAATCATAGCTCATGAAGTAATTCATACCATGAAACAAAAAGAAGGTGTAGGAGGAACTATGGCTTTGAAACTTGATCTTTCCAAAGATTTTGACAAACTAGAATGGTCTTTTTTGTTAAAGGTTCTATCTCACTTCGGCTTTAATGATCTTTTTTTGTAATTTGATTAAACAATGCATCTCTACCTCTAGTAGTAATGTGTTATTGAATGGTTCTCCATGTACTGAATATCTTCCTACTAGAGGAATCAGACAAGGTGACCCTCTGTCACCTTACTTGTTTATTATGGCTATGGAATTTCTTTCTAGAAGTTTAAATATTTCAGAAACTAATAAGGTTATTGCAGGCATTAAGGTTTCTAGAAAAGCTCCTCCCAGTACTCATCTTCTTTTTGCAGATGACATTTTGATATTTGCTAAAGCAAATATACACTAAATTGATAGCATTTTATCCATTATTCATGAGTTTGGTAACATCTCTGGTCAGACTCTGAATTTTAATAAATCTTGTGTCTACTTTAGTAAAAATCTTAGTCCTGAAGTTTGCTCTGAGTTGGAAGTCATGCTTAACATGTCCATTGTTGTAGATTCTGAAACTTATTTAGGTGTTCCTTGTTGCTTGGGCATTCTAAAACTAAGTCTTTTGATCCTATAGCTCAGTCCTTTGATGCTAGACTACACAATTGGAATAGTGTCTCTCTTAATCAATCCGGTAGGACTACTATGATTAAATCTGTGTTAAATGTCATTCCTACTTATCAAATGGGTTGTTTCAAAATTCCCATTTCTCTTATTAACAAACTTGATTCTTTATAGAGAAAGTTCTGGTGGGGTCATAGAGGAAATAAAGGTATTAACTTTATAGGTTGGTCTTCTTTTTACTATCCTATGGAGCTCGGAGGTCTAGGACTTAGAAACCTAGAGATTTTTAACAAAGCTCTGACAAGTAAAATTGACTGGAAAATTTGTTCTGGAGCTGGTGATTATTTCATTAAAATTTTTGGAGCTAAGTATTTCGAAACACCAACCCTTTGCATTTAGACAAACTAAGTGATAATAGTTCTTGGCTTTGGAAAGGGATTTATAGGCAGATTGAGTTTATAAAAGCGAATAGTTTCTGGGAAGTTAGATGTGGAACCAAAGTTAAAATTTGGTTAGATAAATGGGTTATTGGTCTTGATCACCCTCTTGTCTCTTCTAGTAACTCAGGTGATGTCTCTTCTATTGTCTATGTTCATGAGCTTTTCTTACCAGGTACAAGGATTGGAATGTTCAGCTTGTTAATAACATTTTCAATATGGAATCTGCTAATAAAATTTTATCCATGCAGGTTCCCATGTCTGGTAATGACACCCTTATTTGGACACATGATAGGAAAGGCAACTTTTCTGTTAAAAATGCTTATAAAATTCTATCAATCACCCTGACACTGTAACAGGAAATCAGAATGTCACTAAACAAGCTTGGAGAGATCTTTGGAGATGTAAAATACCCCCATAAGATTAAGCTTTTTTTTTTGGAAATGCTTAAGAGAAATCGTTCCTACTAGGGACAAGATTTATAGATATAAAAAAGATATAGAAGTTGACTGCAACGTTTGCATGCTCAGCTGGAATCTGCAGTATCTATTCTTGGATTGTCCCTATGCTAAGTCCATTTGGTTAAGTATGAATATTCATTTTGGTAACATTAGGAGTATACATGGTAATCTTTTTGAATGGATCCTTAATTGGTTCACAGGTTTATCTGCACAACCTAATACTTCTACTACTGATAATGCTGATAGACTGTACTTGTTAATGATTACTATATGGACCATCTGAAAAGATAGGTGCTCCTTAATCTTTCATAAAGTTAAACCTCATAGTATGAGATATATTAGCAATATTCATGTCATGTTAGATAGTTGTAAAAGTAATGCTCAATCTAATGCAGCTTCTACTAATAGTTTACAGGTGCAATCACAGGTTTGGGAACCTCCAGGGAGAGATTTCATTAAAATAAACATTGATGCCTCTTTTCTTAAATTCAATATTACTGGAGGTACAAGTCTAATTGCCATAAATTTTGCAGGTGAATGCAAAGGGGCCAAAGCAAGGTTCTATAATGGAGGAATGATACCAGACCAGGAGGTGGAGCAGCTGGAATGCCTTGCTATGAAGAATGCAGTGGTGTGGGCTATCTCCAAGAACTATGACAAAGTCATTTTTGAGTCGGACAGTGAAGTGTTAGTGAAATCAATAAAAGAATATTTTTCTTATGTGCATTGGTTAAACCAGGGAATTATTCTCGATATCAAAACATTGTTGCAGGATCATGAATTTTTTTCTTGTCAATCAGTTAATAGACTTAGAAATAGTGCAACAGACTCTATTGCTAAAAAAGCTAGGAGCAGTAAGAGTAACTTTGAGTACATATCTCATTTTCCTCCAGACATTCATAGCTGGATTGAGAAGGATATTACAAATTGTAATCTACTACTCTAATTAATAAAATCATTTTTGCATCAAAAAAAGGATTCATTTTTTCTTTGGGATCCTCATCTTAGTATTTTGTTTGTACTTCTTTGTCCAATATCCTCCTTTTAATCAATTGTTCATGAAAAATAAAATTGAAACAAAACATTTCTGCCTATTCTCTCTCCTCTCTACGCAGCTCTAACGGCTATTTTTCTTCATCTTTCTCCTCTAATTTCTGCTGCTCTTGCAACAATGCGCTGTGAGTAGTAATCTAATCTGTGGGTTCTCCTTAGCCGGATGAGATGATGGAGGGGTATGGTAGATGGATTAAGAATCAGTTTGATGTTTAGGGTCATATCAATTGCGTTTCCAAGATGATTATTCTTGCCAGTTTCTTTTTTGTTTCCAATTTCCTTTTTGAAATGAATCTTATGCTTTAGCTTTTTATTTTAGTATTTCTTATTGAAGTGAGCCTTTCGTTTTAACATTTCATTTTAGTATGATTGATTAGTGTCAAGTAGGTCCGACATGAGTTTATCCTTATCTTTTTTTCGAGTGCTTATGAAGTATGTGAGTTTAATCTGCTTCTTCAGTTCTTGTTATGTGAATGCTAATATGTGGGCTCAAATTTTCATTTGCTTGATTCTTTACGTTTCCTGCTAAGTTTCCTAACCCTTAGTCTTCTTATCTATGATGGGTATTAATTTTCCTCAAAGATCTAATTTGATAAACTAAATCCCTTTTCTGCTTGTTTCATTGGTTCTTTAATCTGTTTTCTCTCTTTAATGGCTCCATTTTGATGGTTTTCCCTCTTTGTGTCCTTTATAGGGGTTTCCTTAGTCAGTAGATCTTCTTCCTGCTTCTGTTTCTGCTTAATCTCGATGTTGAGTTATCTCCCTATTAGGATGATCAAATTAAAGTGTCTATTGAAATTTTCTCTTAAGGTGTTTGTTATTATGTCTAAAATACATACTCTTTCCCGATTCTTCCTATATCTTTCTTGAGGTCTTAATGATTTGTCCTGTATTTTAATTGTGCTACTTGGAAATTAAATTTCTAGGAGAAACCTTGGAAAATTTCAGCCTTTCTTTTTCTTAAAAAGAGTTCATATGCATCCATTTAAATGATGACCTTCCCATACATTGAAGAAAAAAAAAATATGTTTGTATGAAACATGTAACATCAAAACATTGTATGTCATTGGCTTCTGAACATCTTCTTCTTCCTTCCTTGTCCTTACCTTTCTTTGTTGAGGGCAGGTTTTCCTCTCTTTTAGAGATTGTATTCTCTTTAGCTTGAGCTTTATAACCATCAATACCATGGGGCATCTCTATCTTTGTATCCTCTTCATCTGCTTCTCCTGCCTTTCTAGAATCCAATTCGCTTTCCTTCGATCTTAGTTTTCTATATTATTCTATTAGCTCTCGAATACATATTTCCATTTATTTTTTTTATTTTTTATTTTTTTTTCGCTGGAGTCTGGCAACTCCATCTTAACACCATCTGAAGGATATCATCTAAGCATATACCAATATGGCTCTAACATAAAAGAACAACCTCGCTCAACTGAATCCTAACTTCCTCCAACTTACTCTCGGTCTCCCCCATCAGTGCGTCAGGAGGACTTACAGGTTTTTCTCCTCCTAATCTTTTAAATTCACTTGCAATTTATATTCATTTAAGTTTTACATGCTTAACCTTTAAATTTCAGAATATTTTTGTTATACTATTTGGTTTAGTTCGTCTTTTAGATATTTCTTAGTTAGGGTTGTTCGTCTTTAGGAGTATTTTAGAGATATTTGCTTCTTATTCTTTTCCCAATTGCTGGTCTGAATTGCTCATTGTTTAATTTTATTCATATCATTGAACCCTGCATTGTTTGTTTAATTGTCTTTTGTCAGTTGTCTTTAGTCCCTTATTAATCTAGGTAGCACTTCCTCACTAGCATTTTAAGACCCTTTCTAAAAAAAAAATCCTAATGAAAATAATAGCATGGAATGCGCAGGGGTGTGGTAATCCCTTCACACAAAATCACCTCAAACAACTTATTTCAGTTGACAAACCTGAAATATTATTTCTCTCTGAAACAAAGTCCCAAAAACACGTAGTTAAACCTCTTCTTAAAGATTACCCTAATATCCATATAGTGGACCCAATAGGTTTAGTAGGAGGATTAGCTTTGGCTTGGGTGGATGGCTTTTCCTTTGAAATAGTGCAATGGAATGTTAACATGATAAATATCTTAGTCCAAACTAACTCTGAATCAAAGAAATGGCTTCTTACTTGTTTCTATGGGAGTCCTTATCCCTCTACTAGAAATACAGCTTGGGACTTTCTGTCTGAAATTTCTAAACAAGTAGATAAACAATCTATGCCTTGGGAACTTTTAGGAGATTTAAACATGATTTTTAATCAGGAGGATAAAATAGGGGGTCTACCCTTTAAAAATTCTGATAGTGAATATTACAAAAATATCTTAAGTAATTCGGGACTTTTAGACTTAGGATTTAAAGGCTATGAATACACTTGGAATAACTATAGGGAGGGATCAGCTAATATTCAAGAAAGATTAGATAGAGCAGTAGCAAATACTGAATGGAACATCCAATATCCTAGTGCAGAGCTTACTCATTTAGTTGCAGTAAAATCAGATCATAGTCCCATAGCTCTAAATTTAGACATTAATTTCATCAAATTAGAATATGCCTTTAAATTTTATGATACTTGGCAAAAAGAAACCTCTTGTGTTCAAACTATAAGAGACTCATGGTCCCATGATAGTAGAGAAAATCCAGCATCCTCTCTGATTCTCAATCTCAAAACCCTTAAAACCAATTTAGATTTCTGGAAAAAAAATATATTTGGACTACCATCTAAACAGATTAAGAAAATCCTTTCCCAAATAGATAACTTGAATAATTCTAGCTATATTTATAAGAAAGAAGACAAAATAAAGGAAAAGCTAGTGCAGCTGGAAAAACTTTATGATACCCAAGAGGCAATAGAAAAATAGCAATCTAGAGACAACTTGGTCCAATTAGAGGAAAAGAATACAAATTTTTTTCATACAAAAACCTTGAAAAGAAGGAAATGGAATAACATAGAATGTTTAACAATGAATAACAATGAGGTTACCTTCAAGAGAACTGAAATCCAGAAAACTTTCTATGATTTTTTTCTTGATCTTTTCTCAGCTCCTTCTGAAACTTATTCCCATAATCCATTCCTTTTTCAACACATACAGCCTAGTATATCCTTAGAAGAAAATGATATTCTAAGTTCTATCCCTTCTGTTGATGCAATTTGGACAGTTATCAAGAATCTTAAACCTAATAAGTCTCCAGGACCAGATGGTTTTCCTGCTAGCTTCTTTAAAATGAACTGGAAAACAGTAGGGGATCAAGTTACAGCTGCAATTCAATTGTTTTTCAAAACTGGTGAACTTAATCCAGAATTTAGCAAAACCTTTCTCTTTCTTATTTCTAAATGTAGGCACCCTAAAAATCCTAGTAATTTTAGACCAATAGGGCTTTGCAATACCATTTATAAGATAATAGCTAAAATTCTATCCAACAGAATGAAACCCTTCCTAAATTCCTTTATGTCTCCTTTCCAGACTTCCTTTCTTTCTAAAAGACAAATTTCTGACAATATAGTAATAGCCCAAGAACTTATTCACTCTTTAAAGAAGAAGAAAGTGAAACATGATGGATTAGGAATAAAGATAGACATGTCCAAGGCTTTTGATAGAGTAAACTGGGATTTTTTACTTTCATCCATGAAGGCTTTTGGCTTTGATAACAAATTTTGTAACTTAATTCATCAATGTATTTCTATCTCTTCAATAGTTGTCTTACTTAATGGTAGTCCAGGGAACTTCTTAAAACCAACTAGAGGTCTTAGACAAGGGGACCCTTTGTCCCCTTACCTTCATCATCTGTATGGAGATTTTTTCTAGATTACTTTTATCTAGTGAAGAAGAGAAGTTAATAAATGGTATCAAGATAACCCCAAAAAATAGTCCAGTTTCCCATCTTTTATTTGCTGATGATTGTCTTCTCTTCATTAGGGCAGACCTTAAGGAATGTTATAATATCTTGCAACTTATTGATATATTTAGTAAAACATCAGGGAAAGTTATTAACTTTGAGAAATCAGAAATATTCTTTAGTAAAAAAGTTCAACCTAAGCACCAAAGAATGATTAGCAAATTGCTTAAAATCAAGAAGATTGATTTAAAAGACTCTTATCTAGGAACACCTCTCTTCATAGATAAGGCCAAAATTAAACTCTTTGAAGGAACAATAGACAAGATGGAACAAAAAGTTCAAGGTTGGATAAGAAAAACCTTAGCCCAAGCTAGTAAAATGATCCTAAATAAAGCTAGTTTAGCAAGTATGGCTACCTATCGAATGAGCTGCTTTATTCTTCCTAAAAAAATAACTAAGAAAATGGATATTCTTCAAAGAGATTTCTGGTGGGGTACAGAAACAAACTACAAAGGTTACTACCCTAGATCCTATTTTTGTCTCTGTAAACCTCTTAGTAAGGGGGGTCTAGGTTTCAAAAATTCCCATAAATTTGATCTTGCTATGATTACTAAACTAGCTTGAAGACTCCTAAATGATCCAGAAGCTTTATGGGTGTCTCATCTCAAACCTAGGTACTTCAGGAAGTCCTCAGCCTTTAAAGCCAAAGTCCCAACTAGTAGTTCTTGGATTTGGAAATGCATAAGTAAGGGTGTCAAGTTAGTAGAACAAAACTCTATATGGGAAGTTGGAGATGGTAACAAGATAAATATTTGGGATGATAATTGGATTCCCCGATTGGAAGAGAATCTCAGTAATTTCAAAACTCCTGCTAACTCTTTTTTATCCCTTGTAAAGGATCTAATTGATCCTATCTCAAGAAATTGGAATTCTTCTTTAATCCATGATTTGTTTCCTAGACATATTGCTAGTCAGATATACAACATTAGAATTACCTTAGATAACAACTTAAATGCTAAATCAGATACCCTTAGATGGATTCTTACTAACTCAGGTTAATTCACAGTTAAATCAATGTATAATAAGCTAAATGAAAGAATTGTGAATCACTATAACTTAGGGCAACCTGATTCTTTCTGTAAAGGTATATGGAACTTAAATACCTCTCAAAGAATTAAAATATTTATTTGGAAGTGCCTGCAAAATGCAGTTTCTACTAACCTTAAGTTATCTAGATTTATGGAGGATTTTTCTCCTAACTGTACTTTTGGTTGTGTAGAACATGAATCCATATAGTATCTTTTATTTCACTGTCCTTATGCCAAATCTGTTTGGGCATCTGAGCCTTCCTCGGTAGATATAAACTATGATAGATCCAAAAAGTTCTTAGATATTTGCAAAGATTGGTTAGGAAAGGACAACCCAATTGTTCCTCTAGAAATTATTTTGACAAAAGTATAGTTCATTTGGAAAGAAAGATGTAACAGGACATTTGAAAAGAAACAGCAAACTCATACTCAATTAGCACTAGAAATACAAAGACATTTGAGTTTTTGGTACAAAGACAACTATCTAACTAAAGATACCCCTATTAGTTTAAATGAAAAACCTAGATGGTCATCTCCTAGATCTTCTCAAGAAAAAATCGTAACCTGGATGCAGCCTGGACTTCATTGAATGCACCAGCAGGCTTCTCTTTAATTCTCAGAAACGATGCAGGGAACTTCGAACAGGGCAGAGCAGGACCTATCTCAGCCACAACCCCAGAAGAAGCAGAAGCTCTAGGGCTCTTACAAGCAGTATCTTGGGCAGTGGAAGAAGGAATAACAGATTTCAGTGTTGAAGGTGACTGTAAGAACCTCTTTGATTACCTGAATGGGAAACCATCTCAAATCACTTTGCAAAATCAGAAGATCATGGATGAAGTAAAAAGAGTTAATCTCTGTCAAAAAAATTTGGGTTTTTTTTTTATGTTCCTAGATTAGTAAACAATGCCGCCGATATTCTGGCTAAAGAGGCTAAACATTTTCGTACTCTTGTTAATTGGAGGAATGTACCCCCGTCTTGTATTGTGCAAGCCTTAGAAGTAGATAAATCTAATGTTAGGGTTGAGACCCTTTGCCAACATTAGATGGCTCTACTATCAATTTTGTAAGGGTTACTAACTCCCTAAGTTAGTTGGTTTGGAATGCATTTTTAACTTACAAAAAAAAAAAATCAATTGTTCATTTTAGGAAACAAAAAATGAATTTGATGGAAGGTCTGACTTTATGCATTGTTTGCTTTTGGTTTACTTAACCCCCTACATAAAAATAGAAGGCTACTATTGGGGCGTCACACTCCATTAGAGGGGCTTCACTTGGATTTTTAGTGTCCAAAAAAGAGGTTATGGGATATCCTAACACATAAACAAAATGTCTAGATTACCCTTGAACTAAAATAGAAATTTAAAAACCTAATTTTTCTATTATAATTCACAAAAAAACTGCTCCTCTTCCTTCTCAGTAATTTCAATTCAATTCAACTTCAATTCACTTCATCGTTGCGATTACGTCTAGGTTCACCAACCGTAATTTCAGTTTTTGAAGAACTTACGTCCAGGTTTGGATGAATTCAAACCGTAGAATTAGTTTGCATGTTGCTTTACGTCCAGGTTTCTCTTCATTCCAACCGTAGAAATTGAAATCATGTCCAGGTTCCTTTTAATTACAACCGTAGAAAATGAATTTACGTCCAGGTTTATCTTATAGGCTAACCTAGACGTAATTCTTCCTGGATGTTTTTAGAAGAAGCTTCAAATTGGATTACGTCTAGGTTCGTGATGTAATTTTTCCAGACGTAATCTTCTACGTCTAGGTTCGCGAAGTAAACTTTCCGACTTAATCTTCTACGTCTAGGTTCGTGAAATTTTTTTCCAGACGTATTCTCCCACGTCTGGGTTTTTGAAGTGTTTGGCATGACATATTACCAACGTAATTCAATTTTGTCCTATTGGAAACCAGTTACGGTTTGGAGTTCTTCCAAAACCTAGACGTAAACCTAAATTAAGGTTGGCAACGAAGCTAAACCCAACCGTAATTTTCCATGAAAGTTTAAAAATCTCAAACTTTTTGCGTACTTAAGCTAGTTTTGAGCGAAATTGAACCCATGGGAGATAGTTTAGAGGTGTACCTGTTGATTTTCAACCATTGGTTCTTCACTTTGTTGAATTATTCCTTCAATTGGTTGAGATTCATCATCACTTTGTGTTAAACCCTCTCTACCATCTAACAAATCATCCATCTCTTGGTCTCCAACATGAGGAATGTAAAACTTGTTTTCTCTATCATACAAAGATTCACCCACCTCGAATTGATAACTTGTTTCATCTGTTTTTGTTGAGTGAATCAAAAATCTAGGTTTTGAAAGAAATTTTCAATTTTTTTCTTTTTCCTCTTTTCTCTAGTTTTTTTCCACAAAATCAGAATTCACAAATATATGACAAAATCATCTTCTTAATTTTGATTAGATAATAATTAAATTAGATTAAAATTAAAATTAACTAAATAAGGGTTGTTTGGTCATTACAAAATTATTTGAGATAAGGGATTTTTGATATTACTTATGGGTGACCCGTTTTTGTCTTATTAGGTGAAGCCCCTCTAAAGGAGTGTGACGCCTCGATAATAACCTTCTAAAAATACTAGTATTAACTTTGTTACAGTAACAGGCCGGCTCATTACTTTACTAGTAATAGGCAGGCTCTTTCTTTTATTTAGCCAACAGTGATTTCGGATGATAGTAGACGTACCATCTACCAGCTAAGCTGTTATGGAAACTGATTGCAAAATCACTAATCAAGTGTTTGTTCAAAAGGAATTATGCAAAGAATATGAATGATAGTACAATTTATTTCAACTGCTCTGGAACCAGTCTCAAACAAGAAACATCTTCATTTCAGCGATTCCCCAAAAGAGGTGATCTTGGTGATCTTCCTCTTCTTGGAGGAAGAAAAACTACAACGGAATTTCAAAGACACAAACAAAAACAAAAAAAAAAAGATTACAGGAAATACTCATCCAAGAGAAATGAAGATGGGCGAATGGATTCCAAATTTGGCTTTAAGAAAATCGGAAACTTAAAGAGTTTGTGAATATACATATATCGGAGGTATTTAAAATGCTTGGAAAACTAATTGTACAAACAGCACAGGGATCTTTCCCTTGAATTAATAAAAGGGAAACAAGTTATTACCAAATTTGGATGATTCCTGATTCTCGCTACTTACTTCCTCTTCTCTCTGTGCCAATTGAGAGAAGCTCGAAACTTCGAAGATGATCATCCCGATTACCCCTTGAACCAGCGGTGCGAGAGAGTGATGTTGATTTGGATTCCAGCCCAGGTTGAATCGTCCTTTGTGCAGTTGAAAGGCGATTGCTGCTGCCTGAGAGTATTCGACTTGTTCGACTCTCACTAGGCTCACCAGAAGAAGTAGGCCGGCTGCTTGATGCAATTGCTCTCCTTGAAGAACTGCCATTCCTAGATGAAGTTCGCAACTTTTCAGAATCAAGTACCTGACAAAAGTAACGAGAAGGCAAATGATATTAATGCAACCTCATGTAAAGCAAACCCGCAATCATTGGACCTTCCTCAAGCTCATTGCATATAATACTGACCATCTTACAGGGAGAGTCCTTTGCTAAATTTTCGTTATAAATTTTATCTTACTTGGACATCAGGATGTCTCTTATCATACCCATCACACATGATACATCCCAGGGGAAAATATTTGGTGCATATTACAGAAAAGTATGAGTTGTGAGGTAATAAACTGCCATGGTTATATGTGAGTGTTCACATGCTCATATAAAGAGGCCTACTCTAAATAATTTGATAGACTATCCTCTCACGAGTTTTCATCTTTATTAAAGTTCACAAGGATCTCATCACCCTAAAACACCATCAAGAAGTTTGCCGATTACTGTGTGTCACTTAATTTAAACCACGTGTAGCTCCATCCGGCACTACATGTGAACACGAGTTTAACATGGGAAATGATCCTTCCTTGAGTGACAGATGTAAAATTGACAAAAAGTAATGTATGAAAATTGCACAAACAAACAGCACAAATTTGTACAATATGAATTAATCAATCACCTCTCTCGATGTTGAGGAATCCTCTGGATTCTTGTTCTTGTGATCAGCATGTGCATTGGGACCTGGACTGTTTCTTCTAGCAAAAGCTTCTACTGCACCTGAAAATCTTTCGCGAATCTCTTGCCCCACTAGAAATAAGAATTTAATTAGAACATCAGCATCGATCAGTTCATAAGATATGATGCTAAGATTGTGTCTATACAGTATTTAAGTAACATGTGCTCCGACACTAAACTGATACCATGACAAACAGAGTTCGGGCAAAGTAAACTTCTAAGACGAGATCCTACTAAAAAGTTTAACTTTGATTACGATTAAAAAGCTCTTCCACTACCCACTGGTAAAGTTACTCTATCATAAAATCGAGCAAAACCAGTATAGTTTAACAATATATGCAAGAATGGAGTCCAAGATATATTGTAGGATAGGGAAGGAAGAACAGACCTGTAGGTCTTTCTACTCTTTCAGCAGAAGGTCCTGCATTCGTGCCAACTCTACCACTAGGCACCTGAAAACAGACGCAAGTATGAAACATGTATTGAAAGGTGAAATGAGACCGAAGACAACTCTGGACGCACTAACCCTTGCTGTTCTAGAATTTGCGCCAATCTGGGGGTACTTCAATACAGTCCAGTCAAAGACATAATCAAACTGATAACCTGCACATGCAACAATGACGCCATGACTTTGTAGGTCAGAAACTTTCAACAAGATCACAACATGAACTACATTTTCTGTTAACATATAGAATTAATATTATTAAAATTGGAATTTCGGGAGCAGGACCTAGACCTAGAGTCAAATCCAACATGCAAACGTTTGAGTTGGTCAAAAGCTTGTCTAAAATTGGCTTTACCTTCTCTAATAAATAGATCACGGAAAAGCCTCTTCAGATACGAGTAATCTGGCTTATCCTCAAACCTCAGTGATCGACAATAGTGGAAATATGATATGAACTCTGAAGGATACGACTTGCAGAGCACCTGTAAGTAATTGCATGAATAAAAGTTGATTCACCAAGAATACAAATCAAACACAAAACTAAAGATGATTCAAGGAAGAACAAGAAAGACTAGTCACAGCGCATAATTGTTTAACAGTACTTGATCATAAGAAAATCAGAGGTACTGAGTGCATTACCTCTATGGGAGTTAACATCTTCTTTTCACTGATCTTGTCATATTTTTGTTTCTTATTTCCAGCTTTTAATCCCTGCCAGGGAAGGCTGAGAGGAATAAATCGAAAGAAAGTTAACCTCATTACCAGAACGACCCAGAAGTTTTAGGAAGAAGGCCAAATTAATGGAAATTAAAGGATAGAATTGTAAATTCAACCTTCCTCTTAAAAAATACATCAGCACGTAACCAAGAGACTCCAGATCATCTCTCCTGCTTTGCTCTGAGATGTAATAGAATGAACAAATACGTGATTCAGTTGCAGTATTACACCAGTGAAAGCCGATTCTAGACAAATTTGACTGAACTACTACTGTACTTACCAACTCCAAGATGAGTATTTACACTTGCATAGCGAGCAGTTCCGGTGAGATTCTTATTTTCCCTGCGTGGAAGTCAACTCCAATAGATTAGACACGTGGGCAAGACCACAAACATTCTTCCAGGGATTCCATACACAGCAAATATGTCTTATATAGTTATATATGTTGTATCATGATTCATGGTTAAGCGAAGTGTACAACAGTTGTTTGAGGGTACAGATAACTCAATTAACTCTAGAGAACTTAGTCATCCTACGATTACATAGTTATACTATTAACCAAATATATATTATTTATTGAAAATAGAATATAAATTTTAATCATCCTACATAGATTCTTATGGGAAAAAAAGAACAATATAGTAAGTTACAGTGTAATATACCAGAATAAAAGATGGATAATATCATAGTCTTCATCTAAATAAGATAATTGTTTTTTTCCATGACCTGACACACTCATCTTGACGAAGACATTCAAAAAGAATCATAAAAGTAAAAGTACGCACACAAAATTTACAGCCATTTTACTACAAATGATAAAGAACATGTTGCTTGACATAAATTTTACTTAAGAGCAACAGCATAGATCAATGTTTCACAATGGTATGTACTCTGTATCCTTGACTTTGCAAATTATACACAACAACTACATGCGAGGAACAAATCCCCATAGTAATTTTTTTATTTACTACACAGTATAAGAACTAATGATAGAATAGAATCACGGGCATTTGGTTTCTAAAAAGGTTAAGTATGTTAACTTCAAGGTATCTTTTCTACTGGAAAGGAAAGAGAAACTTGTTTGCCCAAATTCACTTTATTATATGCTTAGACAACTAACAGTTCCCAACCAAAGAGTTCAACTTAAGAAACAAAAACAGTTTAACAGGGCTGATTAAATATCTGATACTCTATATAACTATCGAGTACCTGTATGGTATGTGCTTATGGGTTTGAAGATCCCTGTACTTTTTTGCAAGGCCGTAGTCAATGATGTATACCTGCAGTAAAGAATATATGGAGTAAATGAGATCAAACTCAGATTCCAGGGGTATCACTGAATCTGGCGCATCATAAAAAAAATTAAAACAGCCATTGCGGATCTAAAATAAGCTTAATCCTAAAACTCCGATTATGCGCCAGAAATGACAAAGTACCACCACCTTTAATTGATTTTGATATGAGATCATCAAAAAGCAAAGAGTAAGTTATTGTTGCAACGAAGACCGGCACAATAAGGGCTACCTCAATATGAACAACAGATTTGTAATTAAGCAACCAAACTAACACCACATAGGTTGACAGTCCATCAATACCTAAGGAAAAGCTGGTGCCAACCATCTGCTTCCTATTATGGTTCCAGGTGGAAACTTGCGTCTCTAGGTCTTGGTCGGAAACTTGTGCCCTTGGGGCTTGCAAAATCTCCAAACTGCGGTTTGGAATGTGTTTGGGGAAAAAACTTAAAAAGAATTTATAAAATGCATTTACATTCAAACCCAACGATACCCTAGATATAAATGGTACTCAAATACAAGCATCAGCCATCAAGTGTGAAGAAAAGATTAACGAAGTGGAGACTACTCGGAGAAGACAAACTAGTTGGTTGGTTTGTTTGTTACTTGGGACAGTAGATTAGCAGATGGTATGTTTGAGTGTGACTAATCAATAACTAGTTCATATAGTTTATAAAGTAGTCCATTCATAGGCATTAAAAAAAAAATTCTAGCAATTTCAGTTAGCAGTGCGAAATGTTAGGCAACACCTACATATGCCGTTTTTGTAACCTTGCATATCTTTGTAGTCCCAACCTGTATAGAAAACCTCAATAGGCGGTACCCAGGCGGATGAGGAGGGCCTGGAGCCTGGAATGACTAGTCAAGGACTATGGAGTTTGAGCTAGGCGACCAGCCAGTTAGAAGAAAACCGCCTCATTTCTGGCACCTATTTGGCCATTTCATTAGTCTTGCCTAGACGCCGGATTTTTCTACGCGGGTCCTAGAGAACGAATTGCAGGTTTGTGGAGGATTGTACTTATGAAGAAGCAAGAATTATATTTCTTCCTTTGTCTACTTATTCAACCAAATGATTAACATTAAAGATAACCAATTAACAAAGTCACATGTTCCATGGGCAGTAGAAGAAAGATCATGTAACCACCATGAGGCAGCATTATATGTTCAATAAGATAACAGGTTACAAGTGGCGATTATGGAGTAAGTACATTTAACATAACCATTACCTGATTTGCTCGACGCCCTAAACCCATCAAGAAATTGTCGGGTTTAATATCACGGTGAAGAAAACCCCTTGAGTGCATGTATTCAACTCTGTTAATCTACAATCACAAAGAAAATGGAATTAGAAGAGTGTCTCACAAAGAAATTGAAAACCCCTTGATTGCTGTAAGAATAGAGAATATGCACTCTATCGACTATGTTCAGCAGAAAATAATGGACACTCACTAATTGATCAGCAAGCATAAGAACTGTTTTCATCGTAAACTTCCGGTTGCAGTAGTTGAATAAGTCTTCCAAGCTTGGCCCGAGAAGGTCAATAACCATGCAGTTATAATCCGTCTCAACTCCAAACCACTTTAGGTGGGGAATTCCCGCTTCAATTCAAATATGTAAAAGCTTATCAGACTTGATTAATAGAACAAATGAACCATGTTGGTTTCTGAAAAAATAATACTTACTTCCTCCTTGAAGGAGCATATACAATTTGGATTCATAGTGGAGTTGAGGGTGCTTGGTCTTTACAGATTCCTGTGAATGACCATATGAAGGATTAAAATTAATAAATTCATAAACGTACATCACATAGGCATAAGAAACAAAAGAAAGAGAAAAGTCATCTCCTTGTGTTAATTTGTTCGCGTTAAATAGTAAATAACCAAAAAGGCGAACTACTTTAGGGGTAGATTCACAAACACTATGGAGGGAGAGAAGAAATAAAGGCAAATCAAGATTTTTTATATTGGCACATATAATGGAAATGAAAACTAGTTGCACAGTCTAAAGCATGAGAAAAGAAAATGGTAGACATTAAGGTGGTGTAGAAGAATCTGCTGACAAATTCAAAACAAATGCATCTAATGACAAGTACAGTGGAGAAATAGTCAGCTTAACCACACGACAATCAAATAAGAATGGAGCATTATGTTTAACAGCTTGGGCATCTTCAATTTCTCAGAACTACATCTATTTCTTCAAAAAATAATGATTAACGGGATAGTAATTCTTACCAGCTTAATAGCAACCTCCTCCCCAGTTTGTATGTTAACACCTGAATAAAATTTACGAAAAAACAAATGAGAGGACTGAATTTGTATAGAGAGACTGAAAATTATAAAGATGATATCTCCATACCTAGATAAAGCTCGCCAAAAGATCCACTTCCAATCTTTCGTCCAAGTTTAAACTTACCACCGATAACACTTTCCATGATTTTTCTCTAGTTAATTACCCCCTTAATTCAATCTTAGAGATGAAAATCCGCTCTAATTAATAGTTATGACCTTCTTCCAGCTAAACTTTTCCAACCAAATTCGCTCTTCCTACTTGTCATTGATGAAATTGAGATAAACTAAGTCTCCCCCCTATTTCTTCATCCATACTCAACCACAATAATAATCTTCCTCCTCTTCTTTAAGCAATCCAGTAATTCCTCGAGATTAATTCACCTTAGAAAATAAGCATTTGCCTCCAAATCGAAACCCTAATCAAACTGATACTCAATATCTTGGATCTGTAACCAATATATCCAATTGAAACCCTAATTCTTCCTAAAAGTTAGAAAAGAAAAAAAAAGGTTAAGTCAAATGCGATTAAAAAAAATCGATCGAATAAAACTGATCTTTAATCCAGCAACAAGATCAAAAAAAATTGTACAAAAATTACAGAGAGTGCAGATAATTATGAGAGAGATATATTTACGGATCTGGATATGATCTGAACGAATTTAGAAGACAAAAGACGAGGAGAAGAGAGAGGTAGGAAAAATGAAGAAAACAAGGGGAAAAGAATGATGGAGCAGAAACCGGTGAGAACAGCTTTTTCTTTTCTTTTTCTTTTTTCTTTTTTGATTCTTTTATAATTATGAAACGCGTGTAGGAACAATCTTAATTCCTTGCAAAAGCCAAGAATTTTGTGTTGGGCAAAAGGGTGACCACCTCCGTTTCACCCTACCACGTATTCTCGTGCCTTTAGAGCATCTCCAATACTAAGGGTGAAAGTTATCATACGTGGGGGTCTTATTAATATTTTTTTTATTAGGAATGATTCCTACGTGGCTAAAATAAATAAAAATTTTATATTTTACCTCAAGTTTCATCTCCAATGTTAAAGTCTTCCTACCCTAAAATCAATTTTGGAAATGGCTTATAATTATGAGGAAAAAACATTTTTGAAATTATCACCCAATAACAATATTTTCTAATTAAAAGAAATCAATTTTGGAATAAAATATTGGTGATGTGTTAATAGACCCAGGGTCATGAAGAAGGTGAAGATATGACCTTCTCCTTTACCCGTTCGTATGAGATGGCATTTTGTCATGATTTTCATTAACCTTAATCTTAGCATTGGAGATTAATTTTTGGTTAAAAAAATGTTAAATCCTAAGTGACATGTCTTTCAAAGACCTTCATCCCTATCATTGGAGATGCTCTTATTTTCATCGAGTAGTTTGGTGGCTTTGTGGTGCAGATAGAATCCTATGTTTAACCAAAAACCACTAACACATAGTAAACTATTGGCAGGCCCGCCCGACTCCTTTTTCTTTGAAAAAAAACATAGAGTTTCTCTCTAAAGAGAGCATTAGACCCCCAAAAGAAAGAATTACTG
This sequence comes from Papaver somniferum, assembly GCF_003573695.1. Lineage (NCBI taxonomy): Eukaryota > Viridiplantae > Streptophyta > Magnoliopsida > Ranunculales > Papaveraceae > Papaver > Papaver somniferum. The sequence goes on from NC_039362.1 coordinate 147,212,285, forward strand.
CTATTTGTTGCTTCTTTAGTTGGACAATGCGCAGTCTTATTCGTATTTCTTGGGACATACCTAACTATAAAAATATTTTAAAAATTATAATCCATAATGATGGAAATATTAGTCCATTTAAGTGATCCTTCTCTACCATTTATAGCTAGGATTACATTCAGATTGTCACCCTCTAAGAGCTGCTTCTGTGTGTGTTTTTTTGTGCCTATTTGACAGCTTCCATGGCTATTGCGGCCTCAGCTTGATCCTCGTCCTCTGATATTCCTCATATGCACCAAGTTTCATGGAAAGTACATGCACCATCAAGCGAAATCAGCCATGAGCCCATAGTGTTGTTTTCTTTATAAAAACTTGCATCAAAAGTCAGAGTTAGGTGGTCTCCATATAAACTTCTCTCTAGCTACATTAGAATTTTACCTAACAGTAAACCATGTAGTAATAATCATATTATCATGTGTCGCGCAACCCATAAACCAACTAGCTATACCTTTTGATAGTATGGTAAACTATATCCATGATTTTGAATAACTAATAACCAATCTCATAATAACATTTCAAAATTAAGATTCGCTGAAGGATGGGATTGAAGAAACAAAAGATGATCTTGCAGGCATGAAGGAACAAGTTGAAAAACTTGAAAAACAAGAAGTGGTTGTTGATAAGTCTCTCGAGACATGCTTCAAGAGTTTGAACACTGAAGAAACCTTAGTGAACAATCAGAGCACTACTAGGGATTAAGTTATATGCTGTAATACTTAATCCAAAAAATAAACATCAATGTTTTGATTTACTTCAATCTACTGCGGTCTACACTTGTTTTCTTTTGGGGCAATCGGTTAATAATTGATCCACGGTCTCAATTTCAGAATCACAGATAGGACACATAGAATTGATACTTGTTACATGCCTGTGAAGTGTTTCTTCAACAACTGCGCAGTTATGGACACATTTCCACATAAAGTGCAAACTTTTAGGTGGAAGAGGAGCCTTCTATAATCTAGTCCAAGGGAATTGCAACTGCTCAACCACATAAGTAGGATCATGAGATGCACTACTTATCACTCTATATGTAGTCTTAACCAATAACATACCATTATGAGAAGGGGTTCGTCTCATAGTATCTTAACCCTTCACATGTATTTTAATCTTAATAACGGACAATATCACTTCAAACAACACATTCAACAATTCCAATTTTCAAGACCTAGTTTCATGAATAACTAGTTGGTCTGCAGTTCTAAAAGCCATTGACATCTACCTCATAGATACTGATTCAGAACTACCAGGGATCCACCTATCATCCATGTAGAGATTGTACTACCATATCCGACTTCCTAGTAGTAATATTCTTTAATTATCTCTAAGCCTGCATACATCCCTTTCCAAACCCATGACCCATGTTTAGTGGCACAATGAAGAGGATTATTGTTTGGGAAGTATTTATGTTTCAAAATCCTAGTGATAAGTGCATAATTCATATGATTTTAGTGTCCATTCCATACTTGTTTTAACTATTATTCTTGCATAATTTTCTGTTATTACTCTTGTTTTCTCTTATTTGTCTCTATTAGGTGAATTATTCAAAAATGAGCTACAAATTGCTAAAAATAGCTAAGAAGAGAAGTATTTCAAGTATCCAAGTGCCCAAGTCGAAGATAAATGGAAGAACTGCGATGAAACAGAGCAAAGATGCTCAAAATCAAGAGACGGGACAAAAACCATGCTTAACTCATTCAAATTAAGTATTTCTCATCACCTTATTTAAGATAATTCAATTACAAAAATAATGCAAAAAGAATGAGGTTATTCCGAGTTCGGACGAAGAAGTTATGGGAAAAACAAGCTTTTTATCGAATACCGAAGACAGGAAGGTTCGCAAACCGGTTTGTGAACCATGATTTCGTGGAATAAAAATTTTGCAAACTAAAAATTTCCTGGGCACGTTTCTACAAAACGAGTTTGCAAACCATGAAGGCTAAAATTCACGAACTATCTTTTAGAGTTTTTTTCATAGTTTAGGGTCGGGTTCCTTAACCGACTAAGATACTTGGAGGCCAAGCATTGTAAACTTACATAAATATATATTAGGCATTTCAAAGAAGAGATCATATAATCCATCAAATATTCTAGGGTTTATTTATACATCTTAAACCTAGGTTTACCCCTTAGGGGGAAACCACCATTACTCATCTTCTTCATCTTCTTTGTAATATGAGTAGTTAAATCATTTGTTGATTAAGGATGAAATCAACGTTATAAGCGTGAATCTTTATTATCAATACAAATATATTTCAAATTTTAATCATCATCGTTTGTTTCCACCATAATTAGGGTTTACGATTAATTTATAGATTGTTCAAGTGTACAATTGGATTATTTTATTGATCATTCTATTGCTAGTAGAGAGTTGGAGTGATCCGTAATTGTCGTGCATATCTTACACAAGTATAAAACGTGAGACCCCGCAGAGGGATTCTGTGGAGCTATCCTGTGTGAAGACAACACTAGTAAATGGACCTTGCGCTAAGAGTCTAACTGCTAGGATCAGCCTAAGTTCACATAACTTAAAACTTCTGATTGGGTTACACCTTGAGTGTGCTACTACTTGGTGGTTCGGTTGGATCGAACTTGATATGCGAGCGCTTAGGTATCCGGATGACACTAAACCTTTTTAGGTTGAAACAGTTCTTACGGGTGTTGCTTATTCCTACTTTGTCATTCTACAATCCTTAAATTTTATACATTTAAAATTGAATGCGAAACTCAGGTGCTAGCAATAACATGGTAGTTGTTGGAAAAATGTTCTTGTAATCTATGATTTCTGAATCAATTTCTTTTTATTTTTGAAGTTATATGTTTTTCTAAGCGATTTGATGGGATCCTAGCACTACCATGATGTTGTAGCAAGGACATAATCATTGGTTGAGTTTATAAAAGCCACATAGACAATTGTCTCCTACACTCACAAGACTGAACCAAAATAAAAATAAAAATAAAATATATATTTATGCATAAGGCTCGTCTTCATGTATCGACATTTATTAAAAATACAAAGAGAGGGTTTTCCCTGTCTCCGTCGCCTAAACAAGCGTGGAACGCAGGATCCATGGAAACTAATCATGTAGTCGATGAAATTAGTGAAACCTATCATCATTATTTAGCAAGTCAAAAAGACTCGATGAGGTTCTCGACACTTGGATAGCAGTATGTGTGCATTTTTTCCTGTCTCTGTCGTCTAAAAAAACGTGGAACGCAGGATCCATGAGAACTATCACATATTTGCTGAAAGGAAACATGCGCTTAGAATATATAATCATGTTTTCAAGTTAAATGGATTCTTATCTCAACTATTGCGCTACATATATATAAATCCTTTGACGACATTCATATAAGTATTGTGTGTACCATCCTTCACCTTAGTCAACATTTGCACATTTCACTATTTTTATTTCCATTATCTTATCTATCCATGTGATTTTAGTACGTGATTGTTGCGAAAAAAAGTGTTTCTTATTTTGAGAAACATTGCAACAAGTACAATGACTATCTGAGTAGAGTTATGCGATCAGGTTGAATGTCACATGTAAGTAATTGCTTATATGTGATGATTGGAATGTATGTGGATGTTTGCATCTAAAGAACTTACGCATGTTGATTATTTAATTACATTTCTTCTTTGTGTTTGTCCTTAGTAGTTATTCCAAGGAGAGAAATTGGAGTAGATAATTTTGTGGGTATACCTCTTGTAAACCCTCACGAGATTATAACTTCAAAGCGTTCCAGCTTCCCAAGTATCCAAAGAACTATGAGGACATAGAGTTTTTGCATGCTAGTAATAAGAAGTAAGAAACACCAAACAAAACATATTCTCATTCTTAATTGTTGAGTGAGAAATAACCACACCATAATGAGATAATGCGTGTTTGAGAGTGATCAATAAGCATTTCGCCTCGACTTATGCCTCACTTAAAAGGATTTTATGATAATTTCACTCAATAGTACGGCTCTTTTATGGGTCTCACCTGTGTGCAGGTAGGAATGAAGAGAGAATCCTATACACGTTGAATGGTGGGAAGGAAACCTTCCGAAATATTTCTGGAGACCCCACAAGATTGTGGGAAATAAAATACTTTTTTTCTTCTGATGATCTCTAAGAAAAGAAATCAACCACTATAGCAAAGATGGTAGTACTTACCACCTTCACATCTGATCGACAATGACGAAAGCACCACTCTCATAGCATCTAATAGAAACGTAGTCTTCAACTCGTCTTCTTCATCTTCTTGGTCTTCGTCGTCGGTCTTCAACTGTTGATGATAAACTCTTGAACTTCGTAGAACTTCGACAATTTGTAACTCTTTCTCTTCAATTCCTTGTTGCTTGAAACTTCTTCATAGATTTTTCTTCTTCCCATGGCTTTATTAAACGAATACAAAAAGAAATACAAACCAAAATAATACAAAAAATTTCTCTTGTCTTTTTTTTTTTTTATTGAGACAAGAGAAATAACTACAAACTGAATATAAAATACACAATGAAATTGTTATGTCCATGGGATAAGTACTTTACCGCTTGATTCTTCACAACTTGTATTGTCTTCGTATCATAAGCTTCAATATAATTCTCATATTTTGATTTTCTTCGCTCTTGTAAATAAGTCTTCAACTTGAATATAAAGTTCCACTCCTTATGTGTAAGTCTTCAACAATTATATAAAAATCTGCTCATTGTATGTAGCTTTACTTGGATATGAAATTGCGCTCTTCCTTGTATTGTTGCTTGTAAACCTCAAACGTCTTCAACTTTCCTTGTAGATTTTGATGTCGCTCCCTTGTTGATGATGATGGTGTTTCTATGGACCTGTTGTTGGCAAGAGAGAATGGTGCTACTGAAAATCAAACTACAAGAAGGTGGTTTTCATCTATAGACGTCACCCTCATAATTGACAAAATTAGCACTCAAGAGATCAAAAATAGTGCTTCTATTGGTGGGAAGTTGGGTAGCTCACAGTTCTACCCATAATTAACGTACGGTGACACACACTTAAAAGAAAGCTCTTTAGTCAACTACAAAAAAAAATGGTCTGGTGCCTCTGTTGATTTGAAAATAGGTAGTCTCCACTAATAATTGATCAACAACTCTAATAATGCATTCCCTATGCTCCTCATTTGCATCACTGGCATGATTAAATCCATTATTTAACACTCTAACAAGCAAGAAATCTGAACGTAGTTCCCTAACACTTTCAAGTTCAGTTATGTCGGTCAGAATATCTATCTAAACATACCTAGAAGTATGCTAGTGACTCTAAAATCTCAACAAGTTGGAGGTCTTTTTTTTATTATTATTATTTTTTTATGCAAATATATACAAAAGTTTGAAAAATCTAGGCAAAAAGCTAAAAAAACTCTATATGCAAAATACTCCCTCACAGTTAAACTTCACATTGTCCTCAATGTGAAAAACTGAAAATTCTGAATTCTGACGTAGCAGCAGATAAAACACAAAAACTGTACAAATTGGTAAGGCATTTGGAAAAACACCATTTCATAAAAGTTGTTCGCCTAGGCCTTTTCTACAAAGTGTCAAAAGGGCACAGTGTTTCGACAAACGGTCTGACAGTTATGGTCTTTGGAATGAACTATGAAAATATATTTTGGACTCTACGAAATTTAATATGGGGATGAAAATATGATACGAAAATAATAAAAACTGAAAATAAAAGGGATTAAGATACAAAACCTATAGGTTTCCTCCCATTGGCGCTTGGTTTAACGTCGTCAGCCCGATTGTAGACTCTTTGGCTACTCCTTAGCCTGCGTCTATGGAATTAGCATGGACATACAAATGAACACCGCTAGGATACCGCATTGCTCCAAAAATATCGAAGCGAATCTTTCCATCATCAAATTCCATAGTGAGCGTTCCTTTGTCAACATCAATAACGGTTTTTGCCGTTTTCATGAAAGGCCTCCCCAATAGCAATGGTATAGATGCATCAGACCCACTATCCATTTTCAATACACAGAAATCAGCTAGAAATACAAGTTGATTCACCTGCACAAGCACATATTCAATAATACCTCTAGGGTAAACATTAAAACGATCAGCTAGTTCAAGAACAATACGGGTTTCTTTCAAAGGACATAAATTCAAAGACTCATAAATAGATGCGGGCATAACATTAACCGATGCTCCTAAATCAAGCATGGCTTTTCCAAACCTTTTATTATCAATCACAACAGGTATATTGAATCTACTGGGATCCTTGCATTTAGGTGAAAGTTTCTTTTGGAGGATAGCAAAAACGTTTTTCCCCGCACTCATCACCTCATTACCGGTTAATCGTTTCTTTTTTGGTGCATAGGTCTTTCAAAACTCTTGCGTACTTAGGAACCTACCTAATTGCATCTATCAGCGGGATATTCACATGAATCTTTTTGAGTACATCTAAAATATTTTTATCTTGTTCCAAATTTTTGTTAGCAAACCTTCCAGGAAACGGTAAAGGAGAAACATAAGTTGAAACAAGAGGTTTAGAGTTTGTTTTAGGTACCTCATCGGTTTGGGAAGAGTTAGTAATCTCTTTCTCCAAAACCGACCCCTTGGGGTATTTGATTTTATCAACATCTTCTAGTTGCACAGTTCGTGTACCACTTATCAATGGCATTAACAGTTTCTCTAGGATTAATAGGTTGAGAAGGGAGTTTCCTACTATTCTGCGTTTCCAAAAGGTTCAAACGACCTGCCATGGTGCTCATTTGTGTCTGCAACTCCTTGATTGCACCATCAGTCGTTTGTTGATTCTTTTGAACCATTTCGGTTAGATTCTTCATCATAGAAAGCATCTCTGATGATTCTAAGTTCTGCGTTGGTTGTGGTTGTTGTTGGAAACCACTAGGGCGATTAAAAACCGGCCCTGGAGCTGCTGCTTGCATATTCACATAGCTGAAATTGAGGTGATATCTCCATCCTAGATTGTAAGTGTTAGAATAAGGATCATACCGTTGCCTTTGTTGATTTGGGAAAATAACATTCACTTGTTTAGCTTCTTCCTCATAAGAGAGAATGATTACTGCGTCCATTTGTTGCATCGTGTTCTCCATATTACCAGTCCTATGTTATAAGTGCGGTGAAGAAGTAACCTCATTAACCCTTCGACTCATTGACATACCTCTTGTGTTGAATTGCTGCGTGTTTGCAGCCATATTCTCGATCAATTATGTCGCTTCGTCAATGGTTTTGTTTCTCAAAGCACCACCACTAGCTGCATCGATAAGATTTCTCTCGGATTGGAGCAAACCATCGTAAAAATATTGCACTATGAGTTGCTTAGAGATTTGATGATGTGAGTTGATACGTATGATCTTTATACCTTGGTAGCTATAACTATAAAGGCGGAATTCAGAATAATAATAGACAAGAAACTTATAAAACAACACATAAGTATTAATTTGAAAAAAATATCTTCTCTAGATTATGAACAAGAAAACAATTACAATTCTCTCTTTGTTACGCTCACAATCTCTCTAAACAATGGACCAACCTTAAATTGTTTGCTAGCTTGCACAAGTATTGTTCCAAGCTTCTCCTAGGTTTTCTGTTCATAGTATTTGTTTCCTTAGCTGTTAGCCAAAGCCTTTTATTTATAGCCTTCATCGTACTCAGCCGACCAAGGACTTCTATTAGGAATATATTTCCTAAACTAAGAGTATTTGAAAAAGCGGGGGTCTAACAACACCACCCAATATTTCGCTTAGCAATCTGTATGGACAAACTCTGAAACACTTTTTAGAGAATCAACTAGACAGTCAGACTCAATCTAGGCAAAAATATCTCAAGGAGTTAATATCTCAATCTCTCGATTTAATCTTCCTCAAGCAAACTGTGAGTCTAAATTAAAGAGAGATAACTTGGATGGTACCAAAGACCAATATCCAAGGATCAATCAATATCAATCAACAACCGTTAGGTCGGACTCTCTAATTGATTGATATAACGCACAACCTGTATTATTTCACTTATAAAGATAAAACAATATAATGCGGAAATTTAAATAACACAAACACCATAAATTTTGTTAACGGGGAAACCGCAAATGCAGAAAAACCCCGGGACCTAGTCCAGATTAAACACACACTGTATTAAGCCGCTACAAACACTATCCTACTCCAAGCTAACTTCGGACTGGATTGTAGTTGAACCCCAATCAATCTCCCACTGATCCAAAGTACAGTTATGCTCCTACGCCTCTGATCCCAGCAGGATACTGCGCACTTGATTCCCTTAGTTGATCTCACCCACAACTAAGAGTTGCTATGATCCAAAATCGCAGGCTTTAACAATAAACAAATTTGTCTCCCATGGACAAGTCTATAAAAGGATCAATTTGTCTCCCACAGATAAACTCTAAAGTTTTTGTTCCGTCTTTTGATAATAATCAAGGTGAACAGGAACCAACTGATAATCCGACCTTATATTCCCGAAGAACATCCTAGATTAATCAATCACCTCACAACAATCTTAATCGTATGGTAGCGAAACAAGATGTTGTGGAATCACAAACGATGAGACGAAGGTGTTTGTGATTACTTTTTATATCTTGCCTATCGGAGATATCAAATATCAAGCCAATCAATATGATTGTACTCGTACGATAGAAGATGCAAGATCAGATCACACAACTATGATAAAAGTATTATCGGTCTGGCTTCACAATCCCAATGAAGTCTTTACGTCGTTTAACCCGGTTTGAGAAAAGAAAACCAGAGGGTTAAAGGAGAATCGACTCTAGTATGCAAACTAGTATCACACATAAGGTGTGGGAATTATTTTTCACAATACTAGATGTCTCCTATATATAGTCTTTCAAATCAGGGTTTTTCCTTGGTTACAAAGCAAACAATATCCGCCGTTAGATGAAAACCTGATTTAAATTCAAGCTAATATTTCTCAACTGTTAGATCAAAAACTTAGCTTGTTATACACACTTGAACTACACGCCTCTAGGTTTGTTAACCGTACCCAAACGTGTGTATTGTTGGTTCAATAATAGTTAACCAAAAGGTTAACCATATGATCATTTCATATCAACCATGTTCTTCTTCACCATAACTAGTTCAAGTGACTCAGATGAACTAGTTAAGAGAGTTGTTCAATTACAAGGAAATATCATGTACTACACAAGACACAATTGAAGCAAAGATGATTTGATTCACTCGAATCGGTTCATGAACTTTTATATCCACGGTTTGCAAACTGCATTCCTTAGTCTTTATAAGTTTAAGTTCAGAAATCATCTTCAGATATATAACCTTTCTCAAGTTCGCAGACTAGGTTCGCGGACATAAGCAAACGGTAGAGTTTATAAACTCTAGCAGAAAATCTCGGCAAAGACTTTCCGCTGGTTCGCGGACGCAGCTAGTTCGTCAACTCAAGCAGAAATTCTCGGGATGAGAAGTTCGGAAGTTCGCGGACTTGGCTCACGTCATTCTCCGGTTTCTCTTTATCAACAAAGTTCGCAAATTTTGTTTCAAGGAATAAGACTTATACATAAATGTGTTTCCACAACAATGTTTATGTCCACCATTGGTTATGTAATCTAAACTCTCATTTCAATCATTGAAACATTATTAGAGGACGTTATACAGTTGTTACACAATTTCTCGTCAAAGCAATTTTCAAAGTGATTGAAACATATCATGACTTTCGTCACTAGGTAAAGATAAACTAGATCGAAGCGAAAAGCTTACCAACACATATTTCAAGATATAGATAGGCGAGGTATACTCGGCTCGAAATACCAAATATGTATAATCCAAGTCTATATATATAGCATACGACTTCTTGTCTCAAAGAGTAGGATATCGAGTAGATATACTTTTGAGTGACAGATAAGTTCAAGTCTTCACATACCTTTTTGTCGAGAAGTTCCACCGGTTCCTCGAGTAGTTCTTCTTCTTGTATGATGAATCGCCATGAAGTCCTTGAGCTCAACTACACTTTTCTATCCTAGTCCGAGACTTAGGTATAATAGACTAGAAATCAAGACTTATAGTTTTGATCACTAACATTGACAAACATGCTTGAGATAGCAACGCATGCGAGGTCAACCGAGCAATGCTCTAACAATCTCCCTCTTTGTCAATTTTAGTGACAAAACTATCAATACATATGGAATACAAAAAAGATAAAGAAACTTTAGTGGCTCCTATTCCAGATGTCTAATCTTCAACATTCCTCGAAATCTTCATCACTTCCAAGTATTCCAATGATCCCAAAGGTTGTAAGTTTAGCATCGCCGTTGTTGAAGATCCGTAGCTATAACAATGAGAAAGCATCGGTCTCGATCATTGTTATATAGTGTCATAGTATTATTACACAGTGTCAAATTCCAATTGTATCACAACTTCAACAATAATACTATGGTGATATGTATCACTCCCCCTTAGTCAATACTCCATCTCACATGGAAACCACTCCCCCTTACACAATGATCCGAAAACCATATGTATTTGTAGTGTGAACTACATATTAATTCACCCCTTTTTGTCAATAAAATTGGCAAAGGTACAAGAACGGGATCATAATGAAATTTCCGTAAGAGACATTTCATGACCAAAAGAAGAAAACTCACCAACTTAATTTGGATGCAATCATATAACCGAAGCTAATAGCATTCATCAAGGAGTCTAAAGATACAAGATAACCCCTCTAATATTCCAGCCGCATTCCCCACAAATATATGACAATTAAGCACAAGTTCAAAAGAACTCTCCCCCATTTGATGTCATTCCCGAAAGAACAACAAGAGCGACCTTAATTTCAAAAGAAAAGAAGGATTTTATTGGACACCAAAAACCATGAGAATGATTTCCTATATCCAAAAACTCAATAAAATTAATCACAAGTAAACCCATGATTAATTTAATCGGAATACGCAATCAAATTAAACACACAAGGTAATCAACTTACTTGATTATTCTCAACATAAGAAAACTTACGGAACATATGACTAACATAACCATTAGACAATGATTAGGATAGTCGTTCATATACTCAACATAAAGGCCTATGGAATATATGAATACTCAACTAGACTAATTACAAGAGAACCCATAATTAATCTAATTGGAATACACAATCAAACTAATCACGAAAGTAATCAATTTAATTGTCAATTGTTTTGCTCGACATAAGAGAACTTATGGAGCAATAACTAAATAACCAAACAAGATGATTAATTTAGTTCAAAATGCTCGACATAACATACCTCACGGAACAACCAACAAAGCCAATCATAAATAATCAACTTCGTTGTATCGTGCTCAACATAAGACACATTACGGAGCCTCACAGTAATACATAGGATATGGATCAATAAAAATCTTTACTGTGGAATACACAAGGATTCATTCTATCTTCCATCATTATATTCATAACAACATTAATATACATAATCCTTGAAAACAAAAGATTTTAACCTATCTTCCATCAAAGAATTGACAATATAGGCTTAACTTTTGTATTTGTCAAAAGTATATTCATCCTTTAATCAATAGTGAATACCAATTCATGGACGACTTTACTTTTGACAATATATGGGACCTTCAAGTTCACGGACGCAACCATACATATCCCATAACAAAGTGCAATATAACAAATCACAAAGATTAATACTGCAAAAACATTATCCTCCAAATATTTTTTAGAATTTTAAACCAAAAACCTAAAAAAAAGAAACAAGAAGATGAAAAAATAATAGCTATGTGTAGTCACAATCATTGCTATTCAAGCACTAGTTATTCTTCCAACTAAGCCAAAAAGAAGACATTAGGCAACAATCTAAAGAAAAAACAGACTCCATTGCTATGCTCGAACACGAACTAAGATCATATGGACGGTTCAGGATCCTCACGAGTCATAGGGTCTTTGAGCTTGTGATCAAAAGATACCAATGTATCATCGGAGAGATGATTCTCTTTGCGAAGATCATTGATTTGATGTTTTATGAGACCAAGGTCAGAGACAACCTTTTCTAACTCAGTTTTCAATTTATCAAGACCTTTTAGAGTACCAACGAGCTGTTGTTTTGCTTCCCCAAAGTACTTAAGAAAGTTACGAACAACTTCAGCAGAAATCATATCATCCTTCTCAGCATCTTCATGATCATAGGCAAAGAAACATGAAGCATTAGGATGACCTTCATCTACAATTGTTCTCTTCCTCTTAAATTCAACAACAGTCTCTTTGTCAAGGAATCATTTTGCAAAACCACCGTAGCAAGATGAGGAGGAAGATATTCTTGAAAAACCCAAAACCAACCTGGAGTACACGTGAGTGACTTGTAACCACGAGGTCGGATATTTATTCTTGGGGAAGATATTATAGGGTTTCTTAGAACTGTTGACTCGGGTCAGAACAGGTATCCGTTAGAGTACAACATTACGCAAAAGAATAAAACAAACAAAGCACAAAAAATACGTATGCAAAAATGTTTGTGATTGATACTCCAGCTAAAGACGATAAGAAAATAGTTTAGAGAACCAGAAAACACTTTGCCATCAAGTATACCTGACAATATCTCACTCAACCAGGATTTTTGTGAATGAGATTCCACCTTGTGATTAATTAGCACAAGTATGAACCTTTAGCTCATCAAACGACCATAGATTATGGTTGACTCTTTTTTTCAAAAGTCTTGAGGAAAAACAATTATGATGTGAAAATTTATCATAAAATTTGCTATCATAAAAATAAGATGCATAGTTTTTATTTTTACCTGAAGTAGCTTGACCAGGGCAATTTGACAACCTGTTAATTATCTCTTTATAACCTTCAATTATCATTTTTAGATTGTCTTCGCCATCTTTGCTTTTTTCTTGTGGTTCCCTTTTTACATCGAGAACAACATCATTTCCCTTTTTATCATAAGAAGATTTATGAACTCTTCTTTGATGAAATGATTTAGGAAGACTGTCTCTCCTTTGAACATTTGAGGAACATCTTGAACTGACCTTCCTGGTATAGAGCACAGGGAGAGTACTAAAACCAATTGGTTTAGACATGCGAATGTCAGTTACACCTTCAAGAATCAAATCTAAGGTGTGTTGAAGACGGTCAATAGATTTGTCATTAAACCTGGATTTTCTCTCTCGTTCATCATGTCCTTTTGAATTACAAAAGAGACATACTTTCTGATCAAAGAAGTGATCAGGAGAAATAGTTTTACAACCATTGTTAGGATACTTCTTCCTTCCATGTGGTGTAGAGATTCCTTGATTAGAGGAAGACACAATCACATCATTTCTTACATGAAGGGATTCTGATATTACTTCTGGTTTAGGAACGTTTTCAGTCGTAGCAGAAGTACTTGGTACATTAGACTGCTTAGAGCATCCTTGAATAGAGAGTTTACTCAAGCGATGTTCAATTTCCAATGCATCCTTTTTCAGGATAGCCTCAAGAGTCATACGTGAAGAATGATCTTCAGTATTTTCCTTGAATTTGCAGTCTCTTATTATACCAAGAAGAAAATCGACATGGTGTTTCAACCGATTAAATATATCAGCTTGGATTCTAACAAGATTTAGAATCAATTCACTCTATTCAGCTGTTTCTCGTTCATTAACAGAGAAGGTCTCTTTTGAAGGGTAATCGGAATCACACATGTCAGTGTTCGTCTGTCTCGTTAGAACACAAGGTTCGTCTATATTCGAGATTGAAGTATCTTTCTCTTTATTAGACTTAGACGAGACAGAGCTTTTATTTCTGATGTTGCATTTATCAGAGATACTATTCATGTCCATAGAATCAAATCGCTACAAACACATACTTGTTAGGTCTTGAACGTGTTTGCCTGCTCTGATACCAATTGAAAAAGCGGGGGTCTAACAACACCATCCAATATTTTGATTAGCAATCTGTATGGACAAACTCCGAAACACTTTCTAGAGAATCAACTAGACAGTCATACTCAATCTAGGTAAAAATATCTCAAGGATTTAATATCTCAATCTCTCGATTTAATCTTACTCAGGCAAACTGCAAGTCTCAATTAAAGAGAGATAACTTGGATGGTACCAAAGACCAATATCCAAGGATCAATCAATATCAATAAAAAACCGTTAGGTCGGACTCTCCAATTGATTGATCTAACGCACAACCTGTATTATTTAAATCATAAAGATAAAACAATATAATGCGTAAATTGAAATAACACAAACACCAGAAATTTTGTTAACGAGGAAACCGCATATGCATAAAAACCCAGGGACCTAGTCCAGATTGAACACACACTGTATTAAGCCGCTACAAACACTATCCTACTCCAAGCTAACTTCGGACTGGACTGTAGTTGAACCCCAATCAATCTCTGGCTGATCCAAGGTACATTTATGCTCCTACGCCTCTGATCCCAGCAGGATACCGCGCACTTGATTCCCTTAGATGATCTCACCCACAACTAAGAGTTTCTACGATCCAAAATCGCAGGCTTTAACAATAAACAAATCTGTCTCCCACAGACAAGTCTATCAAAGGATCAATCTGTCTCCCACAGATAAACCCTAAAGTTTTTGTTCCGTCTTTTGATATAATCAAGGTGAACATGAACCAATTGATAATCCGGTCTTATATTCCCTAAGAACAACCTAGATTAATCAATCACCTCACAATAATCTTAATCGTATGGTAGCGAAACAAGATGTTGTGGAATCACAAACGATGAGACGAAGGTGTTTGTGATTACTTTTTATATCTTGCCTACCGGAGATATCAAATCTCAAGCCAATCAATATGATTGTACTCGTACGATAGAAGATTCAAGATCAGATCACACAACTACGATAAAAGTAGTATCGGTCTGGCTTCACAATCCCAATGAAGTATTTAAGTCGTTTAACACGGTTTGAGAAAAGAAAACCAGAGGGTTAAAGGAGAATTGACTCTAGTATACAAACTAGTATCACACGTAAGGTGTGGGGATTAGTTTTGCACAATACTAGATGTCTCCCATATATAGTCTTTCAAATCAATGGTTACAAAGTAAACAATATCCACCGTTAGATGAAAACCTGATTTAGATTCAAGCTAATATTTCTCAACCGTTAGATCGAAAACTTATCTTGTTATACACACTTAAACTGCACGCCTCTAGGTTTATTAGTCGTACCCAAACATGTGTATTGTTGGTTCAATAATAGTCAACCAAAAGGTTAGCCATATGAGCATTTCATATCAACCATGTTCTTCTTCAGCATAACTAGTTCAAATGACTCAGATGAACTAGTTAAGAGAGTTGTTCAATTGCAAGGAAATCTCATGTACTACACAAGACACAATTGAAGCAAAGATGATTTGATTCACTCGAAGCGGTTCATGATCTTTTATAGCCACAGTTTGCAAACTGCATTCTTAGTCTTTATAAGTTTAAGTTCAGAAATCATCTTCAGATATATAACCTTTCTCAAGTTCGCAGACTAGTTTCGCGGACTTAAGCAACCGGTAGAGTTTACAAACTCCGGCAGAAAATCTCGGCAAAGACTTTCCTCCAGTTCGCGGACTGGGTTTGCGGACGCAGCTAGTTCGTCAACTCCAGCAGAATTTCTTGGGATGAGAAGTTCGGTAGTTCGTGGACTGAGTTCGCGGACTTGGCTCATGCCATTCTCCGGTTTCTCTTGATCAAAAAAGTTCGCAAACTTTGGTTCAAGGAATATGACTTATACATAAATGTGTTTCCACAACAATGTTTATGTCCACCATTGGTTATGTAATCTAAACTCTCATTTCAATCATTGAAACATTCTTAGAGGACATTATGTAGTTGTTACACCATTTCTCGTCAAAGCAATTTTCAACGTGATTGAAACATATGATGACTTTCGTCAGTAGGTAAAGATAAACTTGATCGAAGCGAAAAGCTTGCCAACACATTTTTCGAGATGTAGATAGGCGCGTTATACTCGGCTCGAAATACCAAATGTGTATAATCCAAGTATATATATATAGCATACGACTTCTTGTCTCAAAGAGTAGGAGATAGAGTAGATATACTTTTGAGTGACAGATAAGTTCAAGTCTTCACATACCTTTTTGTCGAGAAGTTTCACTAGTTCCTTGAGTAGTTCTTCTTCTTGTATGATAAATCGCCATGAAGTCCTTGAGCTCAACTACACTTTTTTATCATATTCCGAGGCTTAGCTATAATAGACTAGAAATCATGACTTATAGTTTTGATCACTAACATTAACAAACATGCTTGAGATAGCAACGCATGCGAGGTCGATCGAGCAATGCTTTAACAGTATTTCCTAAAACAAAACTCTTCCCTAACTAGGAATTATTCCTAAACAAGGATTCCTGCCTAGAATAGGATTCTTCCCTTAACTTAGCTTGAGGTAAACTAAGTTCCCTAAAAGAGTACGGATACACCTGTATCATGGGTCCCCCTTTTAAGAACTTGAACTCCCGTGAGAGTTAAAAATGAAGGTTAGAGAACTCGAGAGTCCTTTTTTCCTTGTTAAACCACTTGTCCTTTCTAGGAACTTGACCTTTACATCCAATTAGAAAAGCTTCTTTCTCTCATTGTCGTGTTTTAGTCACTCTTCGCTCTAATATGCAGTCTTTCTTGAGTGGTTCCTCTCTATTAAACCATAAGTCTTCTACTCTTGGTAAGATCATAGTGTCGTCTCCGAATCATCAAGTAATGGTGGTTCAAAAAACTTCAAGTATTCGGAATTTATAACGAGTACATTCCTAGATAAGGTGGCAGATCTAGAAGAAGGGCATTGTCACTAATCTGGTCGAGAATACAAAACGGTCCATACCTCAATGGCTTCAACTTCTTACCTTCCCCCTTCAGTCGTTCCTTACCTAACTTTAACCATACCAAGTCACCAACACCGAAATTACAAGACACGAGATGCTTGTCATGTTTTGCTTTGTATCTGGCTTGTGACTTCTTTAATTGTGCTTCAACAGTTGCATAAATCTGAGATATCTTCTCCAAGAATTTTTGTGCCTTTTGTCGTTCACTTCCTTCGTTTCCCCCCATTGAGGTATCACTAAGAAATACTAGATCGAAAGGGCTAGGTGGTAAGTAACCATAGCACGTCTCGAAAGGAGATTTTCCCGAAGAACTATAAACTGCTCTATTGAAAGCAAACTGTAGATATGGTAAACTCTCATCCCAAGTTTTAGGATGCTTAGAATTATATCCCCTTAACATGTGAACCATAGTCCTGTTGACCACTTCTGTTTGTCCGTCTGTTTGTGGATGAAAAGTTGTATTCTTCTTCAACTAATGTCTGGATATAACACAATATGCGTACCCGGTATGAGAACTGTGAAGTGCTTGTCCACACTCATGAACTCAGGTTCGTTTGCGAACTCTGTTTGCAAACTAAAGTCCCTGGATTTTAATTATTTAAGGTATGTGAACTCGGTTTGCAAACCATGGCATTATGTTCACGAATTGGTTCTTGTATACGTACCCTGTACACTTACAAACCAAGACGAATATGTTTCAAATGGTTCCTATATATTTCTATGAGATAGTGAACATTTGAACAACTCTCTTATAACACATTTAGATACATTAGGTTATCTATCAGAATTAGTTGATTATCAGATTGAGTCTAGAAGTATTAATATGAATATAACCAAGCTAAAAGTGTTCATATGGCTAACTTTGGTTAACTGTTATTGAGCCAACTTGTTATACACGTTTAGGTACGGTTCATCCATATCTGAATATAAGCATATTTCATTTGTGTGTATCAAACTAAACCATTTAACGGTGGAGATTGATTGTTTATTTTCAAGCAAACTTAGCTTGAACCATAAGTCAGGTGTTCATCTAACTGTGAACATTAATTGCTTTGTTAATAAGCTATCTTAGCTTTGATTGTAAGCAACCATGATTTGAAAGACTATATAAGGAGAAGCTCTAGCATCTGGGAAACCTAATCCCGACAGTTTCGTGTGCCTTAGTTGCAAACTAGAGTCCATTATCTCTCAACCTAGGTTTCAAGTTCTTCTAAAAACCATTACTAGGTTTAACGACTTAAAGACTTCGCTTGGGATTCGTGAAGCCAGGTCTAACTATTTTCTTTGTAGTTGCGTATCCTGATCTTAATTTTTCTATCTTATTGAGTTTAATCTTCTCTAAGATATTCTCGAGAGTTATCTCCGACAGGTAAGATATGAAAGGCTGCTTTTCGGGAGATATATGACTGAATTATTAGTTGAGTTTCATGTTCACCTTGATCTTTATCTTAAGACGAAAACAACAAATATAATAGACTTATCTGTGAGAGACATATTTGTTTATGAGTCTTCGGCTTTGGGTCGTAACACATTCTAGGCTGTAAAGGACGTCAACTAGGGGAATCAAGTGCGCAGAGTCTTGCGAGATTCAAGATGTGTAAGGAACGCGACTGTACCTTAATCGGTATGAGACTTGGTTAGGGATAAACTACATTCTAGACTGAAGTTAACTTGTAGTAGGCTAGAGTCTGTAGAAGCTTAATACAGTATGGTGTTCAAGTCTGGACTAGGTCCCGGGGTTTTTATGCATATGTGGTTTCATCGTTAACAAAATTTCTGGTGCCAGTGTTATATCTTTTCCGCATTATATTTTCTCTATATAACTGAAATATCACAGGTTGTGCGTTGTGCAATCACAATTATTAAATCCGGTCTTGTTTATTGGATAAAACTTGATTGACACTCGGACATTGATCTTTGGTACCATCCGAGTTATTCTTATAACAATAAGGTTCATGGATTTCTATCAGTTTGATTTACTGATTGTGTTGAGAAAGAGATAAAGCTCTTTGATATATTTTTGATTGAGTTTCATTAAGTTGATACTCTCGGAATTATAATGGAATTTAGTCCATATAGATTGTCGAACGAAAAAGTTGGGTGCGGTTGTTCTACCCCCTGCATTTTCAATTGGTATCAGAGCAGGCAAACACACTATGACCTCATAAGTCTGTGTTTATGGAAATCTGACTATATGGACAGTAGTGTTATCTCAATAAATTTACCTTCAGTCTTCGATGGATCAAATACTTATCGTGGAAAATTGATATGCATGCTTTTCTGCAAGCTCGTGATTTTCAATCATGGGTTCGTGTTGTAAATGGCGATAACCCTCCAACAGTTACAATATACGGTATAACTGTTGCAAAGGACATTGGAAGATATAGTGAATCCGATGCTGATGCTGCAAAGCAAAACTCAGACGGGTTAAACGCTATTATCCGTGCCATTACCCGATATCTTCAGCACCATGTGACCATGTGCACTAAGTCTAAAGATGTTTGAGCTATCTTAGCAACCGTATTTGAAGGGGAATACCTCTGATAAAGAATCTAGGCTTCAAAACCTAAATTCTGATTGGGAAAACCTTCTTAATTCGTTTGATGAGCTTAATCACAAAATGTCTGATATTGTTAAATGCATCATTTGCAATGGGTAAGACTATTCCTGAAAAGGATATTGTGATGAAAATTCTTCGATCTCTACCAGCTAGATACGATTCTAAGAAACATGTCATCGTTGAAGGAAAAAACCTTGAAACACTTTCCAGAATTACTCTTGTTGGAAAGTAAAGATCTTTGATCATGAACGTCTATGCAAAGCTGGAAAGGATATTGTGCTCAAAACACAAAAGAACATTGGTTTACTTGATAAAAGTAAAAGTGTTGGAAATCCTGTGAATGATCCGATCGATACTGAATCATCAGATGAAGATCTTGACAACTCAGTTTCTCTGATCAAAAGACAGTTTAGACATCTTCTTTTGAAGAGAAGTAAACGATTCACTAGTGTGGATGGGGAAAAACGATTTGCTGGTTTTTTAGAAAAATGAAGAATCGAGCGTACGATCGAGATTCCTCAACCGAGCAAACTGTGGAACCTCACACAGATGCACTGCAAAGGGAGTGCTTAGATTCGAGAGATCAATCTGTAGGACTCTAGCCTAAACCAAGACAATGGTCGTTCCAGAGTCAATTCGGTCACAAAGAGAGAGATGGGTTGATCTGTAGGAGGGAAGCTGAGAATTTTATGGGATCAATGATGATCAAGGATTGTGGATGTGTTGAAGGTTTTTGCAAATTGATAAACTGTTGAAGTTGAGTTCTGTGAATAAGTTTCTGATCGAGTTTGTGTAGACGAATATCGATGATGATAATGTTGTTGTTTTCCTCGATTTTGGACTTATTTATATTGCCATAATGATGAACACACTGATCCCTGTAAGTATGATGGTTTCTTGAGTGAAAGAGTGGGAAAGTGGAAGATCGTGGTGAAACCAGTTCCAGGTCGTGCGGAGACTTGGTTAACCGTTTACCCACTACTTTGCTAATTCCTTCAACCTTTGCACGACTTACTCACGTTTCTCATTGTGGATGAATCCACGTGCCGTAGACCGCCAGACCAAAATCCTAATTGATATCCCCCATGTGTGATTGATGTCTCACGAATCGTGGAGTCTGCATGACATACGTGGATTAATTAGTCAGTTGTTGACTGATTAGACAATGAGTCTAGGTTTTGTTGAATCAAGCATTAGTGATGAATGCTCAATGATTCATGGATTGAACATGTCTGTTAAGACTGGTTTGGATGATATTGACATTGCACGTACTAGCAATATTGTAAATTCAGTGATGAATTACTGATCAATATTTTAGCGACTGAGCAAGTTGCTCAATTTGACGAATTACTGAATATTGATAGCTGGATCAATAGTCGAGCAATTGAGCAAGTATTGTGAATTACTGAATATTGATAGTTGGGAAATTGAGCAAGTATTGCTCGATTCAACGAATTGTTGAATACTGATAGATCAATATTAGAGCAATTGAGCAAGTATTACTCAATTCGACGGATTACTGATAAATTACTGAATATTGATAGTTGGATCAATTTTTTGACCGCCTGAGCAAGTATTGCTCAATTCGATGAATTATTTATTTATTGGTGCGTGACCCAATAAAATATTAATTAAAATATTGGTAGACTACCGAATATTATATAATTAATCCAAATGTTGATTGATGAATCAACATAAATTTTTTAGTGTTTTGAACTTGCTCAGAATGATGATTTGTTGAGCGTTTGTTCGAAACCCTATTTTTTGATCAATTGTTCATTAATTGATGAATTGCTGAAAATAGGTCACTGAGTGAGAGAGGACCGATCACATGGAATTATGGACGTCCATGTGATGCCAAATTACTCGAATGAGCGTGCATAAGGGTACTGGGTTAACCAGTTGGTGAAAGAATGACGATTGAATGTCGATTTCGTCCATAGTGCTCGATTGAGCATTTGGTGACAAAACCTAATTATGAAAAGGTGAGGGATCGACCAAGATAGCGTGAGACCGTCCCTTGGTGGTCTTGGTACAACTGATGGGCGTTTGCACAAACCCCGAGTTGGTCGTGAAGAGTTTGGACCCAATATAAGCGATTGCACAAATTAGGTCAAAAGTGTGAAAACGTGTGGGACCGGCTCATTGCAAGCCTTAGAGCCGCCCTTGGTCGGTCAAGGGAGCATGCTCGTCTCACCATAATGCACGCGTCTCAGTCCTGAGAGTTTCGGCATTTTTTGATGTGCGTTTGAGCAATATCTTAGATTTTCAGAAGAGTTCGATCTTGGACTGAAATTCTCGATTTTGATCGAATGAGCAAGTATTCCCATTTGACCAATATTTTATGAATATTAAAATAATAATATTTTAATATATTTTCGTGAGTATCCTAGTCGGTCATGTGACCATGTTGACTTTGGGCCTTTTTGTGGTTTGCGCAATATTTGAGAAAATGTGGAGAAACCATGATTTTTGCTGAAACAGGGAAGTTTCATGAGATGAGAGAAATAACAATTTATGAAAGATTAGGGATTTCAAGGTGTGGGACCACGGCTAAGGTATGGCCGACCTGCTAAGTTGCCCAGTCACGCAACACCTTTCCCTGTTTTATATTATTATTTTTCATGAATCCACGAAAATATGGAGAAACCATGAGTTTTGCTCAAAAAAAGAAAGTTGTTAGAATGGATGAGTCTTCATGAGTTTATGAACATAACTGTAAGGACCCTCAAGCTCTTCAACGCTATTAGACTAGTCAAGAGACGATTTAACCGCTAATTACTCGATTAGTGTAACTCGAACGTTAGTTATTAGAAAGTAATTTAACAACGTTCTAGATACGAAACTAATATCATTGAATAGGTATCTAAAAGTTATGCGAAGTGGACTACTCGAACCTGTCAATAGGATACTGGACGAAGAAAATATCATTGGATAAATATGAAACAGACCTGGCTGCCCTTAACATTTGGGTGTGTGCCTTTATCATGGGTCGTTGGTCTTGTCACCAGATACGTGTCGAGGAGAAATCAGTTTCTCTTATTCTTTCTTCTTTATCTTCTTCTTTCTAGTTCTTCTTCATTCGTCTTCTTGTGTCTCCCTCTCTTTTCTTCTGTTCTATTTCTACAGAGTGTTTGTGAGTTGCGTGTGATGATATCGAAGTAAATCAGATGAAGAAGAGATGTATTAGGAAGTAACTGTTGGTGGCGGTGTTGTTGTTGTTTGAGATCGAGAGAAGAAGAAGTGGATGCTGTTGTAAATAGAATTAGGGCTGGCATGATGATTGAGAGGTGAAATAGGTTGCTGTTAGATGAGGAACATAAGGGTTGTAGTCGAATTTAAGTTATGAAGTAGATTCCGTGAAGAATCGAAGGGTTAGGGTTTCTGCAAATTGAATTGAAATTCAATTTAGGGTCTTATGAAATTAAACTCAGAGAAGATGAATTTGAGGTCTAAGGGGGATGATTGAATATGGGTATTGTGTTAATTTAACAGTTGAGGTGATGATTTGATAAATCAGAGAATTAGGGTTTGTGTTTGTTCTTCCAAAAATTAAGAATTAGGGTTTCAGTGTTTAATTTGGAGTCTACTGTGGGTAGAGGATAGTGATGAAGATCATGTGATGTTGGTAGACAGTATTTGAGTGGATTAAGGTGGAAGTTTCAGGTATATCAAGACTCAGGCAAGAAATAACATTTCAGGGGATGCTGGTTCTTGGGTAAGTTCTTAATTGTCTTAATTGTGTTGTTCGAAGAATGAATCGTCGAATTGTTGAAGTTAAAAGATATTGGAATGAAACTGTATAGTGGTGGTTTAGGTTTATGTTGATTTACAGAGATATGTATTGATTGTGATTAACTGAGTTAAGAGAGTGGATTGCACATGCTGGAATTGCAGATGTAAATAGGGTATATGTAATGACTTACAGTTGAGGAGTATATGTCTGAGATGTAGAAGTTGGAGTTCTGGACTGCAGGTTGTGGATGTAATGTATTTGAGTTACAGGGTATGGTTGTGTTCTGAAGATAAGTGTAGCCATACTCTGATGAAGTTAGAAATATAATTGGTTGTTGTTGATCTGAATTGTTATCTGTGTTGTAGTGAGTTGGTGTTGCAGATGGAACTATAATTGGAGATGGATTGGGACATTGTTTGTGTGTGTGTTGGAATTGAGAAGATTAAGAGAAGCAAGGATGCCGTTTAGTTAGATGTGGAATCTCAGGTTGAATGTATTGGGTTATGATGATGAAGCATAAATGGGTGTTACACTGTTAAGTGTTTGATGTTGATAACATGGGTTGGAAGTGAGTAGAATTGATGGAATTCTGAATTGGGAGTTTAGGCAGAACTCTAGAAATCTTGTGTAATAGTTGTGGTCTACTGGGTTGCTTGGGTTGAGTTGTACCTCTAGATGAAAGCTTGGAACTGCAATTGAAGGTAGGCTTAAATTACAATTGTATTGAATTATAGAATTCAGTTTGAATAGATTAAAATTGAAATGGAATTAGAGTTGCATCTGTGTGAGAAGCTTTGGCCTGAGCAATGGCTCTGGCCTGTGCTTCAGTTTTTGACTTGTGCCATTCAGCCTAGTCAGATTATCTGACTGATTATATTCTAGCTGACTTGGTTAATCTGACAGTCACAGAGTCAATCCTGTGTTGACATAGTGATCCCGGTTTGTTACCTGAGTTGACTCAGTGGACCTTGACCGATTTGATTACACTGGACTTGACCTCGACTATGTGTGGACTGTTAGTTGACCCATTTAACCGTCAATGACCGTTAGTTTGACCCAGTTAGGTCAGGCCTTGTGTAATGGGCCTGTCTAGTGAATCTTGGGCTTAGGACTAATTATCCTAAATTGATGTTTGGACCCTTATGGTTATGGTCCGAATTAGTTTTCGGTTCCTTCTACAAAGTTGTAGATATATTTAAGACTTATTAAATGGACTTAGAACCATTAGATAGACTTGTATAGTTCATGTGTGAGCCTTTTTGGTTAGATTCTTAGAATTTTCGTATGATTAACAGTTAGTTATTAACAATGATCGATTCAAAGGATGAACTAACGGATCGTGGATCTCAAGGTAGGCATGGATTGTCATCAAAAGAGGTGGGAATACTTTTAACTATTTTGAAACCATTGTTTGTTTCTTTTACAAAAGTTTATGTTTAACAAACTCATGCATTGTCTGTTCGTGCATTTCATGCATTGTTTAATTTGTGTTATGATTGTTCTGTTGATTCTTTGAATCTTTCCATGAATTGGAAAGGGCTTGTAATGTTTGTCATAATTATGAATTGTTATGGAAAATGAGAATTTCCACGTGTGGTATATATGATACGCTCCTTCATTTAAATCTACATGAATTCAGCCTTTATGCTTATTAGGTGTGGAACAACCCGACATCAATATAGCTATGTAGGTGTGGAAATACCCGGCATCACTAATATATATTGTTTGAAGAAAGAGTTTGTCCATATACATGTTTGTGCATTTCAAGTGACTTGGTCACTTGTTGATGTTTTGGGAAAACATGAATTGTTTTCCAAATCTTGCTCATGATTTCTTTAAAGTTAAATGTTATTCCTGCTGGGCGCCCCTTCTAGGGATGATGTGCTCACCCTTTCCCACTTTCAGTTTCAGAGACAGATCAGAGTTGCGCAGCGAAAGCTTCGAGGCGTTGATTTCGTTTGTTAGATTACTTCTGCTATGTTTATTATGTTTTATATTTTATTTGCAAACCAGATGACTATTGTATATGTGTCATTTGAGAGGAGTTCTTGTATATATAGCGGGGCTAATTTTGGGTTAAGTTTTGTAGCAGATTTCTTAATTGAATGTTTAGGTAAATGATTTAGATTTTTAGTGCCTCTTTATTAGTTAATCTCTTGGATTAGTCAGCTTCTAGCTTTGGGGCGCTACAATAACAAAATAAGAAAAAATAATGGAGGAAGCATGGGACCGTCCACGGCTAAGGCATGGCAGTCCGGTCGGTGGGCCCGGCCCATGGGCGCTTCTCCTTTATTTTAATGTTTTTATTTTCTCTATCCTATTTTGTGTAGGATTCCTCATTTGTCCATATTTTGGATGCTCGTTCGCGCATTTGGGTGCTCGTTCGTGCATCATTGTTGAGTACACTTGCACCATTTTATGGGGCTTACTCAGTAATAGTCCAGGTGCCCGATTGTTGAGTATTTGTTACTAATTTATGAAATTCAGTGGAGAATGCTTCATGAAATTGAGCAATAAAAGTGAGTAGTTTATTATTATCAATCCATAGGATCGACCATGAATTCGGAATAATAGCAAAATAGTTATTACCATCGCATGAGATCAACCATGGATTCAATCAGGAAATTGGAGTAATAAGATTATCTATTACCATTCCATGAGATCAGCCGTGGATTCGATTATGAAATCGGAGTAATGAGATACAATAGATTATCTTCTAGGAATTCAGTGGTGAATGTCACGGTAGAATTAATCTATCACAAAAGGAATATTAGCCAGTTAAAGCGTCGTACCCGTTATGAAAGGTGCATAGTCAGGAGACAGCGAGTGTTTCCGAACTCCTGAAAGAGTTATTGCTCTCAATCTTACGGAAAACCGCATGGATCTATACACGGTCTGTCTACATAGTCAGGGAACAGTGAGTGTCACCAACGTCCTGAAGGCGTTATTGCTCTCAATCTTACGGAGAACCTCCCAATCGTTCTTCTATGTAGAGGGGGGTCTCTCTCATGTAATTAGGGAACAACGAGTATCACCGACGTCCTAAAGGCGTTAATGCTCTCAATCTTATGGATAACCGCCCAATTATGTTGTTCTACATAGAGGGCACGATGAAATGCGAGGTATCGAACGCTCAGCTAGTGGAGGACTTTCGAAAAAAAATTCACCATGGATCGTAAAAATATGAATCATCACATGCCTGAAAGCCGTGTCAGAAACATGCAGTATCATGATTTTACGATTTTGTCCTTTGTTGAAAATCCACCATCTACAACTAGAGACAAACCCAGATCATAAGTAAAGCCGCGTGATCGTGTTCTTCCTAAAAACAGGGATACTGTCGACACTGATGATGAGGATATGCCACAACGCTTCAAGTGTAAAGGTTTTTGTCATTTTGTTAAAGAATGTCCAAATCGTAGAAAATACACTGGCAACAAGGGTCTTGCTGCAACTCTTGATGTAACGTCTGATCACTAGGATTCTGCAGGGGATGAAAAATCAAGTGTAGCACTCATTGGTGAAAATTTCAATTTTGATAATTGTAACAATACTCATATCAACTTTGACAATTTTACTGATGATAAATCATCGACAGTGTTGGAAGATGTAATGGATTTTTCACTGACTAATGAAAACTCTATCTCTTAAGTTTCAGGTACTCAGATTTGCTTAGCGGCATGTTCTTCCACGGTGTCTGAATCTTCCACCACATTGACATGTCCTTACTGTACTATTAAGGGTCACGAACTCTCTAATTGTTTCAAGTACAAACATAAGGTAAGGTATGCCAATAAACTGCAAAGGAGGGCCAGTCGAGTAGCAAGCAAGCTCAAACTGGTTCTAAAGTCAAATCCATCTGAGGTAGTTGATTTCTATGAGAAATATTAGATCTCTACAAAAAATAATAATAATTAGGTCTAAGCGACATATGAATAGGGATGTTGATAAATCCGTGCAAGAACCCTGTGGTGAACAAATTATTGTTCACCCCGACACAGTCTAACTGTGTTGATAGTGCATCTTGTCTCATGTGCCCGATAAAAAAGAGATAAAAATTATGCACAGTCGGGCTATAGAGTCAGAAACTATTCTAGTTTGCATCTTGAATATTATTACTTGAATTTTCATCTCTTGTATTCACAGTTTTCTATTTTTCAACTAATGGTATTGAAAAGATTTCACCCTATATGAATAAAAGGTTAAATTCGGCCTTTCTACCTTTTAGGGTTATTGTATTAATTGTACGTGAACCTTATTCGGCCTATATATAGGTTCCATATTTCTGCATTCCTATTCCTTCTTCGAAACTCTTTTCATCGAAAGTTGCTAATAGAGCTGTTTTATTTGTGTATCCACAAACTCATAGTTTGGATTTATGGAGACTCCAAGCACTAATTCTTCTTATGGTAAAGATATCCGTATGATTGTAAATTTTTCAATCATGAAGGAAAAAGAGAGATCACATTCCTCTATTTCAACTTTCAAAAGAAAAAAGAAGAATATGAAGAAACCAAGAGCTAACAACTCAAATCTTCAAAAAATTTCTATTTTTCTTGAAGAGTTAAAGCAAACCAGGATGGAGATTCAGGAAATAAAAGCTATTGTACTAAGATCTCTGGGTATTCAAAAGGCCCTAGTTCGACAATAGTCAAAAAGTTTTGTAGGACCTGACTCCTTTCTTCATGAACCTTATGTTCCAATGTCTGTTGACGATAAGGAGTTCGGGGACGACAAAGAATTTTTCAAGAATCTTAATGTCTAGGAAACTTCTTGTAAGAATTTATTCTTATGTTCAAGAAGGGTAACTAGGGTTTGGTATATCATATATTGTGATTACACAAGTTATTTCCAACAATTTTCATCTTGCATGTTTTATATTTATTTATTTAAATTCTAAGTTTTTGGAAGATGAACTTGGAGTATTTAATCTTATTGGTTTTATATATTGCAAATGTCTTATGAGATATTTGCCTTTATTTTATGTATAAATGCTCAAAAGTTAAGTCTATTATGCCTTTATCCATATACAGATAAAAGATGGAATTAACTTTTTGAGATATTCCGCAGTACTGATCTTTCCCTGATCAAGTCTATGTGAAAGTACTATATTTACACCGTTAGTTTTCTTATGTTGAGTGCTTTCGGTTAAATTAATCAAAAATATACTCTTATGATTAGTTTACTCGATGTTTACTGGATACAAATCCATGTGATTTGTTAATATCCAAAGAAATCCTTCTTTTCTCGTAAAAGTAAGGTCGCTCATGTTGTTCTCTTGGGAATGACATCAAATGGCGGAGAGTCTTAAATGAGCTTGTGCTTAATTGTTATATCTTTGTGGGGAGAGGGTTGTGGAATTTGTAGAGGTTAACTTGTATCTTAATAAACTCCTTGATGAACACACTAAGTTTCGACTTTACGAAATCATCTAAGAAAAGTTGATATGCTTCTTTAGTCATGAATTATCTTTTGAGAATTCATAACGATCCTATAGTTTGTGTACCTTTGTCATTTTATATTGGCAAAAAGGGGGAGAATTATTTAGTAGTTCACACTACATACATATGGTTTACGGATCATTATGTAAAGGGGAGATAGGTTCTACCTATTGTGCAAAAGATGGAAGTATTGACTAAAGGGGAGTGATACATATCACCGTAGTACTATTTCAAAGTTGTGATACAATAGGACTTTGATTAACATAATAATATTATGACACTGAATAACAATGATTAATAACATTTATTTTTGTAATGTTATTACTACGGATCTTCAACAACAATGATGTGGAGTTAAACACATTCAGAATCGATGAAGAACTTGAAATTACGAAGAATTCAAGGAAGTTGAAGAGCCAAGGAAATCAAGCATGATGGATCATAAGTTACAAAGTTTATGTATTTTGTAACCCATATGTATTGATATTTTTGTCATCAAAATTGATAAAGGGGGAGATTATTAGAGCACTGCTCGGTCGAACTCGCAAGCGTTTCTATCTCAAGATTGTTTGTCAAGTTTAGTTGATCAAAACTATATTTTGATTTCTAGTCTACTTGTAGCTATGTCTCAGATTGGGATATAAATATGTAGTTGAGTATTAGACTTCACGGTGTTCACCAATTGAAGAAGAAGATCTAATGAAGAGTTTGGAGGAACTTTGACGAAAAAAACGTATGTGGATACTAAAACTTATCTATCACTCAACAGTCTATTCAATTTTATCTTCTAATGAGACTAAGTCGTATAACTTAATATACTTTATGTTATACACATTTGAAATTTCAAGTCGAGTTTATCTCGTTTATATAATTCTCGAAATACGAGTTTAAAGCTTAGAATTCTTCATCATCTACTTGGAAACTTTAGTTATGAACAATTCATTTGTTGGAAACTAAATATTTAGTCAAGATGATCATGTGAAAATTACCTTGAACATCTTACATGATCTGTGTGAGACAATCATTTGATGTTAACTTGGAATGTTTCGTATTGATCAAATAGTGATTTGAAAACTTCTTGAAGCTAGTGGTTACCATTGTCGTTTATAAGGATGTTTCAAATCGATTAATGAGAGTTTTAATACTACTACCAACGTCTGGATACAACACAATATGCGTACCCAGTATGCAAACCGCGAAGTGCTAGTTTGGGTCTGGAACTCTTGTTTGCGAATGAGTTTATTTATAATGGGTCCGGAACTGTGGTTTGCAAACAGTGTGTGCTAACAACAAAACTAGGCAAGGTCTGGCATAGAAGTTAGCGAACTCAGTGGTTAGTAGCTAAAATCGGTAGTATGACAACTTGTTCAAATACTCTGTATATGCAAACTATTGTCTATACTCATGAACTCAGGTTCGTTTGCGAATTAAAGTCCCTGGATTTTAATGCTTTAAGGTTTGCGAACTCAGTTTGCAAACCGTGGCATTATGTTCATGAATTGTTTCTTGTATACGTACTTTGTAAACTTACAAACCAAGCCGAGTTTGTTTCAAATGGTTCATATATATTTCTATGAGATAATGAACATTTGAACAACTCTCTTGTAACACATTTAGATACATTTGGTTATCTATCATAATTAGTTGATTACCAGATTGAGTCTAGAAGTGTTAAGATGAATATAGCTAAGCTAAAAGTGTTCATACGGCTAACTTCGGTTAACTGTTACTGAGTCAACTTGTTATACACGTTTAGGTACGGTTCATCCATATATAAACATAATTATATTCCATTTGTGTGTACCAAGATAAACCATCTAACGGTGGAAATTGATTGCTTATTTTCTAAACAAACTTAGCTTGAGTCTTAAGTCAGGTGTTCATCTAACGTTGAATATTAATTGCTTTGTTAATAAGCTATCTTATCTTTGATTGTAAGCAACCCTGATTTTAAAGACTATATAATGAGAAGCTCTAGCATCTGGGAAACCTAATCCCGACACTTTCGTATGTCCTAGTTGAAAACTAGAGTCGATTATATCTTAACCTAGGTTTCCAGTTCTTCTGAAAACCATTACTAGGTTTAACGACTTAAAGACTTCGCTTGGGATTCGTGAAGCCAGGTCAAACTATTTTCTTAATAGTTGTGTACCCTTATCTTATATTTTCTATCATATTGATTTTAGTATTCTCTACGATTTTCCCGAGAGTTATGTTCAATAGGTAAGATATAAAAAGTAATCACAATATTTTCTTCGTCTCAGACTCTTGTGATTCTGCATTTGCGGTTTCCTCGTTAGCAAAATTTCAGGTGTCAGTGTTATTTCTTTTCCACATTATATTTTATTTATATAATTGAAATATCACAGGTTGTGCGTTGTTTAATCACAGTTATTAAATTCGACCTTGTTTGTTGGATAGAATTTGATTGACACTCGGATATTTATCTTTGGTACCATCCGAGTTATTCTCATAACAATAAGGTTTACAGATTTTTATCTGTTTGATTTACTGATTGTGTTGAGAAAGAGAGAAAGCTTTTTGATATATTTCTTGATTGAGTTTCATTAAGTTGATACTCTCGGAATTGCATTGGAGTTTAGTCCATCATATTGACGGACGAAAAAGTTGGGTGTGGTTGTTGTACCTCAGCGTTCTCAGCAACTGCTCAGACCTATAAGTAAGATCATGAGATGCATTATTTATCATTGTCTATGCAGTCTTAACCGAGAAAAGATCATTATAAGTAGGGGTCCATCTTATAGTATCTTCACCCTTCATAGGCATTTTAATCTTAAACAACACATTCAACAATTCCAAATTCCAAGACCTAGTTTCATGAATAATTAGTTGGTCTACAATTCTAAAAGTCGTTGACCTATACCTCGGAGATACTAATTCATGCCTACCAGGGATCCACCTATCATCCCATATATATAGAGATTCTAGTACCTTCTTTGACTTTCCAACAATAATATTATTTAACTGTCTCTAAGCCTACATATATCCCTTTGCAAACCCATGACCCATGTTTAATGCAAGAATGAAGAGGAGTAATATTTGGGAAGTATTTATGCTTCAAGATCCCAGCACAAAAAGAACCAAAATCATTTAACATTCTCCATGCTAACTTAATAATCAAAGAATTGTTTAAATCATTTGTTTTCTTAATATTCAATCCCCTTGGGACTTTCGACATCGCAATATCATCCCAACCCTTCAGACTAATACCTTTTACATTTGTTTTTAGTTTTGAAAAAATTTCCGTAGAGTATTATCAAACTTATCTGTGAGCTTTTACGTCATAAGAAAAACAACTAGGTGATGAGAGGCCAAAGAACCAAACACGCAGCTTAAGTCAAAACCGTCCAAACGGGTTGGTTTATCTCTTAAAAAAAAATAATATATTAAGAAAAACATTGTACAAAATATTACAGCGGAAACAAATTTTACGAATGATGATGAATATATATATATATTTACTGGATATTTTCTGAACGAATTTAGAAGATATAAGAGGATAAAAGAGAAGAAGAAACACAAGGGAAAAAGAATAATGGAGCAGAAACCGGTAAACAACTAATTATTATTTTTGGTATGCAGATGGACATCTGAGTGCAGAGGAGGTTGAGTGTGAGTGTCTACTACAATCCTTGATTTGGGCAGAGGAACTAGGATTGCAAGCCGTATGTTCTGATCTCGATGCAAGGATAGTAGTGAATGCAGTTAATAAAAATTACAAGATTGCAGCCTGGGAAAACCATGCACTAATTTTAAATATCGTTTTTAGATTTAAAAAACAACCCTTGTGGACATGTAAGTTCATCAAAAAAGAATGTAATAAGCCTGCAGATAAATTAGCAAGGCATGCTAGAGTTTTTAAAGTTTTGAATTGTTGGATTAATCATCCTCCAAGCTTCATTGCTAATGCAGTAATGGAGGATGCAAACATTGTTAGAGGTCTGCTTGATTAATAAAATTTCTTATTTGCATAAAAAAAAAAGACTAATTATTATTTTTGGTTCCTTTTATATATATTTTTGACGATTATGAAAAGCGTGGAGGAACAATTTTAATTCCTTACAAAGGCCAAGATTTTTGTATTGTGAAAACTACAGACAAACCCATTTTTCATATTTTTTCCACTGTGAAACCCACGCCCAAAAATCTTCAGGCGCGCACCCATTTTTGGAGAAAATTTTTCTCACGCACCCATATTTTCCTAAATTATGTCTCGTTTATATTTTTCTTCGTTTTTTTTCTTTTGAGTTTTCAAGCATTCTATTCTCTTCGAGAAGCTGAGAGGTTGATTTCTTTTCGGATCAACTGAAATTCTCTATAGATTTCATTCTAATCGTGTTTCTTTTTCACCCGGAAGGAGCTTTAAAATTTTAGAGGTGATTTTAATGTTTGTTCTTTGTTTTTTTTTTCTTCCTATTTTAGATCTGGTTTCATATTTCAAGCGATTGTTTAGATTCGGATTTAATTCGGAGATTTTATGGTTCTATTTTTCTGGATAACTGGAGACGCGGGTACGTATTTTCCACCTTTTTCTATGATTTGTGTTGGATTCATATGGGATTGATGGAAGTTTGTTTTCTTTAGTGATTCTTCAGGAAACAAGAGGAGGAGGAAGTTTTAAGTGAGCGTTGTTCGTTCCAATGTCATCCTGCAGCAGTTGATTCTGGCGTGTTCTTGAAACTTCAAACTATTGCTTTTCTTTTATTGATAGTTCCGAGTTACTTGTTAAATTTTCAGTTTTTAGTGACCTGTTTTTGTTAAGTAATCCTACAGATGTTTCGTATTTGGTTATCAACAACGGTTTACTCATGGTTTTATGACTGGCATCATCAACTGACTTTTTGTTTGATTGCGAAACAAGCCAAAATTTTCATTTTAACGTTGTACCTCTGAAATCTAGAACGAGAGCCAATTTGATTTGATTTTTGTGAGTTCTGAACTTTGATTATCTGTCTTTTGTTAGTTCTTCTGATTATTATACTTATCTTTTCTGATTGATCTAGGTATTTTTATCTTACTCATTTTCAGCTATCTACATTTATAAGTCGGATTGTATTTTTATCTCTGTCTATAATGTGGTTAATTAGTTCCTTTGCTACTGTAGTCATTTTGAGGATTTGATGGATTCTGTTGACGAAGGGATTTGGTATTTATCGTAATTGACATAACTTATATTTTAGTGGTAGTGGTCAAATTTTTGAAGTTGGTTTGAGAATTCTACTAGGCAATAGTTACAACTGTAGACAACGATCAGTTACGGACCTTTATTTGACTTCAGTTGAGAACTTGATTGAGAGGGATATTTTAACCTCGTGTGCTAGGTAGCAATCAGTTTGTCCTTGTCAACACTAACTAGTTGTTCACTTACATTTGCTCACGAGATTCTTAAAGATTAGCTTGCAGTTGGTAATTTTGATTCTGCGCATTAATTCATAATTGCTGATTGTGTAAAGTTCAGGAGCTACTGTGAAGTGGATGTGGGAAAATGGTGATTCAAGACTTGAGTGTTGGTCATAAAACTTGGCACTTACTGGCTTCTTTTGTAAAACTATCAGTTAAAGGCTAGTTGTTAAGAGAGTTATCGACTTTGATGATTGAAGGCTCTTATTTGCGAAGAATCTTTAGGAGTTAAAGACTTTTATTCTCTCTAAAAAATCAATCTGCACAATTTGTTTTATAATTATAAGCTATCTTATCGGCAGGCTTCTGTGAACTGGTGCACTGGAAAATCTGCACGACAGGCTTCTGCTGCAAAACTGTATTTATTCTCTATCTATGGTGCAGTTCTGTTTAGTCCGAAATCTCGGGATAGGCTTCGTGTCCGTGTTTACACTACCTATTCATTTGATTCCCGTTAACATAAGTGCATAAAGGTATGCATTTCTTTATCTCATTACTGTGTCAGTGACCCTTATGCTTTGATTTTTACTTTTATATGTAAGCTATTTGCTTTGGTTTTTACTAGATGGCTAATTGACAGGGATTGGAGATGGTTGCAAGTGGGTGAATTGGCTGACTGCAATCAGTTGAAGAATAAAATGTATGGAGTTTGTCATCAACTAAATTCAGGGATTTTTGTGCTCGGATTCAAATTAAGTTTTGTATAGAATTCAGCTTACAGGAAGGTGAAAATGTTGTTGGTTGTTGAGAAATGGGAAAAGTGTTTATGCTGTTTGGTTTGTATGGGAGTTATTGAAACATGAAAGAAGATGATGATGTTGTTATGACTGCATAACCTGTCATGCAGTCGAGAAAATGTCTGCATAACATGTTATGCAATCGTAAAATGGATGCATAACTTGTTATGCATCTACAAATTTGTTGCATAACTTATTATGCATTCTCGAAATTGGTTGCATAAAACGTTCTACAGCCTTTTTTTTTTTGCATAACTTGTTATGCAGTCCAAAAAACGGTTGCATAACACGTCATGCAGCTACTTTTTTCTTAGTATTGAAACCAACAAAAAATAAGGTTGCATAACTTGTCATGCACCTACAATAATATCTACATAACATGTTATGCAGTCGTGAAAATGGATACATAACCTGTTATGCATCCGAAAATATGACTGCATAATGCATTATGCATCAAGAAAATTGTTGCACAATCTTTTATGCATCGAGAAAATAGATGCATAAACTGATATGCATCCGTAAATATGGATGCATACTGCATTATGCATCAATTTTTTTATGTCTGCACTAAAATCAACCAAAATAATGGTTACATAACTTGTTATAGATGCATAACTTTGTTATGCAGTCGAGAAAATGGTTGCATAATTCGTTATGCGTCTGTAGAATGTGTTATGCATCTTTTTTGATGGCTGCATAATTGTTATGTAGTCATTTTTCGAATCTTTTCCTAAAATGATGATCACCACCGATTTTTTCGTGGAAAACAAAAATTTGATATTGTTGTTTGTACTCGTTGCGTAGCTCTTTAAAAAAGATTTCCAACGATATAAAATTTGTAAAATTCCAAGGCGCGGATTTTTAGATATGTTATATCCAAGTTGCGTTTCCAATTGTACCCCTGATGCATAACCCGTCATGCGGATGCATAATCCGTCATGCAAACATTTTTAATAATTTCGTATAATTATGGATGTCACGGAAATAAATATGGATGTCACGGTACCTAAAATTAATTGTGGGTCTGACAATGAGAATACTTTTTTTTTGGGCCTGCGCCTAATTTTCCCTATTGATTGGGTAAGAGTGAGTGCACCTTCATTTAACCCTACCACGTGTATTCTTCGAACCCATTTGAGACACTTAGCATATAAATGATGAGGAAGGATCCCCTCAAACTTTTATTGTCTCTCACACATTGGGCGTCATTTTTCCGAATAAAAATCCAACCTTAACGGATTGAAGCTAATATTTTGGGGATTATGTTCGTCTTACCAAGTTCTACATGCCTACCAAAAATGAGCACATTCTGAAATATAAAACCTTACAATCTACCGGTCTTAATTTTGACGGCCAGAAATTCTTTGATTTTCAACGTCTCATTTTCAAAATAGTAGATGGTGGTGTTATATGTCTCGGAATATGCTCATTTTTGGTAGGTATGTAGAACTTGGTACGAGAAATATATCCCCAAAATATTGGCTTCAAATCCGTTATGGTTTGTTTTTTATTCGCAAAAATGACGCTCAACGTGTAAGATAGTGTGATAATAAAAGTGTGAGGGGATCCCTCCTCATAAATGATATGAAGAGAAAGGAATCTGAGTTTTCCTGCGAATGAGTTGTTAGTTCAACTACGAATTGAAGATAAGATCATTTGGCTGGGTGTGGCATCCGAATATGTTGGAACATAGAAAAGATACATAAGCTTTGTTTTTTTATAGACAAAATTCGGTATATATATCTGTGAACTTAATCATAATTTGGTGACATCACATCTTCCTAATCTAACAGTTAAGAAGAAACGTCTGATTCAAATTTTGCTCCCGTTGTGCAAGAGAAAAAAAATTATAATTCGGGTCATGTTTGAGGACACGAAGTTCGTTGAGGTTGAAGTTCCCAACACTCATGGCGTATTGATTGTCCAGGGTAAGAAAATCTTTCTCGTATTTATTTTCATTGCAGGAAAATCACAACTACAAACAACATTAATATGTGGACTATTTTTCTACCTGGCTAAATTGGGGCCTATATGACTTAATTGGGGTTTATAGTTTTTTCTTTCTCACACCCCAAATTACTCTAGGCACCCAAACCTTATAAACAATACTAATTTACCTCCACATTAATTTCTAAAACCCACTCATATAAATTCTAATCTTTCTATTTTTAGTAAATCCAAAATCAAAAAAACCTAAACCTAAAAAGTCTTTCCATTTTTATCATAAACTTTCCAAATTCTCAAAACCCTAATCAATTTTTTTCTCATCCTCTACTCCGACGATCTTCAATCCAACCAAGAAGAAGGTAATCTCCATAAACCCATCTTCTTATCTTATTGATTTACATCTTTAAATCATCGTTTTTTACAAATCAAAATTCTGAAAAAATCCAGAATCGGTTTTTATTGACCTATCGAATAAACCGATTCTGGATTTTTTTCGACCATGAAGAGCATGCACAATAATCGGTTTACATTAGGATTAACATTACCCGATTCTGGCTTAGAAATGAAATATGAAAATACATAGCCAGAATCGGTTTATATATGTAATACGTATAATCCGATTAACATAGTCTTTTCATCTTTCTTTCAGAATCGGGTTTTATACATGTACCACATGAACCGATTTATTGGTCTCTCCAGAATCGGGTTACATATATTCCTTTATGAACCGATTGTTAACTTGATTTTTGTTTATTTTTTTTGTAGAATGGACTCCGGACACCTACCATTCTACAATCGCGATTTAGCCGATGAGGATATCTCGAGGCAACCACAAAAAGTGCCGGTGAGGAACCTATACAAGTTTGCATTCGGAGCTGAAACCCGGCTTGAACAATCCCTGGAATTGATAAGCTTTCACTTGAAGAGCTTATTGAGGTCATCACCTTCGCCGGGTTGAGGAAAAACATGATTTCATCTGGGAGGGAAGTCCATGCAGAAATGCAAGAAATGTGGGAACTAATGGCTGAAGTACAAGCTGCTCCTGATGCTGGTGTTGGTGCTGCTCCTGCTGATGGTGGTGCTGCTGCTCCTGCTGATGGTGGTGTTGATGGTGTTGCTGCTCCTGCTGATGGTGGTGATGCTGGTGCCGGTGCTCCTGCTGTTTAAGTTATAGATATTAAAAGTTTAAGGTTTTAAGGTTTTATATTTTGGATGATATTTGTGTTGAACTTGATGAACTTGAAGCTTTAATTATATTTATGTGTTGCTATATAATTCTATATTTATGTTTACAAGACTTGCTCTATAATTTGTGTTTAACATGTCAAGAATGGGTTTACTCGATATGTCATTAAAAACCGATTATGCAGGCCAATCTTTCTGGATGTTATGGAATCGGTTTACTCGATATGTCAGTAAAAACCGATTATGCATGCCAATCTTTCTGGATGTTATAGAATCGGTTTACTCGATATGTAATTATAAACCGATTATACAGACCAATCTTTATGGATGTTATAGAATCAGATCACATATGGAAATATATAAACAGATTAATGTCGGTGAAAATTCAAAATTTCAAATGACTCTAATCGCTTTACTTTGGTCACAATAAAGACCGATTCCTTGTGGCATATAAACACAATCAGGTTTCATAGTCTTTCTAAAAGACCGATTATTTCAAATTATTACACGTTTTTCAAAAAAAAATAGTCGTTTGGGACTTTCTCTATAAATAGAGACCTCACCCTTGGACCCCATTTGCCCCAAAATTGATCATTTTATTCCCCCTCATCCCATATACTCCACAACTACTCATTTCATACATATACATACAAGAAATGGCATCATTCGACTCCGCGGAAGATTTGGCAATCACGAAAGCATGGTATGCGGAAAATCAGCTTAGACGTCAATCCTCCGAAAGAGAGAATTCAATAACCTTTTGGGTTAAAGTACACAACAAATTTATCCAAGAATTTGGAAATCCTAATGCAAGAAGTGTTCAAGCCATCCATGAAAGACACATAGTCATCGAAAATGCGATACTTGCTTTTTTAGCTCTCCAACCTCCGATTTTTAACGCTCGCCCCTTCACCTTGTCCATTGCACAATTTGTAATTAATTTTGTGGTTTTTTTTACGTACCCCATGTTGTGTTATCTTCCAATGAAACACCAGTAACAAATGTAAGCTTGTTTTTGTGTTTTTGTAGCACGAAGTCGTGAAAGCGCGCTACTTGGAAGTAAAGGGGAAGCATTCGCATTCGACGCAAGCTACCACTTCTTGGAAGATAGAATCTCAGAGGATAACCCGGACTACTTGGATGCGGTATCGTCTTCTTCGGAGGAAGATTGATGGCTTTAGAAGTTTTTGTAAAGGTTTTGTGGGTAGACCTCTATGTAAACCCTCACGAGACTATAACTCGTCCACTAAGGTCGCCTAGGGGTTTAAAGGCTTGATGCGTGTGCTAAATGCATCCTACAATAATAATGCGATGAATGCAAATTGGTAATGAAAGGAAACAATCGGTTTATATGAGTTACAAGAAAATCCGATTTTCATAATCGGTTTATAAAACATGTCAAAGTAAACCGATTCTGGATGTCCTCTGGTAATTCTAAACACCAATCTGGAATCGGTTTACAAGTGAATGAACGTAAACCGATTTTGTGTAACTTTTACGAAAAAAAAATCAAAATGTTGATGTTTTGATGAACTCTCTAACATTAGTTAATCTCACATCCAAAACAAAATTAACCCCTAATATGATTAATTAGTGCTAATTAATCATGGATAAAATAGGTAGTTTGGTAATTATTTTGATAAGACGTGGCGTGAAATAATTTCTAATGACCTTTTTTATCATCTAGTTATATGCCCCAATTAAGTCATATGCCCCAATTTAGGAAAACTTTTTCTTGGACAATATTTTTTCTCTTTTCTTCGAAGGTACTAGAGTACGGGTTTACTTTACGTACATACCGGACTAGGTTGACAGTGAGGTCAAACAAATAGAAAAGATTTGAAAGCATTTGACATAGCAGCAAGTTATGGGTGGGCCGCACCCATGTGTCAAGTTAAACTACTTCCTCATTCTTTTTTCCAAACAAGGTATTTTGTGGTGAAGGAGTTTATGTCTCGATTTCACATAAAAGAGGTTCCATCGGCAAAGAATGTATGGATGTATTCAATGGAACGGTTGTGTCTATTATCTCGTTTTAGAGTTATTCTTTGGAACAGGTTTCGAATGATACATACATAATTAGTAACGCGTTTCATCAACATCAACCCTTGCAACATTACACTTGGTAGTGGGATGATAAATAAATGATCCCATCTTTTGGTTTTTCATCTCTCTAATGTACAACAAAAAAATGTGGTGAGTGAGTGGGTGAGAGAGTATTCTCAAGATTTTAGTTTCTGTTAAGATTGAGAATTCTCATTTTAAGTAGTTTCTTGGAACTGGAAAGCTCTTCATAGTGAATCATTTCTTGGAGATTAGAAGAAAAGATAATTAACAAGCGTAAGAATTTTAATTACTTTCTTTGTTTCTCGCTGTGCGTTTCTTTTTCTTTATTTTTGTTAGTCAAATTTCATTTTTTTCATGAAGAATTAGAATGATTCATTATATTTTTGTGATTCGTGATTGAATTAATCAAGTTTTGAAGCAAGGGTATTTTCTTTTAACTCCTTGATCAGCATGCATTATTTGGTCTCTGTGCATTTCTTTTTCTACTTTTTTTTTTTGTTCGTCAAATTTCATTTTTTCATGAAGAATTAGACTTTTTATTTTTATTTTCTAGTAATTTATCTTTGTGATTCGTGATGGAATTAATCAAGTTTCATTTGATATGATTCATTTCAATCAACTCTCTCTTTTTCATTTTCAACCTTTTCAGTTTTTTTTTTTTTTTTTGAAGCAAGGGTATTTTCTTTGCTATGTCTACTACTGATTGTCAAGATGTCTTTTGGTGTGTTTAAATATTTATCTGTTCAAGTCTTTTGTTATTATTTCATTTCGAGAGTGTTTGTAGCCTAGCATAACTCATCTCCGTTGAATAAAAGAGAAAGTCTTGGAGGATTTTTTGATAAAAGGCATAACCAGATTCTGAGAACTAGTTGGCAAATGGGGCATCCTGAGCCAAATTTGACACTGTCACACAAATTTTTCTAGCTTCTAGATCCCATAATTTAGATGACCCAGAATCCACAAAAGAAATGTATCCCAAATTTTGCATCCGTCACTTTGGAGACTGTCAGGAGTATCACAATTACCTATTTACGCAACATTTAAGTGAACACATCTTTATTTTTCCTAGAACTATGTTGTTTATCTCGTACTGAAATCTTTTTGTGGTGTCTGGCAGTAGAAATTTGAGCCTTATCAGCATGGTTTTGGAATCTTTGGGTGAAGCGGCTCCTGGACTGTAATTTTGGGTTTTGTTTTTATTTCTTAGCAGTCATTGAGTTTTTTTTCCATTTCGAGTGTGTTTGTAGCCTAGCATTTTTTTGTGCTGTGCTTTTCTTTCATGGATCTTTTGTAGCATTTTCAACTTAATCAATAGCATTGTCAACTTAGCGTCCACAAAAAAGAAAACGTCTCTTAATGGCTCTCGTATTTTCTTTGGCTTTTCTCTCTTGTGATTTGTCCATTTCTAATTGTTGATTTATCTTTCTTTTCTTCTCAGGTTTGCAGATTATCTTTCTACTTTGCATTTCAAGTTTCTAACAGCAAGCCATGGCTAATATTGGAAAAAAGTCAAAGGACGTTCTGAATGCACTTGATATTGCGAAAACACAATGGTATCATTTCACTGCAGTTGTGATTGCTGGTATGGGTATCTTCACGGATGCATATGATCTGTTCTGCATTTCACTTGTCACAAAGCTACTTGGTCGGATCTACTATCACGTCGATGGTTCTCCAAAACCTGGTTCTTTACCACCAAACATATCAGCTGCTGTTAATGGTGTTGCTCTATTCGGTACCCTTGCTGGACAACTGTTCTTTGGTTGGCTCGGTGACTAAATGGGTCGTAAAAAAGTTTATGGTATGACCCTAGGTATAATGGTGGTTGCTTCTATTGCATCCGGTCTTTCCTTTGGTCACACACCGGGTACAGTTTTGGGGACTCTGCGTTTCTTCCGATTTTGGCTGGGTTTTGGAATTGGTGGTGACTACCCATTATCTGCCACCATCATGTCTGAGTACTCCAACAAGAAAACTCGTGGTGCCTTTATCGCTGCTGTGTTTGCAATGCAAGGTTTTGGAATTTTGTCTGGTGGAGTGTTTGCCATGGCCGTTTCTTCTATATTTGAATATGTTTATAAAGCTCCTCCATATGAGGTTGATGCCCTTGGTTCGACGGTTCCTCAAGCTGACCACGTTTGGCGTATAATTCTCATGTTTGGCGCAATACCAGCTGCAATGACCTTTTATTCGCGCTAAAAAATGCCTGAAACTGCTCGTTACACCGCCCTGGTTGCAAAGGACGCTAAGAAAGCATCTGCAGAAATGTCAAAGGTACTACATCATGAGATCGAGATTACACCTTGGCTGCAAATACTCGTGGAGCCAGAAATAATTGTGGAGCAAGAAATAGTGGAGACTGAAACAGGAAACTCCTTCGGCTTGTTCTCGTTGCAATTTCTTAGCAGACACGGACTGCATCTGCTTGGAACTAGTAGCACTTGGTTTTTTCTGGACATTGCCTTTTACAGCCAGAACCTCTTTCGAAAGGACATTTATAGTGCTGTAGGTTGGATTGATAAACCAAGAAAGATGAATGCCATCGAAGAAGTGTATTTCATTGCAAGATTACAGACCTTTATTGCTTTGTGCAGTACTATACCCGGTTACTGGTTCACAGTGGCATTGATTGACCGCATCGGAAGGTTTTGGATCCAGCTCATGATGACAGTTTTCATGCTTGGCCTCGCAATTCGATACCATCATTGGACACAACCAGAGAATGGAATAGGTTTTCTTGTGATGTATTTCTTTGCAAACTTTGGTCCCAACAGTACAACTTTTATTGTGCCAGCGGAAATATTTCCATCCAGGTTAAGGTCAACTTGCCACGGCATTTCGGCTGCTGCTGGCAAAGCAGGTGCTGTTATAGGTGCATTTGGTTTCTTGTATCTGGCACAAGACAAAGATCCGAAGAAAGCAGATCCCGGTTATCCCGCCGGAATCAGTTTGAAGAATGCACTAATCGTGCTGGGTTTTGTCAACTTTTTGGGTATGTTATGCACTCTATTGGTTCCTGAATCTAAATGTAAATCTCTTGAAGAGATGTCTGGAGAGAAGCAAGAAGAAACAGCTTAGATTTATAGGATAGCATTCCTATGTGAAATAAGTTGTGGTGCGTTGAGAATTTTAACATTTCAGCTTTACTATTTATTCTGTATACTCCATTTCATCATGCTTGCATTTGTTTTGGGAGTAAAAACATGTTGATGACCTATTCTTCAATTTGATCCTTTCTTTTTTTTTTCTCTTTCTTATGTAAGATTCTTATGCAAATATGTTGGGTTTAGGGCTGCACAACGGGTAGGGTGGGTAGGATATGACCTATACCCGCCACCCTACCCGTTTACCGGCGGTTAAGAAAATCTTTACCCGCCACCCTACCCACCAAATAATGGATAGGGTAGGATACGGTTAAAAAACTGGCGGGTAGGGTAGGGTTGGCGGGTAGGAGTAGGGTATGTGCACTTCTAGGTAGGGTGGGTAGGATATGGCCTATACCCGCCACCCTACCCGTTTACTAGCGGTTAAGAAAATCTTTACCCGCCACCCTACCCGCCAAATAATGGATAGGATAGGATACGGTTAAAAAACTGACGGGTAGGGTAGGGTTGGCGGGTATGGGTAGGGTATGTGTACCCCTAGTTGGGTCAGTGAGGATACTCTCAGGTGATTTTATTTATTCATTCATAGATGTTATTTGATTAGTAATTCTACTTTTATTATTAGCTTTTTAGCAGAATCATTTCAAATTGTTTTTTTTTTTTTTCATCAGAATTATTTCAAATTGTTACCTTGTAATTAGTCGAGTTTCTAACGCAAAAGCGTCTAAACACCAATTAAAGTGTTACCTTGTAATTAGTCGCGAGTTGCTAACCCAAAAGC
Organism: Papaver somniferum; assembly: GCF_003573695.1. NCBI lineage: Eukaryota > Viridiplantae > Streptophyta > Magnoliopsida > Ranunculales > Papaveraceae > Papaver > Papaver somniferum. Next base: position 147,256,091 of record NC_039362.1, read on the forward strand.
AATATTCTCCCTTAATTAGGCATGCATGTATAGACAATATTTGCCTGTTTATAAGCAACCTGCAAACGAAAAGAAAATCATCAAACAAATCAACAACTCTCGGGTTCTCGTCGATGATGATGAGTGGCAGTAGTGGCAAGCTGACTGGTGCAATACTGTCCGTTGTGGTAATATTTGCAGTTCTAGTGCCTGAAGGTTCATATCCTGTGCTGCCCAATACCATGCTCGATGATAATTTGGTCACTGTAAAAAACGACATAGCAGAAAAAATCTCATGTAAACTTCATTGCTATTCAAGCGAAACAGATTTTGGAGTTCATACATTAGCATATGGTCAGGAATTTAGTTGGAAGTTTAAGATAAATGCTCTCCGAACAACAAAATATTGGTGTGACATGTGGTTTGTTACAGAAGAAGGAGCCAATTTTAAAGGTGGATATACTATATACAAGGCGAACAGAGATTACGATAGATGTGCGAATGACTGCCATTATTCTATTCGTATGGATGGTGTCTATCAGCATGCGCTAGAGGATTATACTGAAGGTCATGATGAATTGATTTATCCGTGGCCATAAGCAGTCACGTACAAGCATGAAGGCTCTAGCTCAATTTACGTTTAAGTTTTTATAAAAATTCTAATCCAAGTTTTCTTACAAATTTTCCTTTCTGTTAGTAGTTCCTGGCTTAAGGCTGTTAGGAATGCTTTTGAATTATTATTTTTTTTTGTAGTTTTTTATTTGTTATTAATTAAAACAAATAAATCTCGATCAAGAAATTATTATAAGAGTGGTTTATCTATATCTTCTCGATTTTATTACATGATGTATTTTTACCCTTGCTCGTATGATAGTGTGTGGAAAGCTTCAGGATAAGATATACCAATTTTTTATGAACTCCTTAAGAAGGAAGTGGGATTTTCTTATCCTCTAGGCTTATCCCCGAGCAAGATTATATGTTTGGAATTAAGCCAATGGGTTAAGATTGGGAAACAAACGCGTTGAGAATTAAATGGGTCCATCCAAAATAAGGAAATACACTATGTGTTTTCAGCTGTTTCATAGATTTTCATAACTCGATAATTAGAAGTTTCACTTTAAATAAAAGATCAGACAGTATCATACAACGAACTTGAGTATCACATAAATATCATCCTTGCGACTCCCAAGTTAGTTTCAAGGATGAGTTTACCTAGAACTATGTAACAGAGTGAGATGTAATCCCACTACGAATATTGATGGAAGAGTTGTAAATACCTTATGGGTGTTTATGTCGTGTATTCCTTACCTTCCTTCGGTTATATCTTATTCCAGAAGAATTAGACATAAACCTTTTTGAATCTCCATCAGATGGATTTTTATGAGGATTAAGTCCAGGACCTCTTGAGATCCGTTCCAGAGAATAAGAATTACGGGAATCCATCTCCTAAACTTAGACCTGCCAGACTTATTATCATAAACATTGGAAACGAGTACATAAGTGGTGAAGGAAGTTGCACCATTATGAAGAGCACGATTCCTGTAAGGATTTCTAGAGAAGTGACCTTCGAGACCCTTTTTATGAGATTTATGGTTCTCTGCAGGAATGTCATTCATTGCAGATACCGCCAGACAATTTACTCTGTCGACTGTAAAAAGAGACAAATTTTGAAGATTAGAAATTTGTTTCTTTCTAGCAAAAAAAATGTAAAACATTATGATTCATTTTCCCGCAGAATGAACATGTTCGTGGATAAGAAACATTGGATGCATCTCATTTTTGACGCATAGCCTTTTCGGAAAACTACATGACACACAAACGTTTCTTAGCAGAGAATTCCTTAGGAGTAATTTTCTCCATGTAGGTAATACCACACGAGTATTAGAGATAGGCACTGAAGAGAACTTACTTACTAAAACAGAGTTTTCCCTTTTCAAGGGGTTACATTGTTCATAGGCTAGTAAAAGAGATGCAAAAAGTTTCTCTTTTTCAACACGACAGTTGTTCAGTTCTGATGAATGAGTCTTGTTTAAACGTTCTTCTCTAATTGAGTCTTCTTTAACAGTATCTTCAAGAATAGTTTCTTTGAAGAGGTTTTCGATATTGTTAGAAAAAGACTCAATGATACTATAGAGTTCCCGTTCTCTATCAACAGACTTCTCAAGTTCATTAGTAAGCTGAGCATATTTTTCTTCAAGAGATCTGATTTTAGAAGCTTGAACATCAATAATCTCAGCAGCCTTTTTTAAAGTTATGGTGAGTTCCATTTCAGATTATGATATAGTGTCAACTATCACTTTAGAGGGAATGATATCAGAATCTGCTAAGGAGTTATCCTTTGAGGTAAGCCCAAGACATTTTGCATAATCAAAATCTTTGTAAGACATTTCTATGTACGTTAGAAAGAGATAAACTTCTATCCACAGAAATCATATTGCTACAAACACAGACTTATGAGGTCTTAGCGTTTTTTCCTGCTATGATACCAATTGAAAAAGCGGGGGTATAACAACCACACCCAATAATTTGTTCGGAAATCTGTATGGACTAAACTCCAATATAATTCCAAGAGCACCAACTTAAAAGTGAGACTCGATCAAGAAATATATCAAAGAGCTTTATCTTTATTTCTCAATACAATCAGCAAATCGAACAGATAGAAATCCGTGAGCCTAATTGATATGAGAAATAACTTGAACGGTACCAAAGATCAATGCCCAAGTTTCTATCGAGTTATATCTAACAAACAAGGTTGGATTTATCAACTGATTGAGTTACGCACAACCTGTGATATTTCAGTTATATAAACAAATATAATGCAGAAAAGAAATAACACAGACACCATAAAATTTATTAACGAGGAAACCGCAAATGCAAAAAAAACCCGGGACCTTGTCCATCTTTGAATACCACACTGTATTAAGCCTCTACAGATACTAGACTACTACAAGTTAACTTCGGACTGGAATGTAGTTGAGTCCTAACCAAGTCTCACACCGATTAAGGTATAGTCGTGTTCCTTACGCCTCTAGAACCACGTCGTATTCTGCGCACTTGATTCCCTTAGATGATCTCACCCACAACTAAGAGTTGCTGCGACCCAAAGTCGAAAACTTATAAACAAATTTGTCTCTCACAAATAAGTCTACTCTTTATTCGTTTTTTTTTTGTCTTTTGATAAAAATCAAGGTGAAAAGGGATCAATTGATAATCCGGTCTTATACTCCCGAAGAGCAGCCTAGAAATATCAATCACCTCACAATAACCCAACTGATTAACATAAAAATTTATTGCAGAATCACAAGAATTTGAGACGAAGAACTGTTGTGATTACTTTTTATACTAGGTATGCATACCGTGTTGCATCCAGACATGGGTAATTGTTCTAAACTCTCATTTCAATCATTGTGACATCCTTAGAAGACGGCAATGGTAATCTCGCACATACCATTAGCTTCTTCAAGTGATCGAATGATCAATACGAAATTTTTCAAGCTAACATCAAATGACTGTCTCACACAAATCATGTAAGATGTTCAAGGTAATTTTCACATGATCATCTTTTGACTTAATATTAGTTTCCAACAAATAAATTTTTTACAACTAAACTCGTCAAGAATACGATGAACATAGCTAAAGAAAAAAGCTTCCAATACATATTTCAAGAAATAGATAAGCGAGATAAACTCAACTCGAAATATCAAATGTGTATAATGTAAAAATCTATATATAGCTATACGACTTAGTATCATTAGAAGATAGAATAGAATAAACTTCTGAGTGATAAATAAGTTTTAGTTGCCACATATCTTTTGTTGAGTTCCTCTAATCTCTCCTCAGTAGATCTTCGTCTTCAATCGATGAACACCGTGAAGTCTAAAGCTCAACTACACATTCTATCCTAATCCGAGACATAGCTATAAATAGACTAAAAATCAAGACTTATAGTTTTGATAACCTAAACTTGACAAACAAGCTTGAGATAGCAACGCTTACGAGTTCGACCAAACAATGCTCTAACAGATATCAATTAATCTTATGTTGTTAGTATAAAATTCCTCTATCCTATCTGACTCCTAAGAAAGAAACGATAACATGATCCATGAGAATACTTACTTGACAAGCTAATATTCTACATATGCTCTTATTAAAACTAATTGTTAGAGCACTGCTCGGTCGAACTCGCAAGTGTTGCTATCTCAAGCTTGTTTGTCAAGTTTAGTTGTCAAAACTGTAAGAATTAATTTCTTATAGCTAAGTCTCGGATTAGGATAGAAAGTGTAGTTGGGCATTATACTTCACGACGCTCATCGATTGAAGATGAAGAAATACTAAGGGGAGCTTGTGGAACTTCATCAACAAAAGGTATGTGGAGACTTGAACTCATCTATCACTCAAAAGTTTATCTACTCTTTCTCCTATTTGCGACAAAAGTCGTATAGCTATATAGACTTTAATTATACACATTTGACATTTCGAGATGAGTTCAACTCGCTTACATGTTTCTCGAAATATGTGTTGGTAAGCTTTTGCTTTAACCAAGTTCATCTTATATTCTTGACAAAAGTAAAAAGATGATCATGTGAAAATCGCCTTGTAACATCTTACACGATTTGTGTGAGACAGTCATTTGATGTAGACTCGGAATGTTCCGTATTGATCATTCGATCACTTGAAAATTGCTTTGAAGCTAATAGTTTGTGTGAGACACCTATTGTCGTCTTACAAGAATGTTTCAATGATATAAATGGGAGTTTAGAACGATAAACCATGATTGGATATAAACACAATATGCGTACTTGCATATGTGTAGTCCAAGACCATCAATCTAGTATGCATACCTGTATGCGTACTGGTTGGTCAGGTGAAGTCCGAGAGATATAGTATGCATACCTGTATGCGTACTGGCGAAGTCAGTTGAAGTCCGGGAACTTTAGTATGCGTACCCGTTCGCGCACTATATTCAACTGAGTTCGTATGTGAATGACATTATGCGTACCCGTTTGCATACTGGCGAACGCAGTCCAAGTCCGGCTACTTAGGAATGCGTACCCGTTTGGATACTTGAGTAGGTTATGTTCTAAAATCAGTTTGTTCATGAACTAATACATCTATATTTTAAGGAATGCAATCTTTTGCAAACCGTGGATATAATGTTCATGAATTGATTCGACTGAATAAAAATCGATTTTTCTTCAATTGTGTCTTGTATACTTCTATGAGAATATAAACAATTGAAAAACTCTAGAACTAGTTTCATTTGAGTTATTTGAACTAGTTATGGTTAAGATGAATATGGTTAGTATAAAAGTGTTCATATGGCTAACTTCAGTTAACTATTGTTGTGCCAACAAACGTGCACTCGTTTAAGTACGATTACTCATATCTAAATGAAATCACTTTTCATTTGTGTGTAATAAGCTAAGTTCGATATAACGGTAGAAAGATATTAGCTTGAGTCTAATCAGGTTTTCATTTAACGGTGAATATTGAATGCTTTGTTACCAAGGTAGCATTGATTGAAAACCCTGACTTGAAAACTATAGAAAGGTAAACTCTAGCAACTGGGAAACCTAATCCCCACAACTCTTGTGTGATACTAGTTGCGACTAGAGTCGGTTCTCCTTTAACCTTCGGTGTTTCCCAAAACCCTGTAGGTAAAAGACTTGAAGACTTCATTGGGGTTGTGAAGGCAGACCCAACTATTTTCTCTGTAGTTGTGTGTTCTGATCTTGTTGTTTTCTATCGTGATTGAGTACTGTCTTCTCTAAGATTGGCTCGAGATTTAATCTCCGATAGGCAAGATAAAAAGTAATCACAAACATCTTCTTCGCATCGTTTGTGATTCCACAATATCTTGTTTCGCTACCAAACGACTAAGATTATTGTGAGATGATTGATATTTATAGGATGTTCTTCGGGAATATAAGTCTGGTATATCAATTGGTTCTTTTTCACCTTGGTTTATCAAAAGACGGAACAAAACTCATAGGTATATCTGTGGGAGACAGATTTATCTATTCAATATACTTTTCTGTGTGAGACATATTGGTTTATCAAGTCTTCGACTTTAGGTCGTAGCAACTCTTAGTTGTGGGTGAGATCAACTAAGGGAATCAAGTGCGTAGAGTCCTGCTGGGATTCAGAGACGTAAGGAGCGCAACTGTACCTCGATCATTGTGAGATTGGTTAGGGCTCAACTACATTCCAGTCCGAAGTTAACTTGGAGTAGGATAGTGTCTGTAGCGTCTTAATACAATATGGTGTTCAAATCTGGATTAGGTCCCGGGGTTTTTCTGCATTTGCGGTTTCCTTGCTAACAAAACTTCTGGTGTTTGTGTTATTTCTTTTCCACATGATATTTTTTTATATAATTGAAATATCACAGGTTGTGTGTAAGTTGAATCAATTGTGAATCCAATCTTTGGTTGCTGATTAAATTGAGAAATTGAGATATAACTCTTTGATAAAATTTTCTTAAGATTGAGTCTGGATGTTTAGTTGATTCTCTTGAAAGTATATTGGAGTTAGTCCATACAGATTGGTTTTTGATACCGTCCAAGTTACTTCCTATATTCAATCGGGCTCGCAAATTCTTATTTGTTTGATTGCATATTGAATAGAGAAATTGAGATATAACTCTTTGATAAACTTTTCTTAAGATTGAGTCTGGCTGTCTAGTTGATTCTCTTGAAAGTATATTGGAGTTAGTCCATACAGATTTCTAAGCGAAATATTGGGTATGGTTGTTAGACCCACGCTTTTTCAATTGGTATCAGAGCCGGTAAACACGTTTAAGACCTCATAAGTCTATGTTTGTAGCAATCTGACTCTATGGACAATAATGCTATCTCAATAAACACTCCACTAGATCCAGGGATTTCAGAATTCTCTTCTATGACTGATTTAATTAAATTTGTAGAAGAAAATATATCTAAACCTCTATCAGGTTTAAAATCCCTTGAAGTGTTTTCAGGGCTTGAAAAAGGCTTGAGAGTTTATCCCTTGATGTTGAGTTATATATCTAGAAAGAGCAAGAATCTCTTGATAAGCTATATCAAGTTATGATGAATAATGTTCATGTTGAGGTTGCTATCGATCTTCTTATCGGTAAGGATAATCTTTCTCCTTCCTGTGTCCCAGACAAACTGGATATAATACGAGAAGTATTTGAACCTCATATATCAGTCAGTTTCATCTCTGAATTTGACTCATTTCACCAGTCAAACCTTGATACACCTCCTCAAGATAATGGTATTGACCTCCTTTGTGAGAAAGTCAGGATGTCACTTCATATCAAAAGAGTTTCCTGTGCCATACTGAATATTATCTGCAAAGACTATTTGTTATAAGTTGTAAACGAAAAAATCAGGAACACAAACTGTCTTGTGATATTTTTAAGTTCTTTGAGAAACTTGTAAAAATAGTTATTTTGGTTTCTCTCAATGCTGTAAGATGTAAGAGTTGTTGGAAATGCCCTCCTGTGTATACAGTGAGGGAAGCACGAGAATTGGGGCGCACATGTTGCGTTAGGTACGATGTTGAATCTTTGGTAAGGCTGTAGAATTCAATTGAATTCTTCTAAAAGGTATGTCTATAAACTTGAGAAATATTTGTGTTTTTATTATTTGCTTAGAGTACTTATAATGATCCATGTACCTTGCTTATTGTTCATTTCTACCTAACTTGATTTGTGTTTAAGGTTCTTAAACGTTTAGGTTTGAAAATAGTAGTTCGGGATGTTTGGAATTCATGTTGCACATACTAGTTATGTACACCCTCATTTAAAATCAAAATCCAAGGATTTTAGTTCGCAAACCCGTTTGCATACTGCTCTAGGTCACGAAAATTCGTTTCCAAACCGGTATGCATACTGGCATGTAGACGTCGATATTCGGTAAACTTGTTTTGGCTGTAACTTCTTCGTCCAAATTCGGAATGACCTCATTATTTTTGAATACTATTCCTCTTTGAATTATCTTCAAAATGGAGATGAGAATTCTTGAATTTGGATGAGTTAAGATTGGTCTTTGTCCCGTCTCTTGTTTTTGAGTGTTTTTCTCTGTTTCGTCACACTTGTTCCACTTCTCTTGGACTTGGGCACTTGGATTCTTGGAGCTACTACTCTTATAAGCTCATTTGTAGCTTTTACAAGATTTTTGTTGGTGAATCACAAAGAAGGAATTTCAAGAATGGACAGTAGTATGCATTGCTATGGGATTCTTGAATGTTCACAATCATCTTATGTGAACTATGGTGCATGGTCATTAATAACTTTGTATGTTCCTCTTTGTTAAAAAAATCTTTTTATACGCCTTTGGTAGCTATTCTTGGTGTACATCCGTGCGAAAAATATTGATTATACCCAACAAATCATCTTATATGTGCATTACGAGTTTGTCTTGATGTCTAGGAAACTTCTTATGAGAATTTATTCTTGTGTTTTAAGAAGGATAACTAGGGTTTGGAATAGCAATTATTGTGAGTACACATAGCTATTGCCAAGATTTTCATCTTGCAATGTTTTTAGATTTATTTATTTAAATTCTAAAGTTTATTTGGAAGATGATTTTACAATATTAATCTTTATGGTTTTGTATATTGCAACTTGTTATGATAAATGTGTGTTTGCGCCCGTGAACTGTGATTATCCCATATTTGCTCAAAAGTTAAGTCTATCATATGTCTTTATTGATAAAATATATAATGAACTTTTGACAACAAAAGTTAAGCCTATTATGTCATTATGAAAATATTGATGAAGATATGATGAACTTTTGAAGATTCTGTAGCATTCGTCTTTCCCTGATCCACATCTTTATGTAAATACTGTGCGGCTCCGTAAGTTCTCCTATGTGAGCATTTCCGATTAAACTAATCATGGGTTCTCTTATGGTTAATTTAATTGAGTTTTTTGGATACAAATTCATGTTTCATGTGATTTGTAGGTCGCTCTTGTTGTTCTTTCGGGAATGACATTTTATGGGGACGAGTTCTTAATTGAACTTGTGCTTAATTGCCAAATCTTTGTGGGGAGTGCGGCTGTGGAATATTATAGGAGTTTTCTTGTCTCTCTATTAACTCTTTGATGAATGCGTTTAGTTTCGACTATAATATTGCATCTAAACAAAGTTGATATGTTTTCTTTTAGTCATGAGGAATCTCTATGAGAATTTCATTATGATCCCACTAGTTTTCGTACCTTTGCCAATTTATATTGACAAAAAGGGGGGAGAATTAATGTGTAGTTCACACTACAAATACATATGGTTTACGGATCATTATGTAAGGGGGCGTGGTTTTCATGTGAGATGAAGTATTGACTAAAGCGGGGTGATACATATCACCATAGTATTGTTGTCAAAGTTGTGATACAATTGGACTTTGATGTTGTGTAATAATACTATGACACTGTATAACAATGATTGAGAGCAAATTTTTTCTCATTGTTATAGCTACAGATCTTTAACAACTATGATTCTGAGTTGAACACGTTCAGAATGACCGGAGTACTTGGAAGTGACGAAGATTTCGAGTAATGTTGAAGAACCAAGGAAACCAAGCATTTGGATAAGAAGCTACAAAGTTTATTTATTTTGTAATCCTTATGTATTGATAGTTTTGTCAGTAAAATTGACAAAGGGGGAGATTGTTAGAGCACTGCTTGGTCGAACTCGTAAGCGTCGCTATCTCAAGCTTGTTTGTAAAGTTTAGTTGTCAAAACTATAAGTCTTTATTTCTAGTATACTTATAGCTAAGTCTCGGATTAGGATAGAAAGTGTAGTTGAGCATTAGACTTTACGACGTTCATCGATTGAAGACGAAGAACTACTAAGAGGAGCTTGTGGAACTTCATCAACAAAAGGTATGTAGAGACTTGAACTCATCTATCACTAAAAAGTCTATCTATTCTATCTCCTATTTGAGATAAAAGTCATATATAGCTATATAGACTTCAATTATACACATTTGATATTTCGAGCTGAGTTTAACTCGCTTACATATTCTTGAAATATATGTTGGTAAGCTTTTGCTTTAACCAAGTTCATCTTATATTCTTGACGAAAGTCAAAAGATGATCATGTGAAAATCTCCTTGTATCATCTTACATGATTTGCATGAGATAGTCATTTGATGTAGACTCAGAATGTTTCGTATTGATTATTCGATAACTTGAAAATTGCTTTGAAGCTAATAGTTTGTGTGAGACAGCTATTGTCGTCTTCCAAGAATGTTTCAATAATTGAAAATGGGAGTTTAGAACGATTAACCATGATTGGGTATAAACAAAGTATGCGTACTTGCATATGTGTAGTCCAAGACCGGCAAGTTAGTATGCATACCCATGCGTACTGGTTGGTCAGGTGAAGTTCGGGAGCTATAGTATGCATACCAGTATGCGTACTGGCGAAGTCAGTTGGAGTCCGGGAACTTTAGTATGCGTACCCGTACACGCACTATATTCAACTGAGTTCGGATGTGAACGACAGTATGCGCACCCGTTTGCATACTGGCGAACACCGTCCAAGTCTGGATACTTAGGTATGAGTACCTGTTTGCATACTTGAGTAAGTTATGTTCTAAAGTCAGTTTGTTCATGAACTAATACATCTATATTTTAAGGAATGCAATCTTTTGCAAACTGTGGCTACAATTTTTATGAATTGATTCGAGTGAATTAAAATTGATTTTGCTTCAATTGTGTCTTGTATACTTCTATGAGAATATAAACAATTGAACAAGTCTAGAACTAGTTTCATTTTAGTCATTTGAACTAGTTATGGTTAAGATGAATATGGTTGATATAAAAGTGTTCATATGGCTAACTTCGTTTAACTATTGTTGAGCCAACAAAGATGCACACTTTTAGGTACGGTTACTCATATCTAAATGAATTCGTTTTTCACTTGTGTGTAATAATCTAAGTTAGATCTAACGGTTGAAAGATATTAGCTTGAGTCTAATCCGGTTTTCATCTAACGGTGAATATTGAATGCTTTTTTACCAAGGTAACATTGATTGCAAACCCTGATTTTAAGACTATATAGGGAGAACTCTAGCAACTGGGAAACCTAATCCCCACACCTCTTGTGTGATACTAGTTGCGACTAGAGTCGATTCTCCTTTAACTTTAGGTTTTTTCCAAAATCCTGTAGGTTAACGACTTGAAGACTTCATTGGGATTGTGAAGCCATATCCAACTATTTTCTCTGTAGTTCCGTGTTCTGATATTGCTGTTTTCTATCGTGATTGAGTACCATCTTCTCTAAGATTGGATTGAGATTTAATATCCGATAGGCAAGATAAAAAGTAGTCACAAACATCTTCGTCTCATCGTTTGTGATTCCATAATATCTTGTTTCGCTACCATACGATTAAGATTATTATGAGATGATTGATATTTCTAGGCCATTCTTGGGGAATATAAGTCAGGTATATCAATTGGTTCCTGTTCACCTTGATTTATCAAAACTCGGAACAAAACTCATAGGTATATATGTGGGAGACAGATTTATCTATTCAATAGACTTTTGTGTGTGAGACAAATTGGTTTATCAAGTCTTCGACTTTGGGTCGTAGGAACTCTTAGTTGTGGGTGAGATCAGCTAAGGGAATCAAGTGCATAGAGTCCTGCTGGGATTCAGAGACGTAAGGAGCACAACTGTACCTTGATCAGCGTGAGATTGGTTAGGGTTTAACTATATTCCAGTCTGAAGTTAACTTGTATTAGGCTAGTGTCTGTAGCAGCTTAATACATTGTGGTGTTCAAATCTGGAGTTGGTCCCGGGTTTTTTTTTGCATTTGCGGTTTCCTCGTTAACAAAACTTCTGGTGTCTGTGTTATTTCTTTTTCGCATTATATTTGTTTATATAATTGAAATATCACATGTTGTGCGTAAGTTCAATCAATTGTGAATCCAAACTTTGGTTGTTGATTAAATTGATTTACACTTGGATATTGGTTTTTGATACCGTCTAAGTTATTTCTTATATTCAATCGGGCTCGCAAATTCTTATTTGTTTGATTGCAGATTGAATAGAGAAATTGAGATATAACTCTTTGATATACTTTTTTTAAGATTGAGTCTGACTATATAGTAGATTCTCTTGAAAGTATATTGGAGTTAGTCCATACAGATTGCTAAGCGAAATATTGGGTGTGGTTATTAGACTCCCGCTTTTTCACTAATCATATGAATTGATATGTTAAACTTAAAATTTCTGGCATAAGTTTCAAAGATTTCATGTTCTTGAGAAACATACTTTTCTCAGTCAACATTTATACCTTTCTCACTATTTTTCAAGTAATGATATTGAAAAGACTTGCCCCATGTACAAACTTTAAGGAAGGTTAAAATTGATATTTCACCCTTCTAGTTTGAATACTCTAGATCGTCAATGGAATCCTTACTCCTGAGAATTCTATTGGTTCTGAAACCCCGCGGCTTGTCAGTTTTCCTTTTCTAGTCTTTCACTATTTTTGGAATTCTTCCAAAAACGGATTGCTTGTAAAGTGCTACTTGTGGTCTACTGAACACCAACTTATATTCGTAAGATTTATGGAGAATTCAAGCACCATATCTTCTAGTGTGACCTGTATTCTGTTGGTTTTCATAATATCATAACTAAGGAAGAAGATAAATCCTACCATAAGGAAAAAGATTCGCTCTTTAAAAAAAAAACATGAAGAAGCCTTGGGCAAATTGCTCAAACCAACAAAGTTTTGCAACTATTCTTGAAAAACTTAAGAAGACTAAGATGGAAGCGTAGGGACTTAAAGACATTCTGCAGAAATCTCTCGAGATTCAAGAATCACAAACAACATCCAAATAGGTTTGAAGGAGTTAACACTCTTATTCATAAACCCTATGTTCCGATGCCAGTTGCTGACAACGAGTTCGGGAATAATGAGGATTCTTCAAGGGTATTTCTTTTGTTACTAATTAACTCCTTGTAGGAATTTTCAATTGTATTAAGGAGGAACACTAGCTTTTAAAGTAGTTTTTTGGTGTTATGTTAGCTATTCCAAATACTATCCTCTTGCATGTTTAAAGTTTATTCAACTAAATTTTATTTTAGAAGATGACTCGCAATACCTAATCTCCATGGATTATATATATATATATATATATATATATATATTGCTTATTATGTGAGATTTTCTCTTTGCTTTGTTATTCTAGTAATTAGAATGAATATATCCTCATATGTTCTCATAGTTAAGCTCTTAACTCTTTTTGTTCGTCACTAGCTAAAGAAGAGTAAATTATTTTAAGAATTGTTGATTTTTTTCACGATTACACTTTGTAAATTTACTGCTCAGAACTCTGTAAGATTTTCTCTAGGAATCGGCTTTACTTCTTGAATGCATAACCGTCGTCTGGGAATAAGTTGTGAACATTATCTCTATGTTCGCATATGGCTAAGAAGATGTGTTAGAGCATAGATCGGTTGAATCCACCAAGCATTGGCATGTCAAGTTTGGTTGTTATATTTTAGTGAGCCAAAACTCATTTAAAGAGTTTCTTGATTATTTATTAGAGTCAACTTCGTATATGTTAGCTTGAAAGTATTAGGATATGAGACATTACAAGTATTACGTGAAGACTTGAAGAATGTGAAGAAGTAAGGAGCTACAACAACGACATCATCTTTCCACTTGAGGTTAGTAATATTTGACTTGAACTGTTTCATTCCCTAACGTATCTTTCAAGTCGTGCATATTAAAAACATAACTGCGAAGCTGTGAATGATTATACTCTAGTTAGACATAGTATTAAGGAATACAATACGAAGTATAACGCTTATCTTTTGAACTTCATATATAAGACATCGACATAATCGTATGAATGCTATTGTGATAGTATATGGGTATGGGTGAATATTTCGTCCTAGGAAACAATGTTTTACATTCGTTTAAAGGAAGTACAATTCATAAACTTGTTTTATGAATCGAAAGGGAAATCGCTAGGCTTATTGGTATTGTTATTCATTGCAAATCTTTGGATTACCAATATGTGTGTTTAGTATAACCGCTCATGACTTGCTTATGTTCTTGGTAAAACTATTCACAAGGCCTCACTTATGTATTGGTATGACTTTTATTAGTGAAACCGATCTTAAGTAATCACCTGAGATGGTATGATCGATTTGTTGTAACTGGTATGACCAACTATAGACATTGGGGGACCGATCCTAGTAAGAGGTGCAACCGATCACAAAAGAGGAATCGATCCTTGTAAGAGGTGCAACACGTTTTTAGTTACTGGGAACCGATCCCATGAACATGTGCAACACGTTTTTAGTTATTGGGAACCGATCCTATGAACATGTGCAACAAATACAAGTTGGATACCATATATATGTGGGAACCGATCCTAGTACCTAGTCAACCAAGTTTTAGTCACTAGAGTGACTAATTCTAGTACTCACATGGAGGTAGAACCGAAACTTGTTTTGGTAGAACCGTGAAACCCATATTTGTGATTTGATAGGATAATCAATCACATAGTTCTTGGAAGTCAGATGAACCAATTCTAAACTTGTTTGTAAGTATGACAAATTGATTCCAAGATTGTAAATATGAAAAAAGATTTACAAAGTAAAGATGTCGACATACTTTGAACATGTGCAATAACTCTTATCATTTATTGTTCAAAGATATTCGTTTTTGACCAAAAACTGGGTTTGGTCTAACATTTATCCAGGCTTTGCGTTTGGTCTAAAGACCAACGTTGACCCGTGTTGACTAGGTTACATGGTGACGTATCTAACTATCGACTTGGTTATATTTTTTTGCACCCCTTAAATTATTTTGTATTCACTAGCATGGGCCCCAGAAATCCAATGGCTCGACAACTCTTCTTTAATTATCCTGAGAACATCCAACGGTCATGACATGACTACATACATACCCAAATAACTACAACGTCCATCTCCCATATGTTCGCAGCATCTTCTCTATAACCACCAACCCTGTTGATGTAAACCCATTATCACCGAGACAGCTTCTAGCTCAATCTCTCAATCATCCCCAATGTAGTCAGTATCGGTCGATATATCGGGGATATTTCGGATATCGGCCCATAACGATACGATAAGAAGGATATCGGGGATACGATATTCGCCCGATAATATCGGCCGTTTCGGTTAAATATCGGCCGTATCAGTCGATACGAAATTTTTCTACATTTCCCGATATGAGACGGTATTGGTCGTTTTCTATAAAGTTTAAGGGTAATTTTGACGAAGAAAGTCTTCCAGGTGGTAGTAGAGGTGAATGTAGCTCTCGAAGCAAGTTATTAAAGTTACTCTTTTGTTTTTTTTGATAAAATTGATGTTATCTATTATATCTTATCTGAAAATGTGTGGAGAAAATGTTTAATATAAAATTATAGTCTCTAAATCTAGAACCGATATTATACCGATATTTCAACGATAATATCCCCGATATAAAATCGTACCAGTGTATCGGTCCCGGACGAGATGAACCGATATCCGATATTAACTACATTGATCATCCCTGCCAATATCGGTCATTTTTCTTCTTTGTTCTTCGGACTCGGTCCCTGAATCACCAGCAACTATAATTCATCACTACCATAAAGGCAGCAAAACCAACTCAACTTTCCTTGCTAACTCTGTCCTGCAACTCATATCCATTGACATCATTATAGCTGCAATTTCACCACGACAATAACACAACTACCTTCAACAGTTCCATCGACACAGCCGTCCATTGCATCTGCATCTTTACCAGCACCAATACAACCCACCTTTCCTTTTATCCTGCTGAATTAAACCCTTTTGTAGGATCGTTACCCCATAGTTTTAGAACATCAAACCCATCTCTCAGCACCACTTGTTTCATCTTCTCAGTCCCTCCTAACCCTCCCGAATCAAAGACGAGCACTTATTATCTTCATCTTTAAGTTTCGGCAACAAACCCAGATCAATTCACAGTATCAGTATTTCTTCCCTGCAAATCAAGAACATCACCAATTTTAGTCTCAATATCCAATCCAACAAAAACCCATCTTTGATTTAAAAGAAGAAGCTTGAATTTCTTTTCCTAATCCTTCTTTGAGAATCTCAGAGAAAACCCAAAAGTTGAATCAAACTAGGGTATGAACCCTAATTTCTGATTGATTTGCTTTAAAATATAAAATTAAATAATCTATAACCATCCATACTTCAATGAAGAAACAAACACATCACAAATTTATCAATTTCATATCGATTTCGTATCTAACATTCAACCAACTGAAAACCCTAATTTAACTTACCATTTTTAATTTTATCATGATTTGCAGCAGCAAAAATCTCGTTCTTAATTGATAGAGAATAACTCCAGTTTCATCTACGAGATTCACTAGTTGATTCACTCCAATTAACTCGCAATTTCATCACTCTGAAATCGAACTGGAGAAGAAGAAAGAAGCAGGAAAAGAAAAGAAGGAGAAGAAGAAGATAATACCTTGGGCTGAAAAAAATAGTTATCGTTTTTTTGGGGCCCCTGAAAGTGATTACATAATAATTTTAGGGGTGCAAAAAAAGATACACCAAGTCAATAGTTAGACACGTCACCATATAACCGAGTCAACGCGGGTTAACGTTGGTCTTTAGATCAAACGCAAAGCCTGGACAAATGTTAGGCCAAACCCAGGTTTTGGTCAAAAAGTAGTAATGTGCATTTACTAGTTGGAGATTTTCTACTGAGATTTCGGTCATTAATTGGACAAAGCATTTTTATGAATTATGAAAACCGATTTGGTGTTTATTGCGTATCTTTGAGAATATTCGGTTTTGGAAATTCCTTGGTGTCCAAACTTCCTTGGTCTATAAATATTGAAGTTTGCATTTCAAGCAAACTAATCCTCAGAGCCATCAAAACTACTTAGTTGTGTTGTTACTGGTGGAGCCGCCTATTCGGAGAGGAAAGTAACCTAATTAGGAGAAATCTCTTACGGCCGCTTGGTTTAAAGACTTCTTTGGGATTGAGAAGTTCTATTAGTACCGTTGGTGGGAAACTAGATAATTTCAGTTTATTATTAGTTTTCGATTGATTTGACTGACTAACGGTGGTTGAACTTTGATTGCACCTAGTTTTCTTATGCTTGAGAATCTTCTCTTCTGTTATAAGATTCACTCAAACTAGATCAAAGTTTCGACGGGGATCTTTAGACTGTTTGTAGATCTAAAGATGTCTTGTGATAATTCATCGTTAACAGACTCCAATCTGTGTGTGATTGATCACAAGAGATTCAAGTTGATTGTGTGCAGGTGTTTATTGAAGATCAAAGAAGATTTGAAGACAAAGAAGATATTTGGGTTCATAATCTTTGGTCTGCACAATACTTGTTTCGGCTGGAAAAGGATCCAACTATAATCGGTTTATCCTTGTGATAGATTTGATTGATTAGTTGAGTAGATCGACATTAATACGTTTCTTTGTGATTCAAAGTATTGATTGCAAAATCTTGACAATTACTGTGGTAATTGTTATTGGATAGATCTAAGGACCTGACAAAGGAGTTTATTGGGATAAATGAAAGATCCTTTTGTCAAACTCATATCACTTGGTTGAAAAGATTTTTTACCGAACAAATTTGTTGTTCCTTTACTGTTTGGAATACGAACCAAAGTAATTGTTCCAAGTGCGTGACTTATCGCAAGTTGGGGGCGCATGGATACATCCGGAACTAAGTGAACTATAGGTTTAGTTGTTTGGTCTCAACTATACGAAGTTGGTTTAGATTTTGTATAGCGGCTTAATCCTGAGAGTATTCAATTCTGGAAAAGGCCCCAGGTTTTTTTTTGCATTTGCGGTTTCCTCGTTAGCAATATCTTGCCGTGTCTTTTACTTTTCTATTTCCACAATTATAATTGTTTCATTATAATTAGAATTAAAATACACAAACGTAAATTCATATTTAATTGATAGCAATCCTATTGTGTTTGGTTAAGTCCGAACATTTTATCAAGTAAACATACTTCGTTGTTGTACTGTCTCGATCTTGTATCCACAGTCAATCACACAAGTTATCTTGTTGTCGATTTGTCTCGATCTCGTATCCTTAGACGATCATATGAAGTGTGAACCGATTAGTTGTACTGTCTCGACTCAGTCCATAGACAATCACTTTCGGAGAAAGGACTTATAGGTGGAAAAGTTTTAGATTGAGGTATATTTGGGTACCCTCGTCTTTTCAAGATGTAATTCTTCTGTTGAGTCATATCGTATAAATTATCCTATCTGTTTGTAACTTTCCTAGAGAATAATTTTTTTCGATGACTCTTTTATTCACGAAAATCTTGTATCGTAGTGCCTTTAACATTAAGATCGTTATTTTTAACTTCTTTGTTCATAACTGATGAGAAGAGATAAAAATATTGGGATACAGATTGTTCGTAACTGGCGAGATTCGTTTTACAAGAGAGATTTAGGGCATCCAGATTCGTTTGAATTTACAAGATTTTGGGTAAAATACTCCATTTTATTTGGAGCATCTCTTATTGAATAACATAATTATTTTAAATGATCGGAGTTGATTCCGGTTCACACCATTATTCGTCAATACCACTGACACGAAAATTGGATATCTTTGCGGTTCATGGCTCTTTTTCTTCGTAATGTATTTGCAATTGGTGTCGTCATTTGAATTTGAGTTTTGATTATCTTGTATTTTGATGTTTTTGATAATCTTATAAGCAATTTTGGTTTGAATGAATTGAAATGTGATTTCCATCATAAAAAAAGAAAAAATAAAGTAAGGCATGAAATTTAGCTATTTTTCATCATCTATATGTCTTTTTATTATCGGCCAACATATATTAATTAGTTATTCTCTGCACTGGGAATCATTAACTTATTGCCAATTACTTAATTGAAAATATTAATCTAAATGTTTCCTCAAAACTACACTTATAAAATTGGTATGCAAATCTCTCTTAGAACCTCTCATAATCTTTATTCACATACCTTCTTCTTGATCATCCCGGTTTCTTGTTCGTTTTCAAATTACTTCATAAAAAATGACGAAGAAAATTTGATATAGGCGATGGAGCTATTAATATAACCGAGAAAACCCACGAACAATATTGGGACTGCAATGATATGCATTCATCATTGATGTCGCTTCTTGTTAGTAGTAGTTATTCTGACAACATTAAAAGGATTGAGCTCTCGGAATGGACTATTCCAACGCAGCTTCCAACTAACGGTTCTTCCTCGACTAGCAATGAAATTTGTCAAATTAAAACTCCATCCGAGGAATAAAATAATTTCATGGTGACAGACACGTCGTCCCTGACACAGAGTGGCCAAAATTCAACTTTGGGCAGCAAATTTGTAAGGGCATCAGTTTTTTATTTTTATTTTTGCCATTTTTTTTATGATACATCCGATTGATGATATAGCTTTTGAACAAAAAAGTCAATACTTTTAATTAGTGTGGTAATATTTTTGGTAATGTTAATCTATCGAATGGGTTAGAAAAATAATTTTTTTTCCTAAATTTACATAGATAAAGAAACACGTTTCCTATTTAAAATTTGCAACCCATACATTTTTTTAATAAACTTTTTACCTTCATTTTTTTCTTTTAGATCAAAAAATAAAAGACAAAAGAAATAATTTTTTTTAGGGAATTAACATTCTTTAAAATAATACAACGTAACTAGGTAACTCACTAGTTCTTTTAACCAATATTATTAATTTATTAATCATCCTATCTTGATTAATCAATTTATTCTTTTTTTTCAAACTAAATCTAGAGCATAAATTCAATCAATAAATCAATAGTTATTATATAAAGGAGAATTCTTTTGTCTGACGTGTTAACACTACATTCAGTTTTATATTTTCTAAGAATTTAAAGTCTCACGTGGCAAAACAACGAATTCAAAATGAAAGGACAATTGGTTTAAAATAAAGGGACATAATTCATCTTTCAAAATTATAGACATGTCTTTCACAAGAATCAATTTCAAACAATGATTTTAAAATGAAGGGAAACAACTTATATCACAAATATCTCCAAGTTTTTTTGTAAAAAAAATATCACATTTTTTTGTCATATGTTTAACACATGATATCTATTTTTATAATTAAGTTAGTATTATTGCATATAAGGGACACAACTTATGTAGCAAAATGCAATTTAACGGGTTTTAAAATAATGGATACAACTTATGCAACAAATAAATAGGTTTAAAATGAAGGGACACAATTTATATCACAATTTCCATGTTTATCACATTTATATATTGTATGTCTAACAAAATAAGACACCTTTTTATACTTAAGTTAGTATTATTTTTGCGACACGATTGGGGATATCATTTGAGTCCAACCAATTGCAAAAAAGTTTGGCGAAAATGATATTTATTTCATGCATATGCGGAGAGGTGAGACGGTGACGATTCATTGGCTGTAACATTCATTATATGATGTAATTGGACCTGATTGGAATACAATGAAGCTTCTTCAACAACTTGTTCCCAAAGTGATAACTTTAGTTGAACAAGATATTATTCACAAAGGATTAGCATTTCTAGACAGGTTCGTAGGATGTTTACATAATATATTACTCCACATCATTCGATTCTTTAGGAGCTCACTTATGGAGTGAAGAAGTTAGTCGCCATTACGTAGAGCGCTACCTTCTACAAAAAGAGATTAGTAATATACCCGCTATTGAGGTCCTGCTCGGAGTGGAGAGGGAAAATTCTATTGATGGAGGAGCGAACTCGAACGACATGGTTTTTTCAAGTACCGACGAGTTGGAATGCCATGGCACAAGAACAACCGATACTCAATATGTGCCCTCATGGACATGGTTACAGACTTGGACAAATGGAAGAAAGTCCTTGACTCGGATGGAAAGAAACAAGTTTATATACTGCTTCATCCTGGACTTCACCGAATAATTTTACTTAGAGAAATGGACTTGCGAAATTAATTAGAGAAAAAAGACAACCAAGATATTTTTCAAACTTAATTATAAGGGTTGTGATCTGATAATTTTCATTTTATAATAAGCACACTCAGAAACAACTCAAGTTAGCTTAAGTGGCTCGTTGAAACTCAGACATGTTAATCAAAAGAACAAATAAAACATAACTCAAATTGATTCTTAGTTTATAACCTTCATTCCACAGTTTAAGAGTTTCGAGATTGCATATACAAGGTGTGAAGCAGTTCATACAAATATTCCTCCACTTGCCAAAAGTTAGTAAATAAACAAATAAATAATACATTGTATATCGATGAATGAAAGACAAATGAATTCCCATTTACTCTAACAAGTGACAAATTTTACAAAGAGCTTGATTCAAGCAAGGAACCCAGATAAAAAAAATACTACCTTGTAGCTTCAGAATCAACCTTCTTAGTTGTTGAATTGTTTTAATTTGACCAAAAAAAACTCATACTCCCCCAAAATTATCACACAAAACATCCAGAATGAAACAGAGTCTAAGAGTTGGAGATTTTCGGAGGGAAAAAAAAAGAGAAAATTTTTTGGAGATTTTTTTCAAACTAAAATCCTAGATATCGATTCACCCAAAAAATGTCCTTTTTATTTCTCAAAATTGGCTGAAGTTCTTAGTTTTTCAGGGCGGTCTATGGTTGGGTTTTTCCTTCTTAACCAACCGTAAGAAAAATTTACGGTTAGGTGATGATGAACTCCTAACCCTAACTGAGTAAAATTGGGAAACCAAATTGTACACCAATGATGATTGGGTTTTTTGGTTTTACGGTTAGGTTTGGTCTTGGTCGAACCCAATTGTAAATCGTTTATAGTTGGGTCTTTCAGAGGAAAACCCAATGGTAAATCAGTTACGCTTTTTGTTTTGTTTTGGGAAAACAGAACCATAAATGGTTCTGAAACCTATTTTTTTTCTACCAATTTCAATCACTCTAACCATTTCAAATGTAATTGGTTTTTTGATTACCATCACTTCTATCAATTTGCTTCTTCAACATCTTTAATAGATTATAAGTTTTCTAATCGCAGGATGATAGAAGACAATGAAATGATTTCAGTTGGGAAAAAAATGGAAATGAATTACAGTTGACGAAGGGGAGGAAGTTTAGTAGAAGTAAAGGGACAAATACTTAAACTAGAATTAGGTTTTGATTTTAGTTTCTAGGTTTTCATTTTAGATGGAGAGTAACTTATACATTAGTTATTACATCAAAACTCCCCATAAACAACTTTTTAGTTACTAAGAATTTATGTGAATCCCCTTTATTGGAATGTGAAGCCCCCATATCAGGTTTATAATTACACAAGTAAACAAACAAAAATACAGTAAAATAGTTTAAGAAAACAAAAAATATGAGCAACATATTTGAAAAGACTAGGGTACCCAAATACACCACAATCTTTCGAATATCAACCTATAAGTCCTATATCTTGTGTGATTTTCTACAGACGAGGTCGAGACAATACCAAAACAAGATATTTACTTGACAATAGTTACGGTAATAAAACCAATTCACTATTAGGATCAATGTCAAGTAATTCAGATTAACGTACAAGTGTAAATTACTTTATTATAATAAAAAAATTATGATGCGGAAGTAAAGTAAATGACACAACAAGATTTTGTTAACGAGGAAACCGCAAATGCAGAAAAACCGCGGGACCTAGTCCAATTTTGAATACTCTTAGAATTAAGTTGTTATACAAAATCTAATGCCAACTTCGTATAGTTGATACCAAGTAGACTACCCCTACCTACTTAGTTTCCTTAGTATCCCTGCGCATTCGACATCTAGAGTCACGCACATGAATCACCACTCCTTTGGATTGTATTCCAATAGTAAAGGAATAAATGTGTTTGGTAACCACTTTATTCAATCTTTGGTGAAAGATATGCTTGAGTTGTCAACAAAG
Organism: Papaver somniferum; assembly: GCF_003573695.1. Classification (NCBI taxonomy): domain Eukaryota; kingdom Viridiplantae; phylum Streptophyta; class Magnoliopsida; order Ranunculales; family Papaveraceae; genus Papaver; species Papaver somniferum. Next base: position 147,278,973 of record NC_039362.1, read on the forward strand.
GCTCTTCCATTTAAACTAATAAATTCCTTTGTCTGGTTAGATCGATCCAAACCTTGATTACCGAAATAACCAATTTTCGGATTTGCAGTCAAACAATATAGAACTCAAAGAGTAACTATAAAGTGATGCCGATCTTACACAACTAGATAATCAAATCTATAAAAAAATAAACACGATTCTAGTTGGATACCAGCCGATCAAGATGTGTTCACAAATTCACAAAATACGAAAATTAATAAGAAAATCTTTTTTGTCTTCAAATCTTCAATTTCCTTCTCAATAACCTGCACAACACAAACTTGAATCCTCTTTGATCAATCACGCACATAATGGAGTCTGTTAACAATGGATTATCACAATATATCTTTAGATCCACAAATGGTTTTAAATATCCCATTGATACTTTGATTTAGTTTGAGTGAACCTTATGTCATAAGAGAAGACTCTCAAAAACAATCAAACTAGGTGCAATCAAAGTTTCAACAACCGTTGGTCAATCAAATCAATAATCGAAAAATAAGATAATAATGCAATTATCTAGTTTCCTACCAACGGTACTCTAGAGCTTCTTGATCCCACAAAAGTCTTTAAACGAGCGGTCGTTAGAGATTTCGCCTAATTATGGTACGTTCCTCTACGAATAGACGACTCTACCATAAACAATATAAATGAAGTTTTCATGGCTTTAGAATAGTTTGCAAGAAATGCAAACTCAAGTATTTGTAGACCAAGGTTGTTTGGACAACAAGGAAATTCCAAAACCGAAAATATTATCAAGATACTCGGTTTTGCTCTTGGGATCGGTTCTACCAAGACTCACAATGTAAGTTGTGACTGGTTATACCATGCTTCCTAAGATAGGTTGTGAGCGGTGACACCATGCTTCCAAAAGTATCTTGTGATCGGTTACACCTTACTTCCGAAAGTAGCTTGTGATTGGTTACACTTTACTTACCAAAGTAGCTTATGATTGGTTACACCTTGCTTCCCAAAGTAGCTTGTGACTGATTAGAACTAACTTCCCAATGTATCCTGTGATCAGTTATACCTTGCTTTCTGAACCAGCTTGTGACCGATTACACCTTGCTTTCTGAATCAACTTGTGACCGGTTGCACCTTTCTACACATTATAGGCTATGACCGGTTATACCTCAATTCTCAACATGAATTAAGATAGGTTCTACCTTGTCATCTAGTATTGGTCATCCAAAATATATTCAATAAAGAACCGGACCAACACATTCATGATTTCCCTTTCGATTATGAAACAAGTTCATAAATCTACTTCCTTAAACTAATGTAATAATACATAGTTATCTATGATGAAATCACACCTATATTCTACACATAATCAAGTAACTATATACATCGATTATGTTGATGTCGTATTTACGAAGTTCCAAAAGATAAGCGATTATACTTTGTAATATAATTCCTTGATACTTTGATCATAATGCAATGACCAAGTCTAATCACTATAGTATTATAAATTCAGCTTCGCATGTTATGTTTTCAATATAATGCAACTTTTAAGATACATTTGGAATGGAAACAAACTCAAGTCAATATTACTAACCTCAAGAGGAAGGATGATGTCTTCGTTGCAGTCGTTACTTCTTCACTTTCTTCAGGTCTTCAGAGTAATACTTGTACGTCTCAACATTCCTAGACTTTCTAGTCTAACCTAAACGAAGTTGACTCTAGTAAATAACCAAACGAATCTATATGAGTTTTGATACTAAAATATGACAACCAAACTTGACATACCAACACTTGGTGGGTTCAACCGAGCTATGCTCTAACAATATTTAATAATTGTTCCATATTTTCAACAACAGTAAGGTGTACGCTACACTATGAAATGTTAATCAAAGAACTCAAACTGATCTTTATATTAAAACGGTAGACAAATATCTGATATCATTGCAATATCTCATGAAATCATCCATCATATGAATACCAGATATGGCAAAAAGGGCAGTTCGGGGATTATGGGCATAAAGATTGACATGGCTAAGGTCTTTGATAGAGTAGTCTAGTCATTCTTAATGGCTATCATGAAACAGATGGGGATCATTGATAAATGGTTTAATCTGATACACCAATGCATTTATATTACAAATTTGGCAATTATAGTCAATGGTGCTTCTGGTAAATTCTTTAAGCCTTCCACAGGTATGAGACAATGGGATCCCCTATTCCCATATCTTTTTTCTCTTCTGCATGGAAGCCTTTTTTAGAAGTTTGGTTAATGCTGAGCAGCTTGATATTTTTCATGAAACTAATCTTCCCTGAAGCTCCTCATCTCAGTCAACTCCTATTTGCGTATGAATGCATGATTTTCTGTAATACAAGCACCTAGTGGATATCTTCAGCAACTTCAGCGGCACCTTTAGTCATATGATTAACTTCTTCAAATCTGGCATCTTCTTTAGCAAAAACATTGATCCTGACATAGCCAACAACATTAGTAACTTCATGCTGGTTCAACAGATTGAGACCAAAGATAAATATCTGGATCTCCTTTATTCACCAGCAAAAGCAAGATCCAGTCATGCCTTCAAGCCTTGCTTAGATAAACTGAAATTTAGACTAGCTGGATAGAAAAGTGAAAACCTATCCCCTAATGGCAGAGTCACTATGATTGCTAGTGTCACTTCCACCTCAAGCATATATCAGATGAGCTGCTTCTAACTGCCCAAAAATCCATGTCAGGAGATTGATAAACTTCAGAGAGATTTCTTCTGGAAGAAGGATCTAGAGAAACCAAAAGGTCTATAATTCATTGCATGGAGTTCCGTTTGCAAACCTAAGGAACTGGGGGGTATTGGATTTAGAAATGTGGAATTGTTTAGCAGTGTCATGATCACCAAAATAGCGTGGAGAACTGGAGATTAATATCTGAACCAGACTCATTATGGTCCTCAACTATGAAAGCCAATCATTTCAAAGAAACAATTGTTATCAGAATGGATTCAAGCACAAAAGGACTAATTCTTGGATATGGAAAGGAATGCTTGAAGGGGTGGAAAATATCCAAGAGTATTATAGATGTGAGATAAGCAATAGTCAAAACATCAGGATATGGGAGGATAAGTGGATTAAAAATAATTAAGAAATTTAAAAAAAAAATCCCAACTTTGCCAAGATGATCTCACTGTGGTCAGTCCCATCTATCCTCCTGAGAATGAGATATGAATCTAATCAACTCTTCGGGAGAATGGGATATGAATCTAATCTCTCTATGGTTCAATGAAGATGATCAACTTAGCATCCAGAAAAATATTCTCTACATCCAGGAAGATGGTAGAATCATCTAGGATCTCACTAATGATGGGAGTTTTACTGTCATATCTCTATATGACAGAAAAATCAGAGATAAATACAAAGATTAATTCAGCCTGGAAGAAGATCTAGAATGTGGATACCTCCCCATATAACTAAATGTTCATCTAGAAATGTTCTCATGGTATCCTACTCATCAATGTCAGGACTGCAAGCCTCCACTATATTGATCATATCTGTAATCTGTGCAAAATTGCCAAATAAGATTTAACTCATACCCTCGTCTCTTTTCCATATGATGTTGAGGTGTGAAAAAACCTATTTGATCCTCATCATCAATGCTTTAGGGAGGAAACTAACTTCAATGATTGGCTCAGCTCCTGATTTTTTCTCAATATCGGTTTAAGGATTGGATACCAATCTTTGCCACTACCTGCTGGTTCATTTGGAAAGCCATATATGATCTAGTCTTCCAGAAAACAAAACCTTCTGCTCTGAGTACTGCTAAACATTGATTCCCTTGCAGAAGATGATGCAACTCTAAAGGAGCTAGAGGATGAATACAGGCAGAAGTCTAAGGAAGATTCACCTGGGGTAACATCCGATGAAGGATGGTAATTTTGAAGCAATCTCTTTTGTCCTGGGAAAGATGATCAAAATCACCAAATATCAGAACTCTACGTTCGTTAATTCAGCTAGCTTAAACTCTTACTCTAGTAGTTTAGATAATTTTAACTGGAAAGGTCCAAACTTAACGTTTTTACTTAGTTATCTTCAGCATGTAATAAGCTGCAATGGTATTGAAAATGTCAATACCAAAGAATGCTCACAAAGGTTTATGCATGATGCTGGAGGCAGCTTTATAAACCTTATATGTAACTGATGAGTATCTGTCTTCGGGCATATCACTTTTTGGGAGAGCGTGGTGAGGATACTTTTTGTTTTATTAAGAGGTTGAAGAATTGTCTAGTTAGCAATGATGCTAGTAGTGGCGTGGACAGTTTTACTTTTTATAGATTGGGTGTTGCTATTCAAAAGGGGGTTTGTGCTCCGCTTGTTGCTAAGTTGCCAACCAAATCATTATATGAATCCTTATTGTAGTTCCTAAAATTAAAATCAATGTATTAATTTGGAAGAAAGAAAAAAGGAAAGCAAAAAAAAAAAGACCTTTAGATTAAAATATTCTGTCCTGGATTTTGTAAGAAAAAGTGCACACACAACACAAACAGCTCAAATAAGCTAGTGGCTCGTTGAAACTCTGACAAATCAAAAGAACAAATAGAACATAACTCAACCTGATTCTTAGTTTATTACCTTCTTTCCTCAGTTTAAGAATTTCAAGATTGCATATACAAGGTGTGAAGCAGTTCATACAAATATTCGTCCACTTGCCAAAAGTTAGTAAAATAAACAAATAAATAATACATTGCATATCAATGAATGGCAAATGAATACCCATTTACTCTCACAGGTGACAAATTTTACAAGGAGCTTGATTCAAGCAAGGAACCCAGATAAAAGAAAGGCTACCTTGCAGCTTCAGAATCAACCTTCTGAGCTGCTGAACTGTTTTAATTTGACCAACAGAATTCATACTCCCCCAAAATGATCACACAAAACATTCTGCACGAAACAGATTCTCAGCGTTACGCAAGACCTTAGACTCATACATGTAAATGAATCTGCCGATCAGTGCTCCATTTGACCATTTTGGTCTTATGGATGAAAAAAAAGTGAGTGAATGTTAATAAGTGAGGAAGACCAGTAGTCATGGAGACTCGCTTTTAGTATCAGAGACTTCTGACTGGGAACGAAAGCTACCATCACCTTGTTCATTGGTTTCCTCTGACTCTTCATCTGCACAAATGCCAGCATATTAATGAATACAGAACACTGAACTTAAGATAAATATTACCTGCATAAATCACTACGCTCACTGTTGTTACTTCAGGAGGAAAGCAGAAAAGTAGATTCTTTACATTTTGAGATGCATATGGAAGTGGGCGACTAAAACAAGCATGGGAATACCTAAAGGTAAAGCTGCCCTCTTGACAATGAGAAGCTACCCACACAATAAAGCAGATCATTCTAGTCACTTATGAAAAAAAATACATTGTCTGTCTAACGTACCATCATCTGAGGTGGTATTTACCATCTAAATAGCTTTCCAACATAAATTTCTCACTACACCCAGAAAAAAGGAAAAAAAAAACAATTTGTAAACTGAAAGAAAGTGCAAAAGCATACCAAAGAGGGATTTAATCGACGGACGCTTTGCTTTGGTGCTCTTCTTCTTCAATTCAGCTGGAGAAGATAATATAAAATTAACCAGTTAATGTAATGTCATCCCACTGAATAAGTTCAACAGTAAAAAGGTGAATAGTTCGGTTTTCTGAAGATTAGTGTCCAAAATCCTAGACGTACTAAACAATTAAGATTCTTCTCCAAATTGTACGAATAGCTCTTGGGATTGATGCTATTTATGTGCATGTTGATGCAAGAGCATCTTAGGTGCAGTGTCCTTGGCCGTGGTAAAGGTCCTTGAGTTGGAGTCACTTCGTCTCATGTTGTCTAGGGCCTTTTAAATGTTTTCCATAAAACGTCATGTGAGCAGAGGTCTAAGCTGGGACAATATCAGGTAGGTTGAGAGAGGGTTCTTCGATAAGTGAGCAGCCAAGTTCTGGAGCATTGACCCATTGATGACTGGACCCCAATTAATAAAACTTCCCAGCATTTTTTTTACTTATGGATCTCATGTGAACCGTTTTCCTTGTTAAAGACCCAAAGCATTAGACATATTCAATAGGAAATATGATTTTTGCGAATCCCAGTTGTTTGAGATGCTCACCAATAAATCAATGCACAAAATGGTAAGCATAGGGATCATGGTTTTACAAGTTGAAAAACATAACAATTATCAAAATATGCAAGCAAGTATTAAGTTACTAAATGGGAAGAGAAAGTACCCATGCCAGGCAGTTGAGCATCATTAACAATTTCGAAATTCTTATAGGTGTAGCCCACAAAGTTGATATCCTTCGATGAGAGCATCTACAAAAAATTACAATGGAAATAAAAACTGCACACAAAAAAAAAGGAAATGATAAAGTATGGATTTGAAAATTAAGTTTCGCTAAACAGACAAATTGGAACAGTATAGAGAAAAAGCTGGCATACACAGCAGCTACATATACTACTACACGAGCCCTATCCATGGACAAACACAATATTGGCTAGTGAATGGGTCATATATTCTGGCTAGACAAGATCTTAAATAGGTGGATGATTTAATTGTCTTAAATGGATCATCTTTGCGAAAATGTCAGAAACATTGAAGAGAAACTAAACTCTATCTGGTGGTTGCTAAATATTGATAAGGAATATTGCATAGAATGTCAGGTTCCACATTCACAGAATTAGGTTTACCTTTCTCCAAGGACCTGACTTTGATGATGTCTGAGTTTGGTTTTCAGCCTGAAACATGGGGCCACAAGGTAAAAATGCATAATCAGTGAACAAAGAACACTTTATCTTAGTCAATAACAAAATAAACGAAAATTCTTCAGACAAAAGAGAGAATCAGTACCTCTTCAAATTTCTCAAAGTTTTGAGTATCCAACTCATCATTGACCTCTGGAATAAAGGCAGCATCCATCTGATATAATCTGTCCCATTCCACACCCTTAAACCATGAATGAGCCTGGAATTGTGGATGGTTAAACCAGTTAACTCCCTGAATTTAGAGGTTTTGCTTTTTGATGAAAAAGAAAGAAAGACGAATTCAAAACGAAAACACAATACCTTTATCTCATCGGCTCCATTTGTTCCCAGTCTTTGGTCAACATTGCATAAAAGTGTACTAATTAGATCTTTTGCTTCGGGAGATAGCTTGGCTTCTTCAGGAAATTTTAAATGTGTTTTCCAATTTACTATCTGCAAAAACAGATCAAGTAAAAGTGAGTCCCTAAGCTAGTAAATAGTAGATTCATAAAAAATACAGACAAACAAACAAACAAACAAAAGGGTTTGACAGTATGGCATCATTGGCAATTTGGCATATAATATTTCGAATATTATGACGCAGTGTGGGCTGGAGTGGTATAAACAAATAAGTGATAATTGAATATACAAGGATGTTTTTAAATTGGATTTTGACTTTGTAGGTGATAAAGCTGACCTCTCTCCCATACACCTCAAATAGCATGCAACAAATAAATTGACTACTTTAGCAACATGCAGAGAACCAAAGTTTTGAAATAGAGAATTGGGGCTGTAAATTTAGAGTACATAAAAGCACTTGTCAGACCAAAATAAGTGTGAATTCTTTCTTCAACATCAATAAATACACACAAACAGCTTTCTAAAATGGACGATCTGCAGCTTTAGTTTTTGAACACTTTTGATACACTACATAAGTTCCTACTAGTTTCAAAACCTAGCCAGACTCCGTTACCTAATTTTGATATGTGCATGAGGTTAAAGGTTCATTTTCAATTGCTTACAGATTATTTATCAAAGGCACGAGTCATCAGGTTTCTGCGCTTACCTTTCTACACGTCGACATGGGTTCATCAGAGTAGAACGGCGGGTACCCCACAAGCATTTCGTACATGCTAGCACCAAGTGACCACCTGTAAGGGTAGAGTAACATTTTTTTGAGGAGAAAGTTTAACATAGGGTAGAGTAACATTCTGAAGACCCATATTAATCTGGAGAAAAAAATAGGAAAAACAATCATGTTGCTCACCAATCACATTCCATTCCATATCCCTTCTTCAGCAAAACTTCAGGTGCAATGTAGTCTGGTGTACCAACTGTAGAATATGCCTGAAGATTTTCACCAACCATAATTTGAAATTAGAAAGGCATAAAATCTCAAAAGCAGAGACTGTTGGCTAAGCATCAGATTCATTGTGCATGCCTAGAACTGAAAAGATAGAAGACATAATTACATATTACTGGAAAGCCAAATGTAAAGGAACTCCATTTTCTTTGGTGACTAAAAAGATGATTCGCTGGGAGTATGCCTCTACTCTCCTTTAACCAAAAGGACCTTGGCCTTGAAGACTTTGATTTATTACAGGAAACCCAATAAAAGTTAAAAATAAAAATAAAAACGCTCATTTATAGAAGGGAGCCTACCAGCATCCTCCTGTTTCTCTGCCAATGTTGCAACTGCTCCTGCTGTGTGCGTTTTGGTCTAGTAGAACCTTCGTCATTCTGTTGAGACCCATTAGAATTGTTTGCCGCAGAAAAGTCATCTTCTTGGAGATTACTACAGTCTAATGGTTTGCACAATCCAAAATCTGAAAGTTTCATGTGACCATACCTATCCAGCAATAGGTTGTCCGGCTTGATATCTCTGTAAATTGTATTAAGCAAATCAATCCACCCTTCAAGTGGTTCTCAAGCAGATCAACTTCAAATCACTACCATGAAACGACACAAGCATAATCGATGGAGTACCTGTGGATATAATTATGTTTGTGGATAGACTCGATTGCTAGAACTGTTTCTCCAACATAAAATCTGGCCTCGTCTTCTGTCAAAGTATCCTTCCGCATGAGTAACGTCATCATATCTCCACCAGGAAGATATTCCATGATAAGATAAAGAAACTCATCATCTTGAAAAGAACAATAAAGTTTGACAATGCAATTGCTGTCAACCTCTGCAAGAAGATTTCTTTCAGCTTTAACATGCTCAACCTAGACAAATTTAGAACAACAATTAAAAATAAGCACAATGAGAATAACTCGAATGCAAACCTCTACTTTTTAAATATAAAGATATACCTGCCCTCTGCGGAGCATCTCCGATTTTTTAAGCTTCTTCATTGCATAAACGTTTCCTGAAGTCTTTTCCCTACAAACTCTGACCTACAGAAGAAAAAATACAAATACTCAGAGAAAAGGAACTGATTAAACTATTGATGGAAAAAGAACTTCAAGAGCATTTTCCATCAATAAAATGTAACAAACATATTCGCAAGTAAGACACCATATCCGTCTAAGTAGTTGTTCAACAACCCTAACATATATCTCAGTATAGGCAATTATAAAATAGAGTATGAGAAACGAGAATAGGTCTTTCATCCATAAAACCAGATGAAACAAGTTCATGTTGTCTACACACTGCATTTCCTATTATAATACAGAATAGTTCTACATATGTCCACAAGATACACTTCCATAGGAACATACAGTGTGATCAAAGATGCCTGTATGGCCCACATGGAAATGACTTTGATGATTTACAATGTGGATGCTTAAATAACCACTTATATTTTCACAGGAAGACCAGGCGCTCTTATAACTGCCAACTCCACATGCAGACAGTTAAACATATTACTAATACAAGGGAGAGCATCACAACTGAATATCATCCTTCGGCTCCACATTTAGCGGCTCCACATTTAGGGATATGTGCTATTCCTTGAAAAATATATTATGGCATGTCGGGAGGGTATTTTCACTAAAACCATAAACTGCAAGGTTTAAGATTAAGCCTTACAGTTTGCAAAATACATACATGCTGCAAGGCTAGAGATTAAATCATACTGTTATAGGAGTAGTTATTAAGAGTAAGCCTACTAAAAACTTTAAGGCTTTCGGTGTAGATTTTGTCCTTGAAACCAGAAAAGTGTTGCGTCAAACAAAGTACATCTTAAAACCTTATCTCAAGAGCCAATAAAAAAAAAATGGGACCTTAAAGCAAAGAAAAGAAACTTTTCCTAGAGTGTATTCTTAAGGTTTATACTTATTGCTTGATCAAAACATGCCTATTTTCTGAAAGTAAATCTGCAGATAGTAATTAAACAAACCTCCCCAAATGCGCCCTTTCCTATCATTGTCAGTAACTCAAAATCATCAGCGCCCATTTTATGCCTCTGAAGGCGCATATATTCTGTTTCCTTCTGTTCCAAGTACTTTAGTAGGTTGTTCTGATCTTCCTCTGACACATCAGCATCAGCCAACTTCTTCTCCAGTAAATTACGCCTGCATGAAAGTAGAGGCTTATTAATATTTCTTACACTAACATAATTCTTGCAAGTGGCTTATGGTTGTTTAAGAAGCTTATCTACTAATTATTACTACATATAAAGGATGCGAACGAAAAAAGACATCATTTATGAATATTAATCGAAGTTTCTAAACTTTCGAGTGTTAATCTTTGTGTTCTTAAGTTTAAACATTGTTCTAGACTAGTTAAGTTTTCCGCTGCATCCTTTACACAGAATAGGTATACGAAGCATCATCCATTATGTCGAAGTAAGTTGGACACATGTGTGGGAGTCAACAAGGCATAATCTACTGAATGTCCTTGTTATGCAGGAATATGCAACACTGGACAAACTTCTGATTTCCTTAGTCCAAAGTAACAGCCAGAAACTCCTTCAGAATTTATGACGTCTTAGTGATTCTTATGTGTGAACTACTATTTGCTTCTTATCATGTTTATTGTGTTACGTGTATGACCAATATAGGCAACATAGCAAAGAAGAAATTAAACATATAAGAAGTTATATGCTTCTTATCAGTTACAATGCAGATCCTTTAGGCAATGTAAAATGTTCCATACACAATCATAATAAGTTTGAAACCACAAGGCACAAACCATCATTTAGTAGTTTGTTCACAGCACGGAAATTTCATTCCAATCGTAATTGGACATAATGAAATTGTTTACCATTGTCAAAAGCTAAGAAATCCCAACAGCTAAAAATCAACACTTGGAAACATTCATTCATACAGATACATAGAATAAGAAAATCAATTCAATTCAATAAAGAAATCCAAAACCGTACCGCTCTTTTCTTTCTTGTAGGTTCTTCATCTGCTCCTTGTAATGGTTCTCAATATATTGCTTAGCTGCCGCAACCTTCTGTTTGGTCACATTAGATGCAGCTTCATCCTCACCACCACCACCACCTAATGGCGGTTTTGAACATTCTGTCCCTGTACCTATAATCGAATCTTTCTTCTTAGATGTTTGCCTCAATCTCTCTCTAGGCTGAAACTTATGAAACCAACTCCTTGCCGAATCCATTTTCACCTAATACACCTTCACACTATTTCTCCAAAAAAAAAAATCAATGTTCAAACCAAATCCATCATTTTTTACATAGTTTTGCTCCCATTGTAACACCTAGTAATTCCAGTTCCTCTCTACATGATGAGAAAAAAAAAATTTATCTCAGCATTTTCAGCAAGAAATATCAGAATGTAGATTGAAGAAAAGAAAAAAATTCAACAAAATTTCTGATCTGAACAGAAAGAACACAAAAGAGAAGATGGAGAGATTACCGCGTAAATGTCTGAAACCAATGATCCTAAACTAAATCCAATAACAACCTAACATTAAGACAAACTAATAATAACGACTAAATCCTAAAATTGATCGAAATCCAGTTTTATTTTGTTTTTTTATTTTATTTAAAGTCAAAATTGGTATATCGAATTATTATTATGATTAAATATGATAGAATAGATTCTCTCTATTCTGAGATACTGTGTGTAATGCCATAACTTCTGTTCATTTTGTGCCACGTAGGAGTTTGTCTTTATTACACTCCCCGACAACCTCGTGATTGTGATCTAGATTTGACACGTGGTTGCTGATTATGTGCCTGATGTGAGATTTTGCCCGACTGTCGGGGTACATCAAGTCAACCCGGTTTCAACTCGTTGTTCTCGGGCTCACGGTGCTGATTCGTGGAACTAACCGGGATGAGTGCAATGTAGTTAATATCGGATACCGGTTTGTCTCGGCCGAGAACCGGTACACTGGTACAATATTATATTGAGGAGATCTTGGTTTTAAATATCGGTGCAATATCGGTTCTAAATTTATATCTATAATTTATATTGTTTCACACAAAATTAGACAACATTAAAATGCATCAATTTTAGAAAAACAAACAAGTTCATTCAAAACATAAGAGCCATCATATGAAGTTCAAATTGGAAAAAGGGGAGCAACTTCACAACTTTAAAGTTCACTATCTAAAATGAAAATTAAACAAGGACATTACATTTTTAATCAAAATCATTTGATTCATCATAGATATCATAATCTTCCGTAGCTCCATCATCTCCACCAAGTAGTCCATAATTAGAGTCCAACATCAAGTCATCAGTATCATATCCATCATGTACAGAGTCAGTTGGATACGTAGATTTGCATCGAGAGCTACAAGCACCTTTACCAACGACTGACATACTTTTTTCACCAACAATATCCTGCAAATCATCCGAAATAACATTATCTCCTTGTACAGCAAAGTCATCCAAATTCTCTAAAGCCAACCATTCATCATTGTCATCACGCTCATCCAGAAAAATGGGATCACGAGCTTTCGGATCATCATTATATTGACTGATTTCTTTGTATCGACGCTCCAATTTCTTGTTATATTGAATAAAGACACTATCATTCAATTTTTGTTGCTTTATGCGATTTCGCTTCTTTGAGTGCAACTGAAAGACGAAAGAATAATAGGGAACAATATCAGACTCTTGAATAATAAGAACATAGGATTGGACAAGCAATTTATATTTATCTAAATCTCATGATGCAAACCAAAAACCACTAAAAGAATTTGTAGTACCCAAACAGGGACTTGCTAAACCACCTCCAAGCTACCAGCCTACATGATATACTCCTAAAGGATGGAAAAGTTAAATCTTAGTCAAAATGTGCTAGAAAGTGACTATCAATAACATAAGGCAGTAAAAGGATGCCACAATAATCAACTATGCTAATCCCAAATCCTGAGAGAAAAGAAAAATTGCTACTGCAGTGTGTGATGCCCAATGTAAAGGAACAAAATCAAACCACAGAGAAGGAAATCTAAAGAAAAAATGTATCAAGATTTAACAAATAATTCATCAAAAAATAATTAGATACAAATCACAGCAAAAGAAGAAATTAACAATCAAAACCTTAACATCTTGTTAACAGATCGACCATCAATTGAATCTCGCCATTGACATTAAGAAGAAGAAAAAAATTCGGCTGCCAAGAAGGGTTTCTAAAGATTTTTCTGCCAAAAATTTCGATGAGATTTAGGGATTTCATCCTTCCCTTCATTTAAAATTCCTAAATTGCCCTGATGTTCACAAAAAAATCCGAAACTATCACATATCGGGAAAACCGGACTGTATCATTTCGTATATATCGGCCGATATTATCGGCTAAATATCGTACCGCGATATTTGTGTTTTCGTTTCGCTATAACACCGGTACATGAAATTCCGCCGATATTTCGGCGGGTACGAGCGAAATTGACTACATTGGATGAGTGAGCCGTCTAAGATTACAAGGGCTCGGCTTTATGCACACTCCCCGGCGAGTATTAAGGTAATATTTAGGCTAAGTCTCTTGAGCTAGATTGAGATGCTAGATTAGCAGAAAAGTGTTGCAGTTCAAAAAAAAGTGTTGTCTATTTGTTAACACTACTAGTTCTCTCTCCTAGCATTTGTTCGCACTTGAACTAGCAGCGAGATAGTAGCGTTGAATGGTTCACCGCCACAAAAATCACCTTTTCGCTGAATGATTCAGCCCTAGAGGATTTATTTTTTGATCTGATGGCTGAGACTGGTTGCGCTGAACCAAACAGTGATGGGCGGTGGTCCCAGCTAACGTGCACTGCTAATCTAGCTGCTAGATTAGCACTTTCATAGGACTTAGGAGGTAGTCCTAGCTGACGTGGACGGCTAATGTAGCTGTTATATTAGCACACCATAGGACTAAGCCTTAACACCTCGTTTGGTTGGAAGAATTGGATTCCTAGGAATTCAATTATGGGGTAATCCAATTCTTGGAATTTGATTCCAAGGAATTGAATTCAAATCCAAAAAAATAGTGTTTGGTTGAGGTAATCCAATTACATTTGTTTTTACCCTGGAATCCAATTCCATTGCACTATTAGACCAATGCAATGGAAATCTATTGTTTTGGAGGGAATTGGATTCCTAGGAATCAAAATTCTAAATTACATAGAGTTGATTTGTACCGTTTGGTTCAAAGAATTGGTCACATTCCCCTGGAATTGGATTACCAAGAATTCAATTCCTTGAACCAAACATGCTCTTAGAGGATTTTTACTTTAAGGTATAGAGGATTTTTACTCGTACTTTGAGGGAAGTTGTTGAATAGAGGATATACTTCGAGAGAAGTTGTTTTTCACATTATATCCCTTCAACAACAACAACAACAATGATAGACGCATTTATGTGTCTAATATATCTCAATTGTATATAGTGTTGGTGCTCGATTCTATACTTATTTGGTTATTTTATTTATTTGTAGGTGTTTTTAGAAGAATAAGGATTTGCGGCGAAATTGGCTGAAAATGCGGCGTTTGGACCTCCGTTGATAGAGTGCCGGAAGCGCCCCAGAAGTGTACCGTAAGTATCCCAGAAATACCCCGGAGGAACCCCGAAAAAAGTGCGGAAAATGCCCCAGAGGACACTTGCTATACGGACCTTTGATTTTGGATAAGGGGTAACCTAATTACTAAGGGGCACCCCATTTCAAGGCACATGCTAAAGGGACTCCCAGTCTGGTTAAGGGGACACCACATTCAAAGTTCAAATAATGGAATTTGGCGGGAAAACTAAAGTTCACGTCTGATAACTTGCTGTTGGATTTCTGGGAAGTTTTGAGGGAGATTAAATCCCTGAAATCAATTGGGCTAGGCCTGTTAAGACTAAACAGACCGTATGCAAGTGATTTTATCGATCAACTTGGGATGGAATGGCTGGGAGAAGCGATCAAAGTCCAAACAGGATACGTATTGTTCTGTCCAGTTTCAAGGATTTGTATGAAAGATTTTGTGAGAGTTTTACGCTGGATAGTTACGTACTAGGTCCTGTTCAAGTCTTGATAAGAGTTTGGTGGAAAGTTTATAGCTAACAGACGCGTACGAATAGCTTTGAGCAGTATTTTCCGAGACTTTGGAAGAAAGAAAAAATAGAGATTCTATCGGGATTTCTTTGAGATGTGAAGTATATAAGAGGTGGAGAGAAGTGAGAGAAGATTATCAAGAGTTAGGGGTCGATTGGGAGGCCAGCAGAGAAGCGCAGGAGGAGTTGCAGGAATTGTACCTGCTGTTGCTGCTGCCATTAACAAAGCTCGAAGAACACGAAGAACACACCTGCAAAGACAGTCGTTATTTGAATAGTGGAAAGACTAGCGGCCGTGGGTCTTAAAAGAAGGCGTCAACAGCAGTCTTATTTTCGCAGCGTCAACAGCAGTGGTATTTTATCGTTCTTTTCTGGACGCCGTCTGTGGGTCGCAGAATCACTGTTTTCATTCTTTTCACTCTTTTAATCAACTTTTTGAGCATCAAATATTTATTTTTAGAACATGATTATTATGAGTATTTAAACCCCATTACTGGGATGATGGAGGAAACCATTCTTTATGCATGAGTAATTCTATTTAATTCTTTATGACTATTTGCACTATTATGAGTTGTTTTATGATTTTTCTTGATTATTTGTGATTTTATCTGATGATGTATGCTTAGTCTAGGAACTCTTGATGCATCATGCTTATGATTTACATCTAATACTTTACAAAATCTAGTTTTGGCAAAGAAAAGAGTCGATATTTGTTATCATTATAAGCTATAATTGTCTAGAATTAATAGTTGATTCGCATGAGTATAAGAATTGGTGGAATCCTGAGTCCTAGTATCTCTTGATCCTGTGACAATTTTGTATATATTTTTGTTTTTAAATCTATTCAAGTCCGAGCAACGAATCCGTATTTACCGCAAATTTAAGACTACAACAAACAACAACAAAATAAAAAAAAACTTCAGATTATCTAATATAGTAGACGTTATTTTTGTGATTAAAACATAAACGATAGCGAATTTGAAGTTACATGTTCCTCTTCGAATCTATTATCCATAAACGATAATCGATTCGAAGCTAATATTTTGGGAATATGTTTCTCTTACAAAGTTCTGCATTACTATCAAAAATGAATGTATTCTGAAAAACATAACCTTTATATCTGTACTGATATTCGTTTCAACGGTTGATTTTCAAAATTGTAAATGGTGGTGTTATACATCTCGGAATGTACTCATTTTTGGAAGTTGGAAGCAACGTAGATCTTTGTAAGAGGAACATATCCCTAAGGTACTAGCTTCAAATCCGTTAATATTTGGTTTTTATAAAAAAATATAGCATCGAAAGTGTGAGATAGTGTTAGAAGAAAAGTGTGAGTGGATCATCCCTCCGAATTAAAATACCAAATTAACATGTGAAATAATTGTCAAGGAGATTCTAAAACGTTAAAATACATAATACATGATGATCACATGATAATGATTCAAAGTTTGCGTTATGATCCGAAAATTGCTTAACTTTGGCCGTACAAACTTCACCAATGATATGTAGTACACGATGAAGTACAAAATGTTACATGAGACTCGAAACTTGTAAACTCATCTGAAATTTGTCTCGTTACTCAAAAACTGTGAATTTAATACAATCCTATGATGATATTGTTCCCCAAAACCCAAAAAATAATCATTGAAAATTTGACATCGTGACATATAATTTGTCTTGTGACTCCAACTTGTCCAGATAAGCACAGTGAAGTTAAAGGTGATGGAGAATATATGTTGAATTGACGATAGTACTGAGTACACTACGATCTTTTCACATCAACCTATATAGACACACATTGTATAATTCCACCAAAACAATAATGGCCAAAGAATTACTTCAACAAGATATAATTTGGTATATAGTCTAAATTCGTGACCAGACTAACTATATATGGGTTGTACCAAGTGGATAAACATACAAGTGTAGTTATTTTCATTATAAGATAAGATAAACAATATAACGCGGAAGTAAACACACAAGATTTTGTTAACGAGGAAAGTTTTCTGGTAAAAATACCTCGAGACCTAGTCTAGTTTTGAATACTCTCAGAATAAAGTTTTTATACAAATTGACTACCGCAACTTCGTATAGCTGTAACCAAGTAACCTACTCCTAGTTACTCAGTCCCTTCAACATCCGTATTGCTGCGACCAATCTGGTGTGTACACGTGAATCCCAAGACGGAGTCCACCATCTTGAGTTGCCTCACCTACTTTGAAGACTTCTGCTCTCAAATCCCTTAGATCTTAACCCAAATATTAAATATATTGAAGTAACCAATTCATTTATCAATCTCCCAAATCAAGATTTCGATCAGAGATTAAGTAGATTAAATGATTTTCCGTTTATTCAATATAAACTTCTTTGATTAACGATCAAACTGAGACAAGGAAATAATCAATCTCGGTGAATAAATTTCATCCAAACAACTCTACAAGGAGAAAAATCTAGACAGTTTGTTCGATCTTTACAAAAAGTCTTAAATCTATCAAAATCAATTACTTGTTTGGATCCCAGTGAATCAAGTGTGCAAGAAGAATCACAGAAGAAAAAAAAGTCTTCAAGTCTTGAATCTTCAATTTTCATTCTTCAAAGTAACCGCTACACAAACAACTTGAATTCTACTAATGATCAACACAGGCAGAACGAAATCTGTTAACCTTAATTGATTAAAGGTTCGATTTACAGATTTTGAATCGCTAGATATGTAATAATCAATCCTCAAACAAACTTGAGTGACATTATATATCAGAAGAGAAGGACCATAGAATAAGCAAATTTGACATATCAAGGAAACTATAATGTTAGTCAATCAAATCAATTAATCGACAAGTAAAATAACAATATGATTTAGTTTCCTACCAACGGTAATACTAAAAGCTTCTTAATACCAAATAAAACTATAAAATAAGGAATCACAAGATGTTTCACCTGATTAGATAAATTAAGCTCATATATCAACGAGTTGGCTTCCCACATAATCAGTTAAGTAGTGTGTTTAAGGGATGGGTTTGTGAAAAAGCGGGGGTATAACCACCACCCAATATTTCACTTAGCAATCTGTATGGACAAAGTCCAATATACTTTCTAGAGAATCAACTAGACAGTCAGACTCAATCTAGATAAAAGTATATCAAAGAGTTTATATCTCAATGTCTCGATTTGATCTATACTCAAGAAAATAGAAATCCGCGAGTGTTTATCAAAGAGAGATAACTTGGATGCTACCAAAGACCAATATCCAAGTGTCAATCAATTGAAATCAACAACCCGAAAGGTCGGATATTCTAATTGATTGAACAACGCACAACCTGTGATATTTCAATTATATAACAAAGTATAATGCGGAATAGAAATAACACAGACACCATAATTTTGTTAACGAGGAAACCGCAAATGCAGAAAAACCCCGGGACCTAGTCCAGATTGAATACACACTGTATTAAGCCGCTATAGACACTAGCCTACTACAAACTAACTTCGGTCTGGACTGTAGTTGAACCCCAATCAATCTCACACTGATCCAAGGTACAGTTATGCTCCTACGTCTCTGATCCCAGCAGGATACTACACACTTGATTCCCTTAGCTGATCTCACACACAACTAAGAGTTGCTTCAACCCAAAATCGAAGACTTTAATAAACAAATCTATATCACACAGAAAAGTCTATTGTAATAGATAAATCCGTCTCCCAAGAATATACCTATGAGTTTTGTTATGTCTTTTGATAAAATCAAGGTGAACAGGAACCAATCAATAACCCAGACTTATATTCCCGAAGAACAACCTAGAATTATCAATCACCTCACAATAAACTTAATCGACTAGCAAAACAAGTTATTGCGGAATCACAAATGATGAGACGAAGATGTTTGTGATTATTTTTTATCTTACCTATCGGAGATGGAAATCTCAATCCAGTTATTTCAATTGTACTCGTACGATAAAAACAGCAAGATAAAATCACACAACTACAAGAAAGTAGTATCGGTCTGGATTCACAATCCCAATGAAGTCTTTAAGTTGTTAACCCTGGTTGAGAAAAGACAACCAGAGGTTGAAGGAGAATCAACTCTAACCACAACTAGTATCACACGTAAGATGTGGGGATTAGTTTTCCCAGTTGCCATAGTTCTCCCTTATATAGTCTTTCAAATCAGGGTTTGCAATCAATGTTAGCTTAGTAACAAAGAATTCAATATTCATCGTTAGATGAAAACCTGATTAGATTCAAGCTAATATTTATCAGCAGTTAGATCGAAAACATAGCTTGTTATACACACATGAAATGCACGTTTCTAGGATCGTGTAACCGTACCCAAACTTGTACATTAGTTGGTTCAACAATAGTTAACCAAATGGTTAGCCATATGATCACTTTCATATAAACCATATTCTTCTTCAACATAACTAGTTCAAATAACTCAATTGAACTAGTTAGAGAGTTGTTCAATTGCTTGGATCTTATGTACTTCACAAGACACAATCGAAGCAAAAACGATTTGATTCACTCGAATCAGTTCATGAACTTTATAGCCACGGTTTGCAAAAGCATTCCTTAATCAATATAAAGATGAGTTCAAGAACAATCGTTTTTAGACATAACCTATTCAAGTTCGCGGACTGGGTTCGCGGACTTAAGTTCCCGGATGGAGTTCACAAACTCTAGCAGAAATTCTAGGGTTTGAGAACTTTGCCAGTTTACGGACTGAGCTTGCTGAGTGAGTTTTCAAACTCCAGCAGATATTCTCAGATGAGAACTTCCGCCAGTTCGCTGACTGAGTTCTCAAACTGTGCAATCAATTTCGGTTCTCTTGATCAACAAAGTTCGCAAACTTTGGTTCAAGGAATAAGACTTATACATATATGTATTTCCACGACAATGCTTATATCCATCAATGGTTATATAATCTAAACTCTCATTTTAATCATTGAAACAATCTCAGAGGACGTTATATAGTTGTTATTCACAGACCATTTTTCGTCAGAGCAATTCTCAAAGTGATTGAAACATATCATGACTTTCGTCACTAGGTCAAGATGAACTTGGTTAAAGCGAAATCTTACCAACACATATTTCAAAAAATAGATAGGCGATATAAACTCGGCTCGAAATATCAAATGTGTATAATCTAAGTCAATATAGCAAAACGACTTTTGTCTCAAGATAGGAGATAGAGTAGATAGACTTTTGAGTGATAGATAAGTTCAAGTCTCCACATACCTTTAAGTTGATGAAGATCCACCGGTTCCTTGAGTAGTCCTTCGTCTTGTATGATGATCGCCATGGAGTTCTTGAGCTCAACTACACTTTCTATCCTAGTCTGAGACCTTAGCTATAATATACTAGAAATCAAGACTTTATAGTTTTGATTACTAACATTGACAAACATGCTTGAGATAGCAACGCATGCGAGTTCGACCGAGCAATGCTCTAACAGTTTGTAAAAATACAAGGTGTAGAGGGGGTTAGTCCTCAAGTGATTTTGGGGGAGTTGAGTGTATTTTAAATCTCGGGAATTTTAAGAGAGTTTGAGAGAGTGTAGGGAGTTTGAGAGAGTTTGGTGTTTTTGAGTTCAGGGAGTTTGGGGGAGTGTAGGGAGTTTGAGAGAGTTTATTAGAGGGAGTTTGGGGGAGTTTGAGAGAGTTCACTCCTAACTCATTATCTTTTAAGAAACAATAAAAGGGAGCTGAGCTCAATTTCAGTGCCGAATTTTTATGATCATCTTCACAAGCAGCTGCCGTCATTTTCTCTACTTCTATTTCATTACTAGGTTGGAATGGATGCATAAAACATAGATGGGTTTTCCCAGTGCTCTAATTTCATTTGCAGGGAAAAGAAGATACAAGAAGCAACAAAGAAAATAAGAAGCTGAAGGTACTGTTGGTTGAATTCAGGCAGTGTTGGTGCCGTTAAGAAGAATTTGAAATGCTGATCTCGAGGGAAGGAATGCGACAGAAATTATGGAGCTAAACCTGTGCCTTGCAGTTGTGCGTTTGCAGTTGGCTAAGAAAGGAATGGACTGAGATGGGAGTTGTCTGAGGTTGCAGGGAAGAGAAGTTGGTGTTTTTGCAGCAGCTGGTTATGGAGATTGCAGATGTGTTGAGTCTGTGCATTGCAGGGAAGTAGGTTGTTCTGTTCACAGCACAGCTATTGAAAGCTTGAGTCTGTGGTTGTGTCTAAAGAGGGAATGTACTGAGATAACAAATGGGTTCGATTGATGAGTTTGGTGATGACCTGAGATAATGGAGATGCAGTATGGCGACGAACTGAAGCGGGTATGGAAGTGAAGTTGCAGTGAGGCCATGGGAGATTGCAAGTTTGAACTGGTAGGATGAGCTGGAAATGGAATGTGTGTTGAATGTTTGATCAGTTGGTGGCGGTATTAAGCTTGATGTTGAACTGGGATTTCATTCAAGAGCAGGAGTATTGTGAGAGTCAGTGTAGATGGTGCTGCAGTTTGATATTGCTGCCAGAGATGGCTGTGGGTATTGGTGGTGACAGTCAGGTAAGGCGGAATCAACTATAGAGAATGAGATGGTGAATGTGCAGCTGATCATGGCAATGGTGAACAAGGTCTAGAATGCAATTGAGCTACAGTTGTATGAAATGGGTATGAGTGTTGCCGGAAGGGAATGGATGCTAACTTATTAAAGAAGAGACGAGTCTGGTATTGAACCTGACTTGCAGGTGGTTATAGTTACAGCAGGGAAAGAATTGAGATGTTGTTGCTTGAACTAAATGGTACTGGTGATGGTGGTGGTGGTGCGAAACAAGGGACTGAAATGAGTTCGATGTTGGCGGTGATGGAATGAAGCTTAACAGAGAACAATGGAATGCAGCAGTGATGTGTGCTGAAATATGGGGGTTGGAGCTGATTGTGTGTGTCGGTGTCGCAGCAAGAAGGACAAATTCAAGGACTGGAATGGCAGGAAACTGCAGCGAAGGAGAGTGAGATAGCCGTGGTCCTGGTTGTGCTAGAATTGCAACTTCCAGATCTTTCTTGCACACTATGACTGGCTGCAATGGGCATTTCTGACACAGATCTTTCCAGTTTTCCTTCAGAAACATGACCTATATCCTCTTTGAGATGGACTTGTACAACTCCACAGCCAGCAGACCCAGAAATAGAACATGAATTTGTTCCCTTCTTCTTCTGACCTACTTTACCTTTTTTAACTCCACCTTTGGCTTTAGCCAACTTTGTACTCTCAGGATGCCCACTGGAACAGCAACAGTGGCCTCATTTGGATCAGCATTTTTCACATCAGAATTTGTAGATACTGGAGCATCTTTTACAACTTCATCCATACCAGTATCATAACTGCAACTAAGATCTTCCGGTTCTTCACTTTTCATGTTAGTGAACGTCTTCTTGTTGGAAAGAGAAGTCTTGACTCGGGAAAGGAAGACATACTAGCTGGAGCACCATCACCAGCAGATGTTGGTCCAATCATTGATCAGCAACATCCTCCCAGCCAAATGGAAACCCCACAATGAAACGACTGCAAACCTGCTCATAGTGTAGGTATCCATCAATAGATAATACTAAATTCCTCTAATACCAGAACAGGTATCGTAATTTGATACTCAATGTGCACATATTGTTCTCAATGCAAACTTTCAATGACCCATAGTTAGATACTATATTCCTCAACAAGGACCAAAATTGACTTGCCAATGCAATTGTTCGCAATAAACTAATAACCGAAAAAGGACTAAAATAATGCAGGTTGTAATCCATAACATCACTTGTGACGTAAAAAGCATAACTCATATGGATTTTTTTGTTTACGAAGCTTACACATTTAGTCATTTACAGAACAATTTATATGCACAAATTAAAATTACTCCATTTCAACATGAGACAAGACAAATCAAAAAGGCATAACTAAGAAGAATAAATACACAGTAGTAGTAGTAACAACCTCTGGAGAAAACCCATTTTCCTGAGAACGAGATAGGGCCTTGAATCAAAATGTTGATCCCGTCAGCTGTCTTAAGAGATATTAAACTATATCGCTTAGTAATTGGTGAAGAGGAAAATACTTGCCTAGCTCGATTACTGTAACAGTACAACAAAATTAGAAAATCACTGAGACCCTTTTCAATCTATACATTCTCAAACTCCTCCCAAATCTCTACTCTTTTGAGAGATTTGTTGTGAGACCAAAATACACTAAAAACTCCTTCGAACTCCCCAAAGCAACCAACTCCCTATTATTGTAGGTTTTTTTGACTAACAGGGAGTTCAAGAGCTTTTTTTAAACTCCCCAACGACTAACAGGTGTTTTCTAGGGAGTTTAGGAGACTCCTCTAAACTCCTCCACGACTAACATGGATTTGGAGAGACTCCCTCAAACTCCCTCATGACTAACAGGAGAAAACCTAAATACATTAAAATCTCTCAAACTCTCTCGCGACTAACCCCCTGGTAGTGTTTAAGTGTGTTTAAGTAGTGTGTTTAATGACTAAGGCTTGTTTGAAAACAATGTGTAGCCAATATAAAAAATACCCAAGGATTTCAAAGAATATTATTTCCGATTTTGGAGAATACCAACTGGATTCCAACTAATAAACCGATGTTACTCATAATTAACAACTAATATTAGCTAGCATGCCGGTGTCATTGTAGTACAGTGGTAAAGTCACTGGGTGAAGATACCAGAGACCTGAGTTCGAAACTCTCTAGCACCAAATTCTTTACCTGTTAGAGCACTGCTCGGTCGATCTCGCATGCGTTGCTATCTCAAGCATGTTTGTCAATGTTAATGATCAAATCTATAAGTCTTGATTTCTAGCCTATTTATAGATGTCTCGGACTAGGACATAGTTTGTGTAGTTGAGCTTAGACTTCACGGCGCTTATCACTTGAAGACGAAGAACTACTAAGGAGAGCTTGTGGAACTTCATCGACAAAAGATATGTGGAGACTTAAACTCATCTATCACCTGGAAAGTCTATTTCTACTCTATCTCCTATGTTGATACATAAGTCGTGTTACGATCTAGTTTTCTCTATACACATTTGAGCTTTCGAGCTGTGTATATTTCACTTACATATTTTTCGAAATATGTGTTGGTAAGCTTTCTCTTCGACCAAGTTCATCTTATATCATGAGAAAATTTCCGAGTAACATCTTACATGGTTTGTGTGATACACTCATTTGGTGTAACTTGGAATGTTTTGATAATGATTATTTCAATATCTTTAAAATTGCTTTGATGTTAATAGTGTGTGAAAACAGATATTATTATTATAGAAGAATGTTTCAATGATTGAAATGAAGAGTTGAGATTATGTAACCATCTTTGGATATTAGCATATATAGTGTGTTCTCACATTAGTGTATAAATCCATAAACCGGGAACCAAGAGTATGCATATGTGTGTATACGAAATTGGTGAAGGAGACAGGTTAAGTATGCGTACCCGTACGCATACTGGCGGAAGTTTTCCAACCGAAAAATTCTGCTGAGTTTTGGAATTAACAAGCTCTTAACTAGTCACCTTAAGTATGCGTACACGTACGCATACTGGCGGAAGTTTTTGAACCGAAAATTTCTGCCGATTTTGGAAACTAAACCAACTCAAATCTGGTTGCTTAAGTACGCATACTTAAGCTGGTTACTTTATCAAATCGGTCAGTTCATGAACTTAAATATTGAAATTATAAGGAATGCAATCTTTGCAAAACGTGGCTATAATGTTCATGATTGATTCAAGTGAATCAAACCGATTTTGCTTCAATTATGTTCTTGTATATAACAATTGAACAACTCTTTAACTAGTTTCATTTGAGTCATTTGAACTAGTTATGGTTAAGATTAATAAGGTTGATATGAGAGTAATCATAAGACTAACATCGGTTAACTATTTGTGAACCAACATGGTGTACAAGTTTAGGTACGGTTACATAAACCTAAATGAGGGTACATTTCATTTGTGTGTGACAAGCTAAGTTCGATCTAACAGCTGAAAGATATTAGCTTGGTTGAATCAATTTTTTCATCTAACGATGGTTATTGAATGCTTTGTTACCAAGGTAACTTGGATTGCAAACCCTGATTTGAAAACTATATAAAGGAGAACTCTAGCAACTGGGAAACCTAATCCCCACACATCCTGTGTGTTACTAGTTGCATAACTAGAGTCGATTATCCTTTAACCTTAGGTTTATTCTCGAGACCCTGTAGGTTAACGACTTGAAGACTTCATTGGGATTGTGAAGCCAGACCCAACTATTCTCTTTGTAGTTGCGTGATCTGATCTTGTTATTTCTATCGTGATTGAATGCAATTGTAAAATTGGCTTGAGATTTATATCTCCGATAGGAAAGATAGAAAAGTAATCACAAACACCTTCGTCTCATCGTTTGTGATTCCACAATAACTTGTTTCGCTAGTCGATTAAGTTTATTGTGAGGTGATTGATAATACTAGGCTGTTCTTCGGGAATATAAGTTCGGTTTGTAAATTGGTTTCTGTTCACCTTGATTTATAAAAAGACAGAACAAAAACTCTTGGGTATTTCTGTGGGACACAAATTTATTCAATCCTATATACTTTTCTGTGTGAGACAGATTTGTTTATCAAGTCTTCGACTTTGGGTCGTAGCAACTCTTGGTTGTGGGTGAGATCAGCTAAGGGAATCAAGTGTGTAGTATCCTGCTGGGGTCAGAGACGTAAGGAGCGCAATTATACCTTGAATCAGTGTGAGATTGATTAGGTTTCAACTACAGTCCAGTCCGAAGTTAATTGGTAGTAGGCTAGTGTCTGTAGCGGCTTAATACAGTGTACTGTTCAGTCAGGACTAGGTCCCGGGGTAGAGATGGCAAACGGGCGGGCCGGGGCTTGCCCGTTGCGGGTTCCACGGGTTCGGGTTAATACGGGTTGAAACCCGCGGGTTGAAATTCTTCACGGGTTGTCATTTCTTCAACCCGTGCCCGTAATGGGTTTAACCCGCGGGTTCACGGGTTAGCCCGCCCGTTTCAGAAATCAGTTAATTTAGAATAGAGCGACGAAACATCCTAAACATGAACAGATTCCACATGAAGCTAAAGATACAAAGCATTACATTTTAGTAAGGAAAATGAACACCATTATGCTGGCATCGACACTTAGAGATTGTATAAATCCTGAAAAGCATACTTCTGAAATTTCTAAACTTATTTCCAGGAGAACAAGGGTTCAAGATATCAGTACCACTGTCTGCAGTTCAATATCAGTTCCAACACACATGCATCAAATCTCTTATGCAACACCAGAACAACTATAACTCCATTCACTTTACAAGACCATTGCCACTATAATTTCCTTCCACTGTCATCAAATCCAACTCATTCAATATCCAGAAATGACACCATCTTCCCTTCTACAAGTACTTCACATCCATAATAACTCAATTCATTTATCATCTAAACTTCCTAGAATTATCAACATCCAAGCACGAACCTTGCCATTTTAGTCACCAACTCTTACTGCCATCAATAGCTCTCTATTTCTCTCCTTTTTCCAAACAAGAACAATCCCATTTAACCAAATCATCTTCCACTCTTTAAAGAAATAAAAACAGAGATGAAAATCAATTTAAATTAGAATATATACTTCAATTAGAATTATCATCAACAACTACAATTACATCCACAGGACCATATATACTTCAATTAGAATTATCAACAAACAAAGGCATACCTCATTCAACAATACTACTAGTAATTCGATCACACCAGGCATATTACTAATACTAACTCACTTCAGTTCTGCGCTAATAACTGCAGTTCAACCTAACAACATGCACATCCAAGTATCATTTCAACATATATACAATATCTTAAATACTCATCTCAAATCCTGGTTCATCAACAACCACATAGTCTCGACAACATACATAAATAACTTTACTAATTCGATTGAGAAGAATAATTACCTCAAACCAATCCAACTCAAGCAATTGAATTAGATTCTTCTTACTCTGACCTGACTCAGAATTCATCTCAAGATCACCACCATCTACCAAAACCAACTCTACCCTTCTTCTGTCTCGATCTGAGTCTCATAATCATCAACCCTCGGAAACTCTAATTCATAAATTGGGGAAGAACATGAGGAACCCTAAATCTGCAATTTCTTAATCAATTTTTCAGGATAACTCCACCATTTACATCAAATACCAATCAAAAACAAACCCATCTTCTAACTTCTCCTTATTCACCTTTAATTGAATTCTCGATCAATTACAGAAAACACTAACTATTGATTCTTCAATGATTCGTCACTGAATCAACTTCAAGGCTTAAAATTAAAAAACTACTCATGAATCTTCAACAACAATAACTTCATAATTTATCTTCTAAATCTTCATAAGATCATCCAACTCTATAAACTCTAATTCATATCTTCACTGATTTAATATTTCCTCTTCTCTCCTTGTTCAGCCAAGAACAACACCACCTCCAGCAACAACCCATGACTCTTGTCTAATTATCCCAACCTCACCACCTCAGAGCCCTCACAAGAATTCAACAGAGGTGAAAAACAGAAAGAAGAGAAGAAGAAAGAAACGAGAAGAAGAAGAAAATATAAATGAGAGTTTATCCTCTCGGTCGATTAACCCGTATGAAGTGCGGCGGCACGTATGAAGTGCGGGTTAACGGGTTAACCCGTGGTTTCACGGTCCGGGACGGGTTAACCCGTTTCTCGACGGGTCACCATTTCTCCAACCCGAACCCGGCTTGTTTAGAAACCAGCCAGTCCGGGTTCGGGTTTTCACGGTCCGGGCACGGGTTAACCCGCGGGTTTCGGCTTGTTTTCCAGCTCTATCCCGGGGTTTTTATACATTTGCAGTTTCCTCGTTAACAAAATTCTGGTGTCGGTGTTATTTCTTTTCCGCATTATATTTTGTTATATAATTGAAATATCACAGGTTGTGCGTTAAGATCAATCAATTAGAATATCCAACCTTTGGTTGTTGATTTACATTGATTGGCACTTGAACATTGATCTTTGGTACCGTTCAAGTAATTCCTCTTATATTTAATCAGGCTCGCAGATTTTTATTTGCTGATTGCGGATTGAATTAAGAGTTAGAGATATTAAACTCTTTGATATACTTTATTCTAGATTGAGTCTAACTGTCTAGTTGATTTTCTAGAAAGTGTATTAGAGTAAGTCCTCTTATATTGCCAAATGAATTGTTGGGTGTGGTTGTTAGACCCCCACATTTTCAATTGGTATCAGAGCAGGCAAACAAATTAAAGACCTTACAAGTCTGTGTTTGTAACGATCTGATATGGACATAATTGTTATCTCAATAAATGCACCACCAGATCCAGGGATTCCAGAAGTTGCTTCCATGTCTTATCTAATTAAACCCATTGAAGAAATTCTGTCTAAACCTCCACCAGGTTTAAAATCCCTTGAAGTTCTTTCAGGAATTGAAAAGAAACTTGAAAGCCTATCTTCTGATGTTGATATTTATCTCCAGAATGAACAAGAATCTCTTGACAGGATAAATCAAGTTATGATGAATAATAGTCATGTTGAGGTTGATATTGATTTGTTAATCAGTAAAAGCAATGCTCCTCCTCTGTGTAATCCAATCAGTTGTAACAAACTAAACGATTTACAAAATGAGTCTAAATCTCAGTCATTTGAGTATATCACCCTAAAGCATGAATTGATTCAGTACTCAATTCCTGACACTTATTATCAAGATAATAGTATTGTCTTCATTAAAGAAGCAAGGATATATCTTTTTACAAAAAGAGTTTCCCTTTGCAATGCTAAAAATTATCTGCAGAAATTGTTTCTCATAAGGATGAATCTGAAAAATCAGAAACATAATTCTTATTGTGCTCTCTGGAGGTTCTTCGATAAACCTAAAGAAACAATTCCTTGGGTTTTCTCCAGTACTGTAAGATGTAAGAGCTGCTAGAAGGAGACTCTCTCTTGGTGCCATGGTGTTGTATGCTTCATTGTTGATTAAATATGATGGTCATTTGTAAGAATATTCATTAAGTTCTACTCCGAATATGGGTACACAACAAAAAAAACAACAACATGCCCTTGTCAACAGACGTGCAGTTCGCATACCCTAAGCCTATCCTGTCCATTTTAAAATCGTGTTCCAGAACGTGTTTAAACTGGTTCAGGTTCCACCGCTGTCACTTAAAAAAGGAGAGTGATCTCTTTGTTCACCACGTCCTCCTCTTCTTCTTCTTCAATTCGTGTACGAAAAAGAAAAACCCAACAGTTCATTCTTCTTTGATTCCCATCAACCTTGGTTCTCAACCACTTTGAGCGTTCTTGGCCTTTTTGGGATCGCGACGAAAAACTACTTCAGGGGTTGGTGTCTATTTTCCTCCTTGGTGCAGTTTCGGTACTTCACCATTGTTATCAATTATCGAACCAAGTAAGTTCCTAAAACTTCTCGTTCACATACTTTACCAGAAATGTTTTCTAGGAAGATAACTAATCGTGGTGAGATTTCGGGCACTCAAAAGCATGGATAAGAATTCCTTGACCCGAGCTTAAGAATTTGGTTCTTTAATCGTAAGGCTCGTGATTACTATGTGAAATATAGTACTAAGAAACCTATCATAGAAAGGATTTACAATCCCTCTGTTCTCAAGGTAGATGGTTTATCTAGGTTCTTTGAAAATCATGAATGGGGTATTGTTCATCGTCCCATGGGAACTGCATACATGGAGCTAACTGCTCAATTTTATGCAAACCTCTATGAGACTAACACTGTCAACTGCTCCTTCAAAACTATTGTCGAGGGAACAACTTTTATTGTGAACCGACAAATAATTGTTGAATTGATGTGTTTGCCTCTTACTGGTGATTTTCTCTTGCCTCCTCCTGAGCACTTGAGACCTTCTACCGAGGCGCTCGCAGACCTTCTCATGAGTAAGAATGCTCCTCTTCACGAAGGGAAAATTGATGTTCATGATGCTGATTTGTTCCTCAATGTTGTTGAAAAACTTCTGGTAGATAACATGATGCCCAACACAATTGACAGACAACTATGGACCAGACCTCTTGCAGAACTAGTGTATTATGTTGTGAAAGGGAGAAATATTGACTTTTGTGGACTTATTGTTTGTCAGATGATAAGTGTGAGACAAATTTCAAAGAATATTCCTGGTTTTCCTTGTCTTATCTCAAGGATTTGCAGTCAGTTTGGTATTGTTGTTGTTGGAACCAACCTTGGAAGACCAAAAGTCTTTTCCATGAATAGCGTCAGAAAGATGGCCAGAACTCCTGCAGCACCCAACTCTGAACCTATTCGTTTTCAGCAAAAAAATGAAGTCCTGAAGGAAAAGCTGGACTATGCTCAGACAGCTCACCCTGAACTGACTGAAAAATTCTATGAAATTGAAAGGGATTAGTATGAGCTGAGTGATTAATCTTTGTATTTGAATATCTTTATTTGTTGAACTCCTTGTGTTGATATACTTTTGAAACCTTTAATGGTTGTAATAACTCTTATGTTTATCTTTGAATGACTTACCTTTCAATTAAACTGCTACATATGTTAGATCCACAAGGAGTACAAATACTCATAGTCAAAAGTTGTCTCTTTCATAAGTCAATATGCATGTATTGATAGAAGATAGAATGAATTTTTAACATTACAAAGTTAAAGCCTTTTATGTCATTGTTTTAATGAAAGAAAGGATAAAACTTTTGTTTACAAGGATTAAGTCTATTATATGTTGTAGCGCCCCCTAAGCTAGAAGCTGACTAATCCAAGAGAATAACTAAATAAAGAGGCACTAAGAATCTAAATCATTTACATAAACATTCAATTAAGAAAAACTGCTACAAAACTTAACCCAAAACTAACCCCGCTCAGAAATATATATACAAGAACTCCTGTCAAATGATACATATACAATAGTCGATTGGTTTACAAATATAACATGCAACATAATGAGCATAGATGAAGTTAACCAACTAACGAAATCAACCCTTGAAGCTTTCGCTGCGTAACTCTGATCTGTCTCTGAAATTGAAAATGGGAATGGGTGAGCACATCGTCCCTAAAAGGGGTGCCCAATGGAAATAACGTTTAACTTTCATGTAACCATTGGAATGATTTGAAAACAATTCATTTTTTCCCAAAACACTAAAACACAATCAATTCACAGAAATAAACAATCATGTATATGGAACTAACTCCGTCTTCAAACAATGTACTATATTGAGTGTCGACCAATTCCCTACACAACCTATTAGTTTATACTGGTGTCTACCAATTGCTTAGACACCTAATACGCATAAAATCTCGAATTCATGTAGATATAAATGAAGGAGCAGTATCCTATATACCACGCATGGAAACTCTTATTTCCAAATAGGTGTCGACCAATTCCTTACACACCTATTAGGCATACAAATGGAAATTATTATTTCCCAAACAATTCATCAAGACAAACAAAGCATTACAATTCCTTTCCAAGCAATGGAAAGATTAAAAGAAATAAAAGAACTTTCGAAATTTTAAATAAACAATGCATGGAATACACAATCAGATAATGCATGAGCTCGTTAAACATAAACTTTGGTAAAAGAAAACAAAAATAATCACAAAAGAGTTAAAAGTATTCCCACCTCTTTTGAGGACAAGCCACGCCTACCTCGAGATCCATGATCCACTGGTTCATCCTTTGAAGCGATCGTTGTTAATTTAGGCTAACTGTTAATCATACAAAAACTCTAAGAATCTAGCCAAGATGGCTCACACAAGAATCTTACAATTCTATATAATGGTTCTAAGCCCATTATGGTATCTCATTCTCTATCTTTAACATAACTAAGAGTTTACTAATCCAATTAGGTTGATTCTATAGTCCGTAGCTAAGTCTTATGAATATCTACAACTTTGTAGAAGAAATCAAATTCTAATTCTGACCACAAGAGGTCCAAAATGTCTACTTAGGAAAACTGCCCTAAGCCCAAGTCCATTAAACTAGCCCATTAACTAAAGTCCCGTCCATCTGAGTCAACTAACAGTCACTAACGGTCAATGGGTCAACTAACGGTAAATGTCAGTCAAAGGTCAAGTCAACAGTCAAGGTCAGGTCTAGTCAACCAATTCAACTCGTCCAAGGTAAGGTGAACTGGTCAACTCAGGTCAAAGAGAAACTCAGTGAGTTAACACCGATTTAACTCAGTCAGATTAACTGAGTCAGACTGAATAAGTTCATTCAGACAGACTAAAGGTTCTCATACAGTTATAATTCTAACCCATTTCAACATCAAACTAAACAATACATCAATTCATTCATTCATTTTTAAACAACTTCAAACTTCATTTACAAATATAAACTAAGTTTACTGCAATTGCAGTACAAGCAACACTCATTCTACAATAGTCCTTCAGTTTGCGGCCAAGCTAATTACTACTTCAACTAAAATCAGTTCAACAGTATCACTTCTATCAAACATCACTACCAGAACCACATTATAACTAACTTCAGTTTAGTTCAATCACTAAAACAAACTACAGATTCACCAGCCACCATATTTCTCCACAAATATAACTTTTCCCCTGCAATGATTTTTAAACTTCATAGTCATATAACTTCTTTGCAAGACTGAGCAATCTCGGTTACATCATCAAACAAACCACCACCAAATCCATTTTGCAACACCTTCAATTCTCTCAACAACATCACAGGAAACACAGTCAACAACATATGCACATGACTGATTCAACCACAGTTCAATAAGTACCTCTAAATCCAGTTCTGCAATTCAACCACACAATCCAACTTCTTTTAATCACACCAATTGTGAAATTACCATTGTAATACCAGTTCATGTAGTTCAACATGCATCTAAACTACAATCCAAGCTCCAACTATATTAACCATGCATTCACAAGATACATAATAAAACAACATCTTCTTCACAACTTCCTCTTTCCATCCCAACAGTGCCACCACAACCAAACAACAGTTCTCTGTAATTCAACACAACTCTATTTATAACCAAACTTCATTTTATACACATCTCAGATCTTAGTTTAACTATCAACCCCGTACTCAATTAATGAAATTACATAACTTTATTAATCAAATCAGAAGAACAATTACCTCAAGTTAAATCCCAAATTGAAGCAGATGATTCAACCATGCTTAATCTTCAATCTCAATCTTCAAATCAATCGAAACCCCATCTCTAATATGTCACTTAAAACTTCAATTTCATCTTCTTTATCTGAGATCGAGACTCAAGAACCCTAATTCTCAAATTCACAATTAAACCGAAATTAAAGCTCTAACATCTAATTAACTCCACCCCGTTCCTCAATCTATGAAAACCCAAACTTCAATCATTCTTCAACATCACTAAATCGAACTTCCAGATCATCTTGAGAAACCCTAGTTCATTGATTCTTCTCTAAAATAACTTCAGAATTTCAACTAAACCTCTACCCATGATTCTTCATCAACAATAGCTCCTTAATTCAACTTCTAAATCTTCAGAACATTAACTAACATTATAATCCTTAATTCCAATTATAGCATCATCATCTAATTCTTCTTCTCCAAAGCTTAATCAACTTCAACACCTTCCTAGCTTCACCAAGTTTACTAATCTCTTCATGACCAACGTACTTGATTTATAAACACGCTTCAGAGAAGGAAATAA
Organism: Papaver somniferum; assembly: GCF_003573695.1. Taxonomy (NCBI): domain Eukaryota; kingdom Viridiplantae; phylum Streptophyta; class Magnoliopsida; order Ranunculales; family Papaveraceae; genus Papaver; species Papaver somniferum. The sequence continues at coordinate 147,312,837 of NC_039362.1, forward strand.
AACGAAGAACATAAGAGAAGCAGAAGAGAAAAGAAGAAAGAGGAATAAAGAAGAAGAATGAAGTCGTCGATCGGGTTTAGTGAAGATAAGGCCGACGCGAAACACTAAACACACACTATCCGCGATAAGGGAAGCCCGGGTCGGTTAAAAAGAATAATTTGACCTTTATGTTAATCTGATGATTTCTTCTTCGTCCAGTATCCGAACGACACATTCGCGTAATCCATTCCGCGTAACTTTTCGAGATATATCCAGCGGTACTAGTTTCGTATCCAAATCGTTGTTAGTTTAATTCTTATTAATTAATATTCGTGTTAAACTAATCGAGTAATTAGCGGCTAAGACGTTTCTTGACTAGTCTAATAGCGTTGACGAGCTTGAGGGTCTTTACATATGTCATTGTACAAATAGTGATGGAAAATAGAATGAATCCTTGACTATTGCGTAGTATTTTTCGATCTCCGATCCACATTTTTGTGCATATATTGTGTTGCTCCATATGTTTTCTTATGTTTGAGCATGACCAATTGAATTGATCATTCTCTTGTGATCAGTTTATTCGTTTCTCCGTAAGTTCTCTTATTACGAGCATGACTAATTGAATTGATCACTTTTGTGGTTAATTTAGTTATGTAATTCCTATTGAATTAATCATGGGTTTTCTTGTGGTTAATTTAATTGTGCATTTCGATTGGATTAATCATGAATTCTTTTGTGGATAATTCAATTGAATACTTTGGATTCAAATTCATGTTTTCATGAGATTTGATTATGTACAAAGAAATCCTTCTTTTCTTGTAAAAGTAAGGTCGCATTTGTTGTTCTTTCGGGAATGGCATTTTATGGGGGAGAGTTCTCTTTGAACTCGTGCTTAATTGCCAAATCTTTGTGGGGAGTGCGGCTGTGGAATATTATATGGGTTATCTTGTATCTTTATAAACTCCTTGATGAATGCATTTAGCTTCGGCTTTATGATGACATCTAAATAAGTTGATATGGTATTCTCTTTTGGTCATGAAGTATCTCTATGAAAATTTCATGAGGATCCCACTAGTTTTCGTACCTTTGCCAATTTATATTGACAAAAGGGGGAGAATTAATGTATAGTGTGACACTAAAAATACATATGGTTTACGGATCATTATGTAAGGGGGAGTGGTTTTCATGTCGAGATGAAGTATTGACTAAAGGGAAGTGATACATATCACCATAATATTGTTGTCAAAGTTGTGATATAATTGAACTTTGATGTTGTGTAGTAATACTATGACACTGTATAACAATGATTGAGAGCATTTGTTTTCTCATTGTTATCACTACGAATATTCAACAACTATGATGCTGAACTTACAACCTTTAGTATCATGGAGTACTTGGAAGTGACGAAGATTTCGATTCGTGTTGAAGATGCCAAGGAGATCAAGCATTTGGATGAGAAGCTACAATTTTTATTTATTTTGTAATCCATATGTATTGATAAAGGGGGATATTGTTAGAGCACTGCTCGGTCGAACTCGCATGCTGCTATCTCAAGCATGTTTGTCAATGTTAGTGATCAAAACTATAAGTCTTCATTTCTAGCCTATTTATAGATGTCTCGAACTAGGACATAGTTTGTGTAGTTGAGCTTAGACTTCACAGCGCTTATCACTTGAAGACGAAGAACTACTAGGGAGAGCTTGTAAAACTTCATCAACAAAAGGTATGTGGAGACTTAAACTCATCTATCACTTGGAAAGTATATTTCTACTCTACTCCTATATTGAGACATAATTCGTGTTACGATATAGTTTTATCTATACACATTTGATATTTCGAGCTGAGTATATCTCGCTTACATATTTCTCGAAATATTTGTTGGTAAGCTTTCACTTCGACCAAGTTCATCTTATATCATGAGAAAATTGCCGAGTAACATCTTACATGGTTTGTGTGATACAATCATTTGGTGCAAGATTTGGAATGTTTCGATAATGATTATTTCAATATCTTGAAAATTGCTTTGATGCTAATATTGTGTGAAGACGGTTATTATCATTATAGAAGAATGTTTCAATGATTGAAATGAAAAGTTGATATTATGTAACCATCATTGGATATTATCATATATAGTATGTTCACACATTAGTGTATAAATCCATAAACCGGGAACCAAGAGTATGCATATGTGTGTATACGAAATTAGTGAAGGAGACAGGTTAAGTATGCGTACCCGTACGCATACTGGCGGAAGTTTTCCAACCGAAAAATTCTGCTGAGTTTGGGAATTAACAAGCTCTTAACTAGTCACCTTAAGTATGCGTATGGGTACGCATACTAGCGGAAGTTTTCGAACCGAAAATTTCTGCTGAGTTTGGAAACTAAACTAACTCAAATCTGGTTGCTTAAGTACGCATACTTAAGCTGGTTACTTTATCAAATCGGGCAGTTCATGAAACTAAACATTTAAATTATAAGGAATGCAATCTTTGCAAACCGTGGCTATAATGTTCATGATTGATTCAAGTGAATCAAACCGATTTTGCTTCAATTGTGTTCCTGGTTGAGTGCAATTGTAAAATTGGCTTGAGATTTATATCTCTGATAGGCAAGATAGAAAAGTAATCACAAACACCTTCGTCTCATCGTTTATGATTCCACAATAACTTGTTTCGCTAGTCGATTAAGTTTATTGTCAGGTGATTGATAATACTAGGCTGTTCTTCGGGAATATAAGTCCGGTTTTTCAATTGGTTCATGTTCACCTTGATTTATCAAAAGACGGAACAAAAACTCTTGGTTTTTTCTGTGGGGACAGATTTTTTCAACCCTATAGACTTTTCTGTGTGAGACAGATTTGTTTATCAAGTCTTCGACTTTGGGTCGTAACAACTTTTGGTTGTGGGTGAGATCAGCTAAGGGAACCAAGTGCGTAATATCCAGCTGGGATCAGAGACATAAGGAGCGCAAATGTACCTTGAATCAGTGTGATATTCATTAGAGTTCAACTACAGTCCAGTCCAAAGTTAATTGGTAGTATGCTAGTGTCTGTAGCGTCTTAATACAGTGTGGTGTTCAATCTGGACTAGGTCCCGGGGTTTTTCTGCATTTACGGTTTCCTCGTTAACAAAATTCTGGTGTATGTGTTATTTCTTTTCCACATTATATTTTGTTATATAATTGAAATATCACAGGTCGTGCGTTAAGATCAATCAATTAGAATATCCAACCTTTGGTTGTTGATTTACATTGATTGACACTTGAACATTGGTCTTTGGTACTGTTCAAGTAATTCCTCTTATATTCAGTCGGGATCGCAGATTTCTATTTGCTGATTGCGGATTGAATTAAGAGTTAGAGATATTAAACTCTTTGATATACTTTATTCTAGATTGAGTCTAACTGTCTAGTTTATTCTCTAGAAAGTGTATTGGAGTAAGTCCTCTCAGATCGCCAAACGAATTGTTGGGTGTGGTTGTTAAAATCCCCGCATTTTCATTACTGATAAAAATAAATAATAGCTATATATATGTATATATATATATTTATATATACAAAACTCTAGGATATGGTAAGCATATATTTTTTGATATATAAAAATATATTGAAATCGGTTTTAGGATCTTGCCTTGAGTATCAAGTGAAAATACTTGAACATTAAGATATTAAAGTTTAGCATATATTCAAACCATTTTTCCGACATCTTATGAACATTCCAAATTCAATTCGTGTACATCTCAATGTATGTAGAAACCCTAAGATAATAAATACATCGAAAATGTAAAACAATATTAAACTCTTTTAGGATTGGTTTTGGGACCGGTCTTTGACATATGGGATCGGCCCTTACTAAGGATCGTTCTGGATTCAATTTTCAACTATGAAACAAATTTCAAAGTCTACTTCTGTTAGAACAATTCTCGGTTGAACCCACCAAGCGTTGGTATGTCAAGATTGGTTGTCATATTTTTGCATCAAAACTCATAAGTCGCTTGATTAGATTACTAGAGTCAACTTCGTTAGGTTGGACTAGGAAGTATATAAATATTGAGACATACAAGTACTACTCTGAAGACCTGAATATTCTGAAGACGTATCGACATCAACGATGACATCATCCTTCTAATTGAGGTTAGTAATACATCACTTGACTTGTTTCCATTTCTGTATCGTACGCTTTCAAGTCGTTTCTGATTGAAAACATAACATGCGAAGTTATATAAATGAAACTCTAGTATATTACACTTGATCATCATATTGTGATCAAAGTGTCAAGGAACAATATACCAATAGTGATAAGTACTTTATATTGGTATGTTGAATTACGAAGTATAATGTTTATCTTTTGAACTTCGTAATTGCGACATCAACATAATCTTTGTAACTCGTTACTAGATTGTGTAGTGAACATAGGTTTGATTTCATACCTAGAAAACTATGTTTAATTATATGAGTTTAAGGAAGTAGACGTACTAACTTGTTTCGTAGTCGAAAGGAATCAAGAGGATTGATGGTCCGGTTTTCATTGAAGATCTTAAGGTTGGACCGATCCTAACCTATATAGGGAATCAAGGTAGAACCGATCCTAGATTATGTTGGGAGTCAAGGTAGAACTGATACCTACCTATATTGGGAGTCAAGGTATAACCGATCCTAATTTGTTTTAGGAGTCATGGTAGAACCGATCCCTATAGGAAAAACTGATTTCTTCAAGTCATGTATACTTTAGGATTTGTGTGATTTGGAAATTGGGTTTGCAAAATAAGAAAGTTCAACATTTCGACATAATGAGTAATCTGAACATGTGCTGAAATATTATATCTTAATTGTTCAAAGATATTACTTGATACTCAAGGTGAGATCCCAAACCGAAATAGTAGAGAATCCTTTTGATATTTTCAAAATAATATGTTTTATTTTACCAGCAATCAAAATACATATCTGGAAAGATATATTAGTTAAGTGCTAATTAATATTGAGTTTTCCATAAAGATTTCTGTTACACGGTTGGATATTGGTCGGAATTAAACAAAACCGAATTTAGGTGCTTTATTGAGTATCTTAAGAATATTTTCGGTTATGGAAATTCCTTGGTTTCCAAACTACCTTAGTCTATAAATCGAGAAGTTTGTTTTTCTTACAAACTTATCATGAGCCAGGCAAACTTCATCTTTGTTGTTTCTGGTGTATCCGACTAGTAGTATTCTCGTAATACTATGTTGGAGAGGAGAGTAACCTAATTAGGCGAAATATCTTACATCCGCTAGTTTAAAGACTTCTTTGGGATCAAGAAGCGTCTACTAGTACCGTTGTTAGGAAACTAGAATTGCATTCTTATTTTAGTTTTCAATTATTGATTTGATTGACTAACGTTTGGTAACTCTTGATTGCACCTAGTTTGATTATTCTTGAGAGTCGTATCTTCTGACATAAGGTCACTCAAACTAGATCAATAGATTAGTAGTAGTTCAGATCTGTCTTTAGATCTGATGTTGACTTATGATCATCCATTGTTAACAGACTCCATTATGTGCGTGATCGATTATAAGTTGGTCTCAAGTTTGTTATTGTACGGGTACAGAAGACTATTGAAGATTTGAAAATAATAAGATTTTTCTTATTAGTTTTGTATCTTTATGATTTGCTTCGTGCAAAAACTTTATCGGTTGTGATCCGACTAAATCTAGTTTATCTTTTGATAGACTTGTTATTGCTAGTCGTATTTAGATCAACAAGCTATTATATGGTGGTACTCTTCAATATCTGAATCTGGTAGTTCTATTTGACTTGATTTGGTTAACTTGTTAGTCCAGATCTTGGAAGATCTAAACCGTACAAAAAAGTTTAGTTGATTTTAAATAGAAAAGCCTTTATCACGCTCAACTATTGTATCTTTATTAAATTCCTGAGATAGGAGGGTAGTTACCAACCAGATTAGTCCTTTATTGTTTGGAAGACGATCAAAAGGGTTTAGTGCTTAAAGTCTTCAGAAAGGATGAAACAACTTAAGATAGTGGACTCTATCTTAGGATTCATGTGTGTTGGCCAGATTGGTTTTAGGCACAGGTATACTAAGGAAACTAGGTAATACGGGTAGTTTACTTGGTCTCAACTATACGAAGTTTGTAGGGTCTTTGTACAACGACTTAATTCTGAGAGTATTCAAAACTGGACTAGGTCCATGGGTTTTTCTGCATTTGCGGTTTCCTCGTTAACAAAATCATGTTGTGTGTTTACTTTTACTTTCCGCAATTATAGTTATTATTTTGCTTATAGTTAAAAGTAAGTACACTAATCCCAAACACTTGGGTTGATCCCGATAGTTAAGGTTTGGTTTCGAACTGGTAACTATACACCAAGTGTATACCTTGTGGTTGCCATCTTCTTGAAAGTATTTGTCTATAATATATCACGCAAGGTATCGAACTTATAGGTTGATATCGAAAAGATTAAGGTGTACTTGGTACCCTCATCATTTCAACTTCCTTAAACTATGTTTATGAAATTGCTTTCAATCATAAACCCAAGGTTTGAATTCATCTAGAAGTTCAATACACTAAATAATAATGAATTACCAATTAGTGTAATGTCAATTCACAAACTTGATTAATAAACTATTCTTCGTAACTCCATACACTAAAGTTGTAAAAAAAAACACTAATATATCATTCCTTGATACTTGGATCAGAGTATAATGATCAAGTTGCTAGAGATCGCTCGATCAAACTCATAAGTATTGGTATGTCATACTTGTTGTCAATTTTAGTTGATAAAAACTATATCTGGATTTATAGTCTACTAACATCGGTCTCGGACTAGGAATATGGCATGGTAGTCAAGTATCGGAATTCTCTAATCGACCTTGAAGATTGAAGACTGAAGAACGACGGTGTCAACGTAAACTTCATCAACAAAGGTAGGTGATGATTAGTTATAATATTTACTCATATTATTTATCGTTCAATCTAGACAAGTTGTATGATTTTAGTATAACGATGAACATTACAAACTATTTTACCATTTCACGAACTTGAACTTATAAATATAAAGACTTGATTAAATACTCTCAATTAACTCGCACACACGAGTTAAGTTTCTCAGTTCGCAAACTAGTCGATTTTGAGATAGTCCTGGGTACTATTTAGTTCAATAGTACACGAATTGATTTATGTCGTTCGCGGACTGGTTGATTTTGAATGTTTCATATACACATTGTATTTTCAACTATACAAACTGTTTTAGGTAGTTGGCGAATTCGTCAATCTAAAAGGCTCATGAGTTACGAGACGACTTTTGTGAAAAGGCTTGATTAAAACAAGTTCTACCTTCTCTTCCTCTTGTTATATTTGAATGAAGATTTGATTAAGATGACTAAAACTAGAGGAAAAAGTACTCAAGTTTTTCAAAAATCCTAGTTTTTCTATACTTTATCAAGATATTTCTAAGAGAAAGAGAAAACCTAGTAATAATGATACTTGTGTTAAAATTTCTTTCATTGATGAGAATATTCTTGAATGTACCACAATATTTTTTTAAGAAATTTTATTTTGGAAAGGAAATTTAAGGAAAGAATTATATACCATAGAGATGATGCTTGTATGAAAGCTTTAGATTGGGGACTATCTTTGATGGTCATGCTGAAATTTTTGATACTTTGACAAGGGTCTTATATGCTAATATTCACGATGTAGATGAAGAAGCCTTGAGTTTCAAAACCATGATATGAGAGGAAATTGTTGCAATTGATTTCCAAAAGATCTCCAATCTCACAAAACTTCCTATAGTAATCTTAGTATACATGTGAATGGACGGATTATTTCATGTTATCGGGGTTTGATGGGGAATTCCTTCATTATTTATTACTCCCTCCGTTCCACTTTAGATGATGTTTTTGGAGTTTTCACGCAGATTAAGAAATTGAGAGAGATATGAAGATTTTCCATATATACCCTTGAGAAAAGTCTTCAAACATTAATTTTTATTAGTGTATTAAAGAAAAACTTATAGTTCCAAGACAATAAGTAAAGGTGTAATTGGTAGTTTTGTGAAAAAATATGAAAACTTTCAAGTATTGTGGAACAAAAAAATAACCCTAAAACATCATCTAAAATAGAACGGAGGGAGTAGATTATGGAGAATTTGAATCCAAATACCTACGGTTTTTCTTTTCGAATCATGCCACAAGTTTGTTACTGATCGTAATGTTTAAAACCAAGAAATATCTGGTAATGCATTAACACATTCACTTTTTTGAAATCGTTGACCATTAAATTATAGATGGATCACAGTCTCACATGAGTCACTTAACTCACCACTTGCACACTGTAATATTATCTTAAAACTTACACCACAAACTTCCACATGGCAACAGAGTATTTGGCTGACAAAAAAGGAGGTAAAAAATTGGGACCCATCATCATCGTTGCCAATGGCGCTTTATAAAACAAATCGATACGAAACTATCTCCATATTTTCCATCTTCGTCTCTTCCAATTTGTCATATATTGTACATCTATTTTTTTTCAGCAACCAAAAAAAGGAATCCTTCGTTGTATCGTTTATCTGGTCAGTTATTGTGAGAATATCAGTGGTTATAAGCTAAAAGAGTGGGGATGGTTATTACGTCTTTTTATTTTACATGTAAAACTATTACTAAATCATCATCATCATCATCTTCTAGTTCTTCTTCTAAAATCACAACATGTCGATCATATAATGGAGAATCTAATCCTAAACCAGATGCACACAAATTTGGACCTCTCAGATCAATATGAGTTCATTCTCATGCTTCCTCATCTCGGTTCTTAATAGCTCTTCCACAGATTAACCCAACTAAGAAAACATTAGTATAATCCCACCATCCGCAACACCAATACAGATGACCAAAAAAAAGCTTATGAGAACCCTTCATCTTCTTAGAGCCAGGTGGTGATGCTTGTAAGAAAGACGGAGGAAGTGGTGGTGTAAAAGTGCTGTAGTAACTAGTGGTAAAAAAAATATAGAAAGTGGTGGTGAAAGATAATCTTGTTGTGGAGGTTTATGACACTCTGGTATGTTATCATATTGGTGAGTGTTTGATGCTCCACAGTGATAAAGCACATCAAGCATTAGGAAACCTCAAAGATTGAAAGGGTCTCTAGAATCGTGCTTCACTCGATCAAGTTCATCTGCTGTCATTCTGTTCCATTCTTGATGATTATAGGAGAAATGGAGAAGTGAAGTGAGTTCTAAGGTTTTGTGGATGGTTTAGACATAGTAACAAGGTCTTGTTCGATTTAATTTCTTTACGGGTATCTCTTTTTTCTCTCTGATATTCTTACTAGGGTTTATGGGGCACTACTTAGGTTGTTTACTTCTGTTTTCCATATCTTAGTCCTCTTCACGATATCTTTTCTTTCATTGATCGCAAGATATTTCTTCTTTGCATCTTCACATCAGTCAGTTGTTGTCTAATGTGTAGTTAAAATATTAGAAGACGTGATATAGTTATTTAACAATAGTGATCTTAAATGAACTCAAAATTTGGGTTTGTTATGTGCCCCAAATACATAAAGTTTTTTATTTATATTCTAAATTAGTGCTTACACATATATGAAACTAGTAATTTTTATTTGCACATATAACTTTTTTGAATTGTATTTGAAAAACGTCTAGTTCCTTTCCTTGCTCTACCAAACAATAGTGTGTTGGGAATTTCTTGTACTGTATCGAAAAGAACGTAAGGCTTACCTCCTTTTCTACTGATCATATGGTCTTGTTTCTTAAAGTAGCTTAAAGTGATATTCCCGCCTCAAAACTCCTAAATCCCTACCTTTTCTATTTCGTAGTTTTAACACGGGAAAGCAGTCAACAGGGTTATTAACCTCTCTTGGAATCCACCGAAAATCAAAGGTGATCCAATTTATTCAGAAATAATCATCCATGTACTTAAATATATCTTTTAGCGTTTGAAAACTTTCCTCTGATCCGATCCCTGGCTTATCATATTCAAGCACTTACCGCTTTACAGAATTCTCACAATCATAAGCTTGTCGCGCTTTACAGAACAGTGAGCATGCATCTTTTTCTTCCTTATGATGCTCTTCATGCAAAGTTTGACTGCTTGAACCTCGTGGTAAACTGCATCAATTTCTTTTTCAGCCTCGCTCTTTTCTGCAAACTCAACTTCGAGATCATGGTTTTAAACTACCATACCAGAACCTCCCTTATCCCTATCTTCATTATACGAACAATCGCACGTCGCAAAAAAAAAAGTGCCCCTTTTTGGAGGTTTATGGGCCACCTGATAAAGGTGTTTGGCAGTACCGTCAAGTGGATTCCATAACTCCATCCTTACCATTGCCTCAGGAGAGTTTCTTATCAAATATCCTTTGACGATAAGCTTACCATCTGGATCAGGAATCGTGCCACGATACACTTCAACATAATCTTTTACATGGTCAGTTGGACGCAACCTAAGAAGACTATATTTATCATATCTAAGGTATATCATAGGACATATACTAGAGTTTGACCCCTTCAGTTTAAGGTTGAAAGACTGCTTTCAGAATACAGCTTCTTCTTCAGAGGTAATCCAGCTCTGGGAATTGGAAGCCATGGAAAATAACAGAGAAGAAGGAAAGAAAAGAAGAGTAAATGCACAAACATATATTAAGTTAAGATATTGCTCCTTCTTCAGTTAGGATATGAAGAAATAATGAATAAATTGGTATCACGCTTAAAACAGGAGTATACAACTGACATTTAGTTTCAATGGACATAAATTTGTTTGTTAAAATTCATATGGTATATTAATTTTAATATAATTTTAATCCATAATAATCAGAAGTTACTTGACCCATTTTCCTACAAAAAAAACAACAACTATATTAATTGTGAAAGAATAATCGAAAACTTAAGAAATAGGTAGGTTTCTTTAAGAAGGCTAAAATTGAAAGACCAAATAAAATAAAAATCCAAAAAAATCTTGTATTCGGTATTAAATACAATATTAACTTTAAAAATGGGTGAAAATCTATTATAAAAAAATGCGTGTGTAAACATTAATTAAAAAATCATGTAATGGGTAAGCATCCAATTTTTAAAAATAATATTATGTTTTTCTTCTTGTTATGAAGATAGAAAAATGAGTTTTCTAAATTTGGATTATACACAGTGGATAAAAAATCAAAAGGCAAACATGTGTTGTTGTTTTTTTAATTGATTTTACAGATTACACACTGCTCTTGAGCTATTATATAAATAGGGGAGAGTCAAACTCAAGAATTCTCCTAGCCTATAAGAACCCTCTATACTACTAAAGGTCAAAGTGGATCCCGAACTGGGCTGTAAAAAGAGTTTGTTAAAAGTGATAAAATGTAAATATACATTTTTGTTAACATAATTTGTTAGTTTCTCAAGGCTTTTTTTCACAATATTGCTACTCAAGAAACAAATGAGAAAGCAATATATAAAAATTGGATGTTATCTAAGATTTACCTTGATAAAGAAAATAGTTGGATTTAAAATACAATAGAAATCTCATCTCAAGGCAAACCTAATAGAAGTTTGAGTCTTTTTTGGAACAAGTAGGAAACTCATGTTCGGGGAATACAATTAATTTTCTTAATTTTCTTCATCGAAAAGAGACCCAATTGTAGCTTCCTATCCATGTTTTTCTAGCCGTTAATGCATTCAAATCCTTCGAAACTCCACAAACCTCGGTCGACTTTGGTGGAAATTCTTTTGGAGATTTTAGGATCCAATTATATCATGCAACCATGTTTCTTATAATTTGGTTTTCACGAAGAAAAACAATGTATTTTATGATTTTAGGAGTTTTGGATTGAATGAGACTGTTTGGTTTGAGTGTATGTGTGAATAAAGGGGTTATTTTATGTTATCGGGTTTTGGTCGGGAATTCCTTCATCGCTTATCATAATGTGGAGAATTTGAAGCCAGATACCTATGGTTTTTGAATCTGGTCATAAGTTTTTCTTTAATTGGCAAACATCAAATATCAGAGTTATAGTAAGGACTATGTTTGAAAATAATCTAGTAATCAAGGATAAATAATCGGGAAATATTAGGCAATGGTACTTGCTCTTGAAAACCTTGGAGATTGCAAGGGTCGCCTGAATAGTACTTCACTTGTCAAAGTTCATAAGATGTCATTCTTGTTCATTTCTTGATGATTATGAAATAAATAAATAAGTGAAGTGAGTTCTAGGGTTTATAGATGCTTCAAACATAATAACTAGGTCTTGTTCGATTCAAATTTTTTTATATTGTTTTTTAATTTTCTTGCAGGTAATTTATCTTTCTATCTGATATTCTTACTAGGGTTTCTCAAACACTAATAAGGTTGTTTACTTCGGTTTTCCTTTTCTTAATCCTCTTTGTCAGAATACTTCTCTGTTGAACTCACCAGATATGGCAAGTTTGGTTGTCATATCTAGGTCCAAAACTCACCCCTTGAATTGTTACTAAAGTCAACTTTGTCACGTTAGGTTTCAGACATAAAAAATTTACGACATGCTCAAGTTATTCATTGAAGATATGGATACATATTGAAGAGCAACTGAAGACACCATCCTTCAAATTGAGATTAGTAACTATTGACTCCATTTATCTCAAGTTCTTACAATAGTATTCATTGAAAACAGAACATGCGAAGTTTGTTTATATGGCTATATTATTTAGATGAAAAAATCATTATTATGATCAAAGTATCAAGAAGAAGAATATACATTAAAGTTGTTTCTACAACTTATTATATTGATTTGCGTAGTATAATTTTCTATATCATCGTGATTTCATATGATACTAATATCTATTAGTTTTGAAATATTGTGTAACTAGATATGTTTGTCTAATTTTGAAATATGTGAGAAAGAAGTTTCATAAACATCTAATGAAGCTAGTTTGAACTCGAATTAATTTTCGAGACTCAAACTAGGATTCAGGACTTTCAAGACCAATCCCGTTCAGAACTGATCCTTGGTCTAGTCCTATAAACTAGTTATTATCGGTAGTACCGACGAATAATACCGGAATTTACTGTGTATCGCGTTTTACTAAGATGATAAGCAAAATATCGGTGATACATGAATATTACGATTTTATCGGCTATATCGGTCATATGGTACCGATATATCCGCGCAATATCGGCCGATAATATCGGTAATGATACAAATATATTTGTTAACAAGGTTTTTTTGTCTTTTTGTTTTATTTTTTTTTCTCATACAAATTCAATGTTTGGGGATGTTAGCTTATCGAGTAAAACTAGTTTGATTGGTGTTTTTATATTATAAATGCAGTTGTCGTTGTTTATCACACTTCCATTGAACTAACACATAGTTATCGGAGTTTGACTAAAGTCAAGATTCAAAATTCGCACATCACTCATTTGGTTTGTTCTTGAAGAACAACAATATGATCTAGAATTGTTATTAATCACACTACGTTAATACTACTAATTCAGTCTGTGTTATTATCTTACAAGCAAATTACTGAGCTAAATTCCCCCACCTTCTTTAGTTTTTTTTCATTTTTTATCTGCATCCAATGAAGAACCATCCACCGTAAAAATGACCAACCAACAACAACTACCACTTCCTCCCCCGCCATCATCACCTCTGCCATCCATGCAAGCCACGCCTGAAAATAAGCTCAACTTCCAAGTTTCCTCTCTTCTTCCGAGATAAGATAATCACACATCTTCTATTCCTTCTAACCCTCCTTGTTAGAGCATAGCTCGGTTGAACCCACCAAAAGTTGGTATGTCAAGTTTGATTGTCATATTCTAGTGAACCGAAACTCATTTAAAGAGTCGCCTAATTATTTACTAGAGTCAACTTCGTATAGGTTAGATTAAAGTATTAGGATATGAGACATTACAAGTATTACGTGAAGACTTGAAGAATGTAAAGAAGTAAGGAGCTATAACGACGATATCATCCTTCCACTTGAGGTTAGTAATATTTGACTTGAACGGTTCATTCCCTAACGTATCTTTCAAGTCGTGCATATTGAAAACATAACTGTGAACCTGTGAATGATTATACTCTAGTTAGACATGGTATTAAGGAATACAATACGAAGTATAACGTCTATCTTTTGAACTTTATGTATAAGACATCGACACAATCGTATGAATGCTATTGTGATTATGTATGGGTATGGGTGAAGATTTCGTCCTAGGAAACAATGTTTTACATTCGTTTAAAGGAAGTAAATTCATAAACTTGTTTTGTGAATCGAAAGGGAAATCTCTAGGCTTATTGGTATTGTTATTCATTGCAAATCTTTTGAATTACCAATATGTGTGTTTAGTATAGCCGCTCATGACTTGTTTATGTATCTTGGTAAAACTATTCACAAGGCCTGACTTTTGTATTGGTATGACTTTTATTAGTGAAACTGATCTTAAGTAATCACCTGAGACGGTAAGATCGATATCTTGAATTTGGTGTGACTAAATACTAGCCATTGGGTAACCGGTCCTAGTAAGAGGTGTGACCGATCACAAGAGAGAGTGTAATCGATCTTGTAAGAGGTTTAACAAGTTTTAGTAAGTTGGTGTAACCGATCCTATAACTTGGTCAGCCGATCACAAGTTTTACCATAAGAAGTGATAACCGATCCTAGTACTTAGTTAGCCATTTTATGGTAACTAGTGTAACTGATCCAAGTACCCACTTGGAGGTAGAACCGAAACTTTATGTTGAGGTGGAATCGTGAAACCCATTAATGGTGATTTGATAGGATAATCAATCACATAGTTCTTGGAAGTCAGATGAACCAATTCTAAACTTGTTTAGAAGTGTTGCAAATCGGTTCCAAGATTGTAAATATGAAAAAGGATTTACAAAGTAAAGATGTCGACATACTTTGAACATGTGCAGTAACTCTTATCTTTTATTGTTCAAAGATATTCCTTAATAGCTAAAGGAGAATCCCGGATCGAAATAAATTGAGAATCTTTTAATTAAGGTTTTTATTTTTTATATGCCTTTAATTTCCAGCAACTAAAATGCATATCTTTAGAAAATAAAAATTAGTAATGTGCATTTACTAATTGGAGATTTTCTACCGAGATTTCGGTCATTAATTGGACAGAGCATTTCTAGGAATTATGAAAACCGATTTGGCTTTATTGCATATCTTTGAGAATATTCGGTTTTGGAAATTCCTTGGTGTACAAACTTCCTTGGTCTATAAATATTGAAGTTTGTATTTCTAACAAACTAATCCTTAGATCCAGCAAAACTACCTAGTTGTGTTGTTACTGGTGGAGCCGCCTATTCGGAGAGGAAAGTAACCTAATTAGGCGAAATCTCTTACGGCCGCTCGGTTTAAAGACTTCTTTGGGATTGAGAAGCTCTATTAGTGTCGTTGGTGGGAAACTAGATAATTGCAGTTTATTACTAGTTTTTGATTGATTTGATTTACTAACGGTGGTTCAAATTTGATTGCACCTAGTTTTTTTATGCTTGAGAATCTTCTCTTCTGATATAAGATTCACTCAAACTAGATCGAAGTTTCGACGGGGATCTTTAGACTGTTTGTAGATCTAAAGACGTCTTGTGATAATACATTGTTAACAGAATCCATTTTGTGTGTTATTGATCACAAGAGATTCAAGTTGATTGTGTGCAGGTGTTTATTGAATATCAAAGAAGATTTGAAGACAAAGAAGATATTTGGGTTCATAATCTTTGGTGTGCACAATACTTGTTTCGGCTGGGAAAGGATCCAACTATAATCGGTTTATCTTTGTGATAAATTTGATTGATTAGTTGAGTAGATCGACATCAATACAATTCTTTGTGATTCAAAGTATTGATTGCAAAATCTTGACAATTACTTTGGTAATTGTTATTGGATAGATCTAAGGACCTGACAAAGGAGTTTATTAGGATAAACGGAAGAGCATTTTGTCAAACTCATATCACTTAGTTGAAAAGAGTTTTTACCGAATAGATTTGTTGTTCCTTTAATGTTTGGAATACAAACAAAAGGAATTGTTCCAAGTGCGTCACTTATTGCAAGTTGGAGGCGCAGGGATACAGATGGAACTAGGTGAACTACAAGTTTAGTTGCCTGGTCTCAACTATACGAAGTTGGTTTAGATTTTGTATAGCGGCTTAATCCTGAAAGTATTCAATTCTGGACAAGGTCCCGGGGTTTTTCTGCATTTGCGGTTTCCTCGTTAACAAAATCTTGCTGTGCCATTTACTTTTAAATTCCGCATTATAATTGTTTTATTATAATTAAAGTAAATTGAACTTTATATGTTAACAGGGTACTTGATATTGATCCCATTGGTTTCGGTCATTTCCGTACCTTTTATCAAGTGATCACTTTGTTGTTGTATTGTATCGATTCCATATCCATAGAGAATCACACAAAGTGTATTGGTTTTCTCCACTTGCATTTGATATTTAATTCACGAGTTAGACCAGTTCGGACTAACCCTATATCAAGTGGACACTGTGTTGAAATATTCCTTGAGTGATTGTATATCAGAGAGGTTTATACACAGTGGGTCGTGATCAAAATAAAAGATTGTGGTGTATTTTGGTACCCTCGTATTTTCACTCCTTCCACCTTTACTTCCCCCGTAAAATATACAACAACATCTTCGATATCATCGACCTATTCTTCCCCAACAGATACTTTAATCCCATCAACACCATTTTTACAGAAAAGCTCCAATCATCAAAGTCTTCTAGAACAGAATTTCCAAAAAGGAGTTGATTCTTCATCACAGCATCAACCTCAAACTCGTACAACATCATCATCCACTTTACAATGTCCACACCACCTCCATCATAAAGATACTGTGATTTTTCGACTCACTACAAGGATGCAAGACCTTATGTAGAATCATCATAGTCGTTGTCTAGCAGTTTTTGTTCTCTCTGGAAAGTTTAGCAAATCAGGATTGTACCATGCCCTTAAACAGCACTGGCATCCCATCACCGTCGACCCAGTTGATACTGTTAGAGCATTGCTCGATCGAACTCGCATGTGTTGCTATCTCAAGCATGTTTGTCAATGTTAGTGATCAAAACTATAAGTCTTGATTTCTAGTCTATTATATCTAAGTCTCGGACTAGGATACAAAGTGTAGTTGAGCTCAAGGACTTCATGGAGATTCATCATACAAGCAGAAGAACTACTCAAGGAACCGGTGGAACTTCTCGACAAAAATGTATGTGAAGACTTGAAATTATCTATCTACTCTATCTCCTACTCTTTGAGACAAGAAGTCGTATGCTATATACATATATATATACTTCAATTATACACATTTTGGCATTTCGAGCCGAGTATACCTCGCCTATCTATATCTCGAAATATGTGTTGGTAAGCTTTTCTCTTCGATCAAGTTTATCTTTACCTAGTGACGAAAGTCATGATATGTTTCAATCATCTTGAAAATTGCTTTGACGAGAAATGGTGTAACAATTGTATAACGTCCTCTAAGAATGTTTCAATGATTGAAATGGGAGTTTATATTACATAACCGATGGTGGAAATAAGCATTGTTGTGGAAACACATTTATGTATAAGTCCTATTCCTTGAACCAAAGTTTGCGAACTTTGTTGATCAAGAGAACCGGAAGAATGGCTGAGCCAAGTACGCGAACTCAGTCTGCGAACTGCCGAAGTTCTTAAACCCGAGAATTTCTGCTGGAGTTGACAAACTACTTGCATGAAGCTAAGTCCGCGAACCGGCGAAGTTCTCATACCCGAGAATTTCTGCTGGAGTTTGTAAACTCTTCCCGGTAACCTAAGTCCGCGAACCTAGTCTGCAAATTTGATAAGGTTATATATCTGAAGATGATGTCTGAACTTAAATTTAAAAAGACTAAGGAATGCAGTTTCCAAACCGTGGCTATAAAAGTTCATGAATCAATTCAAGTGAATCAAATCATCTTTGCTTCAATTGTGTCTTATGTAGTACATAAGATTTCCTTGCAATTGAAAAACTCTCTAACTAATTCATTTGAAGTCATTTGAACTAGTTATGGTGAAGAAGAACATGGTTGATATGAAATTCCCATATGGCTAACCTTTTGGTTCACTATTATTGAACCAACAAATGCATATGTTTGGGTACGGTCAACAAACCTAGAAGCGTACATTGTCAAGTGTGTGTAACAAGCTAAGTTTTTGATCTAACGATTGAGAAATATTAGCTTGAATTTAAATCAGGTTTTCATCTAACGGTGAATAGTGAATGCTTTATTACTAAGTTAACATTGATTGCGAACCCTGATTTGAAAGACTATATAAAGGAGACATCTAGTATTGTGCAAAACTAATCCCCACAAAACTAGTATTGTGATACTAGTTTGCATACTAGAGTCGTTTCTCCTTTAACCTTTGGTTTTCTTCTTCTAAAACCAGGTTAACGACTTAAAGACTTCATTGGGATTGTGAAGCCAGACCGATACTACTTTTATCATAGTTGTGTGATGTGATCTTGCATCTTCTATCGTACGAGTACAATCAGATTGATTGGCTTGAGATTGATATCTCCGATAGGCAAGATATATAAAGTAATCACAAACATCTTCGTCTCATCGTTTGTGATTCCACACCATCTTGTTTCGCTACCATACGATTAAGATTGTTGTGAGGTGATTGATAACTCTAGGCTGTTCTTCGGGAATATAAGACCGGATTATCAATTTGTTCATGTTCACCTTGATTATTATCAAAATACAGAACAAAACCTTTAGGGTTTATCTATGGGAGACAAATTGATCCTTTGATAGACTTGTCTGTGTGAGACAGATTTGTTTATTGTCAAAGCCTGTGATTTTGGATCGTAGCAACTCTTAGTTATGGGTGAGATCAGCTAAGGGAATCAAGTGCACAGTATCCTGCTGGGATCAGAGGCGTAGGAGCATAACTGTACCTTGGATCAGTGGGAGATTGATTGGGGTTCAACTACAGTCCAGTCCGAAGTTAGCTTGGAGTAGGCTAGTGTCTGTAGTGGCTTAATACAGTGTGTGTTCAATCTGAACTAGGTCCCGGGGTTTTTATGCATTTGCGGTTTCCTCGTTAACAAATTTTTTGGTGTATGTGTTATTTCATTTTCTGCATTATATTATTTATCTTTATAATTGAAATAACACAGGTTGTGCGTTAGATCATCAATTAGAGTAATCCAAACTCTGGTTGTTGATTGTCATTGATTGATCCTTGGATATTGGTCTTTGGTACCATTCAAGTTATTTCTTGTAATTGATTAGAACTCGCAGTTCTTTCTTGAGTAAATCAAATCAACAGAGATATAAACTCGTTGATATGCTTTTAATTGATTGAGTCTTGTCGATTCTCTTAAAAGTATAGTCGAGTTTGTCCATACAGATTGCTAAGAGAAATATTGGGTGGTGTTTTTAGACCCCCGCTTTTTTAATTTGGTATCAGAGCAGGCAAACACGTTCAAGACCTCAAAAGTCTGTGTTTATAGTGATCTGACTCTATGGACAAGAGTATTATCTTTGATAAACGCGTCACCAGAAATAAAAATTCTGTTTCCATAGGATCTATTAAAGAGAAAAAGTTTTCAATCTCGAATATAGAAGAACCCAGTGTTCTAAGGAAACAGACATACATTGACAAGTGTTACCCTGACTACCTTAACAACGAGTCTGACTCCAATGTTGAAAGGAATACATCCAAGGAGAGTGAAGTGATTCTGAAAGTTGTTAGAATCCTGGCTGGTAATGTCATTCGGTTAAAACACAAAGTCAATGTTCTTGTTGGTATAGTAAATAAACGTGACTCTCTTCTAAAAATTTTGTATGAGGAAAACACCCCTGTCTGTTCCTCACGGAACCCTCATGAAAGATAACTTGTTGAAGAATGTTTCAAAGAGTTCGATATACCAACCACTTCTGACTCAACTGGAAAATTTTCTAGTTCAGAAGAATATTCAAAATCTCTTCGTGTTATAAAAAATGTGATTTTTTCCTCTAATCGAGGAGTGTTTACATCACGAGGAAGGAAGAGGCCTCCCAACGATGGTTTTAAGACTGTTCCCTCTAGTCATTTCAATGATCAGAAAGTATTCCATCTCGTGATTCAAAAGGACATGCTGAACAAAATAGGAATTTTCCTATATGTTCATCAAATGTTCAAAAGCGAAATAGTCTCTCTAAAACATTCCATCAAAGAAGAACTCATGAATCTTCTTATGATAAAAAGGGAGATAATGATAGTCTTGATGTGAAAAAGATACCAAACGAAAGAAATTCGGAAGACATACTAAGAATGATTATAAGGGATTATGAAGAGATCATCAACAGGTTGTCAATTCCCTCCAGTCTAATTCCCTCAGGTAAGAATTTATATTATGTTTATATTAGTAGATTCTATGATAATTTTTCACATCATAATGGTTTTCCTCCAAAGTCTCGCAAAAAAGGGGATTATAATAATCAACATTCATTTAATGAGCCGAAGGCTCATACTTGTGTTAATTAATCACAAGGTTGAAGTCTCACCTACAAAAATCCTAGTGAGTGAGATTTAGATAGGTATACTTTTGGTAAAGTGTCTCTGATTATCTAGCTAATTTCTTATCGTCCTTAGAAGGATTGTCAGTTACAAATCACTTTACATTAGTATTTTTGCTAACTAAACCATTTGGTTTTAGCCTTGCTTCTAAGTATTGTGCTATCTGTTTTCACAACTAGCTTTCTTGTTTAGGGTTTTGTGAACCCTTCTATCTCTGGGTACACACAAGGTTCCTGGGTGTCCACACAAACCGATCTTGTAAAACCCTAAGTCCTTCGAAAATCGTTTTTATACCCTTCCTATCGAGTTGAGACATCTCACTCTAGGCTTCCTATTATCAATGGCTTCTTCTTCATGTTCTTGGGATTTACCTGAAGACTTCCTTGATAATCCGGTGTATTTCAAGCTTGATAAAAACAAAGGAACCTTTGTTGAAGTCAAAGGATTTTTTCCTCAATCTCCTGATTCCTACTCAGATATTAGGGAGAAGATTCCAACTGATATGGTTCTTGACATTCAGCAACTTGTTGATGCAAAGAAGTGTCTTGATATGGTAAAATCTGAGTTGAAAAAGGTTATTCCTGACCTTAGTCTCATGAAAAATCATGCAAAATATCCTCCAAACAAGGATATCCTCTCTAAAGATGCAGAGGTTGATGTAAATCACAAGCTCAAAGACCCTATGACTCGTGAGGATCCTGAACCATCCATATGATCTTAGTTCGTGTTCGGGCATAGCGCTGGAGTCTTTTTTTCTTTAGCTTGTTACATTTTAGTTGCCTAGTATATCTTCTTTTTGGTTTAATTGGAAGAATAACTAGTGCCTGGAATAACAATGATTGTGACTACACATAGCTATTATTTTTCATCTTCTTTTTTAGGTTTATTTGGTTCAAATTCTAAAAATATTTGGAGGATGATGTTTTTGCAGTATTAATCTTTATGATTTGATATATTGCAATTTTTTATGGGATATTGGTGTTTACATCCGTGAACTATGTTTGTCCCATACACTGTCAAAAGTAAAGTCGTTTGTGATCGGTATTCATGTACTGGTATAAGAATGAATAGACTTTTGACAAATACAAACGTTAATCCTATATTGTAAAACATTTTATGGAAGATAGCTTAAAATGTTTTGTTTTCAAGGATTATGTCTATTAATTTTCATTATGAAAATAGTGATTGAAGATAGAATGAATCCTTGTGTATTCCGTAGTATTGATCATCCCTGATCCATATTTTTATGTATTACTGTGAGGCTTCGTAATGCATCTTATGTTGAGCACTAAACAACCAAGTTGATTTATTATCTTAGTTGGTGTTCTGTGAGATATGTTATGTCGAGCATATTGAACTAAACTAATCATCTTGTTTGGTCATTTAGTTATTGCTTCATAAGTTTTCTTATGTCGAGCAAAAAAAATGACAATTAAATTGATTATTTTTGTGATTAGTTTGGTTGTGTATTCCAATTAGATTAATTATGGGTTCTCTTGTAATTAATCTAGTTGAGTATTTTCATGTCTCCACAAGTTCTCTTATGTTGAGCATAATCAATGAATTGATCACCTCTTGTGTTTAATTCGATTGTGTATTCCGATTAAATTAATCATAGGTTTAGTTGTGATTAATTTGATTGAGCTTTTTGGATATAGAAAATCATTCTCATGGTTTTTGGTGTCCAATTAAATCTTTATTTTCTTTGAAATTAAGGTCGCTCTTGTTGTTCTTTCGGAAATGACATCAAATGGGGGAGAGTTCTTTTGAACTTGTGTTTAATGGTCATATCTTGAGGGGTGTGCGGCTGTGGAATATTGGAGGGGTTATCTTGTATCTTTAAACTCCTTGATGAATGCATTTAGCTTCGGCTTTATGATTGTATCTAAATTAGTTGGTATGTATTTTTTTTCCTTGTGTCATGAAATGTCTCTTTCGGAAATTTCATTATGATCCCGTTCTTGTACCTTTGCCAATTTTATTGACAAAAAGGGGGAGAATTAATATGTAGTTCGTACTACAAATACATATGGTTTTCGGATCATTATGTAAGGGGGAGTGGTTTCCATGTGAGATGGAGTATTGACTAAAGGGGAGTGATATATATCACCATAGTATTACCATTGAAGTTGTGATACAATTGAACTTTGACATTGTGTAATAATACTATGACACTGTATAGCAATGATCGAGAACTATGTTTTCTCATTGTTATAGCTACGGATCTTCAACAACGGTGATGCTAAACTTACAAACTTTGGGATCATTGGAGTACTTGGAAGTGACGAAGATTTCGAGGAATGTTGAAGATTAGACATGTGGAATAGGAACTACTAAAATTTCTTTATCATTTTTGTATTCCATATGTATTGATAGTTTTGTCGCTAAAATTGACAAAGGGGGAGATTGTTAGAGCATTGCTCGGTCGAACTCGCATGTGTTGGTATCTCAAGCATGTTTGTCAATGTTAGTGATCAACACTATAAGTCTTGATTTCTAGTCTATTATAGATAAGTATCGGACTAGGATAGAAAGTGTAGTTGAGCTCAAGGACTTCATGGAGATTCATCATACAAGTAGAAGAACTACTCAAGGAACCGGTGGAACTTCTCGACAAAAAGGTATGTGAAGACTTGAACTTATCTATTACTCAAAAGTCTATCTACTCTATCTCCTACTCTTTGAGACAAGAAGTCGTATGTTATATATATATAGACTTGGATTATACTCAAAAGTCTATCTACTCTATCTTGAAAATTGCTTTGACGAGAAATGGTGTAACAGCTATATAACATCCTCTAAGAATGTTTCAATGATTGAAATGAGAGTTTAGATTACATAACCAATGGTGTACATAATTATTGTTGTGGAAACACATTTATGTATAAGTCCTATTCCTTCAACCAAATTTTGCGAACTTTGTTGATCAAGAGAACCGGAAATATGGCGTGAGCCAAGTCCGCGAACTTGCCGAAGTTCTCAAACCTGAGAATTTCTGCTGGAGTTGACAAACTACTTGCGTGAAGCTAAGTCCGCGAACCCAGTCCGCGAACCGGCGAAGTTCTCATGCCCGAGAATTTCTGCTGGAGTTTGTAAACTCTGCCCGGTAACTTAAGTCCGCGAACCTAGAATGCGAACTTAAGAAGGTTATATATCTGAAGATGATTTCTGAACTTAAATTTAAAAAGACTAAGGAATGTAGTTTTCAAACCGTGGCTATAAAATTTCATGAACCGATTCAAGTGAATAAAACCATCTTTGCTTCAATTGTGTCTTGTGTAGTACATAAGATTTCCTTGCAGTTGAACAACTTTCTAACTAGTTCATTTGAAGTCATTTGAACTAGTTATGGTGAAGAAGAACATGGTTGATATGAAATGCTCATATAGCTAACCTTTTGATTAACCATTATTGAACCAACAAATGCATACGTTTGGGTATGGTCAACAAACCTAGAAGCGTGCATTGTCAAGTGTGTGTAACAAGCTAAGTTTTCGATCTAACGGTTGAGAAATATTAGCTTGAATCTAAATCAGGTTTTCATCTAAATCAGGTTTTCATCTAACGGTGAATATTGAATGCTTTGTTACTAGGTTTGAAAGACTATATAAAGGAGACATCTAGTATTGTGAAAAACTAATCCCCACACCTTACGTGTGATACTAGTTTGCATACTAGAGTCGATTCTCATTTAACCTTTTGTTTTCTTATTCTAAAACCAGGTTAACGACTTAAAGAATTTATTGGGATTGTGAATCCAGACCGATACTACTTTTATCGTAGTTGTGTGATCTGATCTTGCATCTTCTATCGCACGAGTACAATCAGATTGATTGTCTTGAGATTGATATCTCCGATAGGCAAGATATAAAAAGTAATCACAAACATCTTCATCTCATCGTTTGTGATTCCACAACATCTTCGTCTCATCGTTTGTGATTCCACAACATCTTGTTTCGCTACCATAAGAATAAGATTGTTGTGAGGTGATTGATAACTCTAGGCTGTTTTTCGGGAATATAAGACCGGATTATCAATTGGTTCCTGTTCACCTTGATTATTATCAAAAGACGGAACAAAACCTTTAGGTTTTATCTGTGGGAGACAGATTGATCCTTTGATAGACTTGTATGTGTGAGACAGATTTTTTTATTGTCAAAGCTTGCGATTTTGGATCGTAGCAACTCTTAGTTGTGGGTGAGATCAGCTAAGGGAATCAAGTGCGCAATATCCTGCTGGGATCATAGGCGTAGGAGCATAATTGTACCTTGGATCAGTGGGAGATTGATTGGGGTTTAACTACAATCCAGTCCGAAGTTATCTTGGAGTAGGCTAGTGTCTGTAGCGGCTTAATACAGTGTGTGTTCAATCTGGACTAGGTCCCGGGGTTTTTATGCATTTGCGGTTTCCTCGTTAACAAAATTTCTGGTGTCTGTGTTATTTCATTTTTCGCATTATATTGTTTATATTTATAATTGAAATAATACAGGTTGTGTGTTAGATCATCAATTAGAGTAATCCAACCTTTGGTTGTTGATTGTCATTGATTGATCCTTGGAAATTGGTCTTTGGTACCATCCAAGTTATTCCTTGTATTTAATTAGAACTCGCAGTTCTTGCTTGAGTAAATCAAATCAAGAGAGAGATATAAACTCGTTGATATACTTTTAATTGATTGAGTCTTGTTGATTCTATTAAAAGTATATTCGAGTTTGTCCATACGGATTGCTAAGAGAAATATTAGGTGATGTTGTTAGACCCCCCCCCTTTTCAGATACGGCTCCCAACTCAGAAGAATTCAAAGTTACCTTGACTCATGAAAGTGACAAAGAAACCATCATAGCACATGAACCATGGATTATTTCTGACCAGGTGATATTATTTGAAGAATACAGTAAGTTCTTAGCTAAACCTAATGATTGTTTCCTTGCAACAGGTTTTTGGCTACAGGTCCTCAATTTTCCTTCTTTTCGATTGGATAAAATAACTGTTGAAAAACTCCTAAGAAACATAGGAACTGTACTAGAAGTTGATATAAACTCAACCCCTCCACGAGCTAAGCTGAAGATGGACTTGAAGAAACCTTTTCATCCTGGAGTGCTACTTGATGTTAGAGGTCCAATATGGGTACAATATGCCTATGAATTCCTACCCCTAATTTGCTACAGATGCGGCTTTGTTGGCCATATATCTAAAGAATGCACCAAGTTCTTGAGCACGGATCGCGCGCTCCAAGACGATGAGTTTCCTGATTTTCCTTATCACCCCTCAACAGCAGAATGAGGGCCCAAAACACCCACCCAAAAAACCCTAATACCCACACCACCTCCTCATCATCCCCTCAACCCAAAGCCTCCTCATCAACACAACAATCTTTCTCAACAAACCCTGGAGAATCACGAAACCTGCTTCAAGATCGCCACCCACCACCACCACTACCAATAACTCCAACAACTTCTCTTCACTTCCAACACCCAATCCAGCAACCTCTACAACCACCACCACCTCAACCAAAATATGTACCTGAACCGTCTGCAAATCCGATTTCGAGTCGGTTAGCAAAGGAAATGACTCAACAAGGCCTCAACTGGACCCCAGTTCCACAAAATCCGGCGTCTAAAACTACTGCATCTCCGACACCAAACACAGTGGCCAGCTCTGACAAAGGGAAAGTTGTTGAAACACGGAGACAAGAACATTCTATCCATGCAGCACGCTCGGAGGAGACTGCAGGCCAAAAGAATGTCCTTACTAACATTCTCATCACCAAAGCCCTGAGAGGACAAACAACCCAACACCCGCCAACCCAAATCCATTTTGGAGGTCCGGTCAAGTATGGAGTACCCGTATTCGACAGTGCCACTGAGGTTGCAAAAATGGGTCGACCAACTACGGATATGGGCACTAAACCATACTACCACCCAAACCCAAATTACCATTTCCACAACGTGGAGCAGCTACTTGTTCAGCCACCAAGTGGGCCGACACCAAACCAAGCAATGCTTCTCACCAGTTTCTTTAATGTTAATTATGCATGTTTATTGACAAGCTTCTTGCAGGAGGATGGGGCCCAAATAGACATTAGGGTTACAAAAGTGAATGGATAACCACGTGTGAGAGTGACTACCAGTATTGTCGAACAGCCATGTGAGCCTTCTACACAACCACCGAGTGAACCTTTGGCTAAGAAGGGTACATCTTGTGCTACACCCAGTTCGGCACCTGCGGTGGGACCTGAGACCGCTCAACCACTTAGGACATACAAAAGAAAAGCACAGAAGGAGAGACCAAACACACCTTTGCATCTCCAAATTGCTCCAACTCCAGATTTTGCAGCACCACCAAAAATCTAAAAATTCAAGTCTCTCTCAGATCAAAAGAATGAGTCTCACGGGCCACCAACACCACAGTTCGAGATACCAACACAACGGAACAGGAAACCAAGGTCCTCCATGTACGTGGGCAGAGCTACACATCACACAACTGCAACATCTGCACCTCTAACTGATATCCCACAGGAGACTACACCATCACCAGCACCAAGTTCAACTACTATACCAGCATGGCATCTCTCTCTTGATGACGAGACTGAAATCATTGATAATGTTACTCCTCTGCGAGTTGTTGGCCCGGACCAACACTCGCCATCATTATGAATTACTTACCATGGAATTTTCGAGGTGCCAACAACACCTTGACAATTCACAAACAGCGGGAGTATGTCCGCAAGTTTACTCCGAGTCTCATATTTCTGTCAGAAACCTTATCATCTGCATCTCATATTAGTTTTATGGAAAACTTGTTAGGTTATGATAAGAGTTTCACTATTTCTTGTAATGGCAGTAAAGGTGGATTATGTTTGCTATGGAAATCCAACCTTACTGTAACAATCCTGGTAGCTAATCAAAGTTTAATTCATGGTTATATTGTTCCAACAAGCTCATCACAACATTGGCTTTTCACGGGTATCTACGGCCCACCTCAACCACAAGCAAGGTGGGATTTTTGGAAGGACTTTATCTCAATCATCCCTCAACATCAACTACCACGACCACTGATGGGTGACTTTAATGAAGTGTTAAACCAAATGGAGAACAAAGTAGGAAGACCTGTAGGAACCAACCAAGCACAATCATTCAAAGATGTAATTGGTACAAATGGGCTTATTGAATTAGGTTTTCAGGGAGATCCATATACTTGGACCAACAACCAATTGGGTGAATAAAACATCGTGTAAAGACTAGACCGTGGACTAAGCAACCAACAATGGCTCGACCTGCACCCTCAGATGACTATCTAACACCTCCCAAGAATAACATCGGATCATGCCCTCTTCTGATGAGAGAGCAACACATCAAACAACCACGATCAAAACAATTTAGAATAGAACATCTCTGGTTCTTACATCCACAGATGCAAGAAGTTGCTCTTCAATCTTGGAACCGATCGTTTTCGGTATCTTTGTCGACCAATATACTACAAAAGATGGATGATACGGCAACTACCTTGTTGAGATGGAGCAAAGATACGTTTGGGCATCTAACGACTCTTATCAAACAAGCAGAAAAAGAAATTCAGCAGGCCCAATCAAATTGTGCTACCTTATCCGGCCCATATCAACATTTTTGGTTGCAACATGAATAAGACCTACGACACACTCAATCGATGCTTTCAAAATGTTATGAGAGTTATTGAAAACAGAGATCAAGAATCCTTTGGCTTCAGGAAAGTGACCTAAACACCACCTTCTTCCATACTAAGGCGACAATTCATCGACGAGTCAAACATGTCTCGCAGCTACAAGATGAACAAGGAGTGTGGAAAATGGAACCGAGGATAATTAGGAGACTCATCTTATATTCCTACACCAAACAATATGTGGCTCCACCAACAACCATTGACCATACATTATTTCATTGTGTTTCTAACAGGTTATCTCCAGCACAATGCCAAAATCTGACTCAACCTGTTACGACAATGGAAATCGAAAAAGCGCTCAAATCAATTGGTTCGGAAAAAGCACCGGATCCGGACGGGTTTACAAGTAAGTTCTTCACCACCTATTGGCCTTCGATCAAAACCCAGTCATGTCCATGATTCAACATTTATTTCAGCATACTACCCTTGAACACCCATTTAATCATACAAATATAACCTTGATCCCAAAAAACCATAACCCGACTAAACCAAGTGACTTTAGACCCATCGGACGGTGTGACCTATAAGATCATTGCCAAAATTCTAGTGGATAGAATTCGATCTTTACCGCAATTCATGATTAGCCCCTACCAAAGTGCGTTTGTCCCTAACCGTGCAATTCATGATAACATAGTTATAGCCACTGAGATATTCCATCACATCAGCGTAACACCACCATCAAAAAAACCGAAAATTGCACTGAAATTGGATATTAGGAAAGCCTATGACAGCCTAGATTGGGGATTCATTCGAATCACTCTCGAAAAAATGGGCTTTCCGGCTGTCTTTATAGAATATATCATGAACTGCATCTCCTCTGTTTCATACTCTATAACCATTAATGGTTCGGCACAAGGATGGATCAAACCAACGAGAGGGCTTTGCCAAGGTGACCCCCTGTCACCATACATATTTATTTTGTGTGCAGAAGTATTGTCGACGAATTTGGGAGTACTTGAATAACAAGGAGCGCTACAAGGCCTGAAAATCTCGAAAATGGCATCTTCAATTTTACATCTAATGTACGCGGATGATTTGCTCGTCACCTGCTCCGCAGATAGTAACTTGTGCTCGGCTTTACAACATCTTTTAAAGTCGTATTCATCATCAGCAGGAAAATCGATCAACACAGACAAGTCAACACTGATACATCACCCTAAACTGCATCTGCAGGAAATTCAGAGACTCAAAGCAACATTCAACATCGATATAACCTCTGAACCACTAACTTACCTAGGTATTCAGTTTAGAAGAGGTCGAAGTTCGGCGCACTTATATAGGGAATTGCTCAACAGAATTGAGAGAAAGGCAACAAGTTGGATAGCCAAATGTGTAAACCAAGCTGGCAGACTGGTCTTCATCAAAACGGCTCTAACTCCAACAACAAACCATGTCATGCAGGTGCAACAACTACCAGTGGAAGCCCATGACAATATTGACAAAATCACAAGATTTTTTTTTTTGGGCCATGATGTCCATACAAGGAAAATGCATCCCATTGGATGGGACACAATCACACAACCAATCTCGTTAGGAGGGTTAGAGATAAGGAAAAGTAGAGTTCACAATGAAGCGCTCCTAACTAAAAGAGTGTGGCATCTATAACAACAACCAAATTCAGTCTGGTCCTCGATATGCAACCCAAAATACCTGGAAGCAACAACCCCATCAATTTGTATCCCAAAGCCTCAATCATCAGCCAGCCTTCTTTGGAAAAATTTAGCTAACTTGTCTGTTGTTTTGCAGGAACACTGTTTCTCACAAATAGGAGATGGAAATGATACCATGATCACCCAAAATTGGATTCCACACCTATCAGCAACCTCCACTCAAACCATCGACCACCAACTACCTTCATTCACAAAAGTAGCCCATCTCATTGACCAACATACCAACACCTGGAACCATAGCCTCATCTTCAATACCTTTCCAAACCAAGTAGCTCAACACATCGTTATCATCTACCTACCAAGAACCCGTCAAAAGGACAAAACAATATGGCCCTTCTCCAAAGATGGCAACTACACATCCAAATCTGGCTATTCCAAATTCAATACCAACCAATTAACCCCCAACAAAACCAAACCCAAATCCCAAATCCTGTGGATTACAAATCAATCTGGAAACTACAATGTCCACCAAAGATCAGACTTTTCTTGTGGAAAGTCATCAACCAAGGTCTACCGACCTTCAAAAAACTCCACCGATTTCAGACCACAACCATAAGCACATGTCCTATTTGCAGCATGCAAGAGGAAACAAAACAACATTTGTTCTTCGACTGCGGCAACTCTAGAACAATATGGCAACTTGTAATCACACATCTGGCTAGAAGTCCAAACCAACAACTCATACATCAGCATCAGCAAAGCAGCAGCAATGGAATACAAAATCAGCACCGGCGGCAACACCAACAACATTCAGCAAATCAGTTTTCACATCCCACCAACATTCAGGAGGTATTAACAAATACAAACATACCGTCAATCAGGGCACTGTATAGCTTCACAATGTGGCACATTTGGCTAGCAAGGAATTCAAAGGTCTACAAGAGACAACAATAAACGCCTTGGCAGACATATCAGGTCATTATGGTCATGTTTGAGGAATATCAATGGGCACAACGGCAGTCGGCACCGATCATGGATAATGGACCAACTTCAACTCGTCATCAGCGACCAATTACTACAACAACAACTATCTACATAGGATGGAAATCACCTACACTACACTGGATAAAAATAAATACAGATGGAGCATCAAAGGGAAATCAGGGACCGGCAGGAGCAGGAATCATATGTAGGGACGGTAATGGAAATGTACTTAGAGCGATAGCGACATCTTTGGGGATCACCGCATCAATGTTAGCAGAGACATGGGGATTACTGATAGCGATACGAATGGCGACTCAACACCAATGGCCACGGCTATGGTTTGAAGTAGACTCACAAGCACTGGTGTCTCTTCTTAAGACGCAACAATCACAACCGCTGGCATCTCACCAGACTCGTACAAGAAATACAACAACTACTCGCAATGGTTCCAAAATACAAGATCACACATACCTACAGGGAGGCGAACCAGGCGGCGGATGCTTTAGCAAACAGGGCGGTGGAAGACCAACTACAGCAGGCAACACCGGCAACAACAACCAATTGGGAATACACTTGCCCAAACTTCCTACAACAAATTGTATTCCATGACAGAATTGGAATTGGGACCACGTTCCCTCGAATTGTAACCAATGATCAAACAAATTAAATAAATAAACTCATGGTTACCTTAAAAAAAAACACAATTATCTCATAGATTATTAAGTTCTTGTATATTTTTCATTTATTCTTGCTAATCCAAGCTCTCTTATTTTCTCCCTATATGTATAATCTGCTAAGTTTGATTGAATTGTTTCTATTTTTGCAGGTTCCAAGAGATACTATACGATCTCTTTGTGGAGCGGTCCAAAATGGTAAAACTTTGGTTTACCAGTCTCTTCTGCATTAAACTACTACAAGAATTTCAAAATGGATTCTTTTTTTTTGATTTGTCAGTTCTTTTCTTTCTTGTGTGAAGCATATTAGTTTTCTTAGTAGCTTCTTAGTTAATCATTTTTTCTAACACATTATTAATGGAAGTGAGTTCTTAATTAAAACAAAATAAGACTAATTTTTTCTTTTACATTTTTCAATCGGATTTCATATGGTTCGAATATCATTGTCTACTTTGTGGATCTTATACAAAGTAAAATTAAAGATGACTTTACCAACCTATGGGTTAAAATTTTCCATCACGAAGTCCAAAGTCCTAGTTGTTGGTGTTGTCAGGGATTTTCCACCTAAGTCTCTTTGGTTAGTTGTAATTTGTACAACTTCATACAATTTTATGTATATGCTAAGAACTTGGTTGTCGTTTTTCCAGTGGGGTTGATTTTAGTGTGTGTATATGGACATTAGATATGCACGATACAAAATGTAACTGTCTCATAATTAGGTGGCCGCTCGACAACTATTTTCTTTAACACGAAAAAAACATGATCAAACCAGTTTACAGAATGGGTTATTTTTATACCATCACATTGTCCGTAGAAATCCACGGACTTCAATCAGGAAGTTGTAAACATTCTTTCTGAATTTTTGGTAATTTATTCTGTCGAGAGAAGATGATAGTTGGTTTGAGCTTGTAAGAGCCTGTAGCGCATTACTCAGCCTAGATATTAATGCTCGATTTGACTGTCTCTCTATGAGCTCATTCCCTAATCTCTGCAAAAATGTAAAACCAAAACAGAGCGTTAATAAGCTATCTAACAACATTCCTTTCATATTTTCTGCAACAAAAATAACGCCAGATCCTGCTAAATAAAAAAACCGTGGGCCCCATTCTAGGGTGCATACATGACAATGTAGCACCAGAACTTCGTCGGTAAGCATGCAGTCATACAAGACTAAAAGGTCCAAACAGGTTACCTGGTATACACCTTGTTCACAAAGAATAAGAGGCAGAAGAGCATCTGCTGCTGCGCTGACAAGTTCAGTGCTGAATTTAACAACAAAGTCAGCATCAGATATATGAAGAAAAAGTGCATCTATACTAAAATAAAGGTTAATCGTCTCGTTTTGAACAAAAGTTTCATTAGATTACGCAGCTGACCCATTTCAGTCGAAAAAAAGAAAGAAAAAAAAAGAACACCTTAAGATTCAATATAGAAGATTTTATCACCTGTAATCCTCAAAGAGCAATAACTGCAGCAGTGACTGAAGAAATCGACTTAAAACACCTTCCTGAGAATTACGACTTGGGTCAGTGTGACCTGCAGCATGTAGGCCCAATCCCTCTTTACCAGTATTTATCTCCTTGTAATGGAAAGAAGCTAGGGCATTTAGAGCACCCAAGCACATGTTGACAACTTCAGTGTCCTGTGAAAAATCAAAACCAAATATAGAAAGACAAAAATCAGTACATCCCAAAAACCAAAGCCACAAAGCAAACAATGTATAGTGCTATGAACACGCATCCCTCAGATTGTATTATGATAGGAGGAGCTAAGCAATTTAACAGGGTAAGGGTTTTTCCAAAGCAGACAGACTGAGAATTAGATGTATCCTCACCCTATAATGACATCATAGGGAGTTAACATTAAATGGGTGGGTTCCATGTGTTTTTTTACAAGTCTCCTCAAACAAGCATGACGCATGTGAACAAGTTAGTGTGAAAGTAACTCCGACCTCTACCTATCCCCACTTGAAGTCAAGGGTGACCACAATATGCAGAACCAACACCGAAAGGTGCGCATCATAAAATAAGTTAAATAACCAGTCAAGGAATGCCATATCAGCAAAACTGTTTAAAATACAACTACATGATGCCCAGACCCCAAATACAACCAGATGATCAGCCTACACCCCGAGACGAAAACAAAGAAAATAAAAGACATCTCTTCTTATTATTAGGAGAAAAATACTTAATCGAACAAGATTCCTATTACAAGAAATTTCTATCACAGCAAATTCCTAGCCTTTGTCAGAATCAAGGGTCATAAATACAGTGATATCAAGGGTCTAGCATAATGAACCACACAACCTACAGAGTTCCTTACTAGATTGGATGCTGAGTTTCTTTTGCAACTATTCCCTACTATGTTATAGCATAACAAAGAATATGCTGGTGCTAACCTCCTTCAGAATTATGTTTCGGAAAGGATTTGCTTCCACAAGAACTACAAAGGCATGTGTGTCAATGGTATCTCTAATAACAAGTACCCTCAGATGGCTTCACTCCATTCTCAGATTATAAGCATTTTTTTCTGATCATAGGAACGAGCCATGGGATTAGAGTTTCGTGGACGGATAGATTACAATCAGTAAGATTGTATCAACTCCAAACAAACATGCTAAATTCAAACATAATAAGTAACTGTAAGGTTCACTTAGACTAGCTTGAAGACTGATTCGCATAGTGGCTAATTCCTTCATTATGGAGAGCCTCCTAACACAATTAAGAATGGATCGCATGCTAATTTTGCAGTGAATAATTGTTTACCGTTAACGTAAGCACTAGTGAATGCAAAATGGAGAAAGAGAAAAAAGACGTGCCTGTTGACGAAGACCAAAATCGAGTGTTCCAGCAATATGAGCAAAGGCTGAAGCATTTAGTTGCGCTACCTTCTCAGGATACACCTCCAACATATGCGATAGCAATGCAAAGTACTGGAAAGGAAACACCACATTAAGGATCTTTTTCAGCAGAATTGACAAAATGGTTTTACCACGATGGATAGGTAACTTACATCATGGCAAAGTTTAGAATATTTCAACAAGTCCAACGATATTAGAGGAGTTACAATGTGCAAACCCAAGTAGATGACCTGCATATAGCTACCTCTGGTTAGAGATACTTCTGTGAAATATTCTTTTAAAGAAAAACATTACTTTACACGTTACCTGACCAATGTCGGGACTGTCTACTTCATTTGGTTCTGAAGAGAAATCTATCTGCATTTATTACTGCACATTGTTAGGTCATCATTAATTTCGTAAAATGTAGAAATGGAAATTCAGAACATTAATTACCATATCCTTAGAAGATAGCCTTGTGATGAGCTGAAGTAGAGCACGTAAATCCTTATACTTTTCAGTTTGTGCTTCACTTAGCAAGCTGCTAGAGACACTCAGAGAGATCTGAGAAGACGGTAGGACTACGATGTCAGGAAAGAACACCAGCATCGGGACATAACATGGGATTATGAGTAATCATAATTGAGGGGAATTTAAGGCACCTATTTTATAAAAGAGCTATTCTAAGTCATTAAAAAACAAATGTAGATTTGATAATTAATTATTACTTTTCAACCTTCTAATCACTACTAGGGATATCCTTAGGTTCATCGCTTTAAGGGGCCGTCATTTCAATCAAATAGTAGGAACCTAAGGAGAACCCAAATATAACCAGACCTTTAAAAGGAGATTTTACACATCCTTGGAGTCTTGGTCCACAGACGTCTAAATCTGTGGGAGTGTGTACCCATTATCCAAAAACAATTTTACTTTATTTCAGACTTGACAAACCTGTTTGCTAATGTGTAGGACACAACGACAAGCCTGTTTCCTTTCATTCTCCTCTAATTTGAGTAATCTGATATTTCGTTCTCTAAATTAATCTTTTGTTTGCTAAGCTTTAATATATCTTACTTGAGGACTTTAAACCTTGGATAATTATAAGACCGAACTTAGTACTTCAATTTGGAAAAGGATTGCTACAAATAGACAATCATGCAAGAGCTTGTGCAAAAAGAGAGTTTGTTACGAACTAAGGTTCACAGTGAAACCTTTGTTTCTCCACTAATGTGCTTGTGTATTATCTTTGAGGCGAAGAATTAAGGCGTGCCACTTCATAAGTGGTTACAACCCTTCTATTTCATCATTTTGACATTCCAGTACCCTGCCTTACCCATATAATATTTGTGACAACAGTCAAAGTTTGAGCGAAAAATAAAGCCTTCTTCCTACATGGTCGAACTCAGAAGTCGAATTCAAAAGCACCTAAAATAAAATGCTGAGAAAACTTGCCTTGCCAATGTTGTGGGAAGAGTAAAGTTGAAGCAACCGCATGCAGAATTCTACAACTACTACGGTCTCTTTTGGTTCCAGGAAAACAACTTGTCCATCCACCCAGCTAACAACAAATTTCAGTAGCAAGTAAACAACTGCAGACTAAAAAGCAGGTTCGGGATTAGAGTAGTACATGGGTAAATCCTTTGCATAGGTGGAAACAGTTTTTTCAAGGAAAATTTTGGAATACAAAATGCAGTGACAAGTCTTAACATTCAAGAATAGGATAGCAAAAAAAAAAGAGTTTAATACCTCATGTTTATAGCTTTCCAGAAGCGTAAGAACAGGGCCCATCACAGAGAGACCCATCTCATATATTGCCTTCCGAGATCGAGGTTGAGTGGCCATTGCTGCTCCTCTTAGCCGATCCAACAAACAACTGACCTGAAATATTCCATCGAAGCAATTGTGAGACAACAACTATATACATGGAACAAAGAATTTTTTTCATTTATTGAGGACTAACGTTATAAGCTATCACTCTCTTACCAAAAGAATAACATCTGGCTGCTGAGCAATTGATTTGAGGTCGTTCTTACAAGATAAATCTAGTAAGCGTGCTATCATCTGTCCCATGAGATCCCTCACATACCTTTAACGATATCATTTGATGGTTCAACACATGAATAAAGGAGATTAAATAAGCAAAAAAAAAGTGAAGAATCTGAGGTTGATAACTCACTGATTGGATTCCTCTGAATTCCTCATGCCAGAAGCAGAGCTGATAAGAGTTTCAGCAAGTGAACGCTAATATAAACAGTTTTGGTTAGTCAATTTAGATAACAGGTGAAACAATTGTTGAAACTTGTTGAAACATATCATGTTCTTACTTGATTACGGCCACTTAACGAAAGCAAACTCTCCTCATTTGCAAATGCTTTTGCTAAGTTACGCCATGAATCCTGCATGTAAATGCATCAGAAGTTCAACGGAAGTTTGACGAAGATGCATGATAGAGGTTATGAAAGGATTTTACGGTTTCTGAAGTTGATTAATAATTCAAATCTCACCAGTGTAACAAGGTGTACACAGACATTTTTCCGCCGAACAAGTGCAGGAAGTAGATAATAGCAAGTAAGTGCCTGCCAAGATAAAAGGAGGAACCTGAAACCTCAGCTCTTAATCAACATACTTATCAATAAACTTCGTCGACAGTTAGTAACTCAAAGGTCCAAGATACATATTTGATGTTTCATGTGTTAGTCACAATCACAAATTCAATTGGCATCCAGAATAATATTCTGACATGCTCTGCAGAGATAAAAACTCTCTTCTATGTTTGTTGTTCCTAGTAAGTTCCAAAAAGAAATACTCCAACTAAGAAATTTTCTTCAAAAAGTTAAAAAAACAATAAAGTTTCTTGTTATGTATTACCCAACTGTTTTGACCTAAATGGCCATTCTTTGCTGATTTCAACAGAATCCAGCAGCATGCACAACAGAATCCAACTAATTTGAATTGTGCACCTATTTTATATGCAGTGCTATAGGTGATCAACAGGCAAGTGCCTAGATAAAATACCAAGTCATCACACGTTCTACAATAGGCACATGATTAAACGTGAGAAATATTCAGTATTTATGTAAACACGCTAGTACCCCAAAAATTAAGGTCAATGACGTAGGCACCAAATATTCTTAAGACTTCTCCAACAGTGATAACAACAATATTTGAGCCAAATTCTTATCAAAATTCAAGACATTTAAGTAGATGCATACTTTTGCTTTATCCCTCAATCAACTACATCCACGCCAAAAACCAAAAAAGAAAAAGAATAAAGGATGCATTTTGTTACCTGCAGATCATTTTCTCCAGGATACGAAGTAAGTGTTATCATGGAAATATGAACAATAATATCAAGAATGGCTCTTCCTTGATCGTGCTCTCCACAAAAATTTAACAAAGCCATTCTCGAGATTTGCGATCCATTCTGGTATTCATTGTCAGCTGGATTGCAGTTATTTCCTCTTCCGCTTTCGAGTGGCATTAAATATGTGTCGGACCATCTTGCAAGAAACCATATAACCGCCTATAGCAACCATTGTTCAAATATTCAAAAAAAAACAAAAAAGGCAGAACATAGATGCAACATATAGCAGATTATACTCTATAACCTACATTGAAAGATAAAATATGAAACGATTAAATTACCTCCATGAGTCTAGGGCTAAAAAAGGCCGCTCTTAATTCAGGATCTAAACTCAGTTGGGAAAACTTTATGATGGAGCTGCAAGAATCACAAAGAATGGGTTTGATATAATGAGGGAATGAAAGAAAAGGCATGTTGCTTTTGAGTCTAATACACTTACAGAAGGTATCACAAATACTGAGTTAAGTCTTACAAATATCTTTTGAAAATGCATCATAGAGGGAGATTAAGCAATTTTTAGTTTACTCACTGCCTGATGTTATTATTTATTTTCTTTTACTGAAAAAATTAGACCTGGTATCATTAGTTTGGCATAGTGGGAATATTTTGGTCTCTTTTAAATTTTCCCATTGCTATGTTTAGTCTATAATTCTTAAATCTCTTTTTTAATTTATTTTATAAGATAACATAATCTTCTATTCTCTCTGGTTAAGGATCTCCTTGCTCACTTTATACTAGTTGCTATATCATCACCAGAAACAATTACAGATGGTAATTTTTTCTAGAATTACGAATTATAGCGTACTTTTGCACTATCAGATTGAATCATACAATTAGGTATGTGGTTTAGATTTTCATTTCCAAATTCAAGTATCGAAGTTTTGGATTCCAAAGAAAAACTATTAGTATTACTATTAAGTGAATGCCATTGTAGTTTAGTTCTCAATATCAAATAAAACTAACTACAGTGCCGTTTATTTCTAAGATTATCACTCTATTGGCCTTACTAGCAAAAATATGTAACAGTAATACTTCATTCTGAGATAGTTTGTCCTATACAAGTATACAACTAATTGTGCATCTGGTTTCTTACTTGTGTCTACTTCATAAAATTTCCTTTTGACTAAAACTTCAAAACTTACCCAGAAAGTACAACTACGGGATGGTGTTCCGTTTCACGAACATCCATAAAACAGGTTTGTAGCGCATCTGGGACCTGTATATCACATAAACAGCCGTTACTAAAATCCTGGTTCATGCGTGAATTATAAATTAGGCGAGCACTCTTACCATAAGATGTAATTTCTAAAATTTGCAAATGCGGGTTACATGCACATGCAGATATAAAGAAACTCTGTCCCGGATTATAAGCAAATATTTACAGGGTCGTGGATGCTAGCCGATATTTTTGAAGAATGGAACATCTACCCAGTGAATAATAATAGTAAGAGTATTACTCTTACTCTTGAAAAACTAGAGAACGGAAAATGACAACAGTATGTGCATTGCATTGTGCCAGGCCCAAATTATCCATGTATTTGAGCATGAGATTTATTTGCCCTGCAGCACTTTATCAATGTATTTTAACTATGACTTATAAATAATATGCCTTTTTAAAGGAGAAGTATAGCAGATCATTTACCAAGAGTGTCTCTCCCTCCCCAGAATCCGCCAAAACATGACCCGCTATCAGTAAGAGTGAATAAAGCGCTTCGAGTGTAGCAGTTGGATCAGTTGTGCCTCTTCCCTACACAATGCTGTAGCTGAGTTAAAATATGAACGAGTAAGATAACATGTTGTATATCATTGAACTACCTTTTTCAACTAAATAATAACTCAGACGATCAGAAGAGAGTACTCATAAATTAAAAAGTGGGTAGCAAAAACAAAGTGCAAGTTGTGCTTGTAAATGTTTATAGGTAATTTACCAATATATCCTATTTTATTGCAAAAACACATGTTAACTCCTAGGTAAGCAGAACCGACAGACTGAGAGAGGGCCTATTCCGCTCCCAAATGGGTCATTTGATTTTCTTTCAATCCCTATAGTCCTTATGAAGTAGTTTACCACATTATTTTCTACATTTGGGCATAGTTTTGTTGCAAGAAAGGAAAAACACTAACATAATAAAAGACAAATTGGAAGGGGAGGAATTCAAGAAACCAAAAGCACCTGATGGATCTGTGTTATGCGCTCAGAGAACAGCAGTGTGAGCAGTGGAACTGTATCTTTGAGTGCTACTCGTGCTATAAGAGCGTAAGAACTCAATCTTTCATCCATAGCTATATTAAAGCCAACAAACACACAAACCATAAGAAGCATAAACAGAACATAATGGAAAAAGGTTTCACCAAGTATTCAGCCAGAGCTCTGAAAGGCTAATATACCAGATATAGAAGCACGGAGGTAGTCACAGACATCCTCATCATCGAAGGCCGATGTCGCTGCAACTATTTCATAAATCAGAAATGTTACAAATTTATTGACATTTTAAACTAGTAAAATATGTAATTGTTGGTTAGGAAAAGGAAACATTAACTGCATAGAAG
Organism: Papaver somniferum; assembly: GCF_003573695.1. Classification (NCBI taxonomy): domain Eukaryota; kingdom Viridiplantae; phylum Streptophyta; class Magnoliopsida; order Ranunculales; family Papaveraceae; genus Papaver; species Papaver somniferum. The sequence continues at coordinate 147,353,058 of NC_039362.1, forward strand.
GGAAATATTAAAGTGGTAGGCACAAATATTGGAGATAAACACAAATAGACTATATCACTAGAGCTTGAGAACCATGAAGAATTCTGGAGGTACCTTTCAGTTCAGATTCTACAATCAACTTGAACACAGCAGATGCAGCACTTATCCCCTCTGGAGGAACAGCGGTATCACTAGATATATTCTTTGGCTGTTCAGAATATAATCAAGTTTTTAACACATCTAACAATACAATTTAGAGCTAAATAGCTAACAAAAAATAAGGAACACTACGAAAGCCCCATATCGTTCCTTGTCAACCAACAGTAAGTGTTTATTTGCTTGAAGTGTTTCCCACACACTAAGAATGAGCTTATATGTATTCAAGATTATGGAATAATAATAGACATGAGGTGTCTATAAGCCAATCTAAACCACGTTACAACCAAATGTTAACATATCAAACACAGCCAAAGCCACAACAGGAAGAAAAAATGGCTCTAAGAATCACCTCAAGCAGTGCAGTCCATGTATCCAACAAAATATCCCTTGCCACCCAACTCCATGTCTCGTCATCAGTATCACTAGTTATACGAGCTTTGAAAACTTCACATGTCAAGGAAGATAACAAGCTAAGAGTTCCATAAGGCCTGAAAATTTATGGAAGAAAAGGACTGTTACAAGCACTTCAGCAATCAAGTATAAAACCATGTCCTTTATAATAGATAGTAAAACACTTCAACTCAGTAGTCTGACCTTACACATTTCAATAGCTTATCGAACACCATAGGGGTAGTCAGAGATGCAACGGAAAGCAATGCACGGCATCCATCAAGCATTTCACTGAATCAAATAAAGAGATAGTTGAGGGTACTCGCTCACATCAAATCAAATGTGAACATAAAATGTGTTGCCAAGGCACGACCTTTCAGATTTTCCACGTTCAATAGCCAATGATACAGCATCAGGAGGTTCTATCCATTCCAGAATCCCCGAAATCATCTGCAGCAAGTGATGCTCTTGCATTTGACCATTATCTAGAAATACAAACAAATCCAGTAAATAAACTGGACTGACTGACAACAGCATGACATACTAATAGCTGATAATTCTTCAGTAACTGTTTAAAATTATATACCAGACTGATACTTCATATATCAGAACCATGCAGCTAAAGGAATATATTTAATTTAACATTTTGGTACTTCAACCCATCAGTTTCTCGATCACTATTTACTAATGGAGACACTTGAAACTATCAAGAGAGTAGACACTTGAAACTTACCAGATTGAAATATCGTCCCTGTCAAGGAGCACAACTGGATTATGAGCTTTCTAGCCGAAACAGCCAGTGGGGAGTCAAGCCACTGTCTATAGCTTGAAAATTTTTGCCGCAGTGTCCCATACAAACACAGGAGCCAACTAGCATGACCACCTGATAACAACGTATCTCCCCATGCTGGCCCAGGCTACAAGTTGCAAAGGAAAGTGGGAAAAATAGGAAGTTAAAAAATTGTTTCGAGGGTACAAACTAATCCCCCACAATTTAATTTGGTAACCTGCAGTGAGGTTTATTACGGGACAAATGGAGCTTCCTGTAGGCCCATTTCTTAATATCTTTTTTACAAGAAAAAGAGGGACCTGAGTGATGAAGGACAAGCTTCCTTGTATTGTTACCTTGACAAAGACACATTCAGATTTCTTAAGCATTGTCGCCTCATGTCTACTAGAGAAGATGTTTATTCTATCCTTCACAGCAGCAGCCGTATTTGTGTCACATTGAAAATCCCAATTCAGAACCTGATACATTAGGTGCAGTGCAGCAGAGCAAACTCTAATTTCGGGTACACTGGAATCACCTTCTACTACTTTGTTCGTGACACTTAGAGCAGCATCTCGTGCCCAGCAGTAGAATTTCTGCCTTGGCATAAAACCACCTTAAGAATACACACTCATGAAAAGGAAATAGCCTATACTTAAAAACGAACTAAAGTAGCCAAGGTAAAACTGTTCATGGATATGCTCAAGGATAGCAACAGTAAGTTGACCTTTAAATAGTCATGCTCCAATGAAGCCCTGCACTGCTCATGGAATTCCCTTGGGAGGCCCATAGCAGATGATGTAGAGGGAGAAAATTCTGACACCTGAAACAAGAAAGTTAATCCCAAACTGCAACCAAATTATGACTACCAAAACATAACCACAAGCAGACAAAATAAAAATAACAGCAACAGCAATAAGTAGAAGTATATAAATAATGTTGAGACCTAAGAAATACCATAGATTCTAGAAAATTGATCCCAGTGAATTGTGCAGCCACACCATGAATGCCAAGAACAGACTGGTTCACCTGTAGTTCAAACTCTCAGATGCTTCTTAAGATTTTCAAACAAATACCAGTTGGAGAACAGTTCTTTATAATGCGTATCCTAGCTAGCTGTTAGATAACCACACCTCACTCCATCTTGCTAACTATACATCAAACCTGATCTAGCCCAATCACAGGTTAGGATTTGTGTAGCAGGCAGAAATAACTTATGGAACCTAATGTTAGGTTTTTTCGATTCACAAGAAAGGATGATGCACTTTTATATTCTTTGTTTCAAGCTGAATGAGGTTCTGAGGAATAGTAACAGCGGCCTTCTCGCAACAAAAATTACAGGTTCGCAGTAAAGTGACCACACAATCAAACTCTTAAGAAAACACATATACAGAACAACTAAGAGACGTGATAAATTAATATTGTATTCAGAACTTAGTTGCGGTACTCAACCTTTCAGCAGCTATGGACTATGTGTTTCTCCTAATAGTTTCCACAGATCTGGATACCTGCCTATGCTACAACATCCTGAAAAAAAAAACATAAAGTGTCCTTTATATTCTGTCATGATGTTGCTAAGATCTCGATATTCCAAGGGCTAAAAGATCTCTTGAGTATAGCTAAGCATCACTGCTAATCGCCAATGGCCAATGCAAATTTATCCGCGTAAAACCAAGTTTAAGTTCATAATCATCCATTTTCAAGCCTAAGATTTAAAGGCTGCTTCTACTTGTAATGGAATATGGTCCGTAACTCGTTTAATGCCCACAACCACTACAATTAACCCACAGCCAACTCATACTTGAAAAGACAGATATGAGAAAAGGTATGCATATTAACAATTCTCACGAATAATGCAAAGAAAGCTGCAAAAAAAATCTGTAAACACAAGCAAAACCATGTTTTCATGTTTTTATTGTTTGATTCTAGAATTAGAAGCTACTAGAACAAAACCATCTCAAATAAAATGAGGTCACTTGCGGTATTGTTTTGGAACATTACAAACATTTTTGTAAGATTATCTAATGCCAAGCAACAAGCACTAGTCTTCTCCAAAGAACTATTATATCATACGCATGAAACTAGCACTACCATTTGGAATTGTTTCCCTTAACACCTTGTATTAATGAATAATGACAAGTGTAATACAAAATTGTTCTGCTCCTAAAGAGCAGATGCAAGATCTTCGAAGGAAAAAAGGCTAATTTATAATTAAATTCCATGGATGTATAAAAGTACGCGAAGAAAATGGAAATCAGATTTTTTTGCCCAAATCCTTCAAAAATCAGATCATTCGCCAAAGACGTGAAAACAGACGTACTCATGAAGTAGTTAACAACCCTTAATATTAGTATGGATTTGGTTATTCGCGGGCAAAAGATATGGCATGCAAACATGAAAATATGAAGAAGGAAACATTAAAATCCTAGGGATGCGGCAAACCGATACCTCGAAAAGAAAGGCCTCTTTCTCAGCAACCAGGAAATCTAACCTACATGAAGGACAAAAAAGTATTAGAAACCATCATTTGCAACTTACCTTGTGAAAGTGGATAGTTGAGATGCACGATTAATTATGAAGCCTTTTCTACTTTGATTGATTCGTTTTCCTTTCTTCTATTCTTTTTAAAGCGGTAACAACACGATAAATAACAGAGGTAAGTGGGAGAAGAATATAAAGCAAGAAATACATGAAAGAGAACGGGTTCTAGTAAGAATAAACTGGTTTCCAATCATTTTTTTCCTTTTTTTCCCTCTTCTATTAAGATGATCTAGACCACAAGGCATTGTACAACAGGAACAGGTCTAACAAAAGACGAGAAACACAAACCAACCGAAGCTAAGATGATCATTTTTGCCTTTTTTTCCCTCTTCTGTTAAGATGATCTAGACCACAAGACATTGTACAACAGGAACAGGTCTAACAAAAGACGAGAAACACAAACGAACCTAAGTTATCCAATTAACAAATTGGCAGTCATCTAAATTAACAAATTGGCAGTCATCTAAATGAGGATGAAACAAACTTTAACTTAGCAACATTCTTTCATTCCACTTATGTGTTGGGTACTTAACTGATTCCAAACATAATTGGAGTTTAACAACCAACACCTTAGTCAAGCACTAAAAGAGTCTAATTTCATTTATAGGTGTATCGCCAATTTGAATGTCTCAATCCATTTTCATCAACACATCTCATCCATATTTCATCTACAGAATGACTTAACAGGGGTCAAGGAGCTGCCATTCACTACATAGTTTCCATTAACTGATCCGTTAACCAAGACTGACAAACTAAACAACACTTCGAACCTTGATCGCTGCATGAACATAGCAACATTGCGGAAAAAGAAAAACCGACTTTCTAATGAGATCGGGGGGAGAGATAATTTAGTGTCTGCATGTCACTCAGTTGGCTATATTAAAAAAATAGTAACTTACCAGCCTCTTTTCAAAAACTGAGCTGTCACTGCCGAAACCTTTGCTAGAACGTAACCCTCACATGAATTCGCATGTTGCATAACAAATCGCAAGCAAAAACTGCCAAAAAAACATACAGAATGATGAAACTTATATGTCAAGTTCCTTATTCAACAAATCAAAAAGTAAACTAGAAATCTAATACCCTACAGTTGGGCAAACTAAAGACTAATGACACTATCTATAGCTTCAACCGAAATACTTAAAAAAAAAAAGGTGTGGATGACAATGTAAAGATCAAACATGGCTATAAACTTATATGTCAAGTTCCTTATTCAACAAATCAAAAAGTAAACTAGAAATCTAATACTCTACAGTTGGGCAAACTAAAGACTAATGACACTATCTATAGCTTCAACCGAAATACTTAAAAAAAAAAGGTGTGGATGACAATGTAAAGATCAAACATGGCTATAAGTATACCTTATCAAGCTTCTCTTGTCATCATCTGGAAGAAATCCCCATTCCCTTATACCTACATCTCTAATCGCTCCGGCAGCCTGGAACCTCGCATTTGCCACCTGAGAATTCTCTGAACAAATTTAAACATTATCTTAATGAATTAAGGTCAACTGAAAGGGAAGTGCATGACTTTGGAAGAAGGATGCCCTACATTATACAACTAAATTGTAATGATGGAAAAGTAGTTACGAAGGAAGTTGTACGAACTAAACAAAAGTTGAGAGGGGAATTAGTAAGGACTCAAAAACAACTAAAGACCACAATCTAATTATTAAGGTTAGTAGGAGATTGACCAAAGTCCGGATGGATTTTTTTTCCTGGGTCAATGTTATATGGTGGTCATCATATACAACTAGGACAGTAGGACCCTATTTGGGGACCTAGATTAATATGATATACGGGCAAAATAATATAGAAACATAAAACTCTCCCATGATGCTACTAACTTCAACTCAACTAGTTCACCAACTATTAAGATTTATTAGGACTATAGAACCTAACTAACACACAAATCCCATGGCGCTCCTAACTTTGGACTTGTTTAAATTTTCAATTTCATGTTCCCGTTTCTGGCTTCAAAGAGTTGATTTCCTACAACTATAAGTCCATGATTATAAGTTGGAAGTAATAGCCGGATAAAGTTTTCAGTTTCTTCATTGCTTACCAAGAATATATTGGCAAGTTTGATATGGCTGAGGAGCTTGACGTAGAGATAAAATAGTTGCCTCAGCAAGTGCTGGATTGATATGCATCTGCATAGGAGCACAGGATATAATAATTTAGTACTACAAATTCAGTCGAGGAAATATTTGAAGCCAATAAAGAATACTCAAATATCAATAGATAACCTATGTAGATCACAGGTAATATGTGTAATCATAAAAATATAAAAGAAAAGTCAGGGACACCGCTGAATTTATTTCATACTCTCATGTACAAAAATTATCTATACAGCCAATTGATGTCGTTGAGATACTTAAACTTATACCTATGGGTTCCCATACAACCACTCCCTAACACCTAAGTACAATCTAAGTAGTAAGGTACCGCAAGATGATAGAACGCAATACTTGGTGATACTAGTTTTCTTCTTTATATCAAAAGAACCCTAGATTATTTATTTTTTTCACATTATACTACACTCCCACCAATTTCTGTCTGTTTATATCATCACTTACAAAAATCCTAGACAAGTACAGAATCACTCAAGAGGTCTGCATATTCCCCCCTTTCCCACCAACCCAAACAATGGTTATTAAATACCAACATAGTTGCTGGAAGCTAGATATCAATTAAACGACAATTTAGTAATTGATCAACCAAGTGGCTCTCTGGCTTCTAGAATGCTCCTCAGCTAATTCCAATATTCATAATCAATCAAATAGTCCCCGCCTTACCAGTTCTCTTTCTTTTCTTTTTTTCCTCCATTTCTGGATGTCAATACCTAAAGTTTCTCAGTCAAGGCTGTTAGAAGTATCAATATACTGGTATCAACAGATGCTAATCACTTTCATATCCTTACGTAGGAGTATTAATTCATAGTAAATTTGGCAATGATCAGATATTACTTCCGTCCCTAAATTATATTTTAATTCAAGAAATTCTTCTGTTTCTCATACATTCAGTCATTCAATCAGTAACCCCGTAAAAGCACTAGAAATCTCTTTTACTAACAGAGCAAACTAATTAAACCTAATCATCATCTAATCACAGTAATAGAGTTTCAAATCAAAGCAAATTAGGTTGAAAACCTTAAAAATATTGAAGATAAAAGAAAATCGGGAAAAGGGAACCTGGATGGAAGTACAAGCTTGTTCGATCGCTTGCATAGTGGAATGAAAATGAGCCATTATTATCAACTTATTTGAGACATGCCGTAGATTTATTAAGCTGAGTTGTGAGTAGCAGAAACAGAAAAAAGAAGAAGAAGAAGAAGAAGAAGAAGAAGAAGAAGAAGAGGGGAAGAACCCCTTGATGAGAGAGGGAACACAAGAAGGGTTTACGGGCGCAGCCACTTTCCCCACCGTGATTATCTTTTGGAAAATTTCTTGTTTGGTCCTAGGCCCATATAGTTATTTATAGTAGGGTCCAACCGGATCTTTTTTTTATCCGGAGGTCCAAAATTAATTAAAACATGGAAATGTCCATAATACCCATTACTACCAAACGTGTGTGTCTACATTGCTTAAAAATTTGAGTACATATATGGTACACTGCTTACAAATCTGAGTACATATCTGCTACACTACGTACAAATCTAAGTATGTATCTGCCTCACTGCTTACATATAGAGTATGTATCCGTTGAACATATTGAACCTTTAAATGTGACCAGAATATAACAATATTAAAACACAGCAACAAAACTACCATCTATTTCAGTATTTCGCATACGTACTCATGGATCAAACCAAAATAAAGTGGCAAAACTATGAATAAAACATAATTAAAAGAAGTTTTTATCAGTACAACATATACGTACCGCGGATTCATAAACTAAAAACTCAATTACATGTCAAGAAGTGATGAATCCATGAATATAACCGAATCGAAGCACATACTTCAGTATTTCACATACGAACTCATGGATCAAACCAAAAAAAGTGGCAAAACTCTGAAAAAAAAAATGAGAAGAAGTTTCAACCAATACAACATATATGTACTCCTGGATCAAACCAAAAAATAAGAGAAAACATATAGATTCATAGTAAACAAAAAAAAGAAAACAGTACGTATATGTTACATGAGGACTATGGCATCACTCAGTCTGCTGGCCCCGCTAAACTACATTTTGCACAAACGAAAAAAGGATATTAAGATCACATCTTCTTAGGTAAGGAAAGATGGTACAGATGTAATTTAATGATTGATCACATTGGTGGGTGTAACTGATCTCGAACAAGTCTTTTTCCAGAAATAGACGAGATTACAAATATTCAAAACTGTAAATGCATGATTCTGTTACAAATTACAAATTTAAATTAAGACAGACAAACTAGATTTACCTTTTGCGGAGTATTATTCTTTCCAAAAGCCATATCTTGTAGTATGCGGGCAGTCACCTGAATTATCAACAAGGCCACTATCAGCTATAACAACTAAAAAATTTAGGTAAATACTAAATATCATTCAGATGAGAATACATTGGTGACAACTTGGAGTCCGAGATACATCAACTGGAAAACGATGATCGAGCAAATTGCAAGTTAATTTCTAAACACGGATTTTATCAAAAGGCTGTATGAACAGAGACAAATTGACTCTTAACAAGTTCCATAAGTGAAGAACTGCAAATGCACAAAGGTGTCGTGTATTTCTTAAATAGTTTATCCAGAATAGCAAGGATTACCTTGCCACCATCAACCCCTCCTTCATAGCAGGGTTTCAAACTAATTGCACGCTGAAGGTAAGGTGCCCAGCGTCCTGTGAGCAAATCCCTCCTAATCATTTCAACGCCGTTTTGGTAATACTATTTTAAAAAAGAAAAAAGAAAAAAAAGATCAGGTCAACCACACAAACTCACATATCCCAACTATTATAGTGATAAATGGGTAAAGAGCTAAAGTATCAGCTAGTGACTTGTATACCTCAAGCATATTTCTAACGAACGGTTCTTCATTAAAGAAGTCTCTCCGTACAAATACGAAAGGCAACTTGTATGACAGAGCCTCACTTACTGTTCCATACCCAATCTTTCCTGAAACAGAATATAACTAAGTATATGATTTTATTATCAGACTAACAGAAACGAAAAACTTAAATTTTCAACGAAACTTAATCCAATACCGATCATATAGTCACATGATGCCATCACATCTGGTGTGTATACATCTCTTTTGAGCTTTATAAAATTTGGAGGAAGTTCTTGATTGTCAGATGCACCACATACCTGATTTAGAATAGATTATTATTCTTCTATAATTCAAGTCCGGAAAAATATTTGCCTGCCTAAAACAGATCAAGGGGATAGTTCTGCAAACAAAAGTACCATACAGAGCCAACTAGGCGGTAAATACTCCTCCTTTAGCGTCCAAAAAACAGAATCAGAAGAAGTTTCAACCAGTACAACATATATGTACTCCTGGATCAAATCAAAAATATAAGAGAAAACCTATAGATTCATAGTAAACAAAAAAAGAAAACAGTACGTCAGATATGTATTGATGGTTAATACACAAAAGAAAACTGAAAATCAAACCAAAAACCATAAAAATATCAGATCTACTAATGAAATAAACATAAAACATGATTTTTTTATTTAGATTTGAACTTGTTTCATTAAAATCCACCAATATATCATATACGTATCGATGATTAATACACAAAAGCAACTCAAAAGCATATAAAAAAAAAACAAAATGGAACTAAAATCAGCTGCATGTGAAAACCAAGTAATGAATCTATAAAAAACTGAATCGAAACACTTTTTTTCCCAGTATTCCATATATATACTTCTAGATCGAAGAAGAAGAATATCCAAAACTACAAAAATAACAAAATTAAAGCATAATTTTTCAGTACACCATATATGTACTGCTGATTCATAATCTAAAATTTAGCTGCATGTGAAAAACAAGTAGCGAATCTATGAAAAAATAGAATCGAAACACTTTAATTTGAGTATTCCGTATATGTACTTCTGGATCAAACAAGAAAAATCTCCAAAACTATAAAAAAAAAAAATTAGAGCAGTATATTTCAGTACACCAAATATGTACTGTTGATTCATAGTCTAAAAATCAGCAGCACGTGAAAAACTAGAGAACATCATGAAATCGAACTACCAAAACTGGAAAAAGAAAGTGAAAACATCATGAAATCAATCAGATCTTCATGATTCAGTTGAGAATTAATCAAAAACAAAGAAGAACTGGAGAAAAGATTACATAACATACCTGTAAAACCACGAAACATCTTCACAAACCCTAGGTCTAAACTTCATAAGCGGCTGCAGCAGAGAAGAGGAGAGCGAGCGAGAGAGAGAAAACGGAACTGAGAAGAAAATTGAGAAAATGTGGCTTTTATTTCTGTTATATTTATAGTGAAGGCCATTTTGGGAATTATTAAAATGCACGTAATAGGTTACACACGTGTGTAGGACCTGGGCTTAAAAAATTTGGTCCATTTTTATGTTTTCTTTTAATTATGGACCTCCGGTTACTGGGATTTAATGGATGGACCTGTCACTAACTAAGAACACTATAATAGTACCTATTGGTAATTCCTATTTATCTTTTACACGACTTGGTAAAGATTTATTGGAGGACCAAATCGGGTAAATATCCAGTCCAGGCGGCTATAATATCCTGGCTAAGTTTGGGGCATGCTTTTTATTTGGAGTCGGTCACCAGAAGATAAAAAAGAGTCGAGGAGCTATTTTCGCGAATGACTAACTTATTCTTGATTTATTAGTGTTAATTAAGAACCCATAATCAGGGATACACCACAAATTAGGGGTACTCAAAAAAAAAAAAAAAAAAAAAAAAAAAAAAAAAACATTGCGAAGTAATTTGAAAAAACCCCTTATCTAAAAGAAATTTGGTTGTGACTAGATCACCCTTGAGTATCCTCTAAGTGTTTTAAGATTAAACTTTAATAGAATAGGGAGAGTAGAAGAGGAAGAAAGAATTTGAGAAATTTGAGTGATATGAGAAATTCTAGTGAGGATTTTGATGTAGGGGAATCCTCATGTCACCAACAAGAAGGTGCTTACATTGATTTTGATGACTCTTAATTGCAACCTTTTGTAGAGAGTGAAACTTTCATCCATGAAAAACTCCTAAATCGAACCCTAAATCAAACTCTAAGTCAAATTTCAAATGAGGGAACAAGTGTAGAGTCATGCAAGATAAACGAAGAAACTAATGAAACAAGTTCTCCAAATAATCAAGTATTTGTGTATTTGAGATGATTGATGTGATTTTTGTGTATTTGAATCGGCATTGGATTCAATGCCGACAGTTAGTTTTATTCACACTAATCATCGAAAGTCGGCATTGTCGAGGATGTGAAATCCAATGTCGACCGACAACTCTATAATCGACATTGTTTGAATCTACAATAACAATGCCGACTGATGTAGGATACTGGACAAAAACTCTTTTTTGTTAAACTTCTCGTCGTCATTGTTAATTCGGCAAAAACTCCTTTTTGTTCACCCGATATGTCGATTGTTCAGTCGGCAAAGATATTCTTTTTTCGACAATACCGACAGTTGTGTCGGTATTGCATATATTTGACTTTCCAATACCGATTCTAATCATATAGTGGCCTCTTTTTTTTTGGTTAGATGGTATCATACCCTTGGCCTGTGGGACAGTTGGGTCCAGATACTTCCGATAAGTATGCGACTGATTTGGAATTTGCGAGTAAAGAAGAGGCAATTAATTGGGCTAAAGCAACGGCTCTCAAGAATAAGTGTGTGTTAGTAAGAAAGACTCAAGGTAAATATATTCGGTTTGAGATGACTTGCGAGATAATGGGGCGTACACTAAGAACAACCACGAGAAAAAGGATTATGTATATGAAAATAAGACTAATAAGGTGTGGATGCCCCTTCAAGCTTGTGTTCAGTTTCAAGAGAAATGTACGGAAAAGTAAAGTGTGGAACGATCTCTATAACCATCCGGACCGAACTCTTTTATTGGGCACTCCTTAGTTGCAAAGCTTAAACGTCACGAGTTCGATAAAGTATAGAGATTGTATAAAACAGACATCACACCAAGTCAAATGCTCATCGGCACCAAGGCCAAGGGTCCAACAAACTTGTCTTCCTTAAGTACATTTAATAGTGGGCAAGCCACTATAAGAAGGGAACGTTGGCAAGGTAGGAAGGTTATGCAAGAATTTCTAAAGTTAGCAACCGTCGTAACTATGCACACAAGGAAAAATTGGTCTGGACGGTAAGGAGGTTCTTCAAATATTCCTTGCTCATCCGTTGATGGCGCAATTGGCTCAGTCATTCTTCCCGGTTCTTATGATGGATTGTACCTACAAGACAAACAAATACCATATGTCGCCGTTCAACATTGTGGGTCATACATTGGATATGGTAATATTCACGTTAGCTTGGTGTTTTATGAAAAGCGAGAAGGATTATAATTACATTTGGGAATTAAACCAATTGAAGTTATTCTTCCGAGGAAATGATCTTCCAAGGGTCATAATATCCAATAATGATAATGGATTAATGTCCCCGATTTCCGAAGTTTTCCCGCATGCTCAAAATTTTCTTTGCACATTCCACATTGTAGACAACGTGAAGAAAAATTGTCATGCGGTTATTGAACCACCAAAACTGGATATTAAGAAGTCAAAAAAAAATCACTTGAGGAAGAAGTTCGCATTAACCAAACTATCACCGGAAGAACAATAAGAGGAGAGGGAGAAAATTCAAGAGAAAGTGGATGAAGAACACAAATCTAATCACGAAAAATTCCTTGGTTTGGTCCATCACCGAGACTAGATATGAAGAAAATTTGAAAAAGTTTATTGATCGGTGGAATGAAAGGTACCAAAGCGTGGTCTCTTATTGTAGGAAAAATTGTTTGGATCAGTACAAACACAAATTTTTGCGAGCATGGACGAACCAATATAGACACTATATATGGTAATGAGTCCACTAGTATTGCGGAGACTGTTCGCTTTCGCTTGAAGAGACTTCTTGATTCTAATCAAGGAAATATTGTTACGGTGACAGAAGCAATAATGCAATATTTTAGTGATATTGATAAAATTAACAAAGCCTTTCAGAAAATATCAATGCAGAGGATAATGTCATATTTGAGACGTGAAAAGTTGCTCCGGGAATAGAATATAATGTGTCACATTGGGCAATAGAACATATGATGAAAGAACTATATTATAAGATTGAAAAAGGTCGTCCGGGTGATGTGTGCATATGTCCTTCGATGATGTCTTTGGGACTTCCGTGCCGGCATATGCTTATAAAGTATAAAGATATGATAACTCTCGAGGATATCGATCCGTTTTGGAAACAACTATCTTTTACACCTCCTCTTATGAAAGTTGCCGGAGAATCGCCATGGGAAACAAATGAATCAATGGAAATCTCCATGGGGAAAAAATGAAGAAATAGAATTTTTCAACTCTTACTCACGTGGAAACTCGGCAACCCGACATATTTTGTTGAGCCAACTAAGATTAATTACTCACTCATGGACACGTGACTTGAATGAACCAAAAATAGGAAATCATGTCGGAAGACCTCTAACCTAATTTCCAAGGAAAAAAGTGTTAGAGCATTGCTCGGTCGAACTCGTGTGCGTTGCTATCTCAATAATGTTTGTCAATGTTAGTGATCAAAACTATAAGTCTTGATTTCTAGCCTATTTATAGATGTCTCGGACTAGGACATAGATAGTGTAGTTGAGCTTAGATCTCTCGGCGTTCATCATTTGAAGACGAAGAACTACTAAGGGGATCTTGTAGAACTTCATCAACAAGGTATGTGGAGACTTAAACTCATCTATCACTTGGAAAGTCTATTTCTTCTCTATCTCCTATACTGAGACATAAGTCGTGTTACGATATAGTTTTCTATCATACACATTTGATATTTCGAGCTGAGTTTATCTCGCTTATATATTTCTCGAATATGTATTGTAAAGCTTTCACTTTAGCCATGTTCATCTTACATTTGTGACGAAAGTCCGAATAAGATCAGATGAAAATTGCCGAGTTACATCTAACATGGTTTGTGTGATACAATCATTTGATGTTGCCTTGGAATGTTTCATTATGATAATTTCAATAACTTGAAAATCGCTTTGACGAAAAATAGTTTGTGAACAACAACTATATAACGTCCTATAATAAAGTTACAATGATTGAAACTAAGAGTTGATGAGATAACCATCCTTGGACATAAGCATATATAGTGTGTTCGCACATTAGTGTATAAATCCATAAATCGGGAACCAAATGTATGCATATGTGTGTATACAAAATTGGCGAAGGGTACAAGATAAGTACGCGTACGGTAAAATTTTTCGAACCGAAAATAACTGTTGGGTTTAGGAATTACAAACTCCTAAACTAGTCACCTTAAGTATGCATACCCGTATGGATACTAGAGGGAGTTTTTGAACCCAAAATATCTGCTGAGTTTGGGAATTACAAACTCCTAAACTGGTCACCTTAAGTGTGCATACCCATACGCATACAAGCGGAAATTTTCCAACCGAAAATTTTTGCTGAGTTTGAAAACTTAACAAACTCAAATCCGGTTGCTTAAGTACGTATACCCGTACGCATACTTAAGCTGGTTATTTGTTAAATCGGTCAGTTCATGAACTTAAACATTTCAATCTTAAAGAAATGCAATCTTTACAAACCAAAGTTCATGATTGATTCAAGTGAATCAAACCGATTTGATTTCGATTGTATCTTCTATGAAATTGACCAACTCTTTAACTAGTTTCATTTGAGTCATTTGAACTAGTTATGGATAAGATGAATAAGGTTAATAAGAGAGTAACCATGTGGCTAACCTCGGTTAACTATTTGATGAGCCAACATGAGTGTACACGTTCGGGTACGGTTCATAAATCTAAATGAGGGTACATTTCATTTGTGTGTAACAATCTAAGTTCGATCTAAAGGTTGAAAGATATTAGCTTGGTTGAATAAGGTTTTTCATCTAACAGTGATTATTGAATGCTATGTTACCGAGGTAACTTGGATTTCAAACCCTGATTTGGAAACTATATAAAGGAGAACTCTAACAACTGGGAAACCTAACCCCCGCACCTCCTATGTGATACTGGTTGTATAGCTAGAGTTGATTCTCCTTTAACCTTAGGTTTCTTCTCGAGACCCCGTAGGTTAACGACTTGAAGACTTCATTGGGATTGTGAAGCCAGACCGATACTACTTCTCTTGTAGTTGTGTGATCTGATCTTGCCGTTTATATCGTACGAGTACAATTGTAAAATTGGCTTGAGATTTATTTCTCCGATAGGAAAGATAGAAAAGTAGTCACAAACAAACTTCGTCTCATCGTTTGTGATTCCACAATATCTAGTTTCGTCATCATACGATTTAGATTATTGTGAGGTGATTGATAACACTAGGCTGTTCTTCGGGAATATAAGTCTGGTTTATCCATTGGTTCATGTTCACCTTGATTTATCAAAAGACGGAACAAAAACTCTTGGGTATTTCTGTGGGAGAAAGATTTATTCATTCCTATAGAATTTTCTGTGTGAGACAGATTTGTTTATCAAATCTTCGACTTTGGGTCGTAGCAACTCTTAGTTGTGGGTGAGATCAGCTAAGGGAATCAAGTGCGCAGTATCCTGCTGGGATCAGAGACGTAAGGAGCGCAACTTTACCTTGAATCAGTGTGAGATTGATTAGGGTTCAACTACAGTCCAGTCCGAAGTTAATTGGTAGTAGGATAGTGTCTGTAGCGGCTTAATACAGTGTGGTGTTCAAACTGGACTAGGTCCCACGATTTTTCTGCATTTGCGGTTTCCTCGTTAACAAAATTCTGGTGTCTGTGTTATTTCTTTTCCTCATTATATTTTGTTATATAATTGAAATATCACAGGTTGTGCGTTAGATCAATCAATTAGAATATCCAACCTTTGGTTGTTGATTTACATTGATTGACACTTGGATATTGGTCTTGAAAAAACGGGGGTCTAACAACCACACCCAATATTTTGCTTAGCAATCTGTATGGACAAACTCCAATATACTTTCTAGAAAATCAACTAGACAGTCAGACTCAATCTAGATAAAAGTATATCAAAGAGTTTATATCTCAATCTCTCGATTTGATCTATACTCGAGCAAATAGAAATCTGGGAGTCTTTATCAAACAGAGATAACTTGGATGGTACCAAAGACCAATATCCAAGTGTCAATCAATTTAAATCAACAACTCAAAAGGTCGGATATTCTAATTGATTGAACAATGCACAACCTGTGATATTTCAATTACATAACAAAATATAATGCGGAATAGAAATAACACAGACACCAGGATTTTGTTAACAAGGAAACCACAAATGCATAAAAACCCCGGGACCTAGTCCAGATTGAACACACGCTGTATAAAGCCGCTCAGATACTAGCCTACTCCAAGATAACTTCGGACTGGATTGTAGTTGAACCCCAATCAATCTCCCACTGATCCAACGTACAATTATGCTCCTACGCATCTGATCCCAGCAAGATACTGCGCACTTGATTACCTTAGCATATCTCACCCACAACTAAGAGTTGCTACGACCCAAAATCGCAGGCTTTGACAATAAACAAATCTGTCTCACATAGACAAGTATATCAAAGGATCAATCTATCTCCCACAGATAAACTCTAAAGGTTTTGTTCTGTGTTTTGATAATAATCAAGGTGAATAGGAACCAATTGATAATCCGGTCTTATATTCCCGAAGAACGGCCTAGAGTTATCAATCACCTCACAACAATCTTAATCGTATGGTAGCGAAACAAGATGTTGCGGAATCACAAACAATGAGACGAAGATGTTTGTGATTACTTTTTATATCTTTCCTATCGGAGATATCAATCTCAAGCCAATCAATCTGATTGTACTCGTACGATAGAAGATGCAAGATCATATCACACAACTACGATAAAAGTAGTATCGGTCTGGCTTCACAATCCCAATGAAGTCTTTAAGTCGTTAACCTGGTTTTAGAAGAAGAAAACCAAAGGTTAAAAGAGAATCGACTCTAGCACGCAAACTAGTATCACACGTAAGGTGTGGGGATTATTTTTGCACAATACTATATGTCTCCTTTATATAGTCTTTCAAATCAGTATTTGTAATCAATGTTAGCTTAGTAACAAAGCATTCAATATTCACCGTTAGATGAAAACCTGATTTAAATTCAAGTTAATATTTCTCAACCGTTAGATCGAAAACTTAGCTTGTTACACACACTTGACAATGCACGCTTCTAGGTTTTTTTTACCGTACCCAAACGTATGCACTTGTTGGTTCAACAATAGTTAACCAAAAGGTTAGCCATATGAGCATTTCATATCAACCGTGTTCTTCTTCACCATAACTAGTTCAAATGACTTCAAATGAACTAGTTGTAGAGTTGTTCAATTGCAAGGAAATCTTATGTACTACACAAGACACAATTGAAGCAAAGATGATTTGATTCACTTGAATCGATTCATGAACTTTTATAGCCACGGTTTGCAAACTGCATTCCCTAGTATTTTTAAGTTTAAGTTCAAAAATCATCTTCAGATATATAAGCTTCTCAAGTTCGCAGACTAGGTTCGCGGACTTAAGCAATCGGTAGAGTTTACAAACTCCAACAAAAAATCTCGGCAAAGACCTTCCGCCGGTTCGCGGAATGGGTTCGCGGACGCAGCTAGTTCGTCAACTCCAGCAGAATTTCTCAGGATGAGAAGTTCGGAAGTTCGGGGACTGAGTTCGCGGACTTGGCATAGCCGTTCTTCCGGTTTTTCTTGATCAATAAAGTTCTTAAACTTTGGTTCAAGGAATAAGACTTATACATAAATGTGTTTCCACAACAATGTTTATGTCCATCATTGGTTATGTAATCTAAACTCTCATTTCAATCATTGAAACATTCTTAGAGGACGTTATATAGTTGTTACACCATTTCTCGTCAAAGCAATTTTCTAAGTGATTGAAACATATCATGACTTTCGTCACTAGGTAAAGATAAACTTGATCGAAGCGAAAATCTTACAAACACATATATCGAGATATAGATAGGCGAGGTATACTCTGCTCGAAATACCAAATTTGTATAATCCAAGTCTATATATATAGCATACGACTTCTTGTCTCAAAGAGTAGGAGATAAAGTAGATAGACTTTTGAGTGACAGATAAGTTCAAGTCTTCACATACCTTTTTGTCGAGAAGTTCCACCGGTTCCTTGAGTAGTTCTTCTTCTTATATGATGAATCGCCATGAAGTCCTTGAGCTCAACTATGCTTTCTATTCTAGTCCGAGACTTAGCTATAATAGACTAGAAATCAAGATTATAGTTTTGATCACTAACATTGACAAACATGCTTGAGATAGCAACGCATGCGAGTTCGACCGAGCAATTCTCTAACAATCTCCCCCTTTGTCAATTTTAGTGACAAAACTATCAATACATATGGAATACAAAAAAGATAAAGAAACTTTAGTAGCTCCTATTCCACATGTCTAATCTTCAACATTCCTCGAAATCTTCGTCACTTCCAAGTACTCCAATGATCCCAAAGGTTGTAAGTTTAGTATCACCATTGTTGAAGATCCGTAGCTATAACAATGAGAAAGCATCGGTCTCGATCATTGTTATACAGTGTCATAGTATTATTACACAGTGTCAAAGTTCAATTGTATCACAACTTCAACAATAATACTATGGTGATATGTATCACTCCCCCTTAGTCAATACTCCATCTCACATGGAAACCACTCCCCCTTACACAATGATCCGAAAACCATATGTATTTGTAGTGTGAACGACATATTAATTCTCCCCCTTTTTGTCAATAAAATCGTCAAAGGTACAAGAACGGGATCATAATGAAATTTCCGTAAGAGACATTTCATGATTAAAGAAAATACATACCATCTAATTTAGATGCAATCATATAGCCGAAGCTAATAACATTCATCAAGGAGTTTAAAGATACAAGATAACCCCTCTAATATTCCACAACCGCACTCCTCTCAAGATATTACCATTAAGCACAAGTTCAAAAGAATTCTCCCCCATTTGATGTCATTCCCAAAAGGACAACAAGAGCGAATTTCAAAAGAAAAGAAGGATTTTATTGGACATCAAAAACCATGAGAATGATTTTCTATATCCAAAAAACTCAACCAAATTAATCACAATAAACCTACGATTAATTTAATCAGAATACGCAATCGAATTAAACACAAGAGGTGATCAATTCAATTGATTATGCTCAACATAAGAGAACTTATGGAGAAATGAAAATACTCAACCAGATTAATTACAAGAGAACCCATAATTAATCTAATTGGAATACACAACCAAACTAATCACAAAAGTAATCAATTTAATTGTCATTTGTTTTGCTCGACATACGAAAACTTACGGAGCAATAACTAAATAACCAAACAAGATGATTAATTTAGTTCAATATGCTCGACATAACATATCTCACGGAACACCAACTAAGCTAATAAATCAACTTGGTTGTTTAGTTCTCAACATAAGATGCATTACGGAGCCCCACAGTAATACATAAAAATATGGATCGGGGATGATCAACTGCGGAATACACAAGGATTCATTCTATCTTCAATCACTATTTGCATAACGACAATTAATAGACATAATCCTTGAATACAAAAGATTTTAACCTATCTTCCATCAAATGTTTGACAATATAGGCTTAACTTTTGTATTTGTCAAAAGTCTATTCATTCTTTTACCAGTACGTGAATACCGTTCACAAATGACTTTACTTTTGACAGAGTATTGGATAAACATAATTCACGGACGTAAACACAAATATCCC
The DNA here is from genome assembly GCF_003573695.1 of Papaver somniferum. Classification (NCBI taxonomy): domain Eukaryota; kingdom Viridiplantae; phylum Streptophyta; class Magnoliopsida; order Ranunculales; family Papaveraceae; genus Papaver; species Papaver somniferum. The sequence continues at coordinate 147,372,825 of NC_039362.1, forward strand.
ATAAAAAAATTGCAATATCTAAAACCATAAAGATTAATATTGCAAAAATCATCTTCAAACAATTTTTTAGAATTTAAACAAATAAATCTAAAACAGGAAGATGAAAACGTTGGACATAGTTATGTGTGAACACAATAACAGGAAGATTAATATTCCAAACTTTAGTAATCCTTCTCAAAAACAAGAATAAATTCTCATAAGAAGTTTCCTAGGAACCAAGACAAACTCGTAATGCACATATAAGATGATTTGTCCTTAGAGGTAGAATCAATCTTTTTCTCCCGGATTTACACCAAGAATAGCTACCAAAGGCGTATAAAAATATTTTCTTAACAAAGAAGAACATAAAAAGTCATTAACGACCATGCACCATAGTCACAAAAAAAAGATTGTAAACATTCAAGAATCTCATAGTAATGCGTGCTACTGCCCATTCTTTAAATTTCTTCTTTCTGATTTACCAACAACATTCTTGTAAAAGCTACAAATGAGCTTAGAATAGTAGTACTCCAAGAATCCAAGTGCCCAAGTCCAAGAGAAGTGGAACAAGTGCAACAATTTTCAAAGTGATTGAAACATATCATGACTTTCGTCACTAGGTAAAGATAAACTTGATCGAAGCGAAAAGATTACAAACACATATTTCGAGATATAGATAGGCGGGGTATACTCGGCTCGAAATACCAAATTTGTATTATCCAAGTCTATATATATAGCATACGACTTCTTGTCTCAAAGAGTAGGAGATAAAGTAGATAGACTTTTGAGTGACAGATAAGTTCAAGTCTTCACATACCTTTTTATCGAGAAGTTCCACCGGTTCCTTGAGTGTTCTTCTTCTTGTATGATGAATCGCCATGAAGTCCTTGAGCTCAACTACGCTTTCTATTCTAGTCCGAGACTTAGCTATAATAGACTAGAAATCAAGATTATAGTTTTGATCACTAACATTGACAAACATGCTTGAGATAGCAACGCATGCGAGTTCGACCGAGCAATGCTCTAACAATCTCCCCCTTTGTCAATTTTAGTGACAAAACTATCATACATATGGAATACAAAAAAGATAAAGAAACTTTAGTAGCTCCTATTCCACATGTCTAATCTTCAACATTCCTCGAAATCTTCGTCACTTCCAAGTACTCCAATGATCCCAAAGGTTGTAAGTTTAGTATCACCGTTGTTGAAGATCCGTAGCTATAACAATGAGAAAGCATCGGTCTCGATCATTGTTATACAGTGTCATAGTATTATTACACAGTGTCAAAGTTCAATTGTATCACAATTTCAACAATAATACTGTGGTGATATGTATCACTCCCTCTTAGTCAATACTCCATCTCACATGGAAACCACTCCTCCTTACACAATGATCCGAAAACCATATGTATTTGTAGTGTGAACTACATATTAATTTCCCCCCTTATGTCAGTAAAATTGTCAAAGGTACAAGAACGGGATCATAATGAAATTTCCGTAAGAGACATTTCATGACTAAAAGAAAATACATACCATCTAATTTAGATGCAATCATATAGCCGAAGCTAATAGCATTCATCAAGGAGTTTAAAGATACAAGATAACCCCTCTAATATTCCAGAGCCGCACTCCCCTCAAGATATTACCATTAAGCACAAGTTCAAAAGAATTATCCCCCATTTGATGTCATTCCCGAAAGGACAACAATAGCTAATTTCAAAAGAAAAGAATGATTTTATTGGACACCAAAAACCATGAGAATGATTTTCTATATCCAAAAAACTCAATCAAATTAATCACAAGTAAACCTACGATTAATTTAATCGGAATACGCAATCAAATTAAACACAAGAGGTGATCAATTCAATTGATTATGCTCAACATAAGAGAACTTATGGAGAAATGAAAATACTCAACTAGATTAATTACAAGAGAACCCATAATTAATCTAATTGGAATACACAACCAAACTAATCACAAAAGTAATCAATTTAATTGTCATTTGTTTTGCTCGACATACGAAAACTTACGGAGAAATAACTAAATAACCAAACAAGATGATTAATCTAGTTCAATATGCTCGACATAACATATCTCACGGAACACCAACTAAACTGATAAATCAACTTGGTTGTTTAGTGCTCAGCATAAGATGCATTACGAAGCCTCATAGTAATACATAAAAATATGGATCAGGGATGATCAACTGCGGAATATGATCTGATTTCAAGTTGTTGTTGTAGTAAGAAGTTCGTTGAGACTTGTGAAAGCAATAGATTTTAGATTTAATTTTTAAGACTAAAAATATAGCAAACTTAAATAAAAGTGATATGAAAAATATGGAGAAGACAGGGGCTATGGAATCCATTGTTTACCAATATCAAAGTGATTTATATTCTCTAATTATAATCATGCAAATCATGCATTCAAATTGATTCTTAATATTGCAATAGTTGATTTTTTAGAAATAACAATTGTAGATCGAAAGTATGGGACATCAAAACCCTAGGCTAGCATGCTCCATCAATTGAAATGACAATTTTTTAACAAAAACCATTTTATCAATTTATTTATCTAGGCAAATAATCATATAATAATTGCATAAATTAGAGATTACCACTTTTCATTGGTGAAATAGCTTCCTCCTTTGCCACAGAGGATGGGTTTAGCTCATCATTGTGTAAACACGCTCAAAATATTTGTTCATTTCTTCAAAAATTGTTTACAAAGATGAAATGGAGAGAAAATAATGAAAATCGGGTGTTTGCAACGTTTTTAATTGTTGCAAAACACTGTTACAGAGAACGATAAAAGGAAATTATCGTTGTCACTGTAGCTTATACGACTGTCAAATATGTGTCGTAATCACTGTAGCAATTACGACTGCTCCTTGTGGTCTTATGTTATTCGTATCTTCTTCAATGGCAGCAACAACAATTCTCTCAAACTCGCGTTTCTTTGCTCTGGTCTCTCCCCCGATCACTCCCCCCTCCTCTGTGACTCCCAAGACTTGTTTATATACCCACGTCTCCTCCAAATTATCTCGAATAAATGCAAATAATTCTCCTCTTTACCCGAGAATAATATCCTGCCATTTTTCGGAGGTATTATTCCCCTTTTCTCTTCCTGTGCGTCTTCTGGTGGTGATATACTCCAAATGCGTTGCTTACACGATCCAGGAAAGTCAAACTCGTGCAGACACGAGCAAAACAGAGTTAAACTCACGTAACTTCCACATAAAGCATCACCTGCCGGAAATATTCACTTCCGTCTGTTCCATGTAACCTTCCTATTTTATCGAATCCGACTTGCATACCTTCCGTGTTTAGGTGAAACAGGTTTGTATCTATCCAAACCATGAGAGAAATCCGCCTAAGTCTCTTTCAAAACCAATCCAGCAGAATATGCAGGTGGAGTATAATTTTCCCGCCAAATCAAATGTTTAAACGAGGAAGATAGGGGTGCCCTTATAACTTCCCGGGGTGCCTTTAGCGCGATGGGTGCTGAGGACAAATTTGGGTGCTGAGGATGAATTTGGTCTACGCATAACCTTGGGTGCCCCTTAGCCAAATATGGGGTCCATATAGCAAATGTCCTTCAGGGGTCCAAATAGCACTTTTTGAGCCACTTTTTCCACACAAGTGTATTTCTCCAAAAACACCTACACAAACATAAAAACACCATAATAAGTACAAAATCAAGCACTAGCAATAGAGACACTGAGGACAATTCAGACACAAAAATGTGTCTATCAAATACCCCCAAACTTATTATTTGCCAGTCCTCGAGCAAATCTAATATAAAATGACTACACTTAGCATGTGCAGCAAGCCGTTAAACCGCTAGGTGGCCCTAGCAGCGGAGTGTTGTCTCCGGAGGGTTTACCATAGGTGTACCCACAAAACCTTTACTCCAGACCCTAACTATCTACGCAGAACCTTGGAAGGCACTAAAGAATCTCCTTGGTTGGCATACAATCATTGACTATAGGAGGAAGTACCCTGATGCGAAATTCCAATTGATGTACACGAGTTTGCACTCAGCATAATTCATATATAAGTGACAGAGCTCTACTCAGATAGTTTCTAGACATCATAACCAGAGTCAACCAATCACATGGAAAGATTAAGAAGATGGATAAAGAGAAAAATAGATGGTTCAAAGTGAACGGTGTTTCCCATATCTGTCTGAAGGCCTCTGCCAAGATGAACCTATCCTAATGGACTGAGATACCGGTCTGACTAATATCAACACAACTGGCATATACAAGGGGACTACTGGTCGATAAACCTAACTCTAGGTCAACACAACTGGCATATACAAGTGCACCAGTGGTCGACTTTATTGATTTTATTCTGGTTGGTCTGATGGTCTGGTCTCAAACTTTTCTTCTTCTTTTTATTTTTTTTTATTTTTTGGTATCTCAATCACTCTATTTCACCCAGCAATGGTAACAACTTGAGTCGTGTGCCCCACCAAATCACTTAAGAAAATAAAAACAGAAGGGATTAGGATTCAACGAGTTATGGCGAAACTACCATGTTTTTTTTTTTTAATTTTAACACCTGAGCTCTGTGCTTTTATGAATAGACTCTTTAGATGTTCCATCTAATCAGATTAGTTCCTCAACTCCTACAACCAACATGTTCCCATCCACTTAGATTGGTTAGTGACAACCTTAATAAGCATAAATTTCTAGGCTCTGGAGTTTATTTATTGCAACTAAAAACTAACAAAAAGTTTCTTCCCCACCCCCAAACTTAAATCTAACATTGTCCTAAATGTTTCTAATGAAAGAGCAATACCAAAAAGCAAAGTAACATGAGGAATCAGTAAAGAGAGAAGTCGGAAAGATAGTACCTGGGTGAAGAGAGAAATCAAAAACTAATATACAACATAAAATCGCCTTGATGGTCAATCAAGGGTAAACAGGGTCCTCCATAGAGACCTCCTCAATATCACCTGTAGGAAAGGGCTCTAAAAAGGGTTTCAATCTCTGATTGTTAACCTTCGAAGAACTACTACCATCCGGTGTCTCAATCTCAACAGCTCCATGAGGAAAGACAATGCGAACAATAAAAGGACCCGTCCACCAAGAACGTAACTTCTCAGGGAAAAGATGCAAGCGGGTATCATAGAGAAGAACTTTTTGACTTGGAGAAAATGACTTCCTTAAAATATTTCTATCATGCACAAGTTTCATTTTGTTCTTATACTCCTTCGCACTATCGTAAGCATCTATACGAATTTCTTCCAACTCATTGAGATGGAGTTTCCTATGGGCTCCTGCCTTGTCAAGTGAAAAATTTAGCTGCTTAACAGCCCAATAAGCTCTATGTTCTAACTCAACAGGTAAATGACATGCCTTTCCATACACAAGCCGATAAGGAGACATTCCATTGGGGGTTTAAACGCAGTACGGTAAGCCCATAAGGCATCAGTAAGCCTAGACGACCAGTCTTTCCGATTAGGATTAACTGTTTTCTCTAATATGCGCTTTATCTCCCTATTGGAAACCTCTACATGACCACTAGTTTGTGGATAATATGGGGTAGCTATCTTATGTGTAATACCATATTTCTTCATCAAAAGCCTAAAAGGTCCATTACAAAAGTGCGACCCTCCATCATTAATTATAGCTCGCGGTGTACCGAAACGTGTAAGTATATTATTTTTCAAGAACTCAATCACAACCCTCTGGTCATTAGTTTTACACGCAACCGACTTAATCCACTTAGAGACATAGTCTACAGCGACAAGGATGTAAAGGTTACCAAAAGAATTAGGAAACGGACCCATAAAGTCAATATCCCACACATCAAAGACCTCAAAAACTAAAATAGGGTTCAAGGGCATCATGTTCCTACGGGAAATGGTTCCTAATTTCTGGCAACGTTCACAAGTAACACAGTAACTGTCGGAGTCTTTAAACAACGAAGGCCAATAGAATCCATACTGCAATATCTTAGCAACAGTCTTCTTAGCACTAAAGTGACCCCCACAAGCATGATCATGACAAAAGGAAATAATACTGGACTGCTCACTCTCAGGTATACATCTCCTAATAATCTGATCTGGACAATACTTAAACAAATAAGGATCATCCTAAAAGAAGTGCTTCACCTCGGCTAAAAACCTAGAACGATCTTGTTTACCCCAATGTTGGGGCATTCGACCAGTAACAAGATAATTCATTATATTCTCATACCAAGGTGCTTGGGTAACAAAGAACAGTTGTTCATCAGGAAAACTATCCCTAACAGGAGGAGAATCATTAAGGGTATCCACAACAAGCCTAGACAAGTGGTCTGCTACTACATTTTCTGCACCTTTTTTATCTCTAATGTCTAAGGAAAATTCCTGCAACAATAGGATCCATCTAATCATTCTAGGTTTAGTATCCTTATTAGAAAGAAGATACTTCAAAGTAGCATGATCAGTAAAGATTATGACCTTAGAACCTAAGAGGTAGGATCTAAACTTGCCTAAGGCAAACACAATAGCTATTAGTTCCTTCTCCGTAGTGGTATAGTTCAACTAGGCATCATTCAGAGTTTTGCTAGCATAGTAAATCATATGAAGTAACTTATTTTCTCGCTGACTTAGCACAACACCAATAGCATAATCTGAAGCATCACACATGATCTCAAAGGGTAGGTTCCAGTTGGGTGCATGGACTATGGGGGCGGTAGTGAGTACATTCTTAAGCTTCTCAAAAGCCTCTAAACAAGCATCATCAAAGACAAACTTAACGTATTTTGCAAGCAAATTGCAAAGAGGTCTAGAAATTAAGCTAAAATCCTTAATGAATCGACGATAAAAACCTGCATGCCCTAAGAATGACCTAATATCTCTTATGGTTTTTGGGACCTGTAAAGTTTTAATAGGGTCAACTTTGGCTCTATCTACCTCTATACCCTTCGAAGATACGATATGCCCTAGAACAATTCCTGAACGAACCATGAAGTGACATTTCTCCCAATTAAGCACTAAATTCTTTTCCTTACACCTAGTGAAAACTAATGACAAATGATGCAAGCACTCATCGAAAGACGAACCAAACACTGAAAAATCATCCATAAAGACCTCTAAGAACCGTTCTACCATGTCAGGAAATATGCTCAACATACAACGCCGAAAGGTCGCAGGGGCATTACATAGACCGAATGACATGCGTCTATACGCAAAGGTATCAAAGGGATAGGTGAAAGTGGTTTTCTCTTGGTCTTCTGGGGCAATATTATAACCGCGGTATCCATCTAAAAAGCAATAATGGCTACGTCCAGCTAATCTCTGTAGCATTTGGTCGATGAAGGGAAGGGGAAAGTGGTCGTTCCTAGTGACCTTGTTCAATTTCCTATAGTCAATACAGACACGCCAACCCGTGGTCACCCGGGTTGGGATTAACTCATTGTTATCATTCTGGACTACAGTAATACCGGATTTCTTGGGAACAACCTGAACGGGGCTGACCCACTTACTATCTGAAATGGGGTAGATAATGCCTGCATCTAACAACTTAAGGACCTCGGTTTGAACTACTTCTTTCATATTAGGGTTCAGTCGATGTTGCATCTCCCTAGAAGGTTTGGTGTCACTCTCTAAATAGATATGATGCATACAATCAGTAGGACTTATACCCTTAATGTCTGCTATGGTCCACCCTAAAGCTTCCTTGTTATTCTGAAGGACACTCACTAGCCTACTTTCCTGATTAGTATACAATTCGTATGCTATAATCGTAGGTAAAGTTTCAGATGGGCCTAAAAACACATACTTCGGGGAATCTGGTAATGATTTAAGGTCCAACTTAGGAGGCTTTTCTAACGAAGGAACTAGGGTAGACTCAGAAACGGGTAGAGGTTCGAACTTAGGTTTCCAGCCATTACTAGTGTCTATCAAAGGGGTTGAATCTAACAAAGCATTCACCACATTAATCACATCTTCATCATCAAAATCAATCCCAAAGTGGGCTAGGGATTTCTCTAATGGATCTTCTAACAAAGTGTTTGGTAATGACTCCTCGACTAATGTTCATATCATGTTCACCTCTTCTATGTTCGAGTCATCTAGTTCAGAGGGTAGTTTACTAATATTAAAAATGTTCAGCTCAATAGTCATATTACCAAAAGACAAATTCATAATACCATTTCGACATTTAATGATCGCATTGGATGTAGATAAAAACGGGCGACCTAAAATCACTGGTATTTGGTTCTCTGGGTCAGGGACAGGTTGGATATCTAGGATAACAAAATCCACTGGATACATAAACTTGTCGACCTCAATAAGAACGTCCTCGATCACACCACGAGGAATTTTAACAGACCTATCATCTAACTGAAGTGTCATCTGGGCAGGTTTCATCTCACCAAGTTCTAGCTTAAGGTACACATGGTATGGCAGTAAGTTCACACTGGCTCCTAAGTCAAGCAAAGCTTTCTCGACACGGTGTTTACCTATTATGCAAGAAATAGTATGGGACCCTGGGTTTTTATACTTTGGAGTAGTGGTATTCTGAATAATAGAACTCACATGACTAGCTAGGAAGGCTTTCCTCTGGACACTAAGTTTTCGCTTTCGCGTACACATATCCTTAAGAAACTTGGCATAAGCGGGAATCTGCTTAATCGCATCTAACAAGGGGAGGTTGATAGTAACCTGCTTAAAAACCTCCAATATATCATTAAAGTTGGACTCCCTCTTAGTTGGAACTAGTAGCTGAGGGAACGGGGCTCTGGGAACAAATCCGGGATCAGCATGACCCTCATTGGTCTCTTTGGAGACTATATCAGTCTCCTCAATTTCTGTTTCAGAAGGGTGAACTACAACATGTTCACTATCAGGCATGGCAACCTTATTGTCAACTTTCTTTCCACTCCTAAGGGTTGTTATAGAATTCGCATGATTGTACGATTTCTCTCCTTTAGGGTTAGGATCAATTTGACTAGGGTATCTTCTATCTTCTCTTTCACTAAGAAACTTAGCTATTTGGCCGACTTGAAGTTCTAAGTTAGCAAGATACTGGGAATTATTCTTAAAATTCTGCCTGGTTTCTTCTTGAAAACCACAGTGGTTCTTTGATAACATCTCATGGTTCTTTGCTAACATAGTAAGGGTTTCTTCTAAGGTGGAGATCTTTTTCTCATTCTGAAACTGGGTTGACCTGAAGAGTTCTTAGCATAACCAAAACCTGGGGGAGGCTGAGAATTACTAGACTGTCCTTGATTCTGACCCTTAGACCAAGAAATATTAGGATGGTTTCTCCAACCAGGGTTGTAAGTCTCTGAGTATGGGTCAAACTTCTGACGGTTCTCAAACCTATCATTGTTATAGATAGCATGGGATTGCTCTTCACTAACCCAACCTTCCCAAAACGAGTTATTGGGTTCTACTCAACAACTAGACACTTGAAAGGCTCTAAACCTATCATCAGGTTCAACAAGAGACCTATGTTTAGGATGATTCAATTCCAAAGCTTCTAACCTTCTAGACAAAGCAACAAACTTAGCATCAGACCCGAAGCTTGTATCTACCACATTGGTGCTACTTCTATTGACCAAGAGTCTTTTGAGGGGTTCAACACAAGACTCCCACTGTTGGGATTTTTCAGCGACAACTCTTAAGAAGGTGAAAGCATCATCAGCACTTTTACTAGTGAACTCACCAGCGCACATAGACTCAACCATGGCTTTGGTTGAATAGTCTAAACCATCATAAATAATCTCTACGAGTTTCATCTTATCGAATCCATGGTGAGGACACTGTGATAGGAGATCATTAAATCTCTCTAAGTACCTATAAAGAGACTCTCCCTCTTGTTGCACACTGGCACTAATTTTCTTCCTAACAGATGCAGTTTTATGCTTAAGGTAGAATTTCATATACAAAGCAACAATAAGTTCCTGCCATGTTTCAATGGATTCAGATGGTAGGTTGTTCATCCAGGTCTTGGCTTTATCTCTTAAGGAAAATGGAAACATCTTAAGTTTCAAGACTTCATCAGTAAGGTCTTTTGTTCTAATTGTCCCACAAATTTCCACAAAGTCCCTAATATGAAAATAAGGGTTCTCATCGTCTTTCCCTAAGAATATAGGGATCATCTGAAAAATACTAGGTTTTATCTCGAAATTAGCCGTAGTGACTGGCAATTTAATGCACGAAGCTCGGGTGGACCTAGTTGGGAACATGTAATCTTTCAAAGTTGCAATTGCTGACACAACTGAAGTACTATGGGTATTTTCCTCACAAAGAGACAGATTCTCAAAACTGAAGTTTCCAAAAACATGGCTCTCAAAAGAAGAGTCTTCGAGCTCCCCGCCTTCACAAAAAGAACTACTTGGTTTATCACTAATCAAACGACCTAGAGTGTTTATTTTCCAATACCGCTCTTTAATAACCTTGGGCATACACTAGAAAAAAAAAAGAAAAAGAAAGAAATCCTAAAAGAAAGGGAAGTTCTATGCAAACACAAAGCAGGATGACTCCACCAAAGCAAACCTAAAGATTTCTAGCAAACAAAAAGCATGATGGCTCCACTTAGATTGTTTCTAGACCAGCTTCTAATCCTTCGAAAGGGAATTTGTTACAATTCAAGCAAACCCCTCTGGAATCAATCCGAGTTTAGGTAAGTTGAATCGAGACGAGGGAAGCTCAATGGATCTTTGATACCCAAGGCCTCACCGGCGTTACAAGGCGGCGTATTCAACTCGCAGAAACCATCATGAACTTTGAAGCATGCTTAAAAGAGTAACCAATATTTTTTGAATGACTTTCCTATTAAGCTCGTTACCCTATAGGTCTCGTTCTAGTCAAATTTTAGGCATAGGTTCGCGTTTGGTTTCATTTTCCTAAGGCGGTCAAGAAGGGACAGTGATGAAATCCGAACCCTTATCTTGTATGGCCAGTCCTTGCCCTTTACTAGGAAATTAAAGCAGTCGTTTTCATATCCTCAGCATATATGCAAACGAAGGAATACAATAACTCGCTGACAGGAGATTCGCGAGTGTTTCGACAAACTTACCTCCCGTACCAGACGGGGGATGAACCGTTGAAGTCGACTCGGGCCACGACTCCTATGTCATGTACGAACCCGAGGGGCCGAGGCGATATCGTAATCGCCGTCCTTCTCTGCAAACAGTTTATATTTTAACTACCCTTTCGTAGGGTTTAAAAAAATAAAGTCCCAAAGTCCACAGTCCAAAGTCCGAAAATAAAGTGCAAAAGAAAAAGATAATCTAAAAGAAATTCTAAAAAAAATATTGTCTCTCTGTTTTTTTTTAATTAATTTTTATTCTCCTTTTCTTTCGCTCCTTTCGCTTTGCTTGTACTTCAAATATTTAAGTATTCACCAAAAGCTTTGGCAAATTTTTCTTTCGCTCCAAATTCCAAAATCTGTAAGGAAAAGACAAAAACCCAGAAACGTAAAGAAGAACAGATAAAATAAAAATGAAAAACAAATAAAAACCTAAAAAAAATATCTAAAAAACTCTAGCCTAAAGACAAGTCCGCGTCGGTGGCGCCAAAAATTGATCTGATTTCAAGTTGTTGTTGTAGTGAGAAGTTAGTTGAGACTTGTGAAAGCAATAGATTTTATATTTAATTTTTAAGACTAAAAATATAGCAAACTTAAATAAAAGTGATATGAAAAATATGGTGAAGACTGGGGCTATGGAATCCACTGTTTACCAATATCAAAGTGATTTATATTCTCTAATTATAATCATGCAAATCATGCATTCAAATTGATTCTTAATATTGCAATAGTTGATTTTTTAGAAATAACAATTGTAGATCGAAAGTATGGGACATCAAAACCTAAGCTAGCATGCTCCATCAATTGAAATGACAATTGTTTAACAAAAACCATTTTGACAATTTATTTATCTAGGCAAATAATCATATAATAATTCCATAAATTAGAGATTACCACTTTTCATTGGTGAAATAGCTTCCTCCTTTTCCCCAGAGGATGGGTTTAGCACATCATTGTGTAAACACGCTCAAAATATTTGTTCATTGCTTCAAAAGTTGTTTACAAAGATTAAATGGAGAGAAAATAATGAAAATCGGGTGTTTGCAACGTTTTTAATTGTTGCAAAACACTGTTACAGAGAACGATAAAAGGAAATTGTCGTTGTCACTGTAGCTTATACGACTGTCAAATATGTGTCGCAATCACTGTAGAAATTACGATTGCTCCTTGTGGTCTTATGTTATTCGTATCTTCTTCAATGGCAGCAACGGCAATTCTCTCAAACTCGCGTTTCTTTGCTCTGGTCTCTCCCCCGATCACTCCCCCCTCCTCTGTGACTCCCAAGACTTGTTTATATACCCACGGCTCCTCCAAATTATCTCGAATAAATGCAAATAATTCTCCTCTTTACCCGAGAATAATATCCTGCCATTTTCCGGAGATATTATTCCCCTTTTCTCTTTCTGTGCGTCTTCTGGTGGTGATATACTCCAAATGCGTTTCTTACACGATCCAGGAAAGTCAAACTCGTGCATACACGAGCCAAACAGAGTTAAACTCACGTAACTTCCATATAAAGCATCACCTGCCGGAAATATTCACTTCCGTCTGTTCCACGTAACCTTCCTATTTTATCGAATCCGACTTGCATACCTTCCGTGTTTAGGTGAAACATGTCTGTATCTGTCCAAACCATGAGAGAAATCCGCCTAAGTCTTTTCCAAAACCAATCCAGCAGAATACGCAGGTGGAGTATAATTTTCCCGCCAAATCAAATGTTTAAACGAGGAAGATAGGGGTGCCCTTATAACTTCCTGGGTGCCTTTAGCGCGATGGGTGCTGAGGACAAATTTGGGTGCTGAGGATGAATTTGGGCTACGCATACACTTGGGTATCCCTTAGCCAAATTTGGGGTTCGTATAGCAAATGTCCTTCAGGGGTCCAAATAGCACTTTTTGAGCCACTTTTTCCACACAAGTGTATTTCTCCAAAAACACCTACACAAACATAAAAACACCATAATAAGTACAAAATCAAGCACTAGCAATAGAGACACTGATGTGTCTGATCAGAATACACAAGGATTGATTCTATCTTCAATCACTATTTGCATAACGACAATTAATAGACATAATCCTTGAATACAAACGATTTTAACCTATCTTCCATCAAATGTTTGACAATATAGGCTTCACTTTTGTATTTGTCAAAAGTCTATTCATTCTTTTACCAGTACGTGAATATCGTTCACAAATGACTTTACTTTTGATAGAGTATGGGATAAACATAATTCACGAACGTAAACACCAATATCCCATAACAAATTGCAATATCTAAAACCATAAAGATTAATACTGCAAAAATCATCTTCAAACAATTTTTTAGACTTTTAACAAATAAATCTAAAACATGAAGATGAAAACGTTGGACATAGCTATGTGTAAACACAATAACGGGTATTCCAAACTCTAGTAATCCTTCTCAAAAACAAGAATAAGTTCTCATAAGAAGTTTCCTAGGCACCAAGACAAACTCGTAATGCACATATAAGATGATTTGTCCTTAGAGGGTAGAATCAATCTTTTCTCCCGGATTTACACCAAGAATAGCTACCAAAGGCGTATAAAAATATTTTCTTAACAAATAAGAACATACAAAGTCATTAACGACCATGCACCATAGTCACAAAAAAAAATATTTGTGAACATTCAAGAATCTCATAGTAATGCGTGTTACTGCCCATTCTTGAAATTTCTTCTTTGTGATTCACCAACAACATTCTTGTAAAACCTACAAATGAGCTTAGAAGAGTAGTACTCCAAGAATCCAAGTGCCCAAGTCCAAGAGAAGTGGAACAAGTACAACGAAACACAGCAAAACACTCAAAAACAAGAGACATGACAAATACCAATCTTAACTCATCCAAATTCAGAAATTCTCATCTTCAATTTGAAAAGAATTCAAAGAGGAAGAGAATGCAAAAATAATGAGGTCATTCCTAGTTCGGACGAAGAAGTTACGGCCAGAACAAGTTTACCGAATATCGACGTCAAGTATGCATATGGGTTTGCAAACGAATTTTCAAGTCCGCGAACTTAAACCCCTGGATTTTGATTTTAAAAGATGTTATGCATACCTGGTAGGTGTACCATGAAGTCCAAACATCTCGAACTACTATTTTCAAACCTAAACGTTTAAGAACTTTAAACACAGATCAAGTTAGGTAGAAAAGAACGATAAGAAAGGTACGTGAATCAATATAAGTTCTCTAAACAAATAAAAGCACAAATCTTGCTCAAGTTTATAGACATACCTTTTTATATTAATCCAATTGAATTCTACAGCCTTACCGAACATAATCTGTGCGCCCCAATTTTCGTGCTTCCTTCACCGCATAGCAGGGCATTCCTTGGTGAGGATGCACTTACAACACAATCAAGTTGTGTTGGGGTGAACAATGTATTGTTCACCACAATTGACCTTTGGATTATCATGAAATGGATCACTTTTAGATCCTTTCACATCCAATTCCGTTTTTCCAAAAACTTGTTAAGTTCCAACATCATGGATACTGCCTTCTCCATAGTCATGGAATTTTCTGGAAGATCATTCCTTTTCACACTCAAAGCATCATTATCTTTCTTTGGTACCCAATTCTGAGTGCGTTTAGGAACAACCGGAACCTTCTTCCCATTACTCTCTTCAAGATTTCTCGGAAGAGAATTGGATTGACTATTCTTTTGCAAGTTAGTCTTTCTCCAATTGGGAGCATCGGATCTTGTCTTCGTCTTTACGAAGTTATCCTTTTGATAACCATTACGATTACGAAGTTATCCGCAGAGAACATCCTAGAGTTACCATAAATGTGTTTCTATAAAGTGAAAAAGAAAAAGATAATCTAAAAAAAAATTTATCTCTCTATCTCTCCTTTTTTTTTAATTAATTTTTTATTGTTCTTTTCTTTCGCTCCCTTCGCTTTGCTTTTACTCAAAATCTTTAAGTATTCACCAAAAACTTTGGCAATTTTTCTTTCGCTCCAAACTCCAAAATCTGTAAGGAAAAGACAAAAACCCAAAAACATAAAGAAGAACAAATAAAATAAAAATGAAAAACAAATAAAAACCTTAAAAAAAAATCTAAAAACTCTAGCCTAAAGACAAATCCGCGTCGGCGGCGCCAAAAAATGATGTGATTTCAAGTTGTTTTGTAGTAATAGGTTCGTTGAGACTTGTGAAAGCAAAAGATTTTATATTTAATGAAATTTAAAAACAAACAAAACTTAATTCAAGATTATTAGGAATAACCAAGACACTGATTCCACTATCACACATGAATAAAATATGGCAAATAATCCAAAACTCTAATTATCTTTTAAGTCCCTTTTTTCTTAATTCACAAATAATCAGGCAAATTCTCAAATATCAATTGTATTCCCTAAGCATAGGTTATCAATTGACTAAACAAAGTATAACCTATCATATTGAATCACAACTAATTAAGAAAATTATACAAACAATTTAAAACTCTGCAAAAGCAATGATTGAGTGAATTATAAATTATAAATTATAAATTAGAGAAACTAAAATACTTACCAATTATTCATGCGTAAATAGCTTCCTCATTTCCTTGGTTGTAGGAGATTTAGCTCATTATCATGTTGGAAACACGCTCAAAAGTTGATTTCATTGCTCAAATGGTGTTTACAAATGATGAAAAGGGAGAAATAATTCAAAACCGGTTTGTAACGCTTATAATTGTTGCAAACCAAAGAACGATACAGAGGATGTGTCACTGTTACTGTAGCTCTAAGATTGTCGCTTCTAATAACTCGTCCATATAGTCAGATAGCTACAAACACAGACTTTTGAGGTCTTAAACGTGTTTTCCTGCTCTGATACCAATTGAAAAAACGGGGGTCTAACAACCACACCCAATATTTTGCTTAGCAATCTGTATGGACAAACTCCAAAATACTTTCTAAAGAATCAACTAGACAGTCAGACTCAATCTAGATAAAAGTATATCAAAGAGTTTATATCTCAATATCTCGATTTGATCTATACTCAAGCAAATAGAAATCAACGAGTCTTTATCAAAGAGAGATAACTTGGATGGTACCAAAGACCAATATCCAAGTGCCAATCAATTTAAATCAACAACCCAAAAGGTCGGATATTCTAATTGATTGAAAAACACACAACCTTTGATATTTCAATTATATAACAAAATATAATGTGGAATAGAAATAACACAGACACCAGGATTTTGTTAACGAGGAAACCGCAAATGCAGAAAAACCCCGGGACCTAGTCCAGATTGAACAAACACTGTATTAAGCCGCTACAAACACTAGCCTACTCCAAGGTAACTTCGTACATGACTGTAGTTGAACCCCAATCAATCTCCCACTGATCCAAGGTATAATTATGCTCCTACGCTTCTGATCCCAGCAAGATACTGCGCACTTGATTCCCTTAGCTGATCTCACCCACAACTAAGAGTTTCTACGACCCAAAATCGCAGGCTTTGACAATAAACAAATATGTCTCACACAGACAAGTCTATCAAAGGATCAATCTGTCTCCCACAGATAAACCCTAAAGGTTTTGTTCAGTCTTTTGATGATAATCAAGGTGAACATGAACCAATTGATAATCCGGTCTTATATTCCCGAAGAACATCCTAGAGTTACCAATCACCTCGACATAAACATTGTTGTGGAAATACATTTATGTATAAGTCCTATTCCTTGAACCAAAGTTTGCGAACTTTGTTGATCAAGAAAAACTGGAAAAATAGCTTTGCCAAGTCCGCGAACTGCCGAACTTCTCATCTCGAGAAATTCTGCTGGAGTTGACGAACTAGATGCGTCCGCGAACCGGCGGAAGGTCTTTGCCAAGATTTTCTGCCGGAGTTTGTAAACTCTACCGGTTGCTTAAGTCCGCGAACCTAGTTTGCGAACTTGAGAAGGTTATATATCTGAAGATGATTTCTGAACTTAAACTTTAAAAGACTAAGGAATGCAGTTTGCAAACCGTGGCTATAAAAGTTCATGAATCGATTCAAGTGAATCAAATCATCTTTGATTCAATTGTGTCTTGTGTAGTACATAAGATTTCCTTGCAATTGAACAACTCTCTAACTAGTTCATTTGAAGTCATTTGAACTAGTTATGGTGAAGAAGAACATGGTTGATATGAAATGCTCATATGGCTAACCTTTTGGTTAACTATTGTTGAACCAACAAGTGCATACGTTTGGGTACGGTTAAAAAACCTAGAAGCGTGCATTATCAAGTGTGTGTAACAAGCTAAGTTTTCGATCTAACGGTTGAGAAATATTAGCTTGAATCTAAATCAGGTTTTCATCTAACGGTGAATATTTAATGCTTTGTTACTAAGCTAACATTGGTTACAAACCCTGATTTGAAAGACTATATAAAGGAGACATCTAGTATTGTGCAAAATTAATCCCCACACCTTACGTGTGACACTATTTTGCGTGCTAGAGTCGATTCTCCTTTAACCTTTGGTTTTCTTTTTCTAAAACCAGGTTAACGACTTAAAGACTTCATTGGGATTATGAAGCCAGACCGATAATACTTTTATCGTAGTTGTGTGATCTGATCTTGCATCTTATATCGTACAAGTACAATCAGATTTATTGGCTTGAGATTGATATCTCCGATAGGCAAGATATAAAAAGTAATCACAAACATCTTCGTCTCATTGTTTGTGATTCCACAACATCTTGTTTCGCTACCATACGATTAAGATTGTTATACCAGTTCACAAATTACCAGATGATTCTGAAAGCTTTGATTCATCTGAGATAACTGCCACATCTAAGTCAATATATAAACATTCTCTTGATGTAAAAACTGTTGATTGGGAAATACTCATAGAAGAACAGTTGGATGAACTTTCTGATGAAGGTGATTCAGATATTGATAGAGATGTTGATGAGGAAATCTCAGAGTATGTTAAGTTTTTGGATTCGTGGAAAATGAAGAAGATTACAACTTCTCATGTCACACCTCTTCTGACTCCTCTCTGTCGAGAAAACAAGAAATTGAGAAGATGTTACGCATATGTTTATTTTTCGAATCGTTCTAACGAATCGATCCTCAAGGATTCTGAGGAAAACCTACGTATGAAGTCACTTGAATGTGATAATCTTTATCACAAGTACTTTTTGTTGGAAGGGAAACTTGAAGAATCTGAAGCAAAATGTAACTCTCAACAAATTAGTTTTGATGACAGAGAAAGTGCTTGTCTCGTTCGAGAAAAACGCCTTGAGGCTGTAACTGCCGCTCTTGATAAAATCAAGATATTGGAAGATGACTTGAAAAAGTTCAATACTAGTTCAAGCAAATTAACCACTATGCTAGGAGCAAGTAAAAATCATCGTGATACACGAGGATTGGGCTATAAGGGAATAGATGCTCCAAATATTAGCAAAAAGGTAGAATTTGTCAAGGATAGTGATTCTTCTCGACAAAAGGTTTTCACTGATAGCAAAAGAGAAATACCTTCACCGCCAGTTAAGGTTCAAAAGAGCAAAGTATATCAACCTCCAGAATCAACACACATGGATTCGGGTAAGAACGTTCCTTATATTTGTCATTATTGTGGAAACAAAGGTCACCTGGAAAGGAGATGTCGTTTTCGTATAAGGAATGCAAAACTTCATGATATGCTTGTTTGGGTGTCAAAAGAAGTGATTAAACCGGGATCATATATTAAGCCTAACACTCTCGACATTACGGGTTGTAAATGTCCAACCTTTAGGCAAAGGAATTAGTCCTATGATAATCATAGTTTTGCCTATAAACGTTATACAAGCCTTTTCACAATCGTAATGGTTATCAAAAGGATAACTTCGTAAAGACGAAGACAAGATCCGATGCTCTCAATTGGAGAAAGACTAACTTGCAAAAGAATAGTCAATCTAATTATCTTCCAAGAAATCTTAAAGAGAGTAATGGGAATAAGGTTCCGGTTGTTCCTAAACGCACTCAGAAATGGGTACCAAAGAAAGATAATGATGCTTTGAGTGTGAAAAGGAATGATCTTCCATAAAATTCCATGACTATGGAGAAGGCATTATCCATGATGTTGGAACTTAACAAGTTTTTTGGAAAAACGGAATTGGATGTGAAAGGCTCTAAAAGTGATCCCTTTCATGATAATCCAAAGGTTAATTTGAGCAGTCGCAAATACTGTAGCAAAAACGACTGCTTTTGTGGGTCTGTGTTCTACGTGTTCTTCAATGGCAGCAGCAGCAGCAGCAACAGGTTTCTCCGGTGATCGTGTTTCGCCTCTGTGATGTTCCAAATCCTTCCCAAACTCTCCGTAAACCATCTAAGATGCCAGAACACGCTTTATATACACAACAACTTCAAAATATCTCGT
Source organism: Papaver somniferum (assembly GCF_003573695.1). Classification (NCBI taxonomy): domain Eukaryota; kingdom Viridiplantae; phylum Streptophyta; class Magnoliopsida; order Ranunculales; family Papaveraceae; genus Papaver; species Papaver somniferum. Next base: position 147,392,193 of record NC_039362.1, read on the forward strand.
AATAATGTCTCCAAATTCTCTCACAGCAAAGCCATTACTCGGGAATATATTATTTCCAAATTTATGGTTTTATATCCTTCTTTACGTCCTTCACGCGTCTATTGCAACTCAGAGTTCTCCATACATGTGCAACACACAAATTAGAGTCCCAACAGCACACGAAAATCATAGGAAGTCCCGTGAAAACTCTCCCACGAATCTGTTGTTCTGTTTGCTTCAAACCCACGATGCAGCCAACTCTAACCGAAACCATCGACCATACCATCCCTGTTTGGTCCAAACATGCCCAAAGAAATTAAATCCAGTGCTCGAATCTCATTCCAACGTGACCAAAATCTTAACAGAGTTTCCGCAGGAAGAAAAACCCGGGAATATGCTCAACCCTTATTTCTACCGTTCTATCCAATTCTGGTATGAACGACGACCATTACCGGCTCTATTGGATCAAAATAGACAAACCCAATGAGTTTAAGCCCTTGAATCTCCCTAAAACATGATCAAAACCTCAACCCTAATTCTGCCTGCGTCTGCACTATCTTCCCGCCAATTTTGAATTTTGAAATGAAGAAGAAGAGGTGCCCTGATCCAAAATGCAGACGCCTTTAACAACAAGGGTGCATGGGGGGTTCCCTTATCCAAAATGAGGGTGCCTTTAGTACTTTTCTCTGGAGGTGCCCCGAGCAACTTTTCGAGCCGAATTTTCCAAAAATGTTTATTTCCCAAAAATACCTACAAATACAAAAAACACCATAATAAGTACGAAATCAGTACCAGCAATACAGAAAATTGAGGACAATATAGACACATAAATCCATCTATCATTGCTCCATAAGTTTGCTTATGATTGATCATAATCAATTGAATTGATCATTTCCATGATTTGTTTAGTTGTGTTGCTCCACAAGTTCTCTTATGTCGAGCATGACCAATTGAATTGATCACTTTGTTGTGGTTAATTTAGTTGTGTAATTTCGACTGAATTAATTATGAGTCTTCTTGCGATTAATTTAATTGTGCATTTCAATTGGATTATCATGAATGCTTTTATGGATAATTCAATTGAATATTTGGATTCAAATTCATGTTTTCATGTGATTCGATTTTGTCCAAAAAAATCCTTCTTTTCTTGTGAAAGTATGGTCGCCTTTGTTGTTCTTTTGGGAATGACATTTTATGTGGGAGAGTTCTTTTGAACTTGTGCTTAATCGCCATATCTTTGTGGGGAGTGCGGTTTTGCAATATATTAGGGGTTATCTTGTATCTTTATAAACTCCTTGATGAGTGCATTTAGCTTCGGCTTTATGATTGCATCTAAATTTGTTGGTATGTTAATACACCTTTGGTCTTGAAAATCTCCGTGGAAATTTTATTAGGATCCCACTAATTTCCGTACCTTTGCCAATTTTATTTATAAAAAGGGGGAGAATTAATGTGTAGTTCATACTACAAATACATATGGTTTACAGATCATTATGTAAGGGAGAGTGGTTTTCAGGTTGAGATAAAATATTGACTAAGGGGGAGCGATACATATCACCATAGTTTTGTTGTCAAAGTTGTGATACAATTGAACTTTGATACTGTGTAATAATACTATGACACTGTATAACAATGATTGAGAGCATTTGTTTTCTCATTGTTAAAGCTACGGATCCTCAAAAACAATGATACTAAACTTACAACCTTTGGAATCATTGGAGTACTTGGAAGTGACGAAGATTTCGAATCTGTTGAAGATGCCAAGGAGATCAAGCATGTGAATGAGAAGCTTCAAGTTTTATTTATTTTGTAATCCATATGTATTGATAGTTTTGTCACTAAAATTGACAAAGGGGGGAGATTGTTAGAGCATTGATCGGTCGAACTCGCATGCGTTGCTATCTCAAGCATGTTTGTTAATGTTGGTGTTCAAAACTATAAGTCTTGATTTCTAGCCTATTCATAGATGTCTCGGACTAGGACATAGATAGTGTAGTTGAGCTTAGATCTCTCGTCGTTCATCATTTGAAGACGAAGAACTACTAAGGGGATCTTGTGGAACTTTATCAACAAAAGGTATGTGGAGACTTAAACTCATCTATCACTTGGAAAGTCCATTTCTTCTCTATCTCCTATATTGAGACATAAGTCGTGTTACGATATAGTTTTTCTATTATACACATTTGAGATTTTGAGCTGAGTTTATCTCACTTATATATTTCTCGAAATATGTGTTGAAAAGCTTTTGCTTTATCCATGAACTAGTTAGAGAGTTGTTCAATTGCTTAGATCTTATGTAACTTCAAAAGACACAATCAAAGAAAAAACAATTTGATTCACTCGAATCGGTTCATGAACTTTATAGCCACGGTTTGCAAAAGCATTCCTTAATCAATAAAGATGAGTTCAAGAACAATTGTTTTTAGATATAACCTACTCAAGTTCGCGGACTTAAGTTCCCGGATGGAGTTCACAAACTCCAGCAGAAATTCTCGGGTTGAGAACTTCGCCAGTTCGCGAACTGAGTTCGCGGACTGAGCTTGCTGAGTGAGTTTTCAAACTCCAGCAGATATTCTCGGATGAGAACTTCCGCCAGTTCGCGGACTGAGTTCGCAAACTGTGCAACACAATTCCGGTTCTCTTGATCAACAAAGTTCGCAAACTTTGGTTCAAGAAATAGGACTTATACATATATGTGTTTCCACAACAATGCTTATATCCATCAATGGTTATACAATCTAAACTCTCATTTCAATCATTGAAACATTCTCAAAGGACGTTATATAGTTGTTATTCACAAACCATTTTTCGTCAGAGCAATTTTCAAAGTGATTGAAACATAATATGACTTTCGTCACTAGGTAAAGATGAACTTGGCTAAAGAGAAAGCTTTACCAACACATATTTCGAGAAATAGATAGGCGAGGTAAACTCGGCCCAAATACCAAATGTGTATAATCTAAGTATATATAGCAAAACGACTTTTGTCTCAAGATACGAGATAGTAGATAGACTTTTGAGTGATAGATAAGTTCAAGTCTCCACATACCTTTTAGTCGATGAAGATTCACCGGTTCCTTGAGTAGTCCTTCGTCTTGTATGATGATTTCCATGGAGTTCTTGAGCTCAACTACACTTTCTATCCTAATCCGAGACCTTAGCTATAGTAGACTAGAAATCAAGACTTATAGTTTTGATCACTAACATTGACAAACATGCTTGAGATAGCAATGCATGCGAGTTCGACCGAGCAATGCTCTAACATTTTTATATAAATATTTGCATCAAAGAGTTTGTCCAGCACATCAACATTCCAAGCATAAGTGGGACGAAAATTTCAGAGACTACCTCATAAAACCTGAAATGATCAATGATAGGTGTATGAGGATCTGACATTCCTGGTATCCATCTGTCCAGCCAAATGTTTATTTTTTTTCTCCATTATTAAGCTCTATGAAATAGTTTTACTAAACTATTTCCAAACCTTTTGTAATACCATTCCAAGTGTAAGAGCAATTTTTAGCCTCTATGTGTTGATGAAAAATATCACCAGATTTGAAGTATTTACCTCCAGGACTTGTACCATGAGATGGATGGATTCAGTACATATTCTCCAGGCTTGTTTGTTTAATAAATATAGATTAAGACTCTCAAAATATCTGAACGCAAGGCCTCCAATGTCTTTAGGCTTGCACATATTTTGCCAGACTATAAGATTTAAACCCCTGTTAGATTTATGAACCCAGAAGAATTTCCTTTCAATGGAAGTAAGCTACTTAATGAGATTATTGGGTAATTTAAAAGTCCCCATTTGGTAAGCAAACACTGAATTGAGAACATGCTTGATCATGGTTTCTCTACCTGCTTGAGAAAGAGAGATATCAGACCATATAGAGTATCTACTTTCAAAATTTTCCTTGATAGATTTGAAAGATTCTTATTTTGAGTGACCCAGAAGAAGTGGAGATCCCAAATAATTTTCCTTAGCATCCATCTTTTTAACTCCCATAATTTGAGTTAAGGTAACTACAACAAATGGATTGGTGTACTTGCTAAAGTGAACTGAAGACTTTTCAAAGTTGATCACCTGACCTGACTGAGAGCTAAAGTCTTGAATAGCAAGTTATTCACTGTAGTTAGATTAGGTTGAGTGAAAATCAAACAATCATCAACAAATAGTAAGTGATTAATAACTGGAGAAGTATTAACAACTTTCATCCCCTTAATTGTGTTATTCTGTTGAGCATGAATTAGATTTCTAAACAAATACTCCATAGTAAGAATAAAAAGATAAGGTGATATAGTGTCACCTTGTCTAATTCCCATTGTAGGTTGAAATCTTTCACAAGGAGAGCCATTGAGAAGCACAAAGAGTGATGTTGTACTTACGCATTTATATACAAGGTCACAAAAATCATCACTGAAACCAAAATATTGAAGAACTTTTATAAAGAAATTTCATTCTAGCCTGTCAAAAGCCTTTGACATGTCTAGCTTAAGTGCCATCCAGCCTGTTTGACCCTTTTTTTCTTCATATAGTGGATGATCTCCTGAGCAATTATAGTATTATCACTGATGAGTCTTCCTGAAACAATCTTAGCCATTAAAGGTTTCATTCTTCCAACAAGAATTTTGGATATTATCTTATAAGAAGTATTACATAGACCTATTGGCCTACAGTCAACAGTCACAAATGCATTTCTTCTTTTTAGGAATGAGGAAAATATAAGTATTATTAATTTCCTTCAGTATATGTTTTGTTTCAAAAAATATAGAGACCATCTGACAAACATCTTCACTAATAATGCTCCATCGACTTTTGTAAAATCCAGCTTGGAAACCCTCTGGACCAGGAGCACTCCAATTTTGCATACTTTTAAGAGTAGAGAAATTTTTTTCTGAAGAAGGTATACTAACTATAAGTGTATTGTCTTCAGAGGTAACAATTTAAGGAAATACATTATATAACCTCTCTTCAAGAACATGAGAAGTGGAAGTACTGATATCCTTGAAATAGAATGTAAGATGATTAGCTATTTGCTCTCTCGAATGTAACCATTCATTGTTCTGATCCATTATTGAGCCAATGTTATTTCTTGTTTTCCTCTTATTTGTTTTTTTTGTGGAAGCACTTTTTATTATAATATATGTCCTGTGATACTTGATAATAGGTTCAGACTTAACCAAACTTTATCGGATCACTATCAAGTATGTACGGAGTTAATGTTTGTGTAATTTACTTTAAATTATATAAACAAATATAATTGCGGAAATAGAAAAGTAAATCACACAACAAGATTTTGTTAACGAGGAAAACTACAAATGCAGAAAAACCCTGGGACCTAGTCCGGAATTGAATACTCTCAGAATTAAGCCGCTATACAAAATCTACACCAACTTCGTATAGTTGAGACCAAGCAACTACCCATAGTTCACTTAGTTTCCTCAATATCCCTGCGCTTCCGACTTCGATAAGTGCACGCACTAGAACAATTCCTTTGGATCGTATTCCAGACAGTAAAGGAACAACAAATCTGTTCGGTAACAACTCTTTTGATTCTTTCAAGATAAAAATATCTCAAGTCATACGCAAAGGATCTTACGTTCAATCCAATAAACTCCTTTGCCTGGTTAGATCAATCTATCCAATAACTACCAAATTAGTCAAGTTTAGATTTGCAATCAATTGATATAGATTCCAACAAAAAACTATAAAGTGATGCCGATCTCGCACAACTAATAAATCCGATTCTAGTCGGATCCCAGCCGATCAAGGTTGTGCACACCCAAAGACATGAGAACCAAATAAGAAATCTTCTTTGTCTTCAAATCTTCTGTAATCTTCAATAAACATCTGGACAACATCACTTGAATCTCTTGTGATCAATCACACACAGAACGAAGTCTGTTAACAATGGATTATCACAAGACGTCTTTAGATCTACAACAGTTCTAAAGATCCCGCCGATACTTCGACATAGTTTGAGTGAATCTTATATCAAAAGACAATATTCTCAAGAATAAACAAACTAGGTGCAATCAAATTTTCAACAACTGTTAGTCAATCAAATCAATCGAAAACTAATAACACTGCAATTATCTAGTTTCCTACCAACATTACTCGCAGAGCTTCTTGATCCCACAAAAGTCTTTAAACGAGCGGTCGTAAGAGATTTCGCCTAATTAGGTTACTTTCCTCTCCAGATAGACGGCTCCACCATAAACAACAAAAAGATGAAGTTTTCTCGGCTCTTAGGATAGTTTGCTAGAAATGCAAACTTATGTATTTATAGACCAAGGAATTTCCAAAACCAAAAATATTCTCAAAATATGCAATAAAAAGCAAAATTCGGTTTTCATAATTACAATAAATGTTTGTCAAAAACTCTCAATAGAAAATCTTCAATTAGCAAGTGTACATTACTAATTATTATTCTCTAGAGATGTGCATTTAATTGCTGGTAATTAGAGCATATAAAACCAAAAACCTTAACTAAAAGATAATCAAATTATTTTGGCACATGATCTCCTTGAGTACTAAGGAATGTATTTGAACAATAAATGATAAGAGTTATTGTACGTGTTCAAAGTATAATGACATCTTTTCACTGTAAATCCTCACTCATATTAACATGGATTTACATTCTTGGAATCGGTTATACCACACTTCCAAACAAGTTTAAAATTGATGAACCTACATTCCAAGATCACTATGTGATTGATCAAATATCAAATCACATACATGGGTTAAATCGGTTCTACCAATCACTAGGATCGGTTATACCTTAATATAGAAACACTTGTGGTCGGTCACACAAGTTACCAGGATCGGTTACATCAATTACCAGGACCGGTTACCATATGCTCATGGTATTGCTTGTGATTGGTCACACAAGTTACCAGGATCGGTTACACCAATTATCAGGATGGGTTGCACCAATTACCAGGAATGGTTACACTAGTTACAAGGATCGATTACACAATTTCTCTGTGACCGGTCACACCAATTACTAGGATCGGTCACACCAATTACAAATATCGATCATACCATCGCATGTGATTACTTAGGATCGGTTACACTAATTACCAAAACCTAGTCATACCAAATCATAAGTAAGACATTGTTATTAGTTATACCAAGATACATAACAAAGTTACGATCGGTTCTACCATCTCACACATATTGGTAATATAAAGATATGCAATGAATAACCGTACCAATAAGCCTAGTGATTTCCCTTTCGATTCATAAAACAAGTTCACGAATGTACTTCCTCTAAAAAAATGTAAAAACATTGTTTCCCAGGATGAAATCTTCACCATAACCCATTCACATAATCAAAACAATATATATACGATTATGTCGATGTCATATCTATGAAGTTCAAAAGATAAGCGTTATACTTCGTTGTCTAATTCCCTAATACTATGATCATACAAATATGACTCTCTCACATCACTAGAGTAATATATACATTATGTACAATATATACAGCTTCGCAGTTATGTTTTCAATATAACACGACTTGAAAGATACGTTATGGATGAAAGCGGTTCAAGTCAATATTACTAACCTCAAGAGGAAGGATGATGTTATCGTCGTAGTTTGCTTCTTCTTCACTTTCTTCAGGTCTTTAGAGTAATACTTGTATGTCCCAACATTCCTAGACTTTCTAGTCTAACCTAAATGAAGTTGACTATAGTATACAATCAAGCGACTTTAGATGAGTTTTGAGTCACTAAAATATGACAACCAAACTTGACATACCAACGCTTGGTGAGTTCAACCGAGCAATGCTCTAACAGGATGAACTCTATCTACATAAGCATGACCAACGCCTGATATTTCACTAAACATGATGAACTCAGAAAGTCCAGAGTTCATAAAAGAAGTACAAGCATGAGAAACGCTTGATAGTTCACCAACATGATGAACTCTTATGAAAAAACAACTCGAAAGTCTAGAGTTCATAAAAAATGATGAACTCCAACTACATAAGCATGACCAATGCCTGATAGTTCACCAACATGATATACTCTTACGAGAAAACAACTAGAAAGTCCAGATTTCATCAAAGAGGATGAAGTCTATCTACATAAGCATGAACAATGCCTGTTAGTTCACCAAACATGATGAACTCTTATGAGAAAACAACTTGAAATCCGGGGTGCCGACTCTTCTTATTGGAGGGATTTTTGTAGAGAAATCGATGTTGTTTGAAGAGAAAACCGATGTTGGTTCACAAGTTTCCATACATAGTCTTCTCTGGATTTTTGTAAAACTCGCGTGTTTGTTTTCTTCAGACCTTGGATAAAAATGGTGATTCCAAATATTTGGAGAAATTGGTAATCGATCATAGTTGTTATTTTTCGTTGATATTTTTGGGAATTTCTTGTACTCAATCAAGTGCATGCTCAAATTGGTTCAACCTTCAAATCCACTGTTTGTGATCGATCAAATCCATTGTTTGTTCTCAATCACTTTCAATGCTTCCTGAACTAAACCTATACGGCAGATGTAACACGCCTCTATAAATTGATTAATCATTGCAATTGAGATATTGATCATAACTTTGGACGGTTCACTCATCATAAGATTCGTTGTATGGATTCAATAATACTGACCCTTGAGCATCTGATATGGTACTAAGATGAAACATAATATTCAGATGAAACGCAAATCTTTTATTATACTAAATATTTAGTAAGTTAGATTGAAATTTGTGATCTGAAATATTTAAAATTTGAAATTTTTGGATTTCAATTGAATCTCTTGGAATTTTTTAATTGAATATGTGGATTAATTTATAAACGAAGCAACATCTTATCAACTGGTATTAGTACTACTAGTTTCTCTATTTCAAGAAGAAACTTCTTCAATAATGGTGACTCAAGGTAACAATAATAATGATCCGATCCAAAAAACGGCAGAGAAAAAAATTGGGATTGTATTTGGAATGGCAGTAATCAAGGAAATAGATTCCAAATCTACTTGTTACTTCTGATAGTGATTAAGATTTTTGTGGTCAAGATTTATACTAGTCTTGGACAATTACTCTGTATTATCATTGAGTTTTGGAGAGACGATGGCTGTAATTTTTTCTAACTAAACGAAGAAAAATAAAAAGGAGTTAGAAAATCAAGAAGGCGGTTTTGCCAAGTTTTTTCCACCAATTAGTATAGCCGGAATGTGCACCCCGGTTTTAGAGGGGTGCACAAAATTGGACTCAAAGCTTAGAGTTAATTAAAGAAGATGAATTCCATCTAAATAAGCATGACTGACACCTGATAGTTCACCAACATGATGAAATCCTATGAGAAAACAACTAGAAAGTCCAGAGTTCATCAAAGAAAATCGATGAACTCCATCTACAAGATGAAAAACGGTGAACTCGCATTTATCAGAAGAACATGTATTTAAATATCAAATTCATATTTCCAATACTAAATTTGAGATTAAGTTAAGATTTTTTTTTTTTGCGTTGTACCTTTAATTACTTGAGGATGTTGCTCCGGTGTTGTTTGTGCAGTTGCGTCTTCTTCAACTACAACTGATTGCTTGTCTTTATCTGAAGACTTCTTTGTGGTTTCTTCATTAGGATTTTATCGAAGTTTTCTGGTTAATTGTTTTGATGAAATCGATTATGTTTTTAGTCGATTAGGGTTATTTCTGAAAGAATATTATGGTTTTGATTAGTCGGTTGGTTTCTTTATGGTTTCTGTCTCCGATCTGAAATAGAAGTGAAACAGTTTTCTGGAGACGAGAGGAATAAATAAAATGAATATGGGAAGGTATATCGTTTGTGAAAAGGCTATAATAGTTAAGGGAGGATCTTTTGGCCATTTTTAATATTTCCAAATAATTATGAACCAATGAAGCCAGTCGATGACCATATTGATGAAGGCCCGAAATTTCCCCATATTTTTATACATACTTCCCAACAAGACGTAATCATCAATATACTCTCTCAATCCCACTATTAATTGACCTACTTTAAAATTGATTATCTCCCCTCCTTCAAAACACTAAGTCATATGAGCTCCACGTCGCACGGTGAATGTGACACCCCCCTCAAATTAAATTAGATAAAAGTTTTGGACATTGGTAAACATGGTGATGACACTTGGCCAGACTCTATTAGTCAAAACATTAAAACTTGGATTACACTCTGCTTACACCATGTATTTAACTAACTGTTTATAATACCGTTAACGAAAACGAGGGTATACAACACTTATGTGGGGATTTACACCTAATTAATTGTTTACACTTGGTTTACACCAAATATTTAACTGGACGTTACTCACGCCGGTTAAGTATACAAAACTTCCGTCAAACTGTAACCCCTCACTGAGATACCAATTAGGTCGAGAGAAAGGAAATAATTTCCAGTTTTTTTTTTTTTATTCGTGTTCTTTCCAAATTTCATCCTACTGTTGCAGATAAAAGATTTTGATCGAGAACATGGGGTCGCTGCTGATCAGCAGGAGGGTGTATGGTTTGCTTTAATAGGAAGATGAGCAAGAAAGAAGCTCAAATGATGTTCTTGGAACCTAGAGATTAAGAGGGGATGAAGTTTCAAATGGATTCAGTCAGTAATTTTTCCAGGTTTTGAAGTTCCATTAATGGCGGTAGTGAAGGTTTCAGGTAGGGTTTTTTGGTATGTTTTCGATTTTTTATTCAATTAAGCCTTTTCAGGTAGGGTATTTTGGTGTGTTTTTGTTTTTGATTTAAGTTTGATTTTTAGGGTTTAAATCTCAGCACCAATTTGGTTCAATTAAATGGAAACCCTAATTTTGGCTAAGAAACGAGAAAAAAAGGAAGTAAAATCGTGTTTTTTTATTGAAAATCAACTGATTACTGACAGATGCATAAGAATTTCCTCCCTAAATCGTGTTTGTAAGGGAGAAGGTATTTACCCTCTGTGGAACTTATATATTGTTGTTTATAGTAGGCCCCTTGGGTTATATATAGAAGTACATTCCGTTCTTTTGATTAATACATGACAGATGCATAAAGATGTAAAATTGATCATACTTATGTTAACAATTCAGGTACAATTCAATACAAATATATGAGTGGAAATCAACAGTTGCCAACAAGGTATGTTTGGTATGCCCTTTTGTTCATTCCATCTGTGGGAAAATATTACCCATCCATGGAATTAAATTATTGGTACAGGGAAGGAGATGCAATGGATTTATAAATCACTAGGTAGTTCCAGATATGAAACACCAATAAACTGCACATCATGTGTTTGTAAAAATGTCTGAACCACTTATTTATTTTTGCGCCTTTTGTTTTTCTATCACCAAGGAAACCAGTCGAGATGAGTCTGCAGCTTGAGATTGTCGTGGATGGTCTCAGTTGTTGTCAAAGATGAACTCAGGTGAAAGAATGGATGTTGTGGTTGAGAGATGAACTAGGAGAGACGGAGATTCAAATTGTGGCATGCTGCGAAGAAGTAACATGTACTGGAATAATGGTGAGATCTCATTGAGTAAACAAATCAGTTGAAGACCATGTTGCTGCCATGATTTGTGTGGGATGTATGCAAAGAAATTTGGATGGGTTTGAATGATTTGCAGGGAATGAGATTTGAAATGACTTGGATATCAACAGCAGTATTGCATCTACAACATCAGCAGAATACACGCGAGGCTTTTGAGAATGAGCCTAAGTGAATGGATCGATACCAGTTTGTGGTTCAAAAGTATGCATTTCTGTCATGGGTTTCTGGGCTATTATTGAACTGGATTTTACGTTAAAGACGTGGAGAAGCAGATGAATGGTTGCCGCTGGTGATGGTTATCTGTGAGAAACTCTTGGAACCGATGGGGAGTTATGAGAAGAGTTTATTGCTGATGGTAATGAATGAAGGTCTGGGAGCAGAGGGTTTGGCTCGGAATCATCCATCGGCTTCTCTGTAGGTATTTTGATCTTTTTGGATAAATCACAGGTATGTTTGATCTTTTTTTGGGTTCTTAATTATAGTTATGATGTTCATATTTGATCTTTTTGGATTAATCACAGGTGACCGACTAGTTTATTTGTTTTATTTGTAAGTGCAGACCGAAATCTCAACTATCTGCGGCTCTTGGTGTTGCATTTGAGGGTATTTCCAGTATGTGGTTTGTTGCTTAATCATTTTAATTCTCTTTCTTATTTCAGGGATTCAATTTTGTTTTTCTGGTGGATATATTTTTTGCGCCTCTGGGGTTAGTCAGTTCATTTATTTATTTATTGGATTTTTTTTGCTTTCCGTATGGACAGTAGTTGATTCTCTGTCTCTTTTTTAGTATGGCGGGGGAAATCTGTTGTTCCAAAAAAAAAAAAAGGTGTGCGCTCTTGGTTTTCAAAAATTACATGTGTATCTGTTGTTTGTTTCATTTTCATTCTCAATTGGGGTGTTGTACTTATGCCAAAACCTCTCAGGGCCTGATTTATTTAATCTTATCCGTGAGTTTGTTTGACTTGTTATAGGTATTGCCTCCTATACTACCCCATTATCCTCTTATTACAAGTGAGTAGAAAGGATGATATGAGGGATCTTCTATTGAAGATTAGAGTGATTATTATGCATTTTATTCTATATTATCTCATCATTTTTGATTAAAAGTTATGTTTCTCAGTTTGTAAAAATGTAATATAGCATGTACAAAATCAACATTTTATTTGGTTACTTGAATTCCTTTCGCTAATTTCCAATGTCCTTTTGGATCTCAAGTCATTTTATTTGGTATCGTCTGCTAAAATATTTGTGATTTTTAGAGTAATGCAGATTGAAATATGAATACCCGGTCAAAACAAAATTAATAGTACATAAAATCTTGACATTCTATTGTAAGTTGATTCTACACTGATGTACTGAATGTTTCAGGATTCATTTGCGAACAAAGTGGGTGGAAAAAAATATCAACAGCAGTTGAAGTCATTGGCTTGACATTTTAATACAACGGTGAGTTCTTCTTCTTCCTCCCTTGAATCCCTACCACCATAATAAGTTCGTGGAAACAAAGGTATCAAGCATATTTTTTATTTCAGTAGTTTTTGTAATGAAGTGTCGATATATGGACAGCCTCAGAAATATATGTACTGATGCTCCTGATTAGGACGTGGCATGAAAAACTGCAGTGCCCGACCAAAAAGTAGTACCTATGAATGATGAATTTGATGCCATCATCATGTTTAAACGAAGTCTTAACTAAAATTTATAATACACTTGCCAAGATTGTGCTTTACCTTTTCGATTCAGATGTTGAATTTGTACAAGGTATTCTCTTTTGTTGATTTGTGATGGTTTAATTTGTCGTGGGACTTCATAGTTCAGTTTTTCAATGGTATGTTGAAATTATGTTTAAAATTTTAGGTGTTGTTTTAAAGCGTTTCAATCATATGTTTCCATTGATATTTGGTTTCCTTGCCTTCATGGATTGGTAGTTTTTTGAATTTTTCACTTCACCATGTAGGCATGGGTTACATGTATCTGGAAGGGAGCAAAAGGTGATGGTGTAGAAGCAGATATTAAAGAAGAAAGAATTCAATCTTGCATTTAAGTTAAATGTATGCCACCTATTAGAATTTTATTCTTCATGTAAACTTTTGATTGATTATACAAAAACTCATATCACACTCATGACAAAAAGTTGTTATTTGAAACTCATATCAGTACCATTGTAAACTTTTTCAAACGGGTATAATGGGCTAAAAATCAAAAATCCTAAGCATCCATCGCTAGCGGGATGGGCAGAGGCGAAGCCGAGCCACATCAAATCAAAAATCCAAAAATCATAGATTAAAAATGTATCACAGCGGGGCGGGGTAAAGCCCCGCGACGCCAAATCAAAAATGCACGACGGGGAAAAATTAAAAATGTGGTTAAAAGAAAAAGATGCCCGTGCTACGGGCGAAGCCGAGCCACAAAAAAAAAGATTATAAGCATGTATCGCGAAAGGGGAAAGGCGATGCCGAGCTACAACGCTACACCAAATCAAAAATTCTAAGCATGTATCAAGATCGGGCGAGGCAAAGTGATTTTCGGGCCCCGACGGTTGCATAGCACGGGCACAAAATCTAGTAGTTCAATTAATATCGGGACGGAGTAACCGAGGTGGGAAGATCGAAGAGATAGCACCACGCTTGTCTTAGTTTCAACCTTTGGTTTACACCACACCTGTCGACTTTGTATTGGATATCTATCATTTCTCGATACGTCCAGTCACATAGTAAAATAATTTGTGTACTAAGTGACTCCCACAACCCACCCGCCACGAAGAAACAACAAGTTTCATCCGAGAATACATGAGTTTTCACACGTACCTTCGGTGAGGTTTTCGAGAGGAATTGAAATTTAGGTTTTAACTTTACTTCACAGTCAAATTCAAGAAGCAAGTTTCATATAATAATACATCCCGCAGCAAATCGCTATCTCTAATATTCTTCGGTGAGGGTTTATGAGGAATTGAAATTTAGGTTTTAATTTCACAGTCGTCAAATACTCTAGAGATTTACTGCAAATTAAGGTTAGGGTGAGATTTTATTGAGAATTACAAGGTTTCGATTTCACATTCAAAGATGCACAATTCTGGAGCTGAAATCCCTAACCAGGTAGTAATACTTTATTAGATTTTGCTGTTGTTATTTTTGGTTGCTCAATTTTAGTTCTATGCGAGATCCCCAATGTATTAGTTTATACTAACCCTAACCAAACCTAATATGTGTTCTGCAGATGGATACTTCTCACCAATCCGACTTTACTTATCCGGTTCATATAGTTGTTCCTTATGAATGGGCAAATCTAGAGGATCTTGTGGCGAATTATCGGCTTCTTATTAATGCGGCCACCACAATGGAAAATTTACTCGAACAATTCTCACTACCCAAGGCTGATTTAACTTCTCAACATGGTCTACTAATTGTCAATCTCTTAGTGCTCTCTTTGATAAAATCAAAAAGGGTCAAACAGAGTTCAGTAGTTATATCAAAGGCAAATAGGTAACTCAGCCGCATATTGAGAGTGAACCTGGTGTTTTAATTACTGAGGTGATTGGTGGGGATAAAGATGGCAGTGATGAGAGGCATAATGAGAACAAGGAGACTGAGCCGGATATTGAGATTGATCGTGGTGTTGAGAGCGAACCTGGTGTTTTAGTTACTGAGGTGATTGGTGGGGATAAAGATGGCAGTCATGAGAGGCATAATGAGAACAAGGAGAATGAGCCGGATATTGAGATTGATCGTGGTGTTGCGAATGCGAATTCTGTGTGGACTGATGAGGAGCAAGAACATGTGGTGACTGTTAACACTGGAACTATTGATTCAGATTCTGAGACAGATTTTAACAGTTCCGATGTTTCCGTTTCTACTACGTCACTGTCTGCTAGCGACTTTGAATACGTTGGAAAATTGTATGCAAAAACCCCTTCTCCTCCTCCTCCTGCTCCTGCTCCGACTCCGAGGTGGAAATTCCGGGAACGTTGTCATAGACCCGGATTTTATAGCAAGAAAACCTCTAGCACAAAGAGAGGTCGAGGTCGAGGTCGTGGTAGGGAACAAACTGGAAGGGGCGTTTTAATAAAAAACACAGCAAAGAAGTTTAATTGGGCTGAGGATTTGAAGCGGCGGCAAGAGT
This sequence comes from Papaver somniferum, assembly GCF_003573695.1. Taxonomy (NCBI): domain Eukaryota; kingdom Viridiplantae; phylum Streptophyta; class Magnoliopsida; order Ranunculales; family Papaveraceae; genus Papaver; species Papaver somniferum. The sequence continues at coordinate 147,407,804 of NC_039362.1, forward strand.
ATTGGGATTGACAAAAGAAGAGGAAAGAGGATATGGGTGAGAAATTGAGGAGGCGGAAGAGGCGTGAATATTTGAAAGCACTCACATTGGACAAGTTGTTGGATGAGAGGTATCACGACAAGAAACATGAGAAGTTTGAACAAATGAAAGAGAAGGAAATAGATGAACAGAGAGATAAGCAAAGAGATGAGCAAATAAAAAAACAGGAGTCGAAGAAAAAGAGGGAGGAAGATGAAAGAACAAGGAAATACAAAGATATAGATGTGCATGATAATGAGAGGACAAGTTCCTTCATGTACGATGCTGATAATGAGGTGGAACCTACCCCTGCTGAGCTTGTAAGGGAGAACGAGGAGAGAGAGAGAGCGATAAACCTGACAAGAAGATTAAGATAGGGCTAAACGGTAACTGCATTCACGATTTTTGCTTTCGTCAAGCTAATCCTTTATGATGTTGCGGGTAACATTTTTGTTTGTGCAATGTAGGGATCGATAAAGTGGGCATCTTATATGCTAAGGCAATCCTTGAAAGGGGTGATTTGGACATCGTAGCCATCAATGATCCATATTGCAACACTGAATACATAGGGAAACTGCTACCTGGAAGTAAAAACATTCCTGTGTTCAATTCCTGGTATGTTTTTCTTTCAATGTTGTTTTTCAAATTAATTACTAATAGTGCAGTGTAAATTATCAATTTCTTTTTATGTTTATATTAGGAAACCAGACGACATCCCACGGGGAACTGTTGGGGCTGATGTTGTTATTGAATCAACTGGCGTCTTCGCTGATTCTAAGAATGCATCTCTACATTTGAAGGTCTGTTCTTTTTTCCGTTTCTACTTGTTTTTTTTTTTGCTTGGTTTTCTAACGATCTTTAGATGAGTTAAGTTTGAGATGCTGTTTTGATTTCAGCATGGTGTTAAGAAGGTGTTTATATCCTCACCTAGGAAGGATGCACCCATGTTTTTCATGGAAGTTAATGGGAGATTGTATAGTTCGAAACTGAATGAGGGTGATGAGACAATCGTGAAAGTCATCAACCAAAATCTCGAGCACCTGAACAGTGAAGAACCGGGGAAGCAAGCGGTCCAGTCTTTTAGAGTTCCCGTGTTACTGACTTGAATGCAAGGTATGCTACTAACTGTAACAATGATGTACAATTTCATTTCTTGGTCTTTCTATTCTAGTATGATTCAACTATATAAAGATTTAAGAGTCTGCCACCAATGGAAAAAAAGAGAGGTGAAGAATACTTTGCTAAAGGCGTTTTTCCATCTATTTGTCTGCTGGGCTTGTGAACTGTTCCCAACTTTTGTTGATCTAGGAAAACCTTACAGAACACTTTGGTTTGTGTTATTTTCGGCAGAAATAGGAATACAGACAATAGAGAAAATGGTAGGCGCATTAATTTTTGATAAAAAAAGATTAGAAAAAGCAAAATTTCATTTCTTAAGATCGTCTTCACACATTTTGTATACCCTACTATCTTTAAATGCCAGTCTTCTTTAAGAACAAACTTCTTATTGTTCATGATAACCATTCCACGGTGTCTGTTGTAATATTTCGATTGCGGTAAATAAGAGTTCGTTGCTCGGACTTGTAAAGATTTAAAAATAAAGATATATACAGAAAATATGTCACAAGATCAAGAGGAACCAGGATTCAGGATTCCAATGTGTTTCATATTCAAGTGGCTCAGAAAATAATCCTAGTCAATTATAGCTCAAAATAAAACAAATATTAACTCTATCTTTGCCAAATTAGATTTCATAAAATGTTACTTGTATATTATAAGCATGACACATCAAGAATCCCTAGGACTAAGCATGTTCCATCAAACAAAATCACAAGTAATTAATTGAAATCATAAATCAATTAAAATCGGTGCAAAAAGTGAATTAAGAATTATTTAAATAACCACATGGCTGAAAAACAGCTTCCTCCGTCATCCCAGTATGGGATTTAGCTACTCATAATAATCATGTTCTCAAAATACATACTTGATGCTCAAAATATGATTAAAAGAGTCAAAAATATAAAACAGTGAAACTACGACCCTCTATAAGCGTCCAGAGAAGAACGATACCAGGGAACTGCAGTAAAGTAACGACACTCCGCTGCTGCTGTTGATCCTGCGGAAAATAAGACTGCTCTGTGCAGTCTGTTCTTCGTGTTCTTCAAGGTCCTCTAGTGGCAGCAGCAGGTGGGAATTGCTGCTAATCCTTCTTCTTCGCTCCTCTGCGTCCCAAACCTTCCCCAAACTCTAGATAAACCTTCTCTAACTTCTCTCCACCTCTTATATACTTCACAGCTCAAAGAAATCCCGATAGAATCTCTTTATTTCTTTCTTCCAAAGTCTCGGAAAATATTTCTCCTTTTCTGTTCTTCACGCGGCTTCTGGGTTTATCAAAACTGCTCAAAGCTATTCGTACGCGTCTGTTAGCTATAAACTTTCCACCAAACTCTTATCAAGACTTGAACAGGACCTAGTACGTAACTATCCAGCGTAAAACTCTCACAAAATCTTTCATAAAAATCCTTGAAACTGGACATAACAATACGTATCCTGTTTGGACTTTGATCGCTTCTCCCAGCCATTCCAGCCCAAGTTGATCGATAAAATCACTTGCATACGGTCTGTTTAGTCTTAACAGGCCTAGCCCAATTGATTTCAGGGATTTAATCTCCCTCAAAACCGCCCAGAAATCCAACAGCAAATTATCGGACGTGAACTTTAGTTTTCCCGCCAAATTCCATTATTTGAACTTTGAATGTGGTGTCCCCTTAACCAGACTGGGAGTCCCTTTAGCATATGCCTTGAAATGGGGTGCCTTTAGCAATTCTTCTGGGATGTTTTCCGCACTTTTTCGGAGTTCCTCCGGGGTATTTCTGGATGTCTCCAACATACTTCTGGGGTGCTTCCGGGGTATTTCTGGGGCGCTTCCGGGATGTTATCTACGGAGGTCCAAATGCCGTATTTTTAGCCAATTTCGCCGCAAAGCCTTATTTTTCCAAAAACACCTACAAATAAATAAAATAACCAAATAAGTATGGAATCGAGCACTAACACTATATACAATTGAGGTATATTAGACACATAAATGCGTCTATCAGTGTCAACATCTTTCTGTCAAGGAAAACCTTTCCCACTTTAAACAACATTTTTTTGCACTCTAAATGATAACATAATACATGCATAAACAATTCAAGAAGCTTCTTCGTAACAATTCTTTGATGTGATGTCTTGTCTCTATGGGCAATCTTTTCACCTCACTTAGTCAAGGGTACAGTTAGCATTATACCAACACCGGAACTCCATCATTGAAATTGCTGAATGCTTGTAAATTTGAGATTTTCTGCTGTTAATTTTGATATGATCGTCAAAACTCTTTTATAGTGGATATTATTTATAGGAGCAATAATTGTTTATATGGTAGCTTCATTTATATGTTGTCAATGATAGTTGGTGTAGCTTCGTTAAGATGTAGAGCATGCCTAAGGTCTAAATCTGAAGATCGCTCGTTTCCACAAAGTCAAGTAGCAGCATCGTCTGATGATCCATGGTCTAGTAGTTTGAATTTATTATAATATTAGTTTGAACTTAGAGAAAAAAATAATAATATAGGTAGAGGAAATGTTAACATATACTGTTCTGGATAATACATCAAGCTACCTGTTCTGGATAACCTATGCTCCCCATTGACAACCCTGGAAGATATTATAGCTGTCATACTTAATGGTACTCATATAAGGAAAGAGCATCACAGATTCAAGTAATTTTATGATGCTATGCAATGTCTTTAACTTTACTGTTGAAGTTTCTGGTTTTTAACTTTGAGATGTTTATTTTTTATGAACAAGTTGTTGCAGGTCGACTTCAAAGAGGAGGATGAGATTTAGGTCATGTTTCACATGATTGCAGGTGGCTACGGGAAAGAATGCATAAACCAGTTATGATTTTTTTTTCTTTCGTAAAACTGTAGGCCTTAAATCAAGGAAAGGGTGGAGTTTAGATACTTAAGTACATGTTATCTAGTAGTACTTTGGCTACTCTATGTTGCTTGTGTACTTGCCCTTCTGTTGTACCCTTCCCTCTGTGTTTTTATAAGATTCTCTTATTCACAATTAGCTTGCAGCAAACTAACAAATGACTGAGTGATGGAAGTACAGCATGGCCCCTGTAGAGATAATATGAAAACTAGTAATGTGCCATTCTTAAAGATTGGACATGGTGAAAAGTGAAAACTAGTAATGTGCTTTTCTTAAAGATTGGGCATGGATCTGATCCCCCAAGGGCAACTATTATGGTATGGATGTATAATCATCCACGACTCAAGGAGAATCCCTAAAAATAGGATGGTTAGAGCAATCATAGCGGGCGAGTATCACCAAATATTTGGTCAAAAAACGAGACACAACGGACAGACTATCGATAAAATCCGGACAAAAGATCAAATCCCAGACTATATTTGGTCCAAGACCAAAACCAAATATAGTCAAGCGAACGTATAGTTAACGCCCCACCACCAGGCGGGTGTATAGTTAACGCTCCACACCAGGCGTGCATAAAGTCTCTTCCCCACACCAGGCGTGCTTTATACCTCCGCCCCATATATATATATATATTTTCTTTTGGGTGGGGCGGGGTTTATACCTACGCCCCACTCTTTATTTTTGTTCACTTTATATGGGGCGGGCTTTATACATCCGCCCCATTTTTTTTTTTTTTTTTTTTGGAATCTTATAGGGGCGAACGCATAGTTTACGCCCCACACCAGGCGAACGTATAGTGCACGCTCGACCAAATTTAGTCTTCTACCCGTAGCATCGCACACCAAACTAAACTCAAATTTGATCGTTTTTTTTGGTCTTTGATCTTTGGTTATACTCGCACCACTGCAGTTGCTCTTAGAGACCTTTTTTTCTGCATGTGAATAAGATAATTAAAAAAGAAGAAGTCTGGATTACAACATTGGTAGAGCCATCCAATACGGAGGCTTGGTTAACTCTACTGATATCAGATTTAACTACTGATATATGGTATTGAATACAAGTTCAAACACTTCAAAATTTCCACAATGTTGGGAAAAACAACACCCAACAAATCAAAGACAATTAATCAATCAATTGCAAGATATTTCTCTCACCTCTGTCTCCTCTCTTTCTCCTCTTCCTTTTCGAAAAAACCCTAGAAAAAATCCTGCTCCCATGGCGGCTAATCCCATTAGAGAGTAAATCTTAGGACAACTTGGGGGCGAAAGTTAGATCAAGGGGTCTATTCTCTATGGATCTTTCTTGAATCGATCTTTCTATGATCTTTAATGCCTATTTGTTGTTGAGTTGCTTGTTTAATCGATATATCTAGGGCCTTTGCTGCTGTTGTTTGCCAGTTCAATCTCTAATTTCAGTATTAATTCTTGTTTGCTTGTGATGATTCTCTTTTCTATTCTTGCTTCCTTTTTTTCTTTCTCTCCTTCTCCTATTTCTTCCTTTTGCTTGTGATCGGTGATTTGGATCTGTAACTTGGGGTTTGATAAGATGACTTATAAATTGATTCTCTTAAAATTAGGGGTTCATAAAAATGGGATTTTTGAACCCATAAGGAAAATGAAAATCCTTGATAATTTTCTTCTGTTTCTTTCTCTCTGATTTTAATCCGGCATCTTTAGTATGATGTGTGCTTCGTCTATCCTGTATCTTCTCTCCTGTTTGATTTCTTCTGCGTTTTTAGTTTTTTGTTAGTTAACTAAGCTATCTTGTTCAATTCTGTTGCAAAAGTACCTTTCTTCAAAACCCTTGCCCTTGTTCTGATGCTCTAAAGGTTAATTTCTTATGGTTTTAATGGTAATCTGCCTTCTTAATCCCTGAGTATGTTATTTGCTTGTTTTCAGGTTAGTCTTGAGATTTTAGTAGAATAGGTTGATTTTTATTTGTACCAAATGTTGCTAAAGTCTTTCTCTCTGTTTAATCTTGTCTTGAAGCACTCTAGCATCGTTTGTTTGACTCTATCTCTACGAGTCTACTCCAATTTCTTTCTTTTGTTGCCTGTTGTTTTGCGTCTTCGTCTCCCTTCCGCCTATGTTTTCTAATAAAATTTTTAGATCGTCATATGAATTTAAGTTTTGCTTGATGATTTTGTGGTATGTTATGCCTGAAAATAATGGTCAGAATGAATAACTCAATCTCAGTCTCCCACCCTAGCCCCACTGATATGACTAAGCCCCCATGTAAGTACATCCTTAATACCCTTGACACCTCTCATTTCGTTTTTTTTTTTTTTTTAATTTCAGTGTTCAACTATCTTGAGTTTTTCTAATCTTTGTGTCCAAGTTTAGGAATCAAGTGCCTGGCCAGAGACACAAGTTGGTTTGGCTATTCGGGGGCCTATTTCTTCAACTCTTCTCTTTGGTTTCTTTTAAATTGTGAATTTCTTCCTCTTTGTTTATGATGCATGTTATTCAGGTTCATTAGCTCCTATAATTATATAGTATCCGCTGAATTTCTCAGCTTTTCTAAACACTAATTTATTATTTGTCTTTAGTTTTGCTCCGTATTTTTGCTCTTTCCCTGTCTATGTGTGAAGTTACATGCAATTTTACTCTGGATTAGTCGAGACTGGACAATAAACTAAGATTTTTAACATGCATTCATCTTGTACAGTTTCTTCTACCTTTTAGTCACAAGTTTTTATTAGGTTAATTTTCATGATGGTGTTAGCCTCATCTATTAGTTATTTATATATATATTAGCTTTTCCGTTTAATATGTATTGTGTCTGTGTAATGTTAGTGTGCAATTTAATCTCCCTTTGTGCTTCTTCTTGGTATAGGAAATTGAAGACTCCTATGAAACAACATGATGTTGAAATCAATACTGACTATGTTCGACATGGTTACATTTTTTCGAAGATGCTGCCTTCACCAACAAAATCTTCGATTGTGGAAAAGGTTATACCGTCATCCTCAATCATTAAGAAGAGATATCTTTCCTATACATGTCGTAATGGCATTTTTATCAGACTAGTTCGTGATAGAAGGGCTCAGGAATCCATCTTGATAGTTTTATCTCGAGCAAAGATGCTCAATCTTCACAACTTGTGTGTGGATCTTTACACACTGCCAATATTAGAAGACTACTCATTGGTTACCGATGGAAAATACACGTTTCCTTGTCTCTTGAAGAAATATAAAGGTTTTGGTTGTCTCTGCATTTTTAGTTCTAGGACCTACTTTGGGACTTATCGCGCTGTGCTATTTTTCTTCGTCGAGGTTTTATCCCTGGTTTTATATCTTTGGTTATGGGTTTTTCTTGTCAAGGTTTTTAACGAGGCAACATATGCGTGTCCAACACCTCTTGGTGGTTCTATCATTTATTTTTTACCGTTCTCCTTTTACTTTTCTTGTAATACCTTTAATTTGTATGTTTCTTGTCGTATACCATTAGATGGTTATACATCTGTTGTAATTTTGACTCCTTTGGAGCTTTAGTTTTTTTTAATGCAATGCCTAATTCATAAAATAAAAAAAAGAATACAAGTTGGAGGAGTAATCACCCAATTTAAAGCCCCGTTTTGGATTGATTTTTTCAATCAAAATCACTTTGTAACAGACTTTCACCAAAAATTATGTTTAGTAACTTTTTTCAAAGTGGTTTTGGAGAGAAGCACTTTCATTTTTGGTCTGGTTTTAAAAGCTATTCAACACTAGCTTTTAAAAGCTGGAAAAATAGAAGTGCGGACCCACATAATTTAATTTAATTGATTCTCTATTTTAACCTTATTATTTAATTTTAAATACAAGTTTTACTCTTGAATATAGTAATATTCTAGAATATAATATATTTTTTGACGCGGTGGGATTTGGATGTCACTAACCGGAGAATCTTCAAAGCGACATTCATCCCTCTTGTGAACATGGGTCTCCCACCAACGAGTCCTATGGGAATCTTCAACCGGAAACATTCCCCATTCTATCCAACGAGTCCGAACATGATATCTCCCCAACCTTATTTTGTACAGTTCAAAATGAACATTATAGTTTGGAATTGCAGGGGAGCTACCAGGCCTCCTTTTGTTGTTGTAGCAAGATATCTTATCAGGACTCATAAGCTTGACATTTTGCTATTTTAGAAAATCATGTATTGGATTTCTGGGCTTCTCAGGTGCTTAGCCAACTTGGTTATACTGATTTTTATAAGTGTGGAACCACAAGGCTTCTCTGATGGCCTTTGTCTTCTATGGAATTCAGCGGATGTAAACATTGAAGCTACTTCTCAATCTAGACGGGTCTTGTATGCAATTGTCAATGTGTGAGGAAAAAACCCTTGGATTTTATCTTCCATTTATGGTAGCGCTGATGCCAATTGTCGTAAGCGAGTATGGGGAGAAATTCAAGCTATCGCTAATATTGTACTTGTATCCTGGGCTTCTATGGGGAAATTTGAATTGCATTTATGGTATTCACGAGAAAAAAGGTGGTAAACTCCCTACTTAAACTAAGTTGTCTGAATTGAACAATCTAATGGATAATTGTGGCCTCATTGGTGATGAGGTTCCGAAACTAACCTGAAACAACAAACGTATTGGCTATGCTAATATTAAGGAACGATTGATCGTGTTATGGAAAATGCTCAATGGATACATCAATTCCCTAAAGCACGGGTTTGCAATCTCCCATACTTTAATTCAGATCATCAAGCTGTTTTAGTTAATCTTTATCCTAAGTTAAAATTTAAACTTCGACCCTATCGCATGGAAGCCATTTGGACTGAGGATAAACACTTTGAATCTATAGTTAGAGCACACTGGCATTATAATCCTTTCATGTTAGCCGATTCTGCATTTCATACTAATGTGCATTAGTTTCAAAACGCATCTAGGAAATGGAATAAACATACTTTTGGTCACTCGCATGCTCAAATTAGTCGTGCTAAGGAGAATTTTGCTATAGCTCAGGATGTATTTGATATGAACTCTTCTCTTGCTAATAAATAAGCTATGTTCTTTCACCTTTATGATTGTCTTAGGTTCTTACACATGGAGGAGCTTCTCTGGAAGAAAAAAATATAGAAATCAATTGCTTAAGGAAGTTAATCTTAATACCCGATTCTTCCGTACTACTACTTCAGTTAGAAGGAATCAAAATAAATTTATTAAGACGATAATGACAAATGGATTCAGGAAGATCATGCCATTAATGCACACATAATTGATTATTCTTTTACACTTTTCACTGATCCAGATACTGCTTCGTGTAATTTCCACACTTTATCTTCTTACCGCCTTCTGTGATCACTGAACATGATAATCATATGCTTACTTCACATGTTACAGGATAATCATATGATCACTTTATTTTCACTAAGGTCTCTTAAAACCCCTGGTCCAGATGGTCTTTACGGAATGTTTTACAAAAACTATTGGCACATTATTGGGTCTAATATAGTTGCTCTAGTCCAAGACTTCTTTAGGACAGGTAGCTTTAGCCCTGAGTTGAATATAACTTTCATAGTTTTAATTCCTAAATCCAAAAATCTAAACACTGTGAAAGAATATCGATCAATAAGTCTGTGCAACTTTTATCTTAAAATTATCACCAAACTCATGGCGAATTGTTTGCGTGCTATTCTTAATAAATTTTTCTCGGAGACTCAACATACTTTCATCTCTGGTAGGTCAATATTTGATTTCTATTATCATGAAAAATGAAATTTTCAATCACTCGAAATAGACTTCTTTAAAGCTTTTGATTGTGTTCGGTGGAATTTTCTGTCAAACATTTTGCATTGTCTTGGTTTCAGTATTGATTGGATTAATCTTATTCATACCTGTGTTAGCTCTGTTTCTTTTAAAGTTCTTGTAAATGGTTCTCCAACTGATGTCTTTTTTCCCATTAGGGGTCCTAGGCATGTGTATCCTCTTTCCCCCTATCTTTTTTATCACTATCCTTGAAGTCCTTTATAGACTCATCACAATTAATATCGAACAAAAGACTATCTAGGGATTTTGTGTGGCTAGAGGGGATCTGTGTATAACTCATAATTCTTTTTACAGGTGATAGTATGGTATTTCTAAATACTACCCACAAGAATGCTACAAAGTTTAAATCAATTTTAGATTAGTTTTGAAGTTGGTCTGGTCTCACTTGCAATTTTCAAAAATTTCTCCTCTTTAGAGCATCCACAATGGTGCGATCAAAACCAAAGATCAAAGACCAAAGAGAACGACCAAATTTGAGTTTAGTCCGTAGTGTCACGCTACGGTAGCGAGTATATTTAGTCTAGCGGACGTATAATCTACGTTTGCTTGTGGAGAGTAGTTATAAAGTTCGTCCAGTTGAGGCGTAGATATAGTTTACGATGGTTGTGGGGCGTTGATATAGATTACGCGGGTTATAGGGCGCACATATAGTTCATGCAGGGACAAGGGACGGAGGTATAATCCACGCCTGTTGGGGCGAGTGACAACATTAACGCCTGAAATCCGGCGTACATATAATCTTCGCTCACAGACACACGTAAACAACACGTGTGATGTTAAAGCCACGCGAACATTATACCTCCACGTAAAGCCCACGTGTTGTGTTGGCGTTTACCCTAATCTTCTCGGGTCTTCTTTTCTTTTCTACCTCTTTGTTTCTACCGCCATCAACACAACATTTCTACCATCTTTGACTCCCATTCTCCAACAGGAAAAGAAAAAAAAAAAACAACGAGATACTTACCTACCTCAGTATCCGGGTTCTATGAGAGATACGTTTGTTTTCTTAATCTCTTCTGTTTATCTATATTGTTGTATAATTTATTTATGGTTTTAGTTTGTTAAAATTAAATTTTAGAAAATTGGGTTTTAACGAACAAATATGAATATGAAATTGTATGTGAATAAATTTGAATATGTATGTTGTATGTAGATTTGGTTAAATATGAAATTAGGTTTTAAGATGAGCTAATTTATGTGTTTTTTCACAAATTTGGATTAATATGTGTTTTTACAATTCTTGTGGTTATGCGAAAATTGTGGTTATGTAAATTTTGTGTGTTACATATGTATAATAGCTAATATATATATATATATATATGTAAATGAGGGTAAAAGCAATTGACTTTGTAGTGATTTTTATGGAATCTTGAAGTGATTAAATTGAGTTGTTATGAGGTATAATTTTTTTGGTTTCTAATATGTGTTCGAAATACATCGGTGACGATTTAATTTGTGTTCGTGGAATTATAGAATTTGGAATTAATATAGTTTGTGTTAAGGATTTATAGTATTTGGAATATAAATGGTGATGGACTTATAAAAATATGGAATAATGAGGGTTGGTGTTTTAATAATGAAATTGCATCTATCTTGTGTGTGCACAGATGTTGAACAGATTCATACGCGGTTTAATGGTCGCATGAAGACAAACAAGAAACAGAAATATGTAGCCGAAGAGGATTATAACTTAATCTCTACTGGTAACATTAAGGAGGTTGATATTCCCCAGTTAGGGAAGTTTCCTATACTGCAAGATGATAAACCGAACGCTACTACGAACATTACATTTATAGGGGAGCAAAAATTGAAGTATCAACATCGTGGATCTCTGGCATCGGTAATTTATCACTATCAAACTATTTCACAACACTGTTTTAGAGCTAAATATATTATTTAAAAAGCGGGATGGCAAAGTTTACTGAACATACAATGTAGCGAAATCCAACATTCAATGGTTGATTATATTGTTGAGCGGTTTTGGGATACAACAAACACTTTTCACTTCCCATTTGGTGAGATGGGATTCACCCTGTAGATTGGATCATGTTGACTGGACTGAGTATCGGTGATGGGCCTGACGTTCCGTATGATTCTGGGAAGTACCAATTTGAACATGTTCGTGAGCATATCTTTCCGGATATCCAAGATGTCACGCTCTGTCCAAAAACTCCGTCGTGGGTTTCAAATTCAATTACAATTAAATATTTAAGCTCATATTTCTTAGAAGACAAGTTGGTTGCGGCTGAAAATGATAACACCCTTGCTCATAGAGTAACAATTGCATTTTTCATGTATGTTTTGGGACATTTTCTCTTTTCTAATGCAAAGACCTATATTGATGCTGGATGGTTAGCTGCTTTTGAAAATCTTGATGTATTATCCACATATGACTGGGGTGGTGCCGATTTTTCGAGATTGTATGTGGCACTCCGTTTAGCTGGGAGGAGACAGAAGGCACTATGCGGTCAATTCCAAATATTAGAGGTATTCTTTTAATCCAGTTATTTCTTCATTTCATTGTTTGTTTTGTTGCGAAGTTATTAAATTGGATAATTATTTTCATGGAGTAGTTTTGGGGGTATGAATACCTGGGCATATGTCGACCAGTCATCTCAAAGGCGAGTACAAAACAAAAATGACCTGTAACTTCTAAATGGAATGTACCGAAGAATACAAATGATATTTTCCGTTGTAGGAATTTACTGAGTAAGCTTACTGCTGAACAAGTGACATGGCGCCCATGGGAATCATACAAAGAAGTTCTTGCATCTGATATGGGATGCACGGCTACGAGGCTATCAGACTCGAGATATATGTTTTCTTACATGAGCATTGTGAGTTAATAATTAAATTTTATTCGATAATTGTTGTTAAATGCCAATAACAAATTTTTTTTCATGCTTATTTAGTATCTAACATACTTACTACATTCGTATTCCCTTTCTAACTATACAGCATAACATGTACCTCGGATAAAGGTACTGGAGGCAAAACCATTATACTTTTGATGTTCCCATAAAACTACACAAAGTTATTGGGGATATCGGAATTATTGAAGCTGAACGCCTAAAAACAGAAGGTTTGATCGATACAACAGAGATAGTGCATTGCTAAAGATTATGATATATATTTACAGTACTGGAGAAAGGTAACTAACTACAAATATTATGTGACTCATCCTAATTGAGAATCCCAAACATATGGGTATGTTGGTGACCTGTATACGGAACCAATTGAACACCCTGCTGAACATGTACCTATCCCTCCTCCACATCTATTATCCCACGTACGTTAACTTTCGAATTTTTATTGTACGTTCGACTTTTTATTATATTTTTACTTATGTATGCTCTTGTTTCATGACAGCACGAAGCTTACACATTATTTCAAGAACATGTTGATTTTAATCAACAATTTCACGATTTTACATTAAAACAAACGAAGGATAGGATTGACGTTATTATAGCGAAAGAAGCAGAAATACAAAGGCTGAATACTGAGAACATAGATTTGCAGCAACAACTGTCTCTTTTCCGTACGCCGCACCCTGTCCAACCTCCCCTTGGATACGGTTCTTTTTCCAAAACAATTCCACCGCAAGTTTGGAGTTCCATGAGTCAAGGATCAGCTTCAACAATGTCCTCAGTCAATACCACTCCGAGAATGAAGATGCCTTTTATGCCACCAGGATCGGCGCCTTCAGATACAGATAATATGAATGGTTAATTGGTTACGACTATTTAGATGGCCTGTCTTTGGTGTTATCTTTATCTTTGCTGTATGTAGTCATACTAGACCTACTGATAGTTAAGAGCTTATCTTATCTTTCAACGAGTAGTCATTTCAAGTCTACTCTCTCCACTGTCCCTTTAGTAGTCCTCTCAAGTTTAAGCGAGAATTCAGTGTGTATAGTTTTTACACCGTCCATATAGAGTATAGTCATATCAGGTCACTGACAAACACTTTATCTTTTTTGGAAAACACTTTATTTTTTTTTGAAAATCACTATCTATTTTGTTTTTTATTAAGGCTCTTGGATATAAATTAAAGACACGATCACTCAATATATGAATGGTAACACCCCTCTTCTGCTTCAGATAGTAATGGAAAACCATAGAAAACCGCTCATTATTGCTCTTCTTCTTCTGCTGCTGCTTCTTTTAATAGTAGTTTTTATTCCTCTGATGATGATGCAATAACAATTATGCAAAATAACATGGCCGTTAGTTTGGGAGTCCTTGTTACAAATTGAAAATGGCCTCAAACTCGTATCAAAATACCCAAAAATCGTGATGCATGAGCTGAACTTCTATGGAACGACTATTTTTCTCCGTACCCAAACCAACCACCCAATGTTTTTCGCAGAAGATACAGAATGCGTCGATAATTGTTTAACCGGATAGTGGAAGTTGTTACCAATGCAGACCTATATTTTTTTCAAAAGCCCGATGCTTGTGGAGTTATAGGATTAAACCCTCATCAAAAAGTAATAGCAGCAGTAAGAATGTTAGCTTATGGATGTGTGGCAGATGCAATAGACGAGTACTTACACATAGGAGAAACCACTGTGTTGAAAGCTACTCGTAGGTTCTGTAAGACGATTGTCAATGTGTATGGGAAAGAATATTTGCGTGAACCAACTGCTGGTGATGTTGAACTGTTGCTCAAGCAAAACAAAGAGCGGGGATTTCCAGGGATGCTGAGTAGTCTAGATTGCATGCATAGGAAATGGGATAAATGTCCGTCGGCAGAGTCAGGGGCTTACACCGCGTATAAAAGGGAGCGAAAGTATCGTGTTGGAGGCGGTGGTGTCGTATGATCTATGGTTTTGGCATGCATTTTTTGGTATGCCAGGCTCTAACAACGATATTAATGTTATGAACCTTTCATATGTTTTTCGAAGTTTTGTAACAGGAAAAACACCACCAGTGAGCTACGAGGTAAACGTACATTCATATGATATACCGTATTATCTAGGTGATGGCATATACCCAGAGATAGCTACTATTATTATGGCCATTAAACATCCGGTTGGTAGGAAAAAGGAAATCTTTTCATCGATGCAAGAGAGTGCAAGAAAAGATGTAGAAAGAGGATTTGGTGTACTTCAACAACAGTTTGGAATCATCAAACAACCTGCAAGGATGTGGAATCCAGATGTGCTTGCCTATATCATGAAAACCTGTATTATCTTACATAATATGATAGTCGAGGATGAGCGTCTACCGGTGACTTACCACATGTTTATGAACAACGTAGCAAGCCAACACCGGTTAATATATTAAGAGGCAATAGTGAGGAGTTTTCCCAAATTAGAGCTGAGCAACGCCGACGTGCAATGCGTAACAAAGATGCGCATATTCGCTTGTGTGATGACTTGATCGAACATATATGGTCAGAATATGGAGATTAAAAATTTGGACACCGAGGCATGTTTAATTGTATGGGTTATTTTTTTATGAAAACTGTTGATTATCATTTTCTTTATATCTTAACTTTGGATGATAATAAAATCATTTTCTTATCTTCTTATGATTTTCTTTTTGTCGATACTATATAGAAATCCCCATGGATTACTGTTTTCTTATCCCAACAGATTATGATTGATTCATGTCCATTCCTTTTTTTTAATCCTATAAAACTATAGAATTCTTATTTTTCTTCTTTTCTCCAACCAGAACAATCTCTTTAGTTTGTGATTCAGCAACGAAATATGAAAAAATTCAATAAAGAAGACGATGTTGGTATTGTTCAAGCATGGATCAATGTTACAACAAATCCACTTTATTCAGGGCAACCCCGCAACCGTTTTTGGTCAAATGTTTTTGATATATTCGATACGATAACATGTAATGAAAATTCTAGAACTAAAAAAGAGGTTCAAAATAGGTTCAATCGCATCAACAAGGAGGTGGAAACTTTTGTTGTGTTTCAGGCTGATGTTAACATACAAAATCCTAATATGGCGTATGAGGAACGGGTGAGGATATATTTCAAATCCTATGCTTAGATCTATATTTAAGCTAAACATATATGTAACTTATTTTTGTTTAAATTTACAGCAAATGACAGCTCGGTTGGAATTTTACCATGAGACAGGCAATGATTTTGAGCATGAGGAATGCTATGAAATCTTAAAATCAAGTCTTGGGCACTATAATCCCGACGAATGATTAAATTAGAATGTCGTATCTTTCCTATAATTATTGTTCGAAAGATGTTGATCAATACCTGGTCAGTATTTTTGAACGAATTATTTTATTTAAATGTATTATCTCTTTTTTATGTAATCATCATCAAGTTTTAATTAAGGTTAGTTGTTTGAAAAAACGTTTACATTTAATTCAATTCAACGAAAATAAACTTAAAATGCAGAAATTACATAATAATACGGCTAATTGTAATAATAAGAAATATTAAAACATAATTATACTACTAAAACTATTAATCACTAAATAGGAGGGATAATAAAGTTTTCAACTATTCCGTCTTTGTGTTAAGATTGGTTTCTTCTATTCCGAACCATGTACGCCCTGCGAAGTTCGAAGTACTTCTTTTGTACAGGATCCAATTTTTCAAGATCCATCATAATGATGCGAAATTCGTCGTCTTCAACTTCCTTGGATTTTTTTGCCGCATGTTCGACTTGTTTTGCTGCAAACTCTGCTGCTCTTTGTTCCATCTTGAATCTTGATTGTTCTTGGTAATGAGTATTGAAATTTTGTTGTTCTTTAATAATTATTCCCATCAATTCCTCTTGGAAAATGGATTTCTCTCTCCCAGTTTTCATCAATCGTTTTTCTGTTTTTTCCCCATCTTACGAAGATATGTGTTCTCTATGTATCCCCTATATTTGTCGTTACCGGACTCGCCTTGAGTTGTTGTTTGCTGTCCTTCCTCATCTTCCTCGTTATTCTCACAGCTGTCCAAATTGTGCGTCGTATCGAATATAAAAGTCGATCGCCGATTATATGTTATATTTTCTAAGACAATTGGGTAGCACTCTTCGTGCTTAAATTTTTTTTCCATCGTTGCAATCCTTGAACCGCTTGTTTACTTCTTCAAGCTGTTAATGTTTTTAAAAACAGTTAAGTTCATGGGCGTGTAAATATTAGAAAATAATTGTTCAAAAAATAAAGAATACTTACCTTGTTTTCAGGACCCCATCCAGTATGATATTCACCTTCCACTTCCGCCTCTTTCGCCGAAAACAACGCCATATCTTTACTTATTCCCTGATATCTTTTTTGCCAGGAACTCCAAGACCTCTCTGGTTTATTAGGTAAATGAAGTTCAATATCATCCTTGATACGAGTCCACAACGCCGCCTCTGATTGTTCAGTTCCAACACCAGGATCTTGAGATATTGATAAATGAATTTTACACATCGTTACATCTTCGATTGTCGTAAAATTTGGACCTCGTGCTACTCGTGGTGCCATTGTAAGCGATTAGGTGAAAATTTCCTAAATGATTTGAAAGACGAAATACTTCTTCTTCTTATGATAGATAGTTTGAATGAGTAGTGTTTTGAGAAATATAAAAGGAATTCATGTGTATATATAGGTGCATGAAAGAAACCTTTAACGTTCAAAATTTTCAACGTTCGAAAATGTCCAACGTTCGAAAATTACCAACAGTATAAACATTTTTGACGACAATTTTCATCAGTTCAACAATGGTAACGAACGAAGGTATAATGTACGCTCGGTGTGGGGCGTGAATTTTATGCACGCCTGAGTGGGGCGGCCATAAAATGCACGCCTGAATGGGACGAACACTTTATGAGCGCATGTCATCAGGCGCATATTATACTCACACCTGGTCGGGCGTACATTTTAGCTTCGCCTGATTGCGGCGTACGTTATATAAACGCCTGACCACGGGACGAGAAGTATACAACCGCTTCATCTGAAGCGTGCATTATATAAACGCCTGTTAACAAACGAAGTTTATAACTTCGCTCGATCAAATTTGGTTTTGGTCCGTGTTCTAGACCAAATATAATCTGAAATTTGGGTTTAGTCTGGTTTTTGATCTTTACTATGTTCGACTGCGTCACGCATCTGGACTAAAACTTTGGATTTAGTCGTCCATTGCAGTTGGTCTTAACTATAGCGATATCGGTAATAAACAAGGTACTATCCTGACCAATATTGTCAACTTTAAAAGAGGTCCTGACTGATAAGCACGTCGGTACCCATAACTATATTTGGTAGGACTCTTTATCGGACTAATGATGTTGTTTTAAGCCATTTGCTTCCGATCACGGGTGAAGTATTGGCTAATTTACAAGCTAAAATGACATTTTTCACTCTGCCGTACCGAAAAGGGACACTGCTAAATTAACCATGGGGAAGCATGTTATTTATTTAATGTTGGTCAGGGGCACCTGCTTGATTGTGTCATTTCTCGGACAGAAGACAGTGTAGTGGAAACAAAGGAATTGCCTTTGTAATTTTCAAGCAGCTGAAACCCACCAGTGATGATGAGAGGAGTAGTGGGTTCTTAAAAGTTGAGACTATTCAACTTCCTATGGGTCCTACTTTAGTTTTTAATATGGCAAGTGATTTGGTGGAAGGCATACAGTATGGCAACTTCAGTACGTAAATGTGAGACACCAATTTGAAGAGTTTTAATGTGTTGGAAATAATACGTGGCACACTATCATTGGGAGTTGGTTTATTATTTAACACATGGAAACCTTCAATTGGGTGTGATGATGTGGTGCACAAAAATGAAAAAGAAAACGAAAAATGAGTCATTTGTCCAAATATTTTTAAAACGTGGTTCAAATGGAAGAGTAAAAATTAGTATGGGTGAAACGGTACCAAAAAAATAGCAAGGATAAAACTGGATTCATTCTGACTTAAATTTAAAAAATAGCAAGGATGAAACTGGATACATCCTGATGTAAATTAAAAATAAAAAAAATTATCTGAAAATGGGTATGATGAAACTGTTTATATCTTGACTATTTTTACATTTTTGTCCATTTAAACAGTTTCAAAATATAGATGTCCTTTTCACCACGGAATTGTTGATTTTAGTCTTTTTAACCAGTTTTGTGAAAAGAAAACTAGTCATTTGGAGGTGATATATCGGGTTACGTTTAGAGACAGAGGGAAAGGAGAGAGGCCGGCTACTGGAGCCGTAACTTGGGAAGAGGAACAGAGAACAAAGGGAGGCGGCTAAGACGAAAACAAGGAGAGGGTTTGCAGTTCCATTTCTCTATTTTCGTTTTGGTTTGCTAGTGATTTTTTCTCGTATGTTTATGGCTTTTAAGATAGTCATGTCTTGGTAGATTATTGTAACTAGGATTTATATTGAAACCACTTTAGGGTGTCAGGCTATTTGAATTGATTGATTTAGCAAAGACCATAATGATTTGAGTAAATTAATTCTTGAATTTTTCTTATTGATTTGTTGAAAATTAGTTGTTACTTCACCGGTTTTTAAAACCTATGTGCTTGATGAATTAGTTTTGCAAATATGTTTGTCTTATTATTTGATGCTCCATGCTTGGTTAATTTCTTTGATGGGTTATGCTTAGAAAAGCCAAATAAAATTCGTGAACTATATTTAGTTTCGTATAATTTTCTCCCTACCGCAATTTGATGGTGCATGTTTTGGTTTAGTCTTTTGAAGTGTCATGCTTAGGGTGTCTCAGTGATATTTGCGACTCTAATACATATAATAGGTGATGTCAATAGAACGGACAATAATAATTCATGATTTATGTTTCATTTCTATTTGAATAGAAATAGTGGTGGATACATTAAACCCTGGTTACCAACTTTCCCATTTGAACTTATCTATCACTCAAAAGATTAGCATTTCAGCTAAAACAGTATTTGCATCAATTAATCAAGTATCGTCTCTAAGTTTTTAAAAGATTAGCATTAAATTGCTGGTATTTTAATTACTTTCTGCATACTTAACGGAAGAAAGAATTTACTGCAAGAATCCTTTCAAGTTTCAATATCATGTTTCAGGTATAACAATTTCCTATCTTTTCGGTAAATTATGTAATCATGCGGGAACGGGATGATTTTCCATCTTGTAGTAACACCGCGACTACTATTGTTACTTTAAGAATTGTGTTTAATAATTAATCGTCCAAGTGGGGTAAATTAAAGTATGGGTATAAAATGGAATTCCATCCATATTAGACCCATTTTCAAAAATAATAATTGATACATTAATCTCCATTTCTATTGAGCTAATCTGTAGGTTAATTGTTTAAAAATTTCATCAAGTTTCGAATTTGAACGCGGAGTTAATTTAGCTCTAAATAACGTACTGATAGTTGGATTTAAAGTATCCATCAAAATTATATTAAATTATCCTCAAATCGTTGAACATTACTGCATTAAATTTGGTTTTAAGGCTAATTTTAAACCAAAATTAAGGCTATCCCACAATTCTAAATGTGAAATCCCATAGTCAAACTAGACTACTAGGTAACACCTTTTTCATGTTTAGAACAATCTATAGTACTGTCACATCCAGAGTTGCTCTAAAAACTCTCGCGATTAAATCTATCGTCGACCTAGACTTTGGATGATCTTTATCATGTCTAAGATTGCTCATAATCCCTTACTATTATGATTGATTTGAGTCGATTGAGACTCTTACTTAAGAGTTGGCAAAAACTCTAGACGCCTAAAATATTAAAAGTTGACTTAAACTCTTGATTTTTAATTCCATAGTCATAGCTTTACCAAGCTTTCAACTACGAATTTATTCTACATAGCTCAAATATGAAAATCTTTTCTCAACTTCCAATAAATTTTGGTACCATAAATCTGCATATATAAGTTTTGGTAAAATAAACTATAAATATTTTTCCTTAATCATAAAGTAGAGGCCAGTCTTATGATTGGGTGGCTGATGGATGCCTAACACCTTCCCATCATTTATTAGAATCTCCTTACCTAGACTCTCTGATAGCATACCATATACATGTAGGTCATAACCAGATTTTGTTTTCCCGAAAGAATTCAAACTAGTTAAAAAGGATCCTGACTCCCCTTTTTCAGGTGGCGACTTCAAAACACCTATGTTCTTTGTGGAATTAGCTCTCTTATTAACGAACTAATAAGAAGTTACCTCTGCACAACTTGTGCGATAAGTATCCACGAGTATATGAGCACATATACTTCACCCCCATAATAATTAGGGATCGGAAAAGCCCGTCTCTTGACCCGTGCTAATCCTCGATTTCTACAGTGGCGACTTCACTGAGATTTCTAAGAGATTCGAATCGAAAAATGATTAATGGGAAATATTTATAATCTTTTCTTTATTGCGTACTAAAATATCATATTTCATATTTTGTGATTTCAGGCACTCATCCAAGCATAAGCAACCATAATGGGAGGGAGAGCTTACACTAATAGATGGTATCGGAACAAAAAAGGAAGGCTGACGAAAGTGTCTGATTCACAATCTGGACAAGAAAATTCTGAAACATTAACTGTTTCAAGAACAGAACGTCAAGGATCCGGAGAACCAAGAAAGGGAGAATAACGTGGAGGGCTCCAATTATCATCAACAGTCAAACGACAAGGATCCGGAGATGGTACGCATGGCGATGAAAAAATGTGGAGGAGTTAAAAACCCATGTATCAATGATGAAAGCGAAAAACGAAATAGAAGGACGACGCTTATGAAAGAACAACTAGAATTTGAATATTTCAAGGAGAACGTTATGAAAACGCTGTCAATAATTGAAGACAACACCGGCGTCGAAAGCAAAGTATGGTATACTCCACCGGAAAGAGATCTTCCTGAAGGTTTCAAGTTTCCAAAGATGGAAAAATATAATGGCCGGAGACCCCCAGGGTCTCACATTAAATATGCCTCAACAATCTAAATCCCTAAGGGTTAAGCGATGACAGGCTGCTAAACTTGTTCCATCAGAGCCTGACTGGACTAGCTCTCGATTGGTATCAGCATGTGCAAAAATCTAAAATATCCACATGGCAGATCATGATTGATTCGTTTGTTGAACACTTCATGAAGAGTACGGATCATACTGTAGCCTTACGCTAACTCGAGTCCCTCCGACAAGGGGCACATGAAAAATCCATCGATTGGATGAGTCGATGGGACAAGGAAGTGTTTCATATGTTTGAACATGAAAAGTTAAGCCTCTTATGTCAATTCTTTGATGGAAGGTAGGTTAAAATCTTTTGTTCACAAAGATTATGTCTATTATAAGTCGTTATGCAAATAGTGATGAAGATAGAATGATCTTTGTATATTTCGCAGTATTGATCTTCCCTGATCCATATTTTATGTATATACTGTGCAGCTCCATAAGTCTTCTTATGTGAGCATTTCCCACTAAACTAATCATAGATTCGTTTGTGATTAATTTGGTTGCGTATTCCAATTGAATTAATCATGGGTTCTCTTGTGATTGGTTTAATTGAGAATTTTGGATACAAAATCATTTCTTTTATGGCTTTTGGTGTCCAAATAATTCATTCTTTTCTTGTAAAAGTAAGGTCGCTCTTGTTGTTCTTTCGGGAATGACATCAAATGGGGGAGAGTTCTTTTGAACTTGCGCTTAATTTTCATGTCTTTGTGGAGAGTGCGGCTGTGGAATATTTTAGGAGTTGTCTTGTATCTTTATAAACTCCTTGATGAATGCATTTAACTTCGTCTTTATGATTGCATCTAAACAAAGTTGATATGTACTTTTCTTTGGTCTTGAAGCATCTCCATGAGAATTTCATTAGGATCCCGTTTTCGTACCTTTGCCAATTTTATTGAAAAAAAGGGGGAGAATTAATATGTAGTTCACACTACAAATACATATGGTTTTCAGATCATTATGTAAGGGGGAGTGGTTTTCATGTTGAGATGAAATTATTGACTAAGGGGGAGTGATACATATCACCATAGTATTGTTTTCGAAGTTGTGATATAAAAACTTTGATACTGTGTAATAATACTATGACACTGTATAACAATGATCGAGAGCTTTTGTTTTCTCATTGTTATGGCTACGGATCTTCAAAAACTATGATGTTGAATTGAACATATATGGAATCATGGGAGTGTTAGAGCATTGCTCGGTGGAACTCGCATGCGTTTCTATATCAAGCATGTTTGTCAATGTTAGTGATGAAAACTATAAGTCTTGATTTCTAGTCTACTATAGCTAAGTATTGGACTAGGATATAAAGTGTAGTTGAGCTCAAGAACTCCACGACGATCATCATACAAGACGAAGAACTACTCAAGGAACTGGTGGAACTTCATCGATAAAAATGTATGTGGAGACTTGAACTTATCTATCACTCAAAAGTCTATCTACTCTATCTCCTATTTGAGACAAAAATCGTTTTGCTATATAGACTTTGATTATATACATTTCTATTTTGAGCCGAGTTTATATCGCCTATCTATTTCTCGAAATATGTGTTGGTAAGATTTTCGCTTTAGCCAAATTCATCTTTACCTAGTGACGTCATGTTATGTTTCAATCACTTTGAAAATTTCTTGACGAAAAATAGTTTGTGAATAACAATTATATAACGTTCTCTAAAAATGTTTCAATAATTGAAATGAGTGTTTAGATTATATAATCATTGATGGATATGAACATTATTGTGGAAACACACATATGTATAAGTACTTATTCCTTGAACTGAAGTTTGTGAACTTTGTTGATCAAGAGAACCGGAATTGTGGCGTGAGCTAAGTCCGCGAACCCAGTTCGTGAATTAGCGGAAGTTCTCAACCCTAGAAAATCTGCTGGAGTTTCTGAACTCCTTCCGGGAACTTAAGTCCGTGAACCCAGTCAGCGAACTTGAGTTGGTTATATCTAAAAACGATTGTTCTTGAACTCATGTGTATATAAACTAAGGAATCCAATTGCAAACCGTGGCTATAAAGTTCATGAACCGATTCGAGTGAATCAAATCGTTTTTGCTTCGATTGTGTCTTGCGTAGTTACATAAGATCTAAGCAATTGAACAACTCTCTAACTACTTCATTTGAAGTCATTTGAACTAGTTATGGTGAAGAAAAAGATGGTTGATATGAAAGTGCTCATATGGCTAACCATTTGGTTAACTATTGTTGAACCAACAAATGTACAAGTTTGGGTACGGTTACGCAAACCTAAAACGTGCATTTCATTTATGTGTAACAAGCTAAGTTTTCGATCTAACGGTTGAAAGATATTAGCTTGAATCTAATCAGGTTTTCATCTAAGGGTGAATATTGAATGCTTTGTTACCAAGCTAACATTGATTGCAAACCCTGATTTGAAAGACTATATAAGGGAAAACTCTAGAAACTGGGAAACCTAATACCCACACCTAACATGTGATACTAGTTGTAAGCTAGAGTCGATTCTCCTTTAACCTCTGGTTTTATTTTCTCAAACCGGGTCAACGACTTAAAGACTTCATTGGGATTGTGAAGCCAGACCGATACTACTTTCTCGTAGTTGTGTGATCTGATCTTGATGTTGTACGAGTGCAATTTTAATAATTGGCTTGAGATTGATATCTTCGATAGGAAAGATATAAAGGTAGTCACAAACATATTCGTCTCATCGTTTGTGATTCCACAATATCTTCTTTCGCCGCATCGATTAAGATTATTGTGAGGTGATTGATAATTCTAGGCTGTTCTTCGGGATATAAGTCCGGGTTATCAATTGGTTCCTGTTCACCTTGATTTATCAACAGATGGAACAAAAACTCTTGAGTATTTCTGTGGGAGACAGATTTATTCAATCCTATAGACTTTTCTTTGTGATACAGATTTGTTTATCAAGTCTTCGACTTTGGGTCGTAGCAACTCTTAATTGTGGGTGATATCAGCTTAGGGAATCAAATGCTTAGCATCATGGTGGGATTAGAGACGTAGGAGCATAACTGTACCTTGGATCAGTGTGAGATTGATTAGGGTTCAACTACAGTCCAGATCGAAGTTAGTTTATAATAGGATACTGTCTGTAGCGGCTTAATACAGTGTGTGTTCAATCTGGACTAGGTCCCGGGGGTTTTCTGCATTTGCGGTGTACTTGTTAACAAAATTCTGGTGTCTGTGTTATTTCTATTCCGCATTATATTTTTTTATATAATTGCAATATCACAGGTTGTGCGTTGTTAAATAAATTAGAATATCCGACCTTTTGGTTGTTGATTTAAATTGATTGGTACTTGGATATTGGTCTTTGGTACCATCCAAGTTATCTCTCTAGTATTTGATAAAGACTCGCAGATTTCTATTTGCTTGAGTATAGATCAAATCGAGAGATTGAGATATTAACTCCTTTGATATACTTTTATCTAGATTGAGTCTGACTGTCTAGTTGATTCTCTAGAAAGTATATTGGAGTTAGTCCTTACAGATTGCTTTGTTATACCCCCGCTTTTTCAATTGGTATCAGAGTAGGAAAACACGTTAAAGACCTTACAAGTCTGTGTTTGTAGCGATCTGACTCTATGGACGATAAAGTCTCGAGTAACGCTTCACCAGGTTTAAAAACCAATCGTAGAAGAAGTTTTGATAAACTGGTTATTCTCCAAAAAAGATTGGATGGACAAATCCAGATCAATTCTTATCTTGTTGCGGAAATTGCAATACTTAAGGATTTGAAATCCTTTAAAAATCCTTTGATGGATTTGAGTAACTCCAGTCGTTCCTCTCTGAAGAACAGTCGTAAGTCAGATAATTAACATCGATCAGATGTCGGGAAAACTGATATGACTCAGAACTGCTCAGAAAAGCTTAAAGGTGTTGGCCCATGTTTTATGTCTTTTCAAAAAATTCTAAAAGTTGCAAGTAAAAAATCTTCATAAGAAAACTAAACAACTTATTACTTGTCTAAAAGGACGTACAAAACTATCAGGAAATCCTAAACAGAAAAAGTATTGATAGTATGAGAGCTTTTGCTTTAAAATCAACATCACACTTTTAATGGTTTCTTGACAGTGGATGTAGCATACATATGACAGGTGATCTCACATGGTTTGTTTCTTCTGACGACTATGAAGGTGTAGCAGTAACATTTGGATATGGGAGTTGTTGCTACATAAGCAAGAAGGGGACGATCAAACTACCCGGCGTACCTGAAATCCATGATGTAGTATACGTAAAAGATATGACTGCAAATATTCTTTCTATTAGTCAAATTTGTGACAAAGGCCATCGAGTTGTCTTCAATGCAAATTGATGTGACATTGTAGACAAAACTGGGAAAGTAATTTTTCAAGGAACTCGTGGTAAAAACTACTGTTATCTTCTCGAGACTCAGTTCAGTAACTGTTGCAATTTGACTAAGGTGGAATCTACACATCTTTGGCATGAGCGTTTTGGTCACATCAATTATCGTCTTCTAACTAAGATCATTAATAAAGAACTTGTTAGAGGCGTTCCCAAAATCAATGCAA
Source organism: Papaver somniferum (assembly GCF_003573695.1). Lineage (NCBI taxonomy): Eukaryota > Viridiplantae > Streptophyta > Magnoliopsida > Ranunculales > Papaveraceae > Papaver > Papaver somniferum. The sequence continues at coordinate 147,433,989 of NC_039362.1, forward strand.
AGATTGAAGGTGTATGTGGTGCTTGTCAAAAGGGTAAACAAACGAAAGTTCACCATAAATCATCACGAGATATTCTCACTAAAGCTCCACTTGATTTAATTCAAATGGATATCTTCCGACCAATTCAACAACCCACGGTTGCTGGTAAGAAGTATGTTTTAGTTATGGTAGGTGATTACTCCAGATTCACTTGGGTTGTATTTCTGTCGCATAAGAATGAAACCCTTGGTGAATTCAAGATTATTGTTAAAAGAATGTAATCGAACAAGGTCGCAAACTAAAGAAAATTAGAAGCGACCGTGGAACTGAATTCAAAGAAACTAAGGTGTTTGAATTTTGTGACGAACTGGAGATTATTCAACAATATTCACCACCCATTACTCCTCAAGCTAATGGAGTTGTAGAAAGAAAAAATAGGAACATTCAGGAAATGGCCAAGGTAATGCTCCATAACAAAAACCTACCATTATGGTTTTCGGGAGAAACTGTTTTTACAGCATGCTATTTGATCAACCGTATTTACTTACGGTCTAAAACCCTAAGCACTTCTTATGAGTTGTGGTATGGAAGAAAACCCAACTTACACTATCTCAGAGTGTTCGGAAGTAAGTGCTACATTCTAAATGATCGAGAACAGTGAGGGAAATTTGATACCAAAAGTGATGAAGGTATCTTTCTTGGCTATGCTTCCGATAGCCGTGGTTTAGAGTATTTAATCTCAGAACCCAGGTCATGATGGAATATGCTAATGGTATCATTGATGATGTTAGTAATTTTCGTCATGATAATCCTCCTGCTGAATTGCCTCCAACAGAGACAATTGAGAAATCCAAAGAAATCCCAAATTCAGTTGAAATCATCCCAACTATCATTGACCCTGATATTTCTAGTGACAAGGAGAAGAGCAATGATCAGGATACTCCTGACGAACAAGAGCGTGTCCCTCCACGACACCTCTGGGTTCAAAGGAATCATGATCCCAACAATATTATTGGAGGAAGAGATTCTACAGCTAAGACAAGAGGATAACTTCAAAATATTTGCAATTTTGGTTGTTATCTTTCACAAGTGGAACCAAGAAATATTGATGAAGCACTGAGCGATCCCTTTTGGGTGAATGTAATGCATGAAGAGTTAAATCAATTTCAAAGACAAGACGTATGTGGACTTGTACCTTGTCCTTCCAATGTTAATATTGTTGGTACTAAATGGATATTCAAGAATAAGTCTGATGAATTTGGTATAATTGTCAGAAATAAATCCAGACTTGTCGCTCAAGGATATTCATAGATTGAAGTTATTGACTTTGAAGAAACCTTTGCTTCTGTGGCACGCCTTGAGTCCATTCGTCTTTTATTAGCTCATGCTTGTTTTCTTAAGGTTAAGCTGTTTCAAATGGACATAAAATCCGCATTCCTAAACGAGATATTAAAGGAGGAAGTCTATGTCGCTCAACCTAAGGGGTTTGAAAACCATGATTTCCCAGATCATGTTCTTAAACTCAAAAAGGCATTATATGGGTTAAAACAATCACCTAGAGTCTGGTTTGAAAAACTTACCACTTCTCTTATTAGAAAAGGTTTTTCAAGAGGCGGAGCTGATAAAACTTTATTTACCAAATGGATTGGGAAAGATGTTATCATTTCTCAAGTCTATGTAGATGATATCATCCATGGTTCAACTTCTGAGAAATTTGCAAAGGACTTCCAATTCTCTTTTGCTAAAGAATTTGAAATGAGCAATGTTGGTGAATTAAAATTCTTCTTAGGATTACAATTTCAACGACATAAGGATGGAATTTACTTATCTCAAGAAAAGTATGCATTGGATCTTGTGTCAAGATCCTGTTTGGATAATTTAACTCCAAAACTGACGCCTATGCCCACTACTGGTAAACTACATAGAGATGAGAAAGGAGTTAAAGTGGATCAAAAACTGTATCGATCTTTTATTGGTAGACTTTTATATCTTACAACTACTAGACCTGATATTTCTTTTAGTGTTTGTTGTTGTACTAGATTTCAAGCTAACCCAATGGAATCTCATCTTGCAGCTGCAAAAAGGATCATACGATATGTCAATCACACTGTAGGGTATGGTCTATCTTACACTTTTGATACTAACACTGACCTTTCTGCTTATTCAGATGCTGATTGGGCATGATGCGTAGAAGACAGAAAAAGTACGTCAGGGGGTTTCAACTATGTATGACTGAATCTTGTGGCTTGGCATAACAAGAAGCAGGATTCACAATCCCAGTTTACATGTGAAGCAGAATATATTGCTGCTGGTTCATGTTGTACTCAACTTCTATGGGTGAAACAAATGCTAGCTGATTATGAAATTGATACTGGAATAATGAAGATCTTTTGTGAGAACTCTAGTGCGATTCGAATAACTGAGAATCCAGTTGAGCACTCAAGAACTAAGCACATTGACATAAGCTACCACTTTACTCGAGATCTTTATGAAAATGGTATCATAAGTATGGAATTTGTGCCTCCCGAACAACAATTGGCTGATATTCTCACCAAACCATTAGACACTGCTACGTTTCAATACTTATGGCAGTCTATTGGTGTTGTTTTGGTTCATTAATTGTTTTTATGACTCTTTCCCCTGTGCTTATCTCAATCTTCTGGGAAATTGAGTTTGAAACTCCAGTAAGTGTTTACTTCAATTCTGTATTTGTTTCCGTAGGTTTGATTTTTCTGTCAAATTCCTTTGTGTGTTGTGTCCAAAGAAATCCTTCTTTTCTTTCGAAATTAAGGTCGCTCGTGTTGCTCTTTCGAGAATGAAATTTAATAGGGGAGAGTTCTTTTGAACTTGCGCTTAATTGCCATATCTTTGAGGGGAGTGTGGCTGTAGAATATTATAAGGGTTATCTTGTATCTTTAAACTCCTTGATGAATGCATTTAACTTCGGCTTTATGATTGCATCTAAAGAACAAGTTGATATATGCTTTCTTTTAGTCATGAAATGTCTCTTTCGGAAATTTCATTAGGATCCCGTTCTTGTACCTTTGTCAATTTTATTGACAAAAAGGGGGAGAATTAATATGTAGTCCACACTACAAATACATATGGTTTTCGGATCATTAAGGAGGAGTGGTTTCCATGTGAGATGGAGTATTGTATAAGGGGGAGTGATACATATCACCATAGTATTATTGTTAAAGTTGTGATACAATTGAACTTTGACGCTGTGTAATGATACTATGACGCTGTATAACAATGATCGAGAATTCTGTTTTCTCATTGTTATAGCTACGGAGTTTCAACAACGATGATGCTAAACTTACAACCTTTGGGATCATTGGACTACTTGGAAGTGACGAAGATTTCGAGTAATGTTGAAGATTAGACATGTGGAATAGGAGCTTCAAAAATGTATTTATCTTTTTTGTATTCCATATGTATTAATAGTTTTGCCACTAAAATTGACAAAGGGGGAGGTTGTAAGAGCATTGCTCGGTCTAACTCGCGTGCGTTGCTATCTCAAGCATGTTTGTCAATGTTAGTGATCAAAACTATAAGTCTTGATTTCTAGTCTACTATAGCTAAGTCTCGGACTAGGATAGAAAGTGTAGTTGAGCTCAAGAACTCCATGGCGATCATCATACAAGACGAAGAACTACTCCAGGAACTGGTGAAACTTCATCGACAAAAAGGTATGTGGAGACTTGAACTTATCTATCACTCAAAAGTCTATCTACTCTATATCCTATCTTGATAAAAAAAGTCGTTAATCTATCTTGAACTTATCTCTCCCCTATATATTTCTCGAAATATGTGTTGGTAAGCTTTTCGCTTTAGCCAAATTCATCTTTACCTAGTGACGAAAGTCATGTTATGTTCACTTTGAAAATTGCTTTGACGAAAAATAATTTGTGAATAACAACTATATAACGTTCTCTAAGAATGTTTCAATGATTGAAATGAGAGTTTAGATTATATAACCATTGATGGATATAAGCATTATTATGGAAACACACATACGTATAAGTCCTTATTCCTTGAACCGAAGTTTGCGAACTTTGTTGATCAAGAGAACCGGAATTGTGGCATGAGCTAAGTCCACGAACCCATTCCGCGAACTAGCGGAATTTCTCAACCCGAGAAAATCTGCTAGAGCTTGTGAACTCCTTCTAGGAACTTAAGCCCGCGATCCCAGTCCACGAACTGGAGTTGGTTATATCTAAAAACGATTGTTCTTGAACTCATGTTTATATAAACTAAGGAATGCAATTGAAAACCGTGTCTATAAAGTTCATGAACCGATTCGAGTGAATCAAATAGTTTTTTCTTCGATTATGTCTTGTGTAGTTACATAAGATCTAAGAAATTGAACAACTCTCTAACTAGTTCATTTGAAGTCATTTTAACTAGTTATGGTGAAGAAGAAGATGGTTGATATGAAAGTGCTCATATGGCTAACCATTTGGTTAACTATTGTGGAACCAACAAATGTACAAGTTTGGGTACGGTCACACAAACCTAAAACGTGCATTTCACTTGTGTGTAACAAGATAAGTTTTCGATATAACGGTTGAAAGATATTAGCTTGAATCTAATCAGGTTTTTATCTAACGGTGAATATTGAATGCTTTGTTACCAAGCTAACATTGATTGCAAACCCTGATTTGAAAGACTATATAAGGGAGAACTCTAGCAAATGGTAAACCTAATCCCCGCACCTTAAGTGTGATACTAGTTGTAATCTAGAGTTTATTCTCCTTTAACCTATGGTTTTCTTTTCTCAAACCGGGTTAACGACTTAAAGACTTCATTGGGATTGTGAAGCCAGACCGATACTACTTTCTCGTAGTTGTGTGATCTATTCTTGCTGTTTCTGTAGTACGAGTACAATTGTAATAATTGGCTTGAGATTGATATCTCCGATAGGAAACATATAAAAGTAGTCACAAACATCTTCGTCTCATCGTTTGTGATTCCACAATATCTTCTTTCGCCGCGTCGATTAAGATTATTGTGAGGTGATTGATAATTCTAGGTTGTTCACCTTGATTTATCAAAAGACGGAACAAAAACTTCTTGGGTATTTATGTGGGAGACAGATTTATTCAATCCTATAGACTTTTCTGTGTGATACAGATTTGTTTATCAAGTCTTCGACTTTGGGTCGTAGCAACTCTTAGTTGTGGATGAGATCAGCTAAGGGAATCAAGTGCGTAGCATCCTGCTGGTATCAGAGACGTAGGATCATTACTGTACCTTGGATTAGTTTGAGATTGATCGGGGTTCAACTACAGTCCAGACCGAAGTTAGTTTGTAGTAGGCTAGTGTCTGTAGCGGCTTAATGCAGTGTGTGTTCAATATGGACTACGTCCCGGGGTTTTTCTACATTTGCGGTTTCCTCGTTAACAAAATTCTGGTGTCTGTGTTATTTCTATTCCACATTATATTTTGTTATATAATTGAAATATTACAGGTTGTGCGTTGTTCAATCAATTAGAATATCCGACCTTTTGGTTGTTGATTTAAATTGATTGATACTTGGATATTGGTCTTTGGTACCATCCAAGTTATCTCTCTAGTATTTGATAAAGACTCGCAGATTTCTATTTTCTTGAGTATAGATCAAATCGAGAGATTGAGATATTAACTCTTTTGATACACTTTTATCTAGATTGAGTTTGACTGTCTAGTTGATTCTCTATAAAGTATATTGGAGTTAGTCCATACAGATTGCTAATCGAAATATTGTGTGTGGTTGTTATACCCCCGCTTTTTCAGGGAGTACTTGGAAAATACAAAGTTTTCAAGTAATGTTGAAGCACCAAGGAGGTCAAGCATGTGGACGAGAAGCTACAAAGTTTTATTTATTTTATAATCCATATGTATTGATAGTTTTGCCACTAAAATTGACAAAGGGGGAGATTTTTAGAACATTTCTCAGTCGAACTCGCATGCGTTTCTATCTCAAGCATGTTTGTCAAGTTTATTTGTCAAAACTATATGTCTTGATTTCTAGAATACTTATAGCTAAGTCTCGGACTAGGACATTTTAGTGTAGTTGAGCTGCAGACTCCATGGCGATCATCTTAAGAAGACGAAGAACTACTCAAGGAACCAGTGGAACTTCATCCGACTAAAAGGTATGTGGAGACTTGAACTTATCTATCACTCAAAAGTCTATCTACTCTATCTCCTACTCTTGAGACAAAGCTGTATAAGTATGATAGTTTTCATACATACACATTTGCTATTAAGAGCCGAGTTTACTCGCCTATCTTTTTCTCGAAATACGTGTTGGTAAGCTTTCGCTTTAACCACTTTTCATCTTTACCCGTGAAGAAAGTCATGATGACGTTTCAATCTTGAAAATAGCTTTGATGACGATAGTTATGAATAACATTATAGAAGAATGTTACGATGATTGAAATGTAGAGTTGAGATTATGTAACCAACTATGGATATAATCATATATAGTGTGTCCGCAGATTAGTGTGTAAATCCATGTGCCGGAAACCAAGTGTGTGCACTCGTGCATACAGTATTGGTGAAGGAGACAGGTTGGGTACGCGTACTGGTGGAAGTTTTCGAACTGAAAATTTCTGCTGAGTTTGTAAACTCAAATCCGGTAGCTAAGGTACACGTACCCGTACATAATTTCATGAACTTAAAATAATAAATCATTAAGGAATGCAATCTTTGCAAACCATGGCTATATTGTTCATGAATTGATTCAAGTGAATCAAACCGATCTTGTTTCAATTGTGTCTATGCATAAAGACCTAATCAATTGAACAACTCATTAACTAGTTCTTTTGAAGTCATTTGAACTATTTATGAAGAAGATGAATACGGTTAATATGAAAGTGCTCTAATCGCTAACCATTGGTTAACTATTTGTGAACCAACCAAGTGTACACGTTTAAGTACGGTTACTCAAACCTAAATGAAACACATTTCATTTGTGTATGACAAGCTCAGTTTCGATCTAACGGTTGAAATATATTAGCTTGGTTAAATCAGGTTTTTCATCTAACAGTGAATATTGAATACTTTCTTACCAAGGTAATTTAGATTGCAAACCATGATATGAAAACTATATAAAGGAGAACTCTAGCAACTGGGAAAACTAATCCCCACACGTCCTGTGTGATACTAATTGGTTTTTCTAGAGTCGATTCTCCTTTAACCTTAGGTTTCTTCCCGAGACCCTGTAGGTTAACGACTTAAAGACTTCACTGGGATTGTGAAGCCAGACGAAACTACTTCTCTTGTAGTTTAGCGATCTGATCTTTCCATTTTCTATCGTATGAATTCAATTGAATAATTGACTTGAGATTATATCTCCGATAAGGCAAGATAAAAAGAAATCACAAACATCTTCGTCTCATCATTTGTGATTCCGTAATATCTTGTTTCGCTACCATACGATTAAGATTATTGTGAAGTGATTGATATTTCTAGGTTGTTCTTCGGGAATATAAGTCTGGATTATCAATTGGTTCATGTTCACCTTGATTTTATCAAAAGACGAAACAAACTTGTAGGTTTATCTGTGGGAGACAGATTTATCTATTATCGTAAACTTTTTTGTGTGGTACAAATTTGTTTATTCAAGTCTTCGACTTTGGGTCGTGGCAACTCTTGGTTGTGGGTAAGATCATCTAAGGGAATCAAGTGAGTAGTATCCTAATGCGATCAGAGACGTAAGGAGCACACCTGTACCTTGAATTAGTGTGATATTGATCAGGGTTCAACTACAATCCATAACCGAAGTTAGTTTGGAGTAGGCTAGTGTGTGTAGCGGCTTAATACAGTGTGGTGTTCAATCTGGACTAGGTCCCGGGGTTTTTCTGCATTTGCTGTTCTCGTTAACAAAATTCTGGTGTCTGTGTTATTTCTATTCCACATTATATTTGTTATAAAATTGAAATACCACAGGTTGTGCGTTGTATCGATCAATAGTGAAATCCAACCTTTGGTTGTTGATTGGAAATTGATTGATCCTTGGATATTGGTCTTCAGTACCATCCAAGTTTATATTACTTGTATTTGATAAAGACTCGCAAATTTCTATTTGCTTGAGTAAAGATCAAATCAAGAGATTGAGCCTGACTGTCTAGTTGATTCTATTAAAAATATATTGGAGTTCGTCCATACAGATTGCTAATCGAAATATTACATGAGGTTGTTAGAGTCCCACATTTTCAGATATGTATCACTCCCCTTTAGTCAATACTTTCATCTCACATAAAACTCCCCCCTCCACCTCACATAATGATCCGAAAAACATATGTATTTGTAGTGTGAACTACACATTTGTAGATGGGGAAAAACGATTTACTGGTTTTTACGGGATTGAGGAGATGACCGTGCGGAGGAGTCTCCCTAAACCGAGCGATATTTTTAACCTCACACAGATGCACTGCAATAAGGGAGTGCTTTAAGTTCGAGAGATCAATCTGTAGGACTCCGTCCTAAACCAAGACAATGGCCGTTCCAGAGTCAATTCAGTCACAAGAGAGGATGGGTTGATCTGTAGGAGGGAAGCTGAGAAATGTGTGAGATCAATGGTGATTGAGATTGTGGGTGTATTGTGTATTCTGCGCAAAAAACTTCTGAATGATTGAATTTTACTCATTTGAGGTGATTGCTCAGACGATGAGTTCGTGTAGACGAAAGATTGTCCGTGTGAACTTGTCGAGAAATTCTTGTCTTGTTTAAATCAGGATTCAAAGACTTATTTATATTGCTGGAACTGTAAACACCTTAATCCCATGAAGTGTGACAGTTGTTGAAGTCAAAGAGTGGGGAAGTGGGAAATCGTGTCAAAACCAGTTGTTCATCGTGCAAAGACTTAGTTGATATTCCATCCACCACTTTGCTAACTCCTTCAACTGATTGCACGACTTGCTCACATTCTCATCGTGTATATGAACACACATGTCGTAGACCGCCAGACCAGAACCCTAGTTAATATCCCCCATGTGACGTGATTGACATCTCGTAATTGTGGAGTCAGTTGCTGACTTTATGGGATGATGAGTCCTTTTATCGCTGAGTAGAACGTGACTTGCAAATGTTCTGAGACTCATGAATTGAACATGTATGATGACATTCTGATGGTTGAACCAATATTCCTTGGTGTGAGCAGATGTTGCTCGTACGAGCGAATATTGCTCGTATGAGCAAATATTACTCGTTTGATGAGTTGTTGGTATCGTTGTATATTGATAGTTGAACCAATATTCCTTAGTCTGAGCAAACATTAATTCAAGATGCTGACATCTGAGACGAGCATAATTATTAAGGTGTCGATCACGAGATCAACAACGTAAAATTATTAGTGTTTAAATCTGCTCAGAATTATGTTTTTGCAGAGCTCTGGATTCAAAACCCTCAATTGCTGAACTGATGATAAATTGATTATTTATTGAAAATCATTCATGAAATGAAGGAGGGACCGGCTACGTGGGATGATGAATCGACCATGTAGCGTCCAGATGCTCAAGTGAGCAAAATACCAAAGTCTCTTGAAGACTAGTTGGTCCCAAGATGATTAAATGCTGGTTTAATCATTTATTCAAAAGCGCTTATGTGAGCATCAGGTAGTAGAACCTGATTATGGAGAGATGAGGGACCGACCAAGGGGTCATGGGACCGGACTTTGGTGGTCGTGCGACCAGCTGATGGCCTTGTGAGCAAACTCCAAGTTGTTTGAGAAGAGGTTGGATCCAGTATGAGCAATTGAGCAAATTAGGTCAAAATTGTTAAAACACGCGGGACCGGATCTTTGCAAGCCTCAGGGACGGCCTTGGTCGGTCAAGGAGACATGCTCGTGTCACCATAATTTCCATGTCTTAGTCCTGAGAGTTTCGATATTTTCCGGTGTGCGTTTGAGCAACATTTTGAGAAAATATGAAGAAATCATGGATTTTTGCTGAAACCGGGAAAACTTCATGAGATGAAGGAATAAATAATAAAATAATAAAGGAATCATGAAGTGTGGGACCGGATATGACCAAGGCATGGCCGGACGGCCAAAGATCCCGGTCCCAAGGCACTTTTCCTAATTTTATAATATTTTTCATGATTTTAGAGAAATATCATTAAATCCAAGAGTTTGTTGAAACCAAGGAATTTGTTGAAATCAAGGAGTTTCCATGAGATGAGGGAAACATAAAAAAAAATAATAGGCAAAATAAGGGGCGCGTGGGACCGACCGGGTAGGACCCGGTCCCACGGGTATTCCTAATTTTATATTATTTTCATGAATTCAAGGAGTTTGTTGAAACTAGGGAGTTTCCTTGAAGTGAAGGAGTTTCCATGAAATGAGGAAATAAATAATATTAAGATAATAAGACATGGGCGTGTGGGACCGTCCACGGCTAGGGCATGGCCGGCCGTCCAATGAGCCCGGGTCCCGTGCGTTTTTCTCCTTAATTTATATAATTTCATGAATTAATGGAATTTTCATGGGATGAGGGAAATAATAAAATAATAAGGAGTCATGAGGTGTGGGACCGGACACGGCTAGGGCATTCCTGGCCGGTTAGTGGGCCCGGTCCCGCGATACCTTTCCTAAATTTTATTATTTGTTTGATACAAGAAAACACCATGAGACTGGGGAGTTTCCTTGAGACGAAAGAGAGATTTGCTCAAATAAAGGGATTTTCGTGAGATCAGGAGAAATAATAAAAATATGACAAAATATAAAATTGGACGTGGGACTGGCCACGGCAGGACCGGCTGGCCGGTGGGCCCAGTCCCCAGCGTCTTGATTAATATTTTATTATTTATTATTTTTCTTCCTATTTTGCATAGGTTCATCGTTCCTTCGTGTTTTGGAATGCTCATTTGCGCATTCAGGTGCTCGTTTGTGCATTATCGCTGAGTACAGTTGCACCATTTTGGTAGGGGCTTACTCGAGAGCTGCTCAGATGCCCGTAAATTGAATATTTATTACTAACCCGTGCAATTCTGCTGAGAAGAACCACGAATTGAAGTGATGAAATATTACAAAGAATCGCAGAATATTGTTGAATATTCAGTTAACGATTATAGATAATTAACTAATGGCTCTATACTAGCAGGCATGCTGTTTAGGAGCATTAATTATCTGAGAATTGAGAAACATGAGCTTGTTGAAACATCATATTTCTTTTATATAGTTAGGGAACACTTTGTTATATCTTGAAGACTTTATTGCTCTATACTAGCAGGCATGCTGTCTAGGAGCCGTCCAATCCTTCGATTCTATATAGAAATAATTACTGAAATTGCTTAGCATTCATGAGATGTGCCGTTGTCTCAGCTGAGAGACTACACATCTACATATACTCTGAGAGACAACATTCTCAGTCAGAGATTTTGCGGCATGAGCTTTCATGCTTTCAACGAGAGACATGAGCCTCAATAATCAGCTGATTGCTGGATCAGGAGCATTACGATTATGTTTTTACGATTTTAACCCTTGTTGAAAATCCACCATTTACATTAAGTCCCCTGCTTAGTGAGGGACAGTCATGTTCCTCAGTCAACACAGAATGGTGATTTTCTAGTTACAGACAAAATAAGTAATTGAACTTAGTCATAATATAAGACGTTACCGAATTTTTGACTGAATGAGCAATCTATGGCTTGAATGAAAACCCAGTGGCATAATAGAGCATCATCCAACGAGCATAAATTGGTGTAGAACCGCTAATTTGATGGTGGAACCTTGGTCGGTTTAGGATTCACGGGCCGGGCCCAAATAAGGAAATCCTTGTGGAATTAGGTTTTGGAAATAAAATTGATATAAAAGGGAATTAATCCCTTTTTTTTTATTTCTTCCCTCACGACCGACCACCTTCTTCCTATCTTCATCACCTTCACGCCAGCATCAGGGAGGAGCAGGAAAAATCCCCGGAGCTCAGCGCCGTCCGACCGCCATCGTTCACCGTCCGACCAACTTCCAGCCGACATACATGTGCGATTTGTTTTTTTGTTTTTTTAAAAGTTTGCTGATTTCATGAGTTTTTCATGCTTTGATTATGTTAAAATTACATACATGTGTATATATGAGTGTGAGTTTTGTTGAAAACCCTTGTTTTATTAAACTTATGTTCGTTCAATCGCTAATTCAAGAGACTAGCAATAATCCCTAACTTGAGAGAGATTTTATTTTGAAAGAGACTTGTGTCCAGTGATAAAATTTTGTTTACGAGATTTCATGAAAACCAAAACTTTATCTTAAAAGATGTGAACTTTTCACAAGACCGAAATAAACCTCCGATTCAAGGAAAGATGCTCATACGAAGGAAAAGAGATTTTTATAAAATCGTGACCTGCTCACGGATTATATTTTTTGTGAAACCGTGAAACATATAATGCCATGTATTTATTTACGTGAGTAAATAATTTTTTTTGAAAATTTTACGTGAAGTATTCACGTTAATAATTGCTTCGTAAAATCAAAACATGGGTTTTGAGTAACCCTTGAACTTAGAAAATTTATTTTATGAGATATTGTCTTGGTGTAAGTTCCATAGTTCAGTTGTGGATGTTTATACTATGAAAATCATGTTCATGATTTTTATGAAAAATCGGGTTTCAATTTTCAAATGATAAGGTTTTGTTCGTTATTGCAGGTTTCAAAGAACGAACTAATCTTGGAGTGCTAACTCTTGTACCACAATCACTAATGAAATCGCGAAAAGGTAAGAGTTACCATTTTTGTAGTGGATTTATTATCAACATGTCCATAATTTTATGCTCATGGTTCCAGAAAATGGTGACTTCCAGCAGCAGCGATAATGATTATAGTTATTCCTCCAGCTCCTATGACGAGGATTTCAAAGCTTCTGCAACCAAATCGAAAACTAAGACAAATCATGCTGAGGGGGAAAATCCTAATATACCCCTTAATGACCGGAGAGTCACTTATGCTGAGCTTATGAAGAGAAAAGCCAAGGATGATGAGGCGGACGACCGTCAGCGTAGAAAGGATCGAATCCGGCGCAGAATACTAGCGGCTGAGGAAAGACGTCGATTTGCTGACGGTGTACCTTCCGACTCTGATGCTTCAGAGGATGAACCAGTGTGGGTGCCGCGGGATCGCAAGATTAATCCATATCGTCGTACCTTAGAGCTCAGAGATTGCGAAACGAGTCGAGGATAAAGCGGAAGAGGACTCGGACTCGGACGATCCTAATATCCATCCAGACTTCATAAATGTCCGTGATAGTGACTCCGACGAAGAAGAGGATTCTGAGAAGGATAATGATGATGAATCTGATAAATCTGACAACTCGGATGAATCTGACGAGTAGCTTTACTCCTGATCTTAATTAAACATTTGAATGTTTTCTTAGCCTTCGTAGTAGACATCTTTTTTATTTGAATAGATTCACTTCAGTATTAAGATTTTCTTTTTGAATGAGAAATCCGTTTAATAATGTTGGTTCTTCTGGATTGAGTCAAACAGAATGAGCCAATGCTCATGCGCCAAAACCCATCATGATCCTTTTGGACTTGCCTTCGGTTTCCATCTGCAAAATATTAGGATACACCGCATATGCTGAGGAAAAATGCGACATACACAAGGCCGTGTAGCTTTCTGACTATATCCATCTTTGGTCAGTCCCCAATACGTTATTTTCCTCCGTGTCTCCAGTATTGATCTCGTTTGAAACTTAGGGTTTCAGTAAAACTCGCAACTGAATTGACTATTCACAGAATATAAGCACCCACCGCATCTCATATATATCTCCAAGACTTAGGGTTTAGCATTTACGCAAATATTTCTTCCATTCCTGAGTTAATTTCATCGAGCAGAGAAAATTTTGATTATCATACCTTTCGTCGCTATGTCCAGCAGTAGTATGTCTTCTCGAAGCGAACCTCAGTCGAAGCATGAAATAGAAGCGTCCATCTCAGTAAGTTGTATATTCTTTTCATCTCCATTTGATCAGAGTTATTGATCATAGGAAAATAATTTGTTGCAGGATAATCAGAAGAATCCATCTTCTTCTCATAACTAGAGACCCAAGCGGACTGTTAGAGTCCCTGCGCGGTATAGGTCGGCTCATACTGGCACATCTGTGATTAATTTTATGATTTCTTGATTGAAGCTTCACTCGAAGGTTTATCCAATCTTCATCTGAAATTGAAAACTTCTTTATCGCAAGTTGATGTGCACGTTGTTGTCGATGCTATAAAGAGGAGAAATGGTAAGTCCGTGGTCGTGTTTGACGATAGCAGCAACCATGTTGACGAAGACTCTACTGATTCTGTGGAGGCTGGGGTTAGATCTCACGTTCACGAGTATCCAACAGCTGGACTCCCCTTTGAAGCTCCCATGACTAATACTTCCCCAAATAATGAGGTGGTTGGTGGATTCGTCATTCCCATATGTCACGTATCTCTGTATACCAAAATTTGGAGACGGTATGGGCACATTTCTACGACATAAATATGGAGAGGCTTTCTCCTAACCATTCTGACTACGGTTGCAGGATTGTTACCGATTATCGAAGAGATGAATGAGATGAATCTACGAGATGTTAAGAATCATGAACTGCACAGGTGGCACAAAATGATTTCAAACTGTGAAATCTTGCGATTCAACATAGGCTGGCTTCGTCGTCGGCTCGAGATGATCAACATTCACAGGCCGGCAGCTGCTGCTGATGCGATTTCTACCACAACTGCTTTCTTGGAAGAGGAGAAGGCACTTGCCTTAGAGTCCGCAAGAGTTGAGAAGGCTGTCCAGGACTTGAAAGTGAAGACCAGAAACTTTCAGAAGAAGCTCAACATGGCTTTTTTTTTAAGAATTACCCTCTGGTGGATGGTTTACTCTAAGTGAGCATTTATGATTGTTGTTCTCGAATAGGTTTAGGCTTTTTCTTAGGTAGAATGATTGATCATGGAAAGAAATTTTTGTTCATTCATGAAATGTTTTAATGAACAAAGAATTATTTTGCATACTCTTTGGAGGAATGTAAATTACATTTTGAGAAATGCTTGTAATAATGAAAAGGTAATGGTTTTCTATGGATAAGGCATAATATGCTTTGATCCATTTACCATTGATGATGTTTCCTTCCACTCCTCCATCAATGGCTAAGATCTTGTAATATCCACTAGGCACTGCCTTGATGATCACATATGGTTCTTCCCATTTCGTAGAGAACTTGGGAGCAGACATATCTTGTTGAATGTGTTTTACTGTCTTTAGTACCAAATCTCCTACTTGGAATGTTCGAGGCCTTACCATTTTGTTGTAAGATATGGAAATCCTTTGTTTGTATGCTTCCACGTATTTCTCTACCTTAGCCCTCCTTGACTCAAGCATGTCCAGTTCAGCAATCCTTGAGTTGGACACTTCAGCTTCATCCCATTGTACTCCACTGGATGCGGCGATCCTTGCTGAAGGAATCTTGATCTCTACTGGGAGTATGGCGTCGGCTCCATAGACAAGAGAGTATGGTGAAGTCCCGATTGAGCTCCGTGGTGCGGTCCGGTAGTCCCATAAATCCATAGGCAATTGTTCATGCCGCGTCATAGGATTATCATAAATTGTTCGGCTGAGAATTCAGATCAAAGTTTTGTTAGTGCGCTCTGCTTTTCCGTTTCCTTGGGGATAGTATGGTGTGGAGAAAACTCGTTTGATACCGTATTCCTCGAGCAATTCTGTCACGTGTTTGTTGGAAAAAGGAGTTCCATTATCAGTGATGATGTGCTTAGGAACACCGAACCTGCATATTATGTGTTCCTTGATGAAGGATGCGACCGTGACTCCAGTGGTCCTTCGAAGAGGGATAGCTTTAACCCACTTGGTAAAATACTCAGTTGCAGTGATGATGTATTCATGCTGCTTCGAAGATGCTGGGTTGATTTTCCCTATTATATCCAGTCCCCAGCTATAGAAAGGCCACAGACTATTCACAGAATTCAACGAGAGACAAGGAGTATGGATGAGATTACCATGGACTTGGAATTGATGGCACCTATGAATGTGTGCAGCTGCGTCGTCTTCCATGGTCGACCAATAATATTTCTCATGAATCTGGAGAAATAGTTTCCTTTTTCCTTGATGTTCTCCGTCGTGCATTTCCTTTAAAATTGTTGGGATTTCATGCTCAGATAAGCATCTCAGCAGGTTCCCACCAAAACTTTTGCGGTATAAGATTCCATCCAGAAAGGCAAATCTTTTAGCTCTCTGAATGAGCTTGATTGTTTCTTCTTTTCTAATGGCAGCTCATTGTCCCTAAGGTACTTGATGTAAGGTTCTCTCCAGTCCCCAGTGTGGTGAACTATCGAAGCTTCTAAATGATGAGTAGGCGTCTGAAAATTGGGACAAGATCTTTGCAGAGTTCTTGACTGAGCTTCCATGGAAGGCCAATAGTATCCCATCCTTTGAAGTTTTCTGTAAAGTGTTACCACTAACGTCTGTCCGCAGATTTCTTCATGTACACGTTTGAGTTGCTCTCCTGCTTCATCGTCTCCAAGGCATCGTGATAAAGACCCATCAGGATTCCGATAATATAATGCTCCATGAAGAAAGAAGTAGTTCTTTAGTTCCTTGAGGCTGACTTTCCGTTATGACAGAGAATTTCTCAATTCATGAATAATGGATGCTCGCCAATCGTTTGTCTGAATGTCTTCGACTTGAGCAATCCAGGTATATGATACAACACGCCTTTGTACCGTGATTATTTTCTTCGCTCATTCGAATTGTAGTTTAGAAGCGAGAGTTGCTAGACAGTCAACATGCATGTTGTTAGTTCGTCCAGTATGGACGATTGTGGCATCAGCAAAATGGGTTAAGATACGCTGAGCTTCTGTTATGAATGGTGCGAGCGTGATTTCTTTGAGAGAATATGCTCCTTTCATTTGATTGACCAGTAGATTTGAATCTCCCCTTATCTCAAGGTGCGTTTCTCCTGCTTGTTTGGCCAGGGGCAAACCAAATAAGAAAGCCTCATATTCCGCTGAATTGTTGGTGCAGTGAAAATCCAGTTTGAATGAATGTGAGTAGACTTCACCATATGAAGATACTAGAACTATGCCCGCTCCTTCGGTGTCGTTGCTAGGAGTGGCGGACCCGTCAAAGTATAAGAGCCACGTATCCTCCTTGATGACTAAGATTTCTGGAAACTCGCCAGGCACATCTTCATGTAACATCGTCGTATCCTCCCCTGGAAAAGCGGCGAGCAAGTATGCAACTGCTTGGCTTGCTTTAGGGGGTACACAAGCTATGTCGAACTCCGACATCTGAAGTAGCCACTTTGCTGGTCTCCCCATCAAGGCGGGCTTTGATAGTAAAAACTTTATAGGGTCATCTTTGGAGACAAGCACAACCTTGTTGGACATCAAGTAATGCCTGAATTTATGGATCGCATGCACCAATGCTAGACACTTTCTTTCAGCTTTTGGATATCGGAGTTGAGCATCTCTCATTGTGCGGCTGAAATAGTAGATTGGACGTTCGATACCTTCTTCGTCTTCTTTAGCAAGAACTGCTCCGATAGCTACATCACTGGAAGCTGTATAAAGTATTAATGGTCGTCCTTGCACCGGAGATTTCATGACAGTAGGTGATAGCAATATCTGCTATATCTTCTGGAATGCTTCTTGTTGGACGGTCGTCCATGTGAAATTTGATCCTTTCTTTAGCAGAGGAGTGAACGAAGCAGTGAGTTGAGCTAATCCAGGAATGAAGCGTCGGATATAATTTACCTTGCCCATAAAACTCTGGAGCTCTTTCACAGTGCGTGGAGGAGGCATGGTAGTAATGGCTTTCTTCTTGTGCGACTTTGATTCCTTCGGCAGTGACCAGGAATCCTAAAAACTTTCCGTAGGAAACGCCAAAAGCACATTTCAGAGGATTCATTTTTAATTTGTATTCTCTGCATCTTTCAAAAACTTGTCTCAAAAACTCAAGGTGGGATGCTCGAGTCTTTGATTTTACCAGCACATCATCAACATAGTCTTCCACTTGCTTGTGCATCATGTCGTGGAATATTGCGGTCATGGATCGTTGGTAAGTAACACCTGCATTCTTCAATCCAAAAGGCATCACAGTGTAGTGAAAATCCCCGATAGGAGTACGGAATGCGGTCTTGTTGGCATCATGTTCATACATCTTGATTTGGTTGTATCCACTCTAACCATCTATAAACGAGAACATACCGTGACCACTGGTTGCATCAACGAGCATATCAATGTTGGGTAAAGGAAAATCATCCTTTGGACAACATTTATTCAAGTTCCTGATATCAACACAACATCTGATTTGACCATTTTTCTTCTTGACATGGACAACGTTTGCTAACCATGTTGGGTGCTGAATGGGTTTGATAAACTTTGCTGCCAGCAACTTCTGGATCTCAACTTTGATTTGTTCCTCGACTTCGTATCTGAACTTCCTAGGCGGTTGTTTGACATCTTTAGATCCAGGAGTGATGTACAGATAACGAGTAACTAAATTGTCGTCTAGTCCAGGCATTTCATCGTACGTCAAAGAAAAAACATCATGATATTCTTTCAGTAGATTTATCAGCTCCGTCCGTTCCTCTGGTGACAGCATGGAACTAATTAAAATTGGCCTTGAATCTTCCTCCGTCCATATGTTGATCGTTTCGAGATCGTCAGTGGTGGAATCAGTGCCGTCTTGTAATTGTCGTGGAGCATCCTGAACTTCCTCATCGAGTGATGGTTTGCTCTGACATGTTTCTTCTGGGCGGGGAGACTTTTCATCATTCTCCCCTGTTAATTGCTAATCCTTGCGTCGGCGGTAAATGATCCTCCCTTCCGCATCATGACTGGATATGAAATTAGATCCCGGAGTTGAGACCCGGTCCTTGTGGCGCTTGACCGGTGTAGCAGATGACTTGATCGGCTTAGCGCCTGAGGACGATAGTTTGTCAAAAACTTCTTCAATGGACTTCCAGCTTGGGAGTGGAATGCTGTAAATCTTCCTGGGAGGTTCAGGGATGTCCTTCTGAGATTCAAGGAATTCAGCGTCATAGACCGGAGCGTAAGGAGATGATGAAGCTGCAATACGAACGATCTTGTTATTGAGCAGAGCTTTCATGCATTGATGATATGTTGAAGGAACCACTTTATTGTCATGGAGCCACGGTCTTCCAAGGATCATGTGGTAATCAGGCTCTTGTTCGATCACGTGAAATTTGGCCTTCGATTGAATGGGCCCCACCCTCAAGTCTATGTATGCGTATCCATATGTATGGATCTGGCTTTCTTCAAAACCTGTCATCAAGATGGGATGACGAACAATTTTATTCTGCGAGAATTTGGACGCTTTTAGAGTCTTCATAGTGATAATATTTGTGGAAGCGCCTGTATCGATGAGAGCTCTTTTGAATTTGGAGTCTCTGATAAAACCTGTCACGTACAATGCTCGATTGTGCCCTTCATCTTCCATACGGTCTTCTTCTCCGAACGTGATACTGTTTATCTAGTGCTCAGACATCATGGATGTTTCTTCAACTGCTAGGCATGACGGAGTTAGTTGCACGTCTGATGATATTTGGTTGAGTGCAGCGAACGTGTTTGTACGTTGATCCTTTAAGAAGTACAGGAGTTCACATAGATTTTCAATCAAGTGTGTGACTTCCTGATCCATTGGCTTCTCGTAAGTAGTGAAACTGTTGGCTTGAGGAGCGTCAGTAGAATTTGGCCGTTCCACCATTTCAGCTTCCAAGAGCCTCGTCAATTCCACCATGCAGGTGAAGAGGTTATCAATCGCTTCTTTTAACCGATTGATGTTTCCAGCTAAAATTCCTTGCCTTCGTGCTAATTCTGCCGATGACGGGATTTATCCATCGGTGGTATCAATGGAGGGAAAAGCAGTAGTGAAGTAAGAATGATGAACGTTACCAGAGTCGTTTGAGCGAGTATGAGGAGCGTTGCCATTTGAAAGAATCTGGAGAGAACCTAGAGTTGCTGAAGTAGACCTATGACCAACCATCTTGTGAGAATGTGGGATTGCAACCGAGAGATTAACCTCCCACTGTGGCCGCCAATCTGTAGATGGGGAAAAACAATTTGCTGGTTTTTACGGGATCGGGAGATGACCGTGCGGAGGAGTCTCCCTGAACTGAGCGAAGTGTTTAACCTCACACAGATGCACTGCAATAAGGGAGTGCTTTAAGTTCAAGAGATCAATCTGTAGGACTCCGGACTAAACCAAGACAATGGCCGTTCCATAGTCAATTCGGTCACAAGAGAGTATAGGTTGATCTGTAGGAGGGAAGCTAAGAAATGTGTGAGATCAATGGTGATCGAGATTGTGGGTGTGTTGTGTATTCTGTGTAAGAAATTTCTGAATGATTGAATTCTAATCAGTTGAGAGTGATTGCTCAGACGATGAGTTCGTGTAGACGAAAGATTGTCTGTGTGAACTTGTCGAGAAATTCTTGTCTTGTTTTAATTAGGATTCAGAGACTTATTTATATTGCTGGAATTGTAAACACCTTGATCCCATGAAGTGTGACAGTTGTTGAAATCAAAGAGTAGGTAAGTGGGAAATTGTGTCAAAACCAGTTGCTCATCGTGCAGATACTTAGTTGATTTTCCATCCACTACTTTGCTAACTCCTTCAACTAATTGCACGACTTGCTCACATTCTCATCGTGTGTATGAACACACGTGCCTTAGACCGCCATACCAAAACCCTAGTTAATCCCCATGTGACGTGATTGACATCTCGTTTATTCAAAAGCGCTTGTGTGAGCATCAGGTAGTAGAAACTGATTATCGAGAGATGAGGGACCGACCAAGGGGTCATGGGACCGGACCTTGGTGGTCGTGGGACCAGCTGATGGCCGTGTGAGCAAACTCCAAGTTGTTTGAGAAGAGTTTGGACCCAATATGAGCAATTGAGCAAATTAGGTCAAAATTGTTAAAACACGCGGGACCGGCTCTTTGCAAGCCTCAGGGATGGCCTTTGTCGGTCAAGGAGACATGCCCGTGTCACCATAATTTCCGTGGTTAGTCCTGAGAGTTTCGATATTTTCCGGTGTGCGTTTGAGCAATATTTTGACAAAATATGAAGAAATCAGGGATTTTTGCTGAAACCGGGAAAACTTCATGAGAATAAATACTAAAATAATGAAGGAATCATGAAATGTGGGACCGGCTATGGCCAAGGCATGGCCGTTCGGCCAAAGAGCCAGGTCCCAAGGCACTTTTCCTAACATTATAATATTTTTCATGATTTTAGAGAATTATCATAAAATCCAAGAGTTTGTTGAAACCAAGGAATTTGTTGAAATCAAGGAGTTTCCATGAGATGAGGGAAACATAAAATAAATAAATAATAATAATAAAAATAAGGGGCGCGTGGGACCGGCCAGGGCATGACCGACCTGCTAGGGCCCAGTCCCACGGGTTTCCCTAAATTTATATTATTTTCATGAATTAAGGGAAATTTCATGAATTCAAGGAGTTTGCTGAAATTAGGGAGTTTCCTTGAAGTGAAGGAGTTTCCATGAGATGAGGAAACAAATAATAATAAAATAATAAGACATGGGTGTGTGGGACCGGCCACGGCTAGGGCATGGCCGGCCGGCCAATGAGTTTGAGTCCCGTGCGTTTTCTCCCTAATTTATTTAATTTCATGAATTGAGGGAAATATCATGAAATCAGGGAATTTTCATGGGATGAGGGAAATAATAAAATAATAAGAAGTCATGAGGTGTGGGACCGTCCACGGCTAGGACATGGCTGGCCAGCTAGTGGACCCGGTCCCGCGACACCTTTCCTAAATTTTATTATTTCTTTGATATAAGGAAACACATGAGACTGGGGAGTTTCCTTGAGACGAAGGAGATTTGCTCAAATGAAGGGATTTTCATGAGATCAGGGAAAATAATAAAAATATAATAAAATATAAAATTGGATGTGGGACTGGCCACGGCACGACCGGACGGTCGGTGGGCCCAGTCCCCAATGTCTTGCTTAATATTTTATTATTTATTATTTTTCTTCCTATTTTGTATAGGTTCATCGTTCCTTCGTGTTTTAGAATGCTCGTTTGCGCATTCAGGTGCTCATTTGTGCATTATCGCTGAGTACACTTGCACCATTTTGGTAGGGGCTTACTCGAGAGCTGCTCAGATGCCCGTAAGTTGAATATTTATCACTAACCCGTGGAATTCTGCTAAGAAGAACCACGAATTGAAGTGACGAAATATTACGAAGAATCGCTGAATATTGTTGAATATTCAGTTAATGATTATAGATAATTAACTGATGGCTCTATACTAGCAGGCATGCTGTCTAGGAGCATTAATTATCTGAGAATTGAGAAACATGAACTTGTTGAAACGTCATATTTTCTTTATATAGTCAGGGAACACTTTGTTGTATCCTGAAGACGTTATTACTCTATACTAGCAGGCATGCTGTCTAGGAGACGTCCAATCCTTCGATTCTCTATAGAAATAATTACTGAAATTGCTCAGTATTCATGAGATGTGCCGTTGCCTCAGCTGAGATACTACACATCTACATATACTTTGAGAGACATCATTCTCAGTCAAAGATTTTGCGGCATGAGCTTTCATGCTTTCAACGAGAGACATGAGCCTCAATACTCAGCTGATTGATGGATCAAGAGCATTACGATTATGGTTTTATGATTTTAACCCTTGTTGAAAATCCACCATCTACAACATTATCCTCCCCTTTTTGTCAATAAAATTGGCAAATGTCCGAAAAATAGTGGGATCCTAATGAAATTTCCATAGAGATAATTCATGACCAAAGAAAAGCACATATCAACTTTTTAGATGTAATCATGAAGCCTAAGCTAAATGCATTCATCAAGGAGTTTATAAAGATACAAGATAACCCTGAAAATGCGGGGAACTAACAACCTCACCCAATATTTCGCTTAGCAATCTGTATGGACTAACTCTAATATACTTTCAAGAGAATCAACTAGACAGTTAGACTCAATATTAAGAAATATATATCAAAGAGTTAATATATCTATCCCTCAATTCACTCTGCAATCAGCAAATAGAAATATGCGAGCCCGATTGAATATAAGAGATATAAACTAGAATGGTACCAAAAACCAATGTTCAAGGATCAATCAATTTCAATCAACAACCAAAGGTTGGATTTCACAATTGATCGATACAACACACAACCTGTGATATTTCAATTACATAAAAACATATAATGCAGAAAATAAATAACACAGAAACTAGAAAAACCAAGGGTGCTAGTCTAGATTCGAACAACACACTTTATTAAGCCTTTACAGACACTAGCCTACTACAAATTAACTTCGGTATGGAATGTAGTTGAACCCTAATCAATCTCACACTGATTCAAGGTACAGTTGCGCTCCTTACGTCTCTGATCCCAGCAGGATACTACGCAGTTGATTCCCTTAGCTGATCTCACCCACAACTAAGAGTTGCTACGACCCAAAGTCGAAGACTTTAATAAAAAATATGTATCACACAAAAAAATGTACGAGAATTGATAAATCTGTCTCCCACAAAAATACCTACGAGTTTTGTTCCATCTTTTGATAAATCAAGGTGAACAGGAACCAATCAATAACCCGGACTTATATTCCCGAAGAATAACCTAGATTTGTCAATCACCTAACAATAATCTTAATCTACTAGCGAAACAAGATATTGCGGAATCACAAAAAATGAGACAAAGATGTTTGTGACTTCTTTTATCTTGCCTATCAGAGATATGAATCTCAAGCCAATTATTACAATCGAGCTCTTACGATAGAAACGACAAGATCAGATCCCGCAACTACAAAGAAAATAGTTGGGTATGACTTCACAATCCCAATGAAGTCTTTAAGTCATTAACCTACAGGGTCTCGTGAGAAACCTAAGGTTAAAGGAGAATCGACTCTAGCTAACACAACTAGTATCACACAAGAGGTGTGGGGATTAGGTTTCCCAGTTGCTTGAGTTCTCCTTTATATAGATTTGAAATCAGGGTTTGCAATCTAAGTTACCTTGGTCACAAAGCATTCAATATTTACCGTTAGATGAAAACCTGATAAGATTCAATCTAATATATTTCCACCGTTAGATCGAACTTAGATTGTCACACACAAATGAAATGTGTTTCATTTATATTTGAGTAACCGTACCTAAACGTGTACACTTAGTTGGTTCAACAATAGTTAACCAAATGGTTAGCCATATGAGAACTTTCATATCAACCTTATTCATCTTCACAACAACTAGTTCTAATGGCTTCAAAAAAAATGGTTAGAGAGTTGTTCAATTGCTTAGATCTTTATATTAGACACAATTGAAACAAAATCGGTTTGATTCAGTTGAATCGATTCATGAACATTATAGCCACGTTTTGCAAAGATTACATTCCTTATTATTTAAATGTTTATGTTCATGAACGTATCGATTTTAGAAAGTAACACACTTAAGTATGTGTACGGGTATGCGTACTTAAGTAACCAGTTTTGAGTTTGTTTTAGTTTCCAAACTCAGCAGAAATTCACGGAAGTGAACTGTCCGCCAGTATGCGTACAGGTACGCGTACTCTAGGTAACAAGATAAGAGTTCGCCAAAAAACAAACTCAGCAAAAATTCACGGAAGTGAATGTTCCGCCAGTATGCGTATGGGTACGCATACTTACCTAGTATCCTTCAACCATTTTGTGCACACACAAGTATGCGTACTTTAGGTTCTCGGTTTATGGACTTATACAATAATCTGTAAACACACTATGATCATATCCAAAGGTGGTTAAATAATCTAAACTCTCATTTCAATCATTGAAACATTCTTAGAGGATGTTATATAGTTGTTATTCACAAACTATTTTTCATCAAAGAAATTTTCAAGTAATTGAAATGTCAACATGACTTTCGTCACGAGTAAAGATGAATTAGGCTAAAGCGAAAGCTTACCAACACATATTTCGAGAAATAGATAAGCGAGATAAACTAGGCTCGAAATAGCAAATGTGCATGATCGAAGTCTATATATCTATATGACTTTTGTCTCAAGATAGGAGATAGAATAAGTAGACTTTTGAGTGATAGATAAGTTCAAGTCTCCACATACCTTTAGTCGATGAAGATCCACTGGTTCCTTGAGTAGTTCTTCGTCTTCATAAATGATGATCGTCGTGGAGTCTGGAGCTCAACTACAATTTACTATCCCAGTCCGAGACTTAGCTATAAGTAGACTAGAAATCAAGACATATAGGTTTGGAAACTAAACTTTACAAACAAGCTTGAGACAAAAACGCTTGCTAGTTCGACCGAGCAGTGCTCTAACAATCTCCCCCTTTGTCAATTTTAGTGACAAAACTATCAATACATATGGATTACAAAATAAATAAACATTGTAGCTTCTCGTCCACATGCTTGATCTCCTTGGTTCATCAACGTTACTCGAAATCTTTGTCACTTCCAACTACTCCCATGATTCCATAGATTTTCAATTCAGCATCATAGTTGTTGAAGATCCGTAGCCATAACAATGAGAAAACAAAAGCTCTCAATCATTGTTATACAATGTTATAGTATCATTACACATCATCAAAGTTCAATTGTATCACAACTTTGACAACAATACTATGGTGATATGTATCAATCCCCCTTATTCAATACTTTCATCTCACATAAAAACCACTCTCCCTTACATAATGATTCGAAAACCATATGTATTCGTAGTGTGAACTACACATTAATTATCCCCTTTTTTGTCAATAAAATTTGCAAAGGTACTAAAACTAGTGGGATCCTCATGAAATTTTCATAGAGATACTTCATGACCAAAGAAAAGCACATATCAACTTTTTAGAAGCAATCATAAAGCCGAAGCTAAATGCATTCATCAATGAGTTTATAAAGATACAAGATAACCCTTATAATATTCCACAGCCGCACTCCCTACAAAGATATGGAAATTAAGCGCAAGTTCAAAAGAACTCTCCCTCATAAAATGTCATCCCCGAAAGAACGACAAGAGCGACCTTACTTTACAAGAAAAGAAGGATTTCTTTTGGACATTAACAAATCACATAAGAATATGAATTTGTATCCGACAATCTCAATTAAATTAACCACAAGAGAACCTATGATTGATTAATTTAATCGGAATACTCAACCAAATTAACCACAAAAGAATTCATGATTAGTCTAGTTGGAAATGCTCACATAAGTATCCTTACGGAGCCGCACAGTATATACATCAAAATGGATCAGGGAAGATCAACACTGCGAAAGATTCATTCTATTTTCATCACTATTTGCACAATGACATATAATAGACATAATCTTTGTAAACAAAAATTCATCTTATCTTCCATCAATTATTTGCATAATGACATAATAGGTTCAATTTTTGTATGTCAAAAGTTCATTCGATCTTTATTCAATACTTGCATATCGACATATGAAAGAGATAACTTTTGAACACGTATGGGACAATCATAGTTCACGGACCCAAACACACATATCCCATAGAAATTTTCAATATATAAATCCATAAAGATTAATACTGCAAAAATCATCTTCCAAATAAACTTTCGAATTTAAATAAATAAATCCAAAAACATTGCAATATGAAAACGTTGGACATAGCTATGTGTACTCACAATAATGGTTATTCTAAACCCTATTTATCCTTCTTAAACAAAAAAAATAATAAAATTCTCATAAGAAGATTCCTATACATAAGTATAAAAAAACTGAAACCGATCACAAGCTACAACAAAGTTCACGTTCAGGAGCTTCACGAGTTTCGAGGTCATTGAGCTTGTGATTAACAACATTGACTGCATCTTCGGAGAAGATATCCTCTACTCAAGGAGCTGGTGGAACTTCATCGATAAAAGGTATGTGGAGAATTGAACTTATCTATCACTCAAAAGTCTACCTATTGTATCTCATATTTTGAGACAAAAGTCGTATTGCTATATAGACTTCGATTATACACATTTGCTATTTCAAGCCGGGTTTATCTCGCTTATCAATTTCTCGAAATATGTTTTGGTAAGCTTTCACTTTAGCTAAGTTCATCTTTACTCGTGACGAAAGTCATGTTGATATTTCAATATCTTGAAAATCGCTTTGATAAAAAATAGTTTGTGAATAACAACTATATAACATCCTCTAAGAAAGTTTCAATGATTTAAATGAGAGTTTAGAACATGTAACCATCTTTGGATATAAGCATAGTGTGTTCTCACATTAGTGTACAAGTCCAAAAACCGGGAACCTAAAGTATGCATACTTGTGTGTATACAAATGGTTGATGGAGACTGGGTAAGTATGCGTACCTGTACGCATATTGGCGGAAAGTTCACATCCGTGAATTTCTGCTGAGTTTGGAAACTTAAACAAACTCAAATCCGGTTACTTAAGTACGCATACACGTACGCATACTTAAGTGTGTTACTTTATAAAATCGGTCCTTTCATGAACTTAAACATTTATATAATAAGGAATGCAATCTTTGCAAACCGTGGCTATAAAGTTAATGAATTGATTCAAGTGAATCAAACCGATTTTTATTTGATTGTGTCTTTCATACTTCTATATGATCTAAGAAATTGAAGAACTCTCTAACTAGTTCTTTTGAAGTCATTTGAACTAGTTGTGGTGAAGATGAATAAGGTTGATATGAAAGTGCTCATATGGCTAACCATTTGGTTAACTACTGTTGAACCAACTAAGTGTACACGTTTTGGTATAATTAATCAAACCTAAATTAAGTTAATCTCGTTTGTGTATGACAATCTAAGTTCGATCTAACGGTTGAAAGATATTAGCTTGAATCTAATCAGGTTTTCATCTTACGGTGAATATTGAATGGTTTGTTACCAAGGTAACTTAGATTGAAAAATATATATAAAGGAGAACTCTAGCAACTGGGAAACCTAATACCCACACCTCTTGTGTGATACTAGTTGTGACTAGAGTTGATTCTCCTTTAACCTTAGGTTTCTCTCGAGAACCCTGTAGGTTAACGACTTGAAGAATTCATTGGGATTGTGAAGCCAGACCCAAATATTTTCTCTGTAGTTGCGTGATATGATCTTGTTGTTTTTATCGTATAAGTACAATCGTAAGATTGGTTTGAGATTTACATCTCCGATAGGCAAGATATAAAAGAAGTCACAAACATCTTCGTCTCATCGTTTGTGATTCCACAATATCTTGTTTCGCTAGTCGATTAATATTATTGTGAGGTGATTGATAATTCTAGGCTGTTCTTCGGGAATATAAGTCCGGGTTATTGATTGGTTCCTGTTCACCTTGATTTATCAAAAGACGGAAAAAAACTCGTAGGTATTTATGTGGGAGACAGATTTATCTATTACTATAGACTTTTCTGTGTGAGACAGATTTGTTTATTAAAGTCTTCGACTTTGGGTCGTAGCAACTCTTAGTTTTGGGTGAGATCAGCTAAGGGAATCAAGTGCGTAGTATCTTGCTGGGATCAGAGATGTAAGGAGCACACATGTACCTTGAATCAGTGTGAGATTGATTGGGGTTCAACTACAATCCAGACCGAAGTTAGTTTGTAGTAGGCTAGAGTCTGTAGCGACTTAATACAGTGTGGTGTTCAAAACTGGACTAGGTCCCAGGGTTTTTCTACATTTGTGGTTTCGTCGTTAACAAAACTTATGGTGTATGTGTTATTTCATTTCCGCATTATATTTTGTTATATAATTTAAATATCACAGGTTGTGCATTGTATCGATCAATTGTGAAATCTAACCCTTGGTTGTTGATTGAAATTAATTGATCCTTGAACATTGGTCTTTGGTACTATTCAAGTTTATATCTCTTATATTCAATCGGGCCCGCAGATTTCTATTTGCTGATTGCAAGTTGAATTGAGAGATATAGATATTAACTCTTTGATACATGTTTCTTAAGATTGAGTCTAACTGTCTAGCTGATTCTCTTGAAAGTATATTGGAGTTTGTCCATATAGATTTCTAAGCGAAATAATGGGTGAGGTTGTTAGACCCCCGCTTTTTCACTTAGTTTAACGATGTATCACATTAGATGTTGTATAACTTTTATATATGTATTATTTGTTAAGGGTTTTGTTATCTTGTGCATCCATGCATACGATAACACCCAATCATTGCATCGGGAGGTGCAAAAACAAATTAAAAAATAAAAGAGATGGTGTAAACTTGCATTGGAGATTGCAAATTAACATAGATTTACCAACTATGCCTCTATTGAGAGTGAAGTTTTGCAATCTCCAATGCAAGTTTACACCATCTCTTTTATTTTTTAATTTTTTTTTGCACCTCCCGATGCAATGATTGGGTGTTATCTTGTGCATTCATGCACAAGATAACAAAACCCATTTGTTAATATGTAAAAAACACATTTTTATATTCAAATCACTCGAGATATTCATTTATACAATATTAAAGAGTTTTGGGTTTTGTTGTTAGTATTTTATGTAATTATGATTCTTAAAATCGAAAATCGAAATTTAATGCTTCAATTAGGTTGTAATCATATTATCTAAGCATGTGATTAGGTTGGGACGTCACATTATCCGATGGTTTGAGGCTTGGCATTATTAACCGGCTTCATCCGTCAACACCATGATTATCTACCATGAGACCGGTTTGCTATTCAACCTAAAAATAAAAATATTTCTCATAATCGCTTCGACAAATATGGGACTATAATAACAACTTAATACTATCGTGTCAAACAAATCAGCTTTATAGATCTCAAGTATCCCCTTACTATATGAAGTAGTCAGACGCACCGCTAACTATGTATCTTTTGAATCTTTTGATTGGAGGATATATAAAAACGAGAAAAAACAAAACTCAAAAAATATGGCCTCAAAGGTGCAGAAAAAGAAAATCAAAACTAGATTATTAAGAGATTCTCGATACCAAACTCATCATATATATATATATATATACACATAGTACTAGTTAATGTAAGAAAACTGAAGAACCCTTTAATGCATATTATGAGCGTATTAGCATCTTGTAGAAAATTGACGATACAGTTTCTTTTTAATCTCCTTTCCGACATCAGAAAAGCTTCGCGCTACTGCTTTCTCGTTATCCCATATGAATGCATTATTTATCTTCTCTTCATCTTCTTCCTCATCTGGATCTAAGAGAGACCCTGCCTCTAGAATAGGGTTATCCCAAAGGTGTGTTCCCTCTTCCGAAGGTAATCCTCTTGGTGAAGGGAAGTTTTCCATGTGAGATTTTCGAGGAAGATTTTGTTCATGTTTACTTGAATAATCTTCTGATTCATTCCACACTGAACTTGTAAGAGAATATGATCCGAATGAAGTTCTTGATGTACCAGACGATGATGGTGACGATGTTGATGCCCGCGGGGAACCCATTAAGTTTCCAAACCCTTTGATTTCCTTGTTGATTTTTAAAGCTTTCAAGCGAGCAGCCGTTAAAAACTCTCCCCCCTTTAGCAGGTTTAAAACTCTTTCCGATTTCTTTTCCATATTGGCACCCCAATTGAACCTGTAATGCCATATAACAAAAATAAATACCTAAAGGACCAACATGCAATTAACAACCATATCAATTTCTTTTGTTTTTTGAAAAGTGTTACTATCATGTTTCTAAATTGCCAATTAAAATCAGAGAGAATATTATTTTAGAGGTAGGACCTGTTGGCATTGTTAGATCCACACCAACTGTTTTGAGGAGACCAGATAATAACCAATTTTTTTGGTAAAATATTCTTCCAAGCGTGGTGCAATACATTCTCCTAAAAATGAGTAAATTTTTCGACATGCAACCTGATCATTTGTAGATTTGAACTGGTGGTGTCCATAGACATATTAGTGCTAAAATTATCTGATAATAATTACCATCTCACAATGTTAACGGATCATGCTCCATCATTGTGTATGCAGTGAAAATGAGAGTAATATCTTACCCTTTCTCGTCAATATATTTGAATGCACCTAGCTCTTCAATGACATCAACATCACATTTAAATTCCTCCGCAAAATCTTCAGGACCATGAGTTAGTAAATAATCAAGTAAGGACAAGGCTTTGTAGGATTGTCTCCATTCCTTCCAATCGACCGCATACAATCTGCATTTGTGAGGAGGATTCTTAAATATAATTC
Organism: Papaver somniferum; assembly: GCF_003573695.1. NCBI lineage: Eukaryota > Viridiplantae > Streptophyta > Magnoliopsida > Ranunculales > Papaveraceae > Papaver > Papaver somniferum. Next base: position 147,465,099 of record NC_039362.1, read on the forward strand.
AACCAAATGCATGAGAACAACCTGATTTAGTGAATAAATGTGCAAACAATAAATTACCTCTTGTGAATAACTTCAACAATTCTCCAATAATCATCAATATCAAATGAAGCATCAGCTATTCTATTCATTTTTCTGGCATCCGGACTCCATGGATCAGAGTTTGTTGCTTCCTCAGCCAACCTTTTGTAAATGATAAATGTAACATTGTCAAGAATAGGAAAGGGTTGAAAACGCATCACCGCGTTATCAACAAGCAAATGGCATATTTTCAATCATTTTTAGTTGTACAAATATTAAAGATGAAATAAGAATCCGAAAATTTCTTACAGTTCTGCTTCAGTAACATCGGTTAAAGCTAATCGAGCCACTTTATATTTCTCTTGAAGGAAGTCGGATGTTTTCTTCTTTATCTCATCAAACAATAAAGTTCCCATTTGTTTCCTCCAAGATACTCAACTAAGGTTTTCTCCGATGTGCAATGTCAAAATATGAAGTTTGTACCGCCAAATGTTGGCTTCCCGAGACCAGATAAGTCGCCAAAAATCCCAATTTATGAAAGGCTTCTATAATACTCAAAAAGTGTAAGAAATGAAAATGTCGTTAAGAAAAATATGAAGCTTTGATTAGATAGGTAATTTATAACCTTGTGAATTACTAGAGATTTATTGGGTGGACTTAATTTTCGGTCATAGTAGGAAAGGGATGACTGATTCAGGAACAAATGAGATCCAGAAACATGGGCCTAAATTTAGATGGCTGCTATAGGGGGGATTTTATACTGACAAACTATGACCCTAATAAAAAATTGGGCTCATTTTTTTTTTTCAATATTTATTTGTAGTGGAGCGACTACTGCAAAAAGTGCCTGAAATTGTCAAAACCTGTAGAGGAGTATAAAATTTCTTTTGGTTAGCCAATATGCTTCTTATATTAGTTAATTATAAGATATGGAAAAATATTGATTATCAAATTTTCAGGAACAGTTGAACAATTTTGAGTGCAACAATATCAACAAATCTCCAATTCCCGAACCACCATTTATCTTTCTTCAAAAGTAATCCAAAGAACAAACCCCAAAATCCAATTATAAATCCCAAAGCAACAACACCATAAAAATGGAAAAATGCCACCTATTTTTTGAATCATCTTGATAATTTTCATCAATTTTATTTCGGGAATTAGTATTGCCATCATCATTGTTTTGGTCGCCCTCGCAAGCGTTCTTTGTAAGGTACCCCACAATAAAACATTGTTGAGGTACGCAGAACCGTCTCCACTCAACGTATCAATATGAGGTCCTCCCGGGATCGTACCACTCAAGTTATTATAAGACAGGTTCAAATAACCAAGAAAATCCAATGATACTAAAGATTGCGGAATAATTCCAGATTACTTGTTGAAACGCAAATCCAAAGACTCTAAACCATGCATGCTTCCTACACTATGCGGGATCTGACCGGAGAGACGGTTGTGTGATAGATTTAGCCTAGAAAGTCCTTTAAGTAGACCTATCTCTTCTGGAATGTTTCCCTCAAGAATGTTGGAGGACATATCAATTCCTGATCTATAACCATACAGTTTCTCAAACTGTAAAATCCCCTTGCTCACCATTTGCAATTCCACACCGGCCAGATACGTAGCACTAAGTGAGACCGTATTGTTCGATCTACTTAGTAGCATTGTTAAATTACGTAATCTCCTAGGAATTATCCCAGTGAAATTGTTTCTTGATAAATCTAGTATTTGGAGTCGAGGCAATCTCTTTGGGGATTGACCCACTGAAACTGTTTGAACTCAATGAAAGAATCTTGAGGTTATTGAGTGAACCAAACACACTGGACATGCTTCCTCCAAAGTTGTTATTTCCAAAGTAAAGAATTTCCAACTCGTGAAGTTTACTGAGGAAATGAAGAGGATCACCATCCAGACTGTTGTCATTTAGTAGGAGAAATCTCAGTTTTTTTGCTTGTGCAAGCTCTTTTGGAACAGTCCCAGTGAGCTTGTTGAACACAAGGCGCCAAATGGCTTGCGCATCTACTGCTATATATAACTTCTTGTTCAATTAGTATTAAAAAACGATTGATTATCATTCATTTGCGTGATAATCTGGCATCCCATTAAATAGGTTTACTCAAATGCATCATTGAGATGATTTCGTGCACATGTTTGAGCCAGCACACAATGCAATAAGTCATTGAGTGATACAGGACAGAACATTGATTATGCTGGGGCAATGCTTTGAGAACTCCAACAAACATGTCAATTCTTATACGTCATGGATTGGGGAAATTAATTACATGGTATTGATTTTGAAAAAAATAAATAAAACAACATAAACCACAAATACAAAGTTAAAATCCCTTCTCTTCTAACTTCAAATCATCATCTAAATCTTCTTGGGACAACTCACTACTATTGGTCTTATTTGCGGGTTCGGACGCCGGTCCTGGAACTTGGACATTACTTGTTGATAAAGAATTGGACTCCTTGGATCCCTTTCTTCTGTCCTTTGATGTTGCAGCAACACCAACTGTAGATGGTGATTCCTTGAGTTTCTTCTTCCGAGATGACTTTGGAATGGAAGGAGCGTCGAGTCCCTCGTTACTACTACTAGAGTGGTCCTTGCTTTTCTTTGTTGCTGATGATTTTTTCTGTTCCGTTAAATCTAAACTGTGGCCACGTCGTGATGACTTCTTTGGTACCTCCAGTTCTTGAGTTTCAGAACTGTTCAGCGTTACGGAAGTTGAGTGTCGGCGGTTCCTCGATGGCTTTGCCACTTCAGAAATGTCTTGTGTTGATTGAGGAAGGTCTGTACCCTCTTGGCTCAAATCTTCATGTAATAAAGCATATACAAAGATTTCATGAGTCTTTTTGATTTAGTCAGATATAGTAGGAAAGTTTCCGGAGGAAAATTCAGCAAGTGAGACTTTTAAATGAATTACCTTGAGAAGCATTTTTGGCTTTGGACTTGGTATTGGCTTCTCCTTTCTTATTCTTTGCTTTGGATGCACTCTCGGAAGCTTCTGATTTCTTTCCATTCATCTGTATTGTGGTAAAGTTACACGTAATGAAATACGCAATTCAAGAACCATGCATGGAACGTAGTATTGCATTGTTGCATTTAGGTAACTTACCCAGCTTGGGTTAGCTACAGCCGGACCCTCGACTCCTATATGAGCTACATGTTGTACGTCTGTCGGACATCCTATTTGCATCTCTTCCTCCTCCTCCTCCTCGTAATCATTTTCTTCAAATAGAAACAAAGAAAAGATTTGTTTGTTTATTTTATTTTTATTTTTATTTTTTTTGAAAAAAAATGACAAGAAAATGAAAATCTGACTTACCAAATATCTGCGAAATGTATCTTAAGCCTTTTAAGATTCCCTTCATTTTAATTCGTCGTGCTCATGCATTAGGTTGTCCGGCAAGAATCTTTCTGGTGCACAAAGAAGCATCCGTGAGGAGGCGCATCTTGTTGTTATGCTCGTCAGGCTTTTGATGCTGATCAGAAATCGAACAAAAACAAATATTGTTGATTCGTAAATAACCACAACTTTGACAAAACCGCAAAACTACATCTTAAACTTTGAAAGAAGAGTTTTACCTTTCAAAAGCGAATTTGCATGTATGAAATCCTCGATCATTCGAGGCACCGAATCGTTAATATTACCAATCGAGACGATATAATAGTATTATAGGACAGAAACATTCATCTTCGCAGAAAAAAAGACGAGCCAAATATTTCGTCTTCTGACAACGATTTTCTTTATTTGTTGTGGAACAAGATGCAAAAGAGAATGATGTTAGACAAACAAAACTAGCTTAAAGGGAAAAAGTTTCAGAAGCAACAATTTTTATTTGTTAAGACTGAAAATTTTCATAATTTTTTACCAGAAAAGTTAAAGATACTGGAATTGAGGAAAAATAACGTCTGGCTAGGAAATTTGAGATGTAAAATTTAACAGCTAAAATAGAGGATGAGTTTTTGCCAAGTCTGCTGAAAAACCGCGGGAAGGAATGGTGAAAAACTCAGAAGCTAGAAACATGCCTATGCCTAGTAGAAACGAAATTAAATTTCTGTTTTAAGATTTAGTAATGAAAATAAAATGCTAGGTATACACCACCTCTTTATATCCGTTATTTCACTGTTCAAAATCTGACAGTTTAAAAGTGTGTATTTATACATTTTTTTTGATACTAAATAAAATTTATTAATCAGTTTCTTTTAAATACTCTCTCCGTCCCACTATTAAGTGACATATTTATTTTTGGATTTTTCCCCACTATTAAGTGATCTATATCACTAAATAAAGAGATATTTCTAAAATTATCCTTTTAATTGATTATAATAAATATAAGAGATATTCATAATTTGATAGGCATGTTTATATTCGTTACGTAGGTGTTTTAAAATGCTTTTCAATGGTATGAAGTTTGCGAACATCCGTGGTGTAGTGTGAGAGATAAATCATTTCAAAATTTCACTAGTTATTATCCATAAGAGTACAATTGTAAAAAATGCTTAAATATACTCTTTTCCCTTGCTTGTCTTAAAAATTCTGCAAACTTAAACTAGGTCACTTAATAGTGGGACGGAGGGAGTAGTACATAGTCGTCCTCAATCCATTTCACAATATCAGAAGGATAAATTGAGACATAAGAGAAGCTATTTGCTTCAAGTCTAGATTTTTTTGCTAACTCATGAGCCACACTATTGCTTAATCTATTGACTAACTTGCAAAACCAAAAAACATTCTTTAAGAACTTGTTCTTGACTTATAAAATTAAATAATGATTGAACCAATTCACTTGTGGATCATTACTATGAATTGAGTTCACCAAGTTTTCACAGTCAGTCTCAATGATCACTTTATTGAACCATTCTCTTCAATTCATTCAACAACTTTGATTAGAGCTTTACATTCAAAATGTTCTGCTCCTACTTCAGCGTCCAATTCTTCCTCCAGATTGAAACCTTTTACTGCTAATGCTTGTCCTGCATAATCACGCACAATCAGTCCAATGCTACCTTTTCTTGTTTCATAAACATAAGAGACATCAATATTGACTTTAATAAAACCTGCATCTGGTGGAAACCAAACCTTAGGAAGTATCTTCCTGTTCCTAGTAAAACTAGAAGAAGCATTAGCAAAATCACATTGTTTTATCAGGTTATTGATTCTTATGATAGAGTTGTGCATATTAAGTTGTACACCCTGAAAAATCAAGTTGCACTTGTCTTTCCAGATATACCATACTGTACACATAAGTCTGAAAACATAGGAATCTGTCATAGAACTAATATTGCTGCTGTTTGAGGGTGAAAACGGTTTCTGCTGATTTCGGTAATTTCGCGTGAGTGGGTGAGAAACGAGTCTAAACCCTAAAAAATGTACTGCATGGGAGTACTTTAGATTCGAGATATCAATATGTACAAATCCGTCCTAAACCAAGGAATGGCCGTTCCATACTTGCTTCGGTCACAAAGTGAAGGAGAAGGGTTGGTTTTGGGGGCGGAAGCGAAGAGAGTGTTGAGACCAGAATAGTTGATTCTGAAAGAGTAGTTGTTCAACGACTTGTATCATAAAGTGGAAAGCTAACAGATGGGAGAGCTAACAAATGATTTCTGATTGTTGTATGCTCCTGACCAAAACTTTTTGTCTGGTGGACATAGGTGAGACCTATTTATACAAGTCGCAATGAAACGTACCTTGGTCTCGTAAGAATTGGAAACTATTTGAGTAAATGGAAGGAAATGGTAACGGGTAACACCTGGAATTGATGTATCCATAATGAAGAAAACGTTTCACCATTAATCCTTGTATTTACTAACCGCCTCATTCTTATGACACTTTCTCGTAACGGGCGTAGTGTACGCCGCACGCTGTAAACCGCCAAACCAATACCCTAATGAGAATCCCCCAGTTTGTGACATGTTTTGATGTCTCGAGTGTTTTCGTGGAAAAATGTGTAGCATGTTTCTACGTGCGGCGTGGCCAAAGGATTTGGCGTTTGTAGCTAAGTTGGTGCCGTGACCAAAGAATAGGCATCATATCCAGGTTGGTCCCGTGACCATAGAATTAGCATCCCAGCCAAGTTGGTGCCGCGACCAAGAGTTAGCATCGCAGCCAAGACATTGCCACGAGTAGTTTGTTGGCAAGTTTGTACGGATGAGATCTGCATCTCAGGAGGAAGGGTAGCCGTAGGTTGTCGCAACCCTTCGTTTGGCAACTAGCGGCGTGGTTGCAGCGCTTGCATGCTCTTGGCACGACCAAATTAGGGTTTCGGCGTCGTGGCTAAGAATTGGCGCCGTGGCCAAGAGATTGCCACAAATCGTTTGGTGGCGAGTTTGTACGGCTGAGATTTGCATCTCATGAGAAAGGGTGGCCGTTGATTGTTGCAACCCTTCTTTTTGCAGCCAGCGGCATGTGGTAGGTCCAGCATGGTTTTGGCATATTTTAGGCGTGGCCAAAATTAGGGTTTTGGCAAAACCGTGATGTTTGGCCTTGGGACGGAAGTTGCCTTGGTGGAGAACTTGGAAGGCTGAGATATGCATCTCATAAGGAAAGGTAGCCGTTGATTGTTGCAACCCTTCGTTTGGCAGCCAACGACATGTGGTAGGGACGGCATGGCTTTGGCATATTTTAGGCGCGGAGGTGCGGCTGGCATGGTTGGCACGCCTTGGCGCGGAGATGTGGATGGAACGACATGCCATTTGCACATGTGGCATGGTTGGCATGCCTTGGCGCGGAGCTGTGGCTGGCACGACATGCCATTGGCACATGTGGTGCGGCTGGCATGCCTTGGCGTGGAGATGTGGCTGGCACGGCATGCCATTGGAACATGTGGTGCGGCTGGCACGGTTGGCATGCGTTGGCGCGGAGATGTGGATGGCACGGCATGCCATTGGTACATGTGGTGCGACTGGCATGGTTGGAATGCGTTGGCGGAGAGATGTGGCTGGCATGGAATGCCATTGGCACATGTGGTGCGGCTGTCATGGTTGGAATGCCTTGGCGCAGAGATGTGGCTGGCACGACATGCCATTGGCACATGTGGTGCGGCTGGCATGGTTGGCATGCCTTGGCGCGGAGATGTGGCTGGCACGGCATGCCATTGGCACATGTGGTGCGACTGGCATGGTTGGCATGCCTTGGCGCGGAGATGTGGCTGGCATGGCATGCCATTGGCACATGTGGTGCGGATGGCATGGTTGGCATTCCTTGGCACGGAGATGTGGCCGGCACAGCATGCCATTGGCACATGTGGTGCGGCTGGCACGGTTGGCATGCCTTGGCGCGGAGAGTGGCTGGCATGGTTGGCATGCCTTGGCGCAGAGATGTGGAATTAGGGTTTAGCGTGTTGAAACCCTAATTAAATACGCGGTATGTGTGATTGGCACGCTTGGATAGCATGCGCGGCTTGCATGTGCGGAGATGATGCCAGCCAGTACTGAGTGTTCTACCGTGGAGTATAGTACACATATATATATATATATATATAAGGTACCCCTATAATTTTACGTAGGCGTGTTTGAATGGTTCAATAAATGTGTTAGTGGTGGTAGTAGCGTCATGTCAGATGCAAGGTTTTACGATTTTAACCCTAGGCTAAAAACCACCATCAAAATTAAGTCCCCTGCTTAGCTCGGAACATGGGCATTGTTGCGAGGTAAGCATAAGATGGTGACGGACGAGGACAGAAACGAAACGCAAGTCATGAAAGATGGTCAGGAAGATTCGTCTAACCTTTTTTCGAGAAATAAGGAGAATCCGTGATCCTTGCATTTGGCGGCTTTGCGTAAATTCTGCTCGTGGCACTGCAGGTTAGGTCGCGGAGTGGTAGAGACGATTGCTGGCTAGGATGCAGACTGTTGGTATCTGTTTGGAAGGGAGCCGTTAGCATTGGTCGGCTTGGAATGGAGCCGTCAGCATTGGTCGGCTTGAAATGGAGCCGTCAGCATTGGTCGGATTGGAATGGAGCCGTCAGCATTGGTCGGCTTGGAATGGAGCCGCTTGCGTTGCGCGGCTTGGAGTGGAGCTATCTTGAGTTCCTCGGAAGGATGACGACTGGCTTCAGTTCCGTGGAAGGATGACGGCCGGCTTCAGTTCTGTGGAATGATGGCAACTTTGTCTAAATTAAGGTTTGTCATGCCGAAACACTAATTAGCGCCCTTTACTAAAATCTCTGTAGAATTCTCGTACGGACTCGGATTTTGACGGTCCACCCCTCCATTCTGAACGGAAAAGAATTTCTTATCTCCGTTCGCAGGAATATTTAGGTTTTGAGCTCGTTCGAGAGGTGAAAATAGCTCGACAGTAAAATTCAAGAAGAATTCAGGAGGAATGTTGCGGGCCCGAGGTGGCATAGTCGCGCCCAGTCACCTATTCCCTTTCATGGATCAAGAAGGAATCTTCATTCTGTTCAAACTCTAGAAACTCCGTCCGCATGAAACGAGGTATGGACCCTCTTATGTTGCTCGTCTGGATCTATGCTTTTGTCTGCAGTGTCTCTCCAATGGATTCCAAAATTTACCAAAACTCCGCTGAATTCTTGGGATGGATGGACGAAATATATGCTCGGAAACGATCATGTCAGGGATAATCTTGGAGATTGTTGTTGCGTTGTCGGTCCATCCTTGACTTTAGGTTGTTTAGTGTCTGGACCTTCTGATCGCGATGATTGATATGTTGTGGATGATTGTATGGTAGAAATCTTCCGAGGAAACAAGATGAAATTGATATTGTGACCGAGAGATTAATCTCCCACTGTGGTCGCCAATTGTTTGAGGGTGAAAACGGTTTCTGCTGATTTCGGTAATTTCGCGTGAGTGGGTGAGAAACGAGTCTAAACCCTAAACAATTACTGCACGGGAGTACTTTAGATTCGAGAGATCAATCTGTACAAATCCGGTCTAAACCAAGAAATGGCCGTTCCAGACTTGCTTCGGTCACAAAGTGAAGGAGAAGGGTTGGTTTTGGGGAGGGAAGCGAAGAGAGTGTTCAGACCAGAATAGTTGATTCTGGAAGAGTAGTTGTTCGACGACTTGTATCAGAAAGTGGAAAGCTAACGAATGATTTCTGAGTGTTATATGCTTGTGACCAAAACTTGTTGTTTGGTGTAAATAGGTGAGACCTATTTATACAAGTCGCAACGAAACGCACCCTGGTCTCGTAAGAATTGGAAACGGTTTGAGTAAATGGAAAGAAACGGTAATGGGTAATGCCTGGAATTGATGTTTCCATAATGCAGGAAACGTTTCACCATTACTCCTTGTATTTACTAACCGCCTCATTCTTATGACACTTTCTCGTAAAGGGCGTAGTGTACGCCGCACGCTGTAAACCGCCAAACCAATACCCTAATGAGCATTCCCCAGTTTGTGACATGTTTTGATATCTCGAGTATTTTCGTGGAAAAACGTGTAGCATGTTGCTATGTGTGGCGTGGCCAAAGAATTTAGCGTTTGTAGCCAAGTTGGTGCCGTGACCAAAGAATAGGCATCGTAGCCAGGTTGGTGCCGTGACCAAGAGTTAGCATCGCAACCAAGACATTTCCACGAGTCGTTTGGTGGAAGTTTTGTACGGATGATATCTGCATCTCAGGAGGAGGGTAGCCGTAGATTGTTACAACCCTTCGTTTGGAAACTAGTGGTGTGGTTGCAGCGCTTGCATGCTCTTGGCATGACCAAATTAGGGTTTCGGCGTCGTGGCCAAGAAATTTCCACAAATCGTTTGGTGGCGAGTTTGTACGGCTGAGATTTGCATCTCAGGAGGAAGGGTGGTCGTTGATTGTTGCAACCCTTCTTTTGGCAGCCAGCGGCATGTGTTAGGGACGTCCTGGCTTTGGCCTATTTTAGGCGCGGCCAAAATTAGGGTTTTGGCAAAACCGTGATGTTTGGCCTTGGGCCGGAAGTTACCATGCGTTATGTGGCGAACTTGGACGGCTGAGATCTGCATCTCAGATGGAAGGGTAGCCGTTGATTGCTGCAATCCTTCGTTTGGCAGCCAGCGACATATGGTAGGGCCGGCATGGCTTTGGCATATTTTAAGCGCGGAGGTGTGGCTGGAACGACATTCCATTGTCACATGTGGTGCGGATGGCATGGTTGGAACGACTTGGCGCGGAGATATGGCTGTCCCGGCATGCCTTGGCACATGTGGCATGGTTGGCATGCCTTGGCGCGGAGGTGTGGCTGGCACGGCATTGGCACATGTGGTGCGGATGGCATGGTTTGCATGCCTTGGCATGGAGATGTGGCTGGCACGGAATTCCATTGGCACATGTGGTGCGGCTTTCATGGTTGGCATGCCTTCGCGCGGAGATGTGGCTGGCACGACATGCCATTGGCACATGTGGTGCGGCTGGCACGGTTGGCATGCCTTGGCGCGGAGATGTGGCTGGCATGGCATGCCATTGGCACATGTGGTGCGGCTAGCATGCCTTGGCGCGGAGGTGTGGCTGGCACGGCATGCCATTGGCACATGTGGTGCGGCATGCCATTGGCACATGTGGTGCGGCTGGCATGGTTGGCATGCCTTGGCGCGGAGATGTGGCTGGAATAGCATGGCATTGGCACATGTGGTGTGGCTGGCATGGTTGGCATGCCTTGGCGCGGAGATGTGGCTGGCACGACATTCCATTGGCACATATGGTGCGGCTGGCACGATTGGCATGCCTTGGCGCGAAGATGTGGCTGGCATGGCATGCCATTGGCATATGTGGTGTGGCTGACATGGTTGGCATGCCTTGGCGCAGAGATGTGGAATTAGGGTTTAGCGTGTTGAAACCCTAATTAAATATGCAGTATGTGTGATTGGCACGCTTCGCTAGCATGCGCGGCTGGCATGTGCGGAGATGATGCCAGCCAGTATTCAGTGTTCTGTCGTGGAGTATAGTACATATATATATATAAGGTACCCCGGTAATTTTATGTATGCGTGTTTGAATGGTTCAATAAATGTGTTAGTGGTGGTAGCGGCGTCATGTCAGATGCAAGGTTTTACGATTTTAAACCTAGGCTAAAAACCACCATAAACAACTGCTTTCACCAGTATAATACCAAGATATTACCCAGTCCTGAATGGAGGAAAAATTCTGAATATTACCTGCAATATCCACATTTAAAGCATTCCATAAAGATCTAGCATAAGTGCAATCTACTAGCAGATGACTAATAGTCTCAGTACTATAGTTGCATAGGCTAAGCATTTCCAAATAAAAAGTTGCACTCTATGAGGAACTTTTATCTGTCAGAGTTTTTTTCAAACCACTTTAGGTATATGATCATCATTGATAGCATTGTTAACATGGTTAGTACAGAGTGTATTATAAGCACTCTTCACTGAAAACTTACCCTTTTGTCTGGTTTCCATATTAAATAATCCTCACCTGTGTCAGGAACATTCATACTAAGAATGGCATTAGAAGTTTCTTCATCAAAGATAACAATAACTAATTGGTCATTCCAAATTCTAGTACCATGAAAAAAAAATCACAGGCAAAAGTGAGAGAAACAAGACTAGAAAGACCCACAATTAGGACAGGTGTACTATTAAAACCTATAATCCAGTTATCTAGACAAATTTTAATTTTGGTGTCGCATTGAATAATCCACATGGTGTGTTATTGCACAATATCAATACCAGAGTATACGCTCTTCAATAACCAAGAACAATCATCTTTTAGTTTCTCTAAGTGAAGTAAACTTCCATCTTTACCATACTTATCTCTAACAATCTGCATACAACGAGAGTTTTCACCATTACAAGCCTTCAAAGCTAGTTTAGTTAACAATTCAGTATTAAGATGCTCAAGATTTATAAAACCAAGACCCCCCCCCCCCCCCCCCCCCCCCCCAAGCCTTGGGAGTGTCTAGTTTGTTTCATCCTATCAAACAAAGGCCTCTATTATCACTAGGTCCCCACCAAAAGTTTTTTTGCATAGAGTCCATTTGATATAACATGGTTTTAGGAATCCTAAAACAACTTATTCGATAGGTTAGTAAGGCATTTAAAACATGTTTTACCATTGTTGTTCTAGCAGAATGATTCATAGTTTTACCCTTCCAAGTTTTCAGTCTAGTGCCAAAAGATTGAATAAGTGGACTAAAATCTTTAGTCTTATTTCTGCCTATAAACAAAGTTACACCAAGATACTTATCTATATCTTTCATTTCAATCATATTAGGCTCCTTAGCAAAGATTACTCTAGCACTGGGATTAACATTGTGACCAAACTAGACACTGGACTTATCTAGATTTAGCATCTGACCAGAAACACTACCAAAATACTCAAGTACACTCATAATGCCAGCTATATTATGCATGTCATCCTTAGTGAATATAAGGATATCATCAGTAAACATAAGACATGTAATACCTGGAGCATTCCTGGATGCTTTAACACCTGAAATTAAGTGGTTAGCCTCAGCATTTAAAAGTAATCTAGACAAGAATTCCATACATAGAATGAAAAGATAGGGTGATAAAGGATCACCCTGTCTAAGACCCCTAGAAGGAGAGTAACTTTGAGTAGGAGAGCCATTCAATAGTACAGAAATATTAGTAGTAGATATGCATTGATCAATAAAACCACAGAATTTTCCATCAAAACCAAATTATCTAAGAACACCTAGAAGAAAACACCATTAAATCAATGTTAGTGATAAAAACTATAAGTCTTGATTTCTATCATATTTATAGATATCTCGAACTAGGACATAGATTACGTAGTTGATCTTATACTTCACGGCGTTCATCATTTGAAAACGAAGAACTACTAAGGGGATCTTGTGGAACTTCATCAACAAAAGTTATGTGGAGAGTGAAACTCATCTGTCACTTAGAAAGTCTATTTCTACACTATCTCCTATATTGAGACATAAGTCGTATTACGATATAGTTTTCTATATACACATTTGAGATTTCGAGTTGAGTTTATCTCGCTTACATATTTCTCGAAATATGTATTGGCAAGCTTTTGCTTCGACCAAGTTCATCATATATCATGTGAAAATTTCCGAGTAACATCTTACATGGTTTGTGTGATACAATCATTTGGTGTAGTCTTGGAATGTTTTGTTATGATTATTTCAATATCTTGAAAATTTCTTTGATACTAATAGTGTGTGAAAATGGCTATTGTCATCCTCTAAGAAAGTTTCAATGATTGAAATAACAGTTTAGAACACATAACCATTATTGGATATGTCATGTTGTGCACTCTTGCACATATGTAATACATGTCCGGGAACCATAGTATGCGCACCCGTTTGTGTACCTATTGGTTTGAGAAATCCGGGAACCTAAGTATGCGTACTGGCGTACAGGTTCATGTCCGAGAATTTCTACTGGGATTGAAAGTTCGCGTACCCGTTTGCGTACTGGCGAAACCCAATCTTGGTCCGGGTATTTCAAGTATGTGTACCTGTTTGCATACTCGAAGGTTAAAGTTCTAAAATCGGTTATGCACATGAACTTAAACATTTTTATAATAAGGAATGCAGTCTTTGCAAACCGTGGCTATAATATTCATGAATTGATTCGAGTGAATCAAACCGATTTTGCTCCAATTATGTTCTTGTATACTTCTATGAGAATATAGCAATTAAATAACTCTTTAACTAGTTTCATTTGAACTAGTTATGGTTAAGATGAATAAGGTTGATATGAGAGTGTTTATATAGCTAACCTTGGTTAACTACGGTTGAACCAACATGGTGTACACGTTTAGGTACGGTTACTTAAACCTGAATGAAGGTACATTTTATTTTTGTATAACAAGTTAAGTTCGATCTACCGGTTGGAAGATATTAGCTTGAATCTAATCAGGTTTTCATATGACGGTGAATATTGAATGCTTTGTTACCAAGGTAACTTAGATTGCAAACCCTGATTTGAAAATTATATAAAGGAGAACTCTAGCAACTGGGAAACCTAATCCCCACACCTCCTGTGTGTTACTAGTTGCATAAATATATTCGATTCTCCGTTAACCTTAGGTTTCTTCGAGACCGTGTAGGTTAACGACTTCAAAGGCTTCATTGGGATTGTCAAGCCAGACCCAACTATTCTCTTTGTAGTTTCGTGTTCTGATCTTGCCTGATTCTATCGTATTGAGTACAATTGAAATAATTGACTTGAGATTAATTTCTCCAATAGGCAAGATAAAAGTAATTGTGAGGTGATTGATAATACTAGGCTGTTCTTCGGGAATATAAGACTGGATTATCAATTGGTTCCTGTTCACCTTGATTTATCAAAAGACGGAACAAAATATCTTGGAAATTTCTCTGGGAGACATATTTATTCAATCTATAGACTTTTATGTGTGAGACAGATTTTTTTATCAAGTCTTCGACTTTGGGTCGTAGCAACTCTTGGTTGTGGGTGAGATCAACTAAGGGAATCAAGTGCGTAGTATCCTGCTGGGGTCGGAGATGTAAGGAACGAAACTGTACCTTGAATAAGTGTGAGATTTATTAGGGTTCAACTACAGTCCAGTGCAAAGTTAATTGGTAGTAGTCTAGAGTCTGTAGCGGTTTAATTCAGTGTGGTTTTCAATCTGGACTAAGTCCCGGGGTTTTTCTGCATTTGCGGTTTCCTCGTTAACAAAACTTCTGGTGTCTGTGTTATTTCTTTTCCGCATTATATTTTGTTATATAATTGAAATATATAGGTTGTGCGTTAAGATCAATCAATTAGAATATCCAACCTTTGGTTGTTGATTTACATTGATTGACACTTGAACATTGGTCTTTGGTACCGTTCAAGTTACTCCTCTTATATTCAATCGGGCTCGCAGATTTCTATTTGCTGATTGCAGATTGAATTAATAGTTAGAGATATTAAAATCTTTGATATACTTTACTCTAGATTGAATCTGAATGTCTAATTGATTTTCTAGAAAGTATATCGGAGTAAGTCCTCTCAGATTTCCAAACGAATTGTTGGGTGTGGTTGTTAGACCCCCGCATTTTCAAGGAGATATAAGATGCTTTAAACGGGGTTTAATTCTATCCAAAATAATCTTAGAAATAACCTTATAGAAAGTGTTACACAAACCAATAGGTCTGAAGTCAACAGTACTCTTAGAAATAATAATAACCTTATAGACAGCGTATTCATGCACTTAAGTGCGCGCAATATTAGAAACTTCAAAAGAGGTTGTTTTCTTGAAATAGTAAATATTTAAGCAAGAAATTAATCATAAGATGCCAACAATAAAACATCAAAGATTTGTGAATACAAAATGGTAATTAAATTATGAGCTTTTATTTAATACAAGCTTTTCGTTGATGTTTTGTGTTGGACTTTCTGTCGACGTTATCGACACATCACTCTATGACACACACTTGAACTACGATTATCCTAAACTACCCTAAAAACCATTTTATATATGAAGAGATTAGTATCCTCCTTTAATATCCTCTTCCAGAACATCAATAGGATCCTCCCAGTATTTGTGAAAAAGTGATTGCATGAAAATGATTATTACCAACAATGTCGAGCAATCTTCAAGAAGAAGGCAGCAAACTTCACTCCCTTTCCTTGCAGTTCAAAATTTCAACCAACAGTTCCCCTGTCTGTGAGGAAGTATGAGGAAATGTAACCATGGTCAAATTGCATAGATCCAAGATTCCAACAATACACAGGCTGTCAGAGCCGGTCCTGCGAAATAGATGCCTCGAAGTGAATCATCGGGATGTTGCCCCTATATAAGGCTATATACAGATTAACAAGAGAAACTAGATATTTTTTAGGCCATCTTCTTAACACAACTAAGCAACTATTTTTTTTATTAGATCTTGATTAAAACAAGTTACCAAGTTCATGGGTTTGCTGTCAAATTGAGTTTTAATTAAGATGAATACTTGGGTATTTTTTTTGATTGACATTTATTATAAAAACGGGAAAATTGAAAAAGTAAAATTTGTTTTGATGATTTACCAAGGAAAACTGATATGACTTGAACTACTATAATAGTATAAATGAAACGCACTTAGCGTTTAATAAAATGTCTGATTGAAACTTATTGTCATGGTCTTCTAATCAATTGTATTTTTAGATTGCACATGGTTGGAAGAGGTAAAAAAAGTTACCAAGTTCATGGGTTTGCTATCAAAGTGAGTTTTGATTAAGATGAATACTTTGGTACTTTTTTTGATTGACATTTATTATAAAAACAGGAAAATTGAAAAAGTAAAATTTGTTTTGATGATTTACCAAGGAAAACTGATATGACTTGAACTACTATAATAGTATAAAATTATGCGGTACTGACGAAGTGGTAAGACTTATGTTTATTTATAGTTGTCTCACTGAATGAGAGAAACTGATATCATTCTCAATAGATAGTTATCTAGAGTGTTATGTTCGTGATAGAAATTTTCTCTCAAGAACCCATAAAATTCTCTTCCAGTAGCTAGAGATTTGGAGAGGGAAAAAAAGGTAGTTTATTCCATGATTTGATCAGAAAAATTCACAAAAGTCTTGGATCATAAAAATATATATATATTGAATGCGAAAGATTTTTAGGAACATTGAAATATCTAATTTGAATACCTCGGATTTTTGTGGAATTAAATATCCATGGTTTTGAATGCCTCGGATTTGTATAAAACTATATAATACTAGTTTTTTCTTAATGGAAAAAGATCATATATTAACTAGAAAATGTAATACAAGAGGGTTACAAATTCATTTTTATCAAAAACATTAGTATCTATGCTAGCTTTTTGAAATTTTGATGTAGTTTGGTCGACATATGCTGAAGATTTTTAATCCTTGCTTCCTTGGAAATGTAATCCGCTGCTGAAATATGCTTCCTCGCAATATATTTCACTTTAGCTTGAGGTAGTTCAATCAAAATTATCCTTACTTCTTGCATAGTGTTTTCCGATGTCCACGGAAAGTCTGAGCTTACCTTGATTATGTTGTCTGCAAGGACTTTGCCGTCTGTGACTATTGAAACGCTAGACAAAACATTTTCTTTTAGCCAAGTAACCGCCTTTAGTAAAGATTTTTCTTCTGCGTGAAATGTTGACATAGCCACTCTGAACCCGCTGATAAGTGCTTGAAAGTCTCAACGATCCGCTGATTATAGGATAAAGACATAACCTATTAACCAATCTTCTTTCTTAAAGGACGCATCTACAAAAATTATCCAATCTGAATTTAGGTTGGACCAGAGTAATTGGTTGAGATTTTCTTTTGTATTTTTATATCATCTTGAAGGATATTCGAAGGGGTAGATTGTGAAAATCTATAAATTTTGCTTATTAGATTGATTGGGTCTGGATTTATTTTCTCAAAAACAACCGAGCATCTATATTTCCAGATGAACCAAATAATGGCAGATATTTTTTCCTGTAAATTGACCAAATCAGGCTCCGTAGTCCACCACCTAACCCAAGAGATAATCGTGTCTGTATTGCAGTTTAAGATTAAATTTTCGAGGGAGACACTAAACCAAATTGTTTTTGTGAAATGACACTCTCTGAAGAGATGGTATTTCGTTTCCTGCGCTTGATTATTACACATCTGACAGTCCGTGTCAATATCTGGATTGTGAGCTCCCAGTCTAGAAGAAGTTGGAAGAGCTTTTTGAGCTAGTTTCCTAATGAAAAGTCTTATTCTTGGGATTGCCTGAATTTTCCAAAAATTTTCCCAGGGAAAGTCTAAAATGTCATTATTATATTGATCCTGCTTGGCTTTAAAATTATAAATATTCTTAGCCGAGAATTTCCCTGAGTGATGATGCCTCCATCTAATAATGTCTTGCTCTTGTCTCCTTGTTTAGTTTTTCCTGATCCCATTTATTTTGTTCCATCATTAACTCTTGTAACATTTTTGGTGCCTGATCTTGTAAATTGGGAATTTTGTGGACAATATACGCATTAGGAATCCATCTGTCCTCCCATATTTTTACCAATGCTCCGTTTTTGACTTTCCAAACAAAATTTCTCTTAATCAGTTCTAAACCTTTTTGGATGCTCATCCAAATTCACGACAGATTCGAAGTTCTAGAGGCTTCAAGTGGGTGTGAATTTGGGAAATACTTGGCTTTAAGAAGTTTAACCCATAATTGATCTTGTTCAATGATTAACCTGTTGGCAAGTTTTTGTGAGGAGAGCTATATTAACTTGATGCGGGTTTTTAATTCCTAAACCTCCTTGAAAGATAGGTTTGCATATACTTGTCCAAGCTCTTATGAAACCTCCTTGCCTTTTTTGCCCTTCTTTTTTCCACCAGAAGTTTCTTTGAATTCAGTCAAGTTGATCTAGCGTTTCTTTTGGCAGAGCTAGGACTTGCATTTGACAAGTTGGGTAGGCTTGAAGAATCGATTAAATCAAAACTATCTTGTCCGCTTGGGATAGAAGTTTGGATTTCCAGCTTTGTAGAGTGGAATAATATTTTTGAAGAAGAGGCTCAAAGTTGATTTTTCGATTCTTATCAAAGAAATGAGGTGTACGGAAATATCTATCATTTAATATCTATCATTTTGTTTGATGGATACGGGGATTAAAATTAACCTGATTTTCCTAAAAAGCAGTAAAGTGTCCAGAAGGTTTTTAGCTTCCCCTAGATCCGCTATGGTGAATTTTTGCTTGTTTGAATACCACGGATTTATACAGATTCTCAACTATCTAAAAATTGAATACACCTTTTTGTTAAAAACTTATATCATTAATCCAATATATCTTAACAAAATAAAATAAAAATGATGCCCCTAAAAATATGTTGCTTAAAGTTGAACTTTTACCACTTTATGTCAGGGCCGGCCCTGCAGGATGTTCCACATCAATCATATTTCCGTCTTCGTAGTTATTTCCTGCACTAACAGCAGCCACATCTGCAGGCTAACTGTCCTCAACCTGCATATGAAGTATAATGTTTAAATTTGTAAACCCTTGGGTAGTAAAAGGACCTTGCATGATTCAGCTTAGACCTCAAAAGTGGATAGCACCCAACCAGAATAAAACAAAAAAGTGAAACACTTTCAAACCTACCTCATTTGACATTAGTTTAAGCTCCGCAACCAAAGGTTTTCTTGTCTTCGCAACACAGATGTAATTGGAACAGGGTTAGCACTAGCAGCTATAACCTATAAATCATCTCCAAGATAGTAGCAGACGTGGAAGCTGCATCTCTTTGATTAGCATGTTGTACAAAACTTGACTCCTTCAGCAATCAGATGTGGGGGTACCATTCCATGCTAAGTCACTGGTCTTTGCAGCAGTGAACCAAATTTTCAACTGGATTTTCCAACTCGACCTAGAAAATGAACCAAATTTTTGCATCAAACCAAAAATAAAATAACACTGCATACTCACTTTAAAAAGAATTATGTGCATGCTTTTTTTTGCTCGATAAAGAAAAGATATATTGAGAAGATTAGCAGCCAAAAACAGCAGCTAACCACCAAACAAAAATACAAGTATACAAAGCTAGAAGACTAGCAGGAAGGACAAACCCAAAAACAAAGAAAAACAAGGATCAGGGAGGTATAAAGAACAACTCCCTCCAATTTACAATCACGTCAGTAGTTGAAAAACCTGACATACAAGGGGTATAACTTTCCCATTGAAAGACTTTTAACTTGATGTCATTAATGATGTCCTCAACCTTTCTTTCCTTAGAGTTGAAAGTACGGTTGTTACGTTCCAGCCAAGTGACCCAAAAGATAGCAGCATATAAGCGAATCTACACCTCCTTACCACGAAGAGATAAACAAGTTGTTGACCAATTCTTAGTAATGTCCAAGGTGGTGCCGGTAAGATTGACAGATCTACCAGACTCGAGGCAGAAATATCTCCAGATTTGAGTTGTGAAAGAGCAAGTTAAAAATAAGTGAGCATTAGACTCGGCACCTTGTTTGCACAAACAAAAAACATTAATACGAGGGTTCCCACTAGGAGTAACAAGAACATAACCTCTTTTTTGTAGATTATCTAAGGTTGGCAGTCTATCCAACACGCATTGCCAAAGGAAAAAACTAACCTTGTGAGGCCAAGCCTTAGACCAGACATGCTTATGAGGGAAAGAAGCAGAAGTAGAATCTGAAGTAGATAGATAATAGGCTGATTTGACAGAGAAATTACCCGAGTTGTCTCTCAGCCAAACCAAAGAGTCTTCTTCATCGGGGTAGAAAACAATGGAGTCGAGCATAGAGAAGGCTAGAGACAGTTCCCCAATTTCCACCTCGTTGAATCTGCGATGAGTTATACCAAGCTCCCAATAAAAGCCGTCAGAGTTAGCACAATAAGCTTCACTAATAGTATTGAATTTCGCAATTGAAGTTCTGTACAGATTAGGACAAAGATCAGCCATAGATCCTTGATTAAACCATTTATCCTCCCAAACTCGAATCTTGTTCCCTTTGCCAATTTTGAACTGAACTTTATCAAAGAAATCATCTTGAACTGCTCCAATTTGTTTCCAGATGCTAACACCATGAGCAGCATTACACTGTTTTGTTCTCCAGCCACCATCATCAAACCCATACTTCTCCTCAACAATATTTTCCCAAAGAGCATTTCTTTCTCTGCCCAATCTCCACCACCACTTCATAAGGAGACATTTATTCATCTTCTTTAAGTTGCGAATAGCTAAACCACCAAACTGAAACGGCTTACTAATTCTTTTCCATCCCACCCAATGGTGCTTTTTGTTACTATTAGAGGCATGCCAAAGAAAGTTCCTAATGGCTTTCTCAATTTGAAGAATAATGGATTGGGGGCACATGAATAAGGAGAAGTAGTAAATTGGAATGCTCATTAGCACACTCTTAATCAAAGTGAGTTTACCTGCTTTACTAAGAAGTTTACTCTTCCAAAGAGCAAGTCTTTTTTGGCACAACTCTACCACTCGATCCCATTTGTTGCAGGATAATGACTTATCACCCAGCGGAAGCCCCAAATAAATCGAAGGGAACGCTGCAACGGAGCAACCAAAAACAGAAGCAAGATAATCAACATTTTCCACATTACCAACAACAAGAGGCATGATATTGCTTTTAGTAAAGTTCGTACGAAGACCAGAGGCATACTCGAATAACAACATGTTATATTTGAGCATTCTCACCTGGTTAATGTTGGCATCAAGGAAAACGAGAGTGTCGTCAGCAAACTGCAGATGACTCACCTTAGTTCCGTTAGGTTTGACCTGAAAACCACCCATCCATCCAACTTCAGCCGCCTTAGAGAACATAGTAGTAAGAACTTCAGAGACCATTAAAAAGATGAAGGGGGACAAAGGATCCCCTTGACGAAGGCATTTTTGACTCGTGAATTTACCACAACAGCTGCCATTGACCAAGACAGAAAAAGGAACTCTTCTGATGCAGCCATTAATCCATTTTCTCCAAACTTCCCCAAAACCCATTCTCAAGAGCACCTCATCCACAAAAGACCACTTGACATTGTCAAAGGCTTTTTCTAAATCAATTTTACAAACTAAACCAGGGATCTGAGACTTTAGTCTTGAATCCAAACATTCATTAGCAATCAAAACGCTATCCAGGGTTTGCCTACCTTTAACAAAGGCAGACTGTTGGTTTGAAATCAGTTTGTGAAGAATGGTCTTCAATCTTTCCGCTAATAACTTGAAGATGGCTTTGTAGATTGAACTAGTGAGACTTATAGGTCTTAAGTCCTTCACTTCTTTAACTCACTTCTTTAACGCACTCCTTCTTGGGGGATAAGAGCAAGAAAAGTGGACTTTAACCTCCAATCTATGCAACCACTTCTCTCAAAAGTGTTAACAATTTTCATAATATCACTTTTCATGATTCTCAACATTTGATAATAACACTCACTTGGAACCCATCCGGACCTGGTGCTCTGTCCTGACCCAGTTTTTTAAAGCCGAAAGAACTTCAATTTCAGAAATTTCCCTTTCCAGCCAAATTTGATCATCCTCAGAGATTTTATTTAGATTCATCCCACTAAAGTTCATTGTATAATCTTCATCACATTAAAATCTATCTTGAAAGTGGCTTACAATGTTATCCTTAATCAACTGCTTATCCTCAATCCAAACATTATTAACTCTAAGCTTTGCGAAAGTATTCCTGCGTCTCTTTATTTTAGTTATACAATGAAAGAATCTTGTATTTCTATCACCATCCAGATGCCATTTCATTCTAGACTTCTCAAGCCAGTGAAGATGCTTCATATCTGCCAACTTCTCAAACTCCAACTTCAAAGAATTTCTGTTAACTACTTGAGAATTAGAAAGAGCATCATCATCACCTAACTGATCCAAAGAAGCAAAATCCTGCAAGGGCCTCTAACATTTTCTATCAATTCTACCAAAGACCTCTTTATTCCATAATCTGATTCTGATTTTGATTTTGAGAGCTTGTAATTTCTTAGCAAGAACAAAACCAGGAGGACCATGGAAAGAAAATGAGTTCCACCATTCTTCAAGCAGAGGAAGGAATGAAGGATCCGAAAACCACATTGATTCGCACCTAAATGGAGGTGGTCCCCAATCTTCCAAGTCACAAGTGAGACACACCGGCTTATGATCATAAAAAAGCTTTGCGAGAGCAGACACCGAAATAGAATGAAATTCGCTATCCCAAGCATCATTTACTAGGAATCTGTCAATAAGACTTTTCGGTCTATTATTTGTTGTTGAACTCCAAGTAAATTTACCACCTGACATTGAGAGAATTACAGAATTTTTTAAAATCTTTCATACCTCTAGTAGTTCTGGAACAACCCAATCTTTCTCTCATGTACTTAACTTCATTGAAATCACCACATAAGCACCAGGGGAGCTCCCAAATATTATACATCAGCTTTAGCTCTCTCCACATATCTCTTCTTTCAACAGTAGAGCAAGGACCATAGGCACCAGACAATAACCAAACAAAGTTGTTAAAGCAGTTCTTAAATTGAATGTTAACAGGGTAATTACCAGTGATATAATTTTCCAACATAATCCTATTAGAATTCCAGATTATCAAGATACCCCCTGACCTCTCTATAGAATCAAGAGATCTCCAATCCATAGAACCAGGGCCCCATATTTCCCTAACAATAGCATCATTACATTCAGGAAGAAGAGATTCCTGAAAAACGATAATTTCAGGTTTATTTATAGATAGCCAGACTTTTATTCTACCTCTTCTTTTGGCAGCCCTCAAACTTTTAACATTCCAAGTAATAATCTTTAACATTAAAACACGATAAGAAAAGAAACCCAAGAAAAAGAGGATTCTCAATTAAGAAATTGGAGGCAATTCCTTACATTCGAAGTTGAAGGCCCGTGGGTTACTCACTGCTGATTTCATAAGCCTACGAAGAAGCTCCTCCTCCTTATCAGCTAAGCCCATTCCTTGAACTTCACTGACCATAAGCATCCTGTCTATGGCAGGTCTGAATCTTGCTTTGAGGTAGCTGAACACCAATTCTTCTTTCTCTTTATCTACCAGAGCCTCAACAAAGAATTCCTTAGAAGGGGTGGGAATAAATTGAGAGTTTACTGCATTAGAAAAAGAAGAATTATCCCTATTTGCAGCTGTATCAATCACCACATTGACAGCCGAAAGAGGATTAGATGGATTCCCATACTAATATTGAGATTCGATGATGCTGGATTGTTACCATTGATGCTGAAAGATTGAAATTCTTCAATTTCATCTAAGGATTGCACACCGTTCAACCCCTCCAACCCAGAATCTCTTTTAGGGAGAGATAAAATCCCATCATCTAATAGCATTTCCTCTTCTTATCGATTAACAACTTCATTCCTAAAAGAATTTTCCAACCCTTTTTGAGACATCGACGATTGATAATCGGTTTTGTCGTCTGATGAAATACTCGACATTAGGTTATTGGGGTCTGGAAATAATCCATTTACTTTTTCCAAAGAAGACGAAGTAATGCTGAGACAAACAGATGGACTGGAATCCAAAATTGCTTCCGAGCCCTTGGTGCTACGGGATAACTGGAATGATTTTTGTAGGGACCATGGTTTTTTTGGGAGGACCATGGTCTTATTAGGCCAACTTCCCTATATTTATAAGGGGTGTCTTAAAGTTAGGTAAATACATATTTATCATTTACTTTAATTTAAATTAAAACTAACCTAATAATTATATAAATCTAATCATATACATCTAATCTAAATGAATCTATTATCAAAATCAAAAATAAAAATAGGAGGGGAATCGAAATTTTTTAGTTTTGAAAATAAATAAATTATTTTCTTCTTCTTCTCTCTTTCCTTGACGTTCCTCGTTCGATTGAAAATTATTCTTTTCTCATGTTCTTCTCTTCTTTCCCATTAATTTTAATTGAATAGATATCATCAAAATAGGGTTCATATGGAAGTTACAGTGCTTTGTTCGGTTAGGACGCGTTTCACAAAAATCCTAGTTTCTTAACCGAACTTCCTGAAAGGAAGAACACGAAGAACAGTGCGACTCAATAGGATTTAAAATTAGGTTACCAACTGCGAGTTCGGTTGGTTCGCAAAAATTTATAAAACTATCTAGTAACTGAACTCCACCCATATTACAAAAAGAAAAAAAATCCAATGTAACCGAACTATGCTATTTTTCTCACTATGTTGAGTTCTCATTCAACAGAACATTTCCCACTCTGTTCGGTTGGTTCGCAAAAAATTCTAAAACTAGTTAGTAACCGAACTCTACCCATAATACAAAAAACAAAAACCAATGTAACCGAACTGTGTTATTTTTCCCACTATGTTGAGTTATGATTTAACCGAACTTGTCCCACTATGTTCGGTTTGTTCTCAAATTTTTTTGACAAACCGAACTCTTCACTAATTGCATACATGTGGAGTTCGGTTAGATATGTTGTTACGTTAAAGTTTGCGAACCAACCGAACATGACTCTGTAAATCCTATAAACAAAGTTCGGTAACATGTCTGTTAACCGAACGACTAAAAACTTCCATTAAAGAGCGAGTTCGGTAACCTGCGTGTTTGGAAAAAGTAACCGAACTACACTTTCAGATGAGTTCGGTAACCTGTTCTTCACATAAGGTAACCGAACAAGCCCAAATCTACTCTAAAAATTTACATTTTTTTGAAAATTTGGAGCAATTCAACCAACATTATCTAAGTTTGAAGCATACCTGGGTACCCAAATACTCTTCCTTCGATTGTGGTTGGTAAAATCCATTGTTTTTCATGTTTTCCTTCTTCATCTTCTTTAACTTTACTCTCTCAATAATTCTACTTCTTTTAAAAAAAAACTCATCTGATTTTTTAATATCACTAATTATCTTTAACTTAATCATTACACTAACTATTATTAACACTAACTAATCATTATCCAAAATTAATTAGGAGGGTAATTTAGGTATTAATATAAATATCTAGATAAAGGGTGACCTAAATTTACTTCTAATGTCTTACCCAAAATAAAACAATGGTCCCCACAAAAAAACCATGGTCCCCAAAAAATCGTTCATAACAAACCTTGAGGAAACAACCCCTTCTGCTTAGATTAAAGAAGCAGGCTTGGAGAAAGCCCATCTAAAAGAGAAGTTGAACTAAAACCTTTTTCATGTCCCTCTGATAGACCCACAACTTTAGAGCTTTTGTTTTGGATCGAAACCTATTTTGAGGCATACTGATTTTTTTTTTGAGGCATATTAAATAACACCAAAATAGGGTCACTAAATAAAATACAACATCACCCCTTATCCATTCTTTTTGATAATGGCATAACTACCCTTACATAATTAGTATTAATGATTATGATTAGATTTGATTAACTAGGAATTTTAAGGATTGATTAAAAATTAAATTATTAATGGTGAATTAGTAGAAAATCAAATTTATGTGAGAGAGTTGGGGTTTTTGAGAGGAAGAAGAAGAAGAAGTGAAAAAAAACTTGGATTTTGATTTTTGAGATTTTAGTGATTAGAAGTGACCAAAATGTGTGATTCAAATCAGAGGTAGACTTCTATAAGAGGTTTAATTTCTTTTTATAAGTTGAATCTGTCAAAAAATTGAATTTTTAAAACCCATATCTACTGACCAGAAGAACAGTTCGGCTGATAACTTTTCAGCCGAACCTCCGTTTTTTGAAAATATACCTAGGTTCGGCTGATAACTTATCAGCCGAACTTCACTCTGTAACTGACGAATTTAGGTTCGGCTAATTCGAACAAAATCTAGCGAAGTCGCATTAGCCGAACATAGTGTTTCTCTAAATCATACATTAGGTTCGGCTCAAAATTGATACTCCAAGATTAGCCGAACTGATCTTCTGAAAACCTTAATTTCATCTTTGAAATCATATTCTATCGATCAAACAAAATAAAATCAATCAAAATCAAGATGGATTTGTTACACATACATTCTAAAATACATCTAAGAGCAATTGAGATTTGGATTTCGCACTCCAACATCGCACACTTCGATTCGTGTTTGCTTTGCTTGATCAATTTCTTGATTGAATTGGAGTCCAAGATGTTTAACTTTAAAATTTATTTTGATTTTTGATTTTAGATTTTTGAGGATAAGGGCACTCTAGTAATTTAAATTGTGTAAGGATATATAGGTAATTGCACTAACTTTAGACACCCCTTATAAACCCACCCTAGATGGTATAACGAATGAGTATGCCTCAAAAAAATTGAGTATGCCTCAAAACAGGTTTCTTTGGATCAGACCGTTTATAATTTCTTCATTTTTTCTTAAAATACGAGCCTGAGAAAGATCGAGAGAGGATCGTACCACCGCTGAAAAGGAACTGCTCCCCTCTGACTGAGTAACGTGCTCTCTACTCTTAGCCAAGTCAGAGCTATCACCAGTATCACGGGTAGCATTCTGGTCAGCCAATGGAGAGGAAACACCACCCCCTTGATCAGACTGATTTGACTCAACAACTATTGTACCCGTACCTGAAACAGCCAATTCCATCTGGTCCGTTGAAATCGAAGGAGTTTCATCAGGATGATCAGCGACAATCATGATCCTTCTGAACTGATTGATCAAGTTTTCCGTTTGATCAATGGCAAGAGAAATCATCACCGTGAATGGGAGAGGCTTAAAATTAATAGTAACCAGCTTAGATGAAAATTCAACTGGTCCTTTAACTAGGAGCTTCATCACAGAGAGATTCAATCCACATTTAGTGAATCTTGAGACTGAAATCAGCCCCCCACATTTAGCCCCGATGGACTCAAATGTTTTTTCATTCCAAAGAGAAAAAGGGACTCCCTTACAGGGGGTTAGTCCACGAGTGAGTTGGAGGGAGTTTAATGTATTTTGAATCTTGGGGATTTTGAGGGAGTGTAAGAGAGTATAGGGAGTTTCAGAGACTCTCCCAAAATCTCTACTTTTTTGAGAGATTTGGAGTGAGGCAAAAATACACTATAAACTCCCTAGAACTCCCCAGAACTCCCAAAAAAAAAAAACTCCCTATCATTCTAATTTTTACCCCTAACAGGGAGTTTAAGAGTTTCTTTCAAACTCCCCCACGACTAACAGGGTTTTTTAGGGAGTTTGGGAGACTCTTCTAAACCCTCCCACGACTAACGGGGATTTTGAGAGACTCCCTCGAACTCCCTCACGACTAATGGGAAAAAACACAACTACACCCAACTCCCCCAACTCCCTTGAGGACTAACACCCTGTTAATTTCAATCCATCTAGCGTTATTGTTATCCAACTCTTCTTGAGTGATAAGGTTAAGCTTAGAAGACCATGAACTGAACTTAAATAAAGTGCCATTTAAACTCCAAGCAGGAGAAGCAATAATACGATCACATTCTTTAGCATCAGTAACTAAGAACATGGCTTTTGAAGCAGAAAAAGGATGCAAGTGAAAAGCATTTTTCAAACCAAATAAAGAACTTAATCCATAACCAATAGTAATGGCAACTGCAAGATGAAACTTGGCTTATATAAAGACAACTATCTTTATTGATGTTTAAAAAATCTCTCAAAACTAAACACAAGCTCTAATCTTGCTCATATGATCAACCACAACTTTGGTGATCATATATATATATATATAGAACTATGAATTCCTTTTCCTAGTCCTATTACCTTATTACATGTCTTCCCTTTTCTTATAACTAGATGACTTCTAATTCCCTTAGGATTACATCAATTTCCTAATCTTGTCCTAACCAGCTTGTTAGTGACTTCTATGTTGAAGTTTAACCAACATTCTCCCCATTAAGCTTCAACCTTACCCGTGACATATCTTGTACTCCAATCAGTTGTCTCATTTCTTCAAACTTGATCCGAGCTAATGCCTTTGTCAATATATCTGCTTTCTTCTCAGTTCTTGGTATGTGTTCAACGTTGATGATCTCCTTCTCGATACATTCCCGTATGAAATGATACCTTTTGTGAATGTGTTTCGTCTCCCATGAAACACTGGATTTTTAGTGAGTGCAATTGCAGACTTATTATCAATCTTGATGAGAACTTTTCCAGGTTCTCTTCCTTTGATTTCACCCAACAGTTCTTAAAGCCATATTGATTGTTTAGCTGCTTCTGTTGCGGCCATGAACTCAGCTTCACAGGATGAGAGGGCTACAGTGTCTTTCTTCTGTGAACACTATGTAATAGGTGCTTCACCTAGATAAAATATATGACCAGTTGTACCTTTTCCATCATCTTGGTCAATATTATGACTGCTGTCACTATACCCAACAATTCCTTTTGATCCTCCTCGACCATACTTCAATCCACAGCTGATTGTTCCTCTTAGATATCTCAATATCTGCTTTATTACATCACCATGAGACTTGCGTGGACTCTGCATATAACGGCTTGCTACTCCCACAGAGAAAGCCAAGTCTGGTCTTGTGTGTAACAAGTATCTAAGGCATCCAACATTTCTTCTATAACTCGTTGGATCAATCTCAGCTTCTTCTTGTGCCTTTGAAACTTTAAGTCCAAACTCCATTGGTATCTTAGTTGGATTACAAGTTTCAAGTCCTGCTTCTTTCAGAATTCTCCTTGCATAGGCTTCTTGTTTAATCTGAATCCCATCTACTCCTTGATGGACTTCTATGCCAAGGTAATAAGTGAGTTTTCCGAGGTCTGACATCTCAAAATTTGATGACATTTCTCTCTTGAACTCATTGATCACCTTAAGGGAGTTGCCAGTCAAAAATAGATCATCTACATAGACTGCAATCACAAGAAGCGTTCCATTTTCTTCTCTTCTGTATACTGATGTTTCTTTAGAGCACTTAACAAATCTGATTTCTCTTAAGATTTGATCTAACTTTGTATTCCAGGCTCGAGGAGCTTGTCTTAGACCATATAGATCTTTTGATAACTTATAAACCTTATGCTCTTGTCCTTTTACTTCAAAACCTTCTGGTTGTTCAACATACACATCTTCTCGCAATTCACCATGTAAGAATGTTGTCTTAACGTCTAAGTGGTGAATTTCCCATGAGTTTGATGCTACTTCTGCTATTAAGAGACGAATTGTCTCTAGTCTAGCAACTGGTGCGAAAACTTCATCAAAGTCTATGCCTGATTCTTGAACATATCCCTTAGCTACAAGTCTTGCCTTATCATCATTCCGTTTTATTTTGAAGATCCACTTAATACCAATCACTTTTACCCCACCTGGCTTATCAACTAGAAACCAAGTCTTGTTTCTGTTGATTGAAATAATTTCTTCTCCACATGCTTGTGTCCATTTAGTCGAGACCTTTTCTTCTTGAAAATTCCTTGGTTCATCATTAACATAAAGTAGCATAATCTCACATTCTTCTGCAGCTTGAAGAACATAATCCTCCAGATACTGTGGCTTTTGTATCTGTCTTGTTGATTTTCGCAGTGGAATGGGTTGAGTTATTTCATCGATCTCTTCTTCTTCTTCTTCTTTCTTCTTCTTCTTCTTCTTTCTTCTTCTTCTTCTTCTTCTTCTTCTTCTTCTCTTCTTCTTCTTCTTCTTCTTTCTTCGTTATTCTCAGTGTTTTCATTATTCTCTTCTTCTTCTTGATTAACATCATTGTTTCCATTGGTATTGATGATTATGGGTCCTTCGCCTTCATCAATTACTTGACCCCATCTCATGTGAAACATTCCTGGATCCCTACTTGATCCATCATTAGTTTCTTTCAGTTCCAGTTTGCTTTTTCATCGAATACCACATCTCGACTCACTATTACTCTTTTCGTGTTGGATTGAATAATCTGTAAGCTTTGGATCCAGGCTCAATTCCTAGATGCACAAGAGTCTGAGATCGATCATCCAGTTTCTTAAGAGTTGCAGAATCAACTTTTGCGTATGCTTTGCAACCAAACACTCTTAAATGATCTATGTTTGGTTTTCTTTCGCAAACTTTCATATGGAGTCATGTCTTTCAGAGCTTTCGTAGGTATCCTGTTTATTAGGTATGTGGAGTGTCGTACAGCTTCTCCCCATAGATAATTAGGTACCTGATAGCCTTTAAAACTTCTTGTCATCTCCATTAGAGTCCTGTTTCTCCTCTCCACCACTCCGTTTTGTTGTGGTAGCCCTCGAACCATCTTGTTCTGAGACATAGTTTTTAAGGTTCTGAAACTTATGTGTCCTAATCTTGCATGCCACTTCCATGTCTGATCTTCCAGTCTCATATTCAGACACAATGGCCTTCCAATCATGAGACTTATCTTGTAGAGTCTATTCTGTGAGCGTGAGACTCTAACTAAAAGTCTTCCACTTGGGTCATGAACTGTTAGATAATCTTGTCGCATTCTAACATCACATCCAACTTCTGTAGCTTGTCCTAAACTTAGAATGTTGCTTTGTAAGTTTGGGATGAAGTAGATGTTTGTGACAAGCTTCTGTTCTCCGGTCTTGCTCTGAAATAGAATTGATCCTTTCCCTTCAATTTCTACAGAAGATCCATCCCCAAACTTCACTTGTCCTTTGATTTTCTCATTGAGTTCAGAAAAGTAGTGTCTCTTACCAGTCATGTGATTGCTGGCTCCATTATCTAAATACAGATTCCTTCTTCTCATCCTTTGATTCGTAGTTCTTTGTATTAGTTTCCCTTCGTTTAAGAATACAACTTCGTGCATGAAAAGAGCTGTATCTGCTTCCCTTGTTTCATTCTTGTTTGTTTCTTCCATCTTTTGTATTCTTTCAGGGCATACAGAGGAGAAGTGTCCTGGTTTATCACATCTGTAACAAATAATGTTTGATCTATCCTTCTTTTCTTTCCCTTGGTTTTGATCATTCTGACTTGTTGTTCTATCTTGTGAGTTAAACCTTCCTCCCCTTCCTCGCCTCTGTTTCCTCTACCACCTCTTCCACGACCTCTTCCTCTTTCGCAGAGTTTTGTTGGTAAGAGTTTGTGTACAAGAGTTTTCCTTGAGTTTCTCCATTGTTTTCTTCATCAAGGATTCTCTCTTCATATGCTTTCAATCTTCCAATTATATCTTCATAGCTAGTCTTCTTTAAATCTAAGACTTGTTCGAGAGAAGCTATGATATGAATATACTTGGATCTTGGTAAACTATTGAGAAACTTCTTTACCAGTTTATCTTCATCAATGGATTGTCCAAGTGACGCAGCTTTTGAGGCTATCTCTGATAGCTTTCCTGCAAAGCTATCAATAGTATCAGTGTCTTTCATCTTCACTCTTTCAAATTCAGACATTAAGGTTTGCAGACGGGCTTCTTTAACTCGATCAGCTCCGAGATTACGTGCCTTTATTGCATCCCAAATTTTCTTTGAAGTTTCCTGTTCACCAACTTGTAGAACAAGACATTCTGGTATTGCTTGAAAGAGTAATCCAATGGCAACATTGTTTTTGTCTGGGTCCAATATACCAGGATCAATTGTTTCCCAAACTTTGTAGATTTTCATCAGTACCTTCATTCTCATGGCCCATACTGTGTAGTTTGTGGCGTTGAGGATTGGAACTTGTATTGATGGTGGCGTGAACTGTTTTGCACCCACAATGGTGGTTTCGTTTTCCATGGCTCAGAAACAAGCTCTGATACCAATTAATGACAAATGCAAGATGAAACTTATCTTATATAAAGACAACTCTCTTTATTGATGTTTAGAAAATCTCTCAAAACTAAACACAAGTTCTAATCTTGCTCATATGATCAACCACAACTTTGGTGATCATATATATATAGAACTATGAATTCCTTTTCCTAGTCCTATTACCTTATTACATGTCTTCCCTTTTCTTAGAACTAGATGACTTCTAATTCCCTTAGGATTACATCAATTTCCTAATCTTGTCCTAACCAGCTTGTCAGTGACTTCTATGTTGAAGTTTAACCAACATTCTCCCCATTAAGCTTCAACCTTACCCGTGACATATCTTGTACTCCAATCAGTTGTCTCATTTCTTCAAACTTGATCCGAGCTAATGCCTTTGTCAATATATCTGCTTTCTGCTCAGTTCCTGGTATGTGTTCAACGTTGATGATCTCCTTCTCGATACATTCCCGTATGAAATGATACCTTTTGTGAATGTGTTTCGTCTCCCATGAAACACTGGATTTTTAGTGAGTGCAATTGCAGACTTATTATCAATCTTGATGAGAACTTTTCCAGGTTCTCTTCCTTTGATTTCACCCAACAGTTCTTAAAGCCATATTGATTGTTTAGCTGCTTCTGTTGCAGCCATGAACTCAGCTTCACAGGATGAGAGGGCTACAATGTCTTGCTTCTGTGAACACCATGTAATAGGTGCTTCACCTAGATAAATATATGACCAGTTGTACCTTTTCCATCATCTTGGTCAATATTATGACTGCTGTCACTATACCCAACAATTCCTTTTGATCCTCCTCGACCATACTTCAATCCACAGCTGATTGTTCCTCTTAGATATCTCAATATCTGCTTTATTACATCACCATGAGACTTGCGTGGACTCTGCATATAACGGCTTGCTACTCCCACAGAGAAAGCCAAGTCTGGTCTTGTGTGTAACAAGTATCTAAGGCATCCAACATTTCTTCTATAACTCGTTGGATCAATCTCAGCTTCTTCTTGTGCCTTTGAAACTTTAAGTCCAAACTCCATTGGTATCTTAGTTGGATTACAAGTTTCAAGTCCTGCTTCTTTCAGAATTCTCCTTGCATAAGCTTCTTGTTTAATCTGAATCCCATCTACTCCTTGATGGACTTCTATGCCAAGGTAATAAGTGAGTTTTCCGAGGTCTGACATCTCAAACTTTGATGACATTTCTCTCTTGAACTCATTGATCACCTTAAGGGAGTTGCCAGTCAAAAATAGATCATCTACATAGACTGCAATCACAAGAAGCGTTCCCTTTTCTTCTCTTCTGTATACTGATGTTTCTTTAGAGCACTTAACAAATCTGATTTCTCTTAAGATTTGATCTAACTTTGTATTCCAGGCTCGAGGAGCTTGTCTTAGACCATATAGATCTTTTGATAACTTATAAACCTTATGCTCTTGTCCTTTTACTTCAAAACCTTCTGGTTGTTCAACATACACATCTTCTCGCAATTCACCATGTAAGAATGTGTCTTAACGTCTAAGTGGTGAATTTCCCATGAGTTTGATGCTACTTCTGCTATTAAGAGACGAATTGTCTCTAGTCTAGCAACTGGTGCGAAAACTTCATCAAAGTCTATGCCTGATTCTTGAACATATCCCTTAGCTACAAGTCTTGCCTTATCAGCATTCCGTTTTATTTTGAAGATCCACTTAAGACCAATCACTTTTACCCCACCTGGCTTATCAACTAGAAACCAAGTCTTGTTTCTGTTGATTGAAATAATTTCTTCTCACATGCTTGTGTCCATTTAGTCGAGACCTTTGCTTCCTGAAAATTCCTTGGTTCATCATTAACAAAGTAGCATAATCTCACATTCTTCTGCAGCTTGAAGAACATAATCCTCCAGATACTGTGGCTTTTGTATCTGTCTTGTTGATTTTTCGCAGTGGAATGGGTTGAGTTATTTCATCGATCTCTCTTCTTCTTCTTCTTCTCTTCTTCTTCTTCTTCTTCTTCTCTTCTTCTTCTTCTTCTTCTTCTTCTTCTTCTTCTTCTTTCTTCGTTATTCTCAGTGTTTTCATTATTCTCTTCTTCTTCTTGATTAACATCATTGTTTCCATTGGTATTGATGATTATGGGTCCTTCGCCTTCATCAATTACTTGACCCCATCTCATGTGAAACATTCCTGGATCCCTACTTGATCCATCATTAGTTTCTTTCAGTTCCAGTTTGCTTTTTCATCGAATACCACATCTCGACTCACTATTACTCTTTTCGTTGTTGGATTGAATAATCTGTAAGCTTTGGATCCAGGCTCAATTCCTAGATGCACAAGAGTCTGAGATCGATCATCCAGTTTCTTAAGAGTTGCAGAATCAACTTTTGCGTATGCTTTGCAACCAAACACTCTTAAATGATCTATGTTTGGTTTTCTTTCGCAAACTTTCATATGGAGTCATGTCTTTCAGAGCTTTCGTAGGTATCCTGTTTATTAGGTATGTGGAGTGTCGTACAGCTTCTCCCCATAGATAATTAGGTACCTGCATAGCCTTTAAAGAACTTCTTGTCATCTCCATTAGAGTCCTGTTTCTCCTCTCCACCACTCCGTTTTGTTGTGGTAGCCCTCGAACCATCTTGTTCTGAGACATAGTTTTTAAGGTTCTGAAACTTATGTGTCCTAATCTTGCATGCCACTTCCATGTCTGATCTTCCAGTCTCATATTCAGACACAATGGCCTTCCAATCATGAGACTTATCTTGTAGAGTCTATTCTGTGAGCGTGAGACTCTAACTAAAAGTCTTCCACTTGGGTCATGAACTGTTAGATAATCTTGTCGCATTCTAACATCACATCCAACTTCTGTAGCTTGTCCTAAACTTAGAATGTTGCTTTGTAAGTTTGGGATGAAGTAGATGTTTGTGACAAGCTTCTGTTCTCCGGTCTTGCTCTGAAATAGAATTGATCCTTTCCCTTCAATTTCTACAGAAGATCCATCCCCAAACTTCACTTGTCCTTTGATTTTCTCATTGAGTTCAGAAAAGTAGTGTCTCTTACCAGTCATGTGATTGCTGGCTCCATTATCTAAATACCAGATTCCTTCTTCTCCATCCTTTGATTCGTAGTTCTTTGGTATTAGTTTCCCTTCGTTTAAGAATACAACTTCGTGCATGAAAAGAGCTGTATCTGCTTCCCTTGTTTCATTCTTGTTTGTTTCTTCTTCCATCTTTTGTATTCTTTCAGGGCATACAGAGGAGAAGTGTCCTGGTTTATCACATCTGTAACAAATAATGTTTGATCTATCCTTCTTTTCTTTCCCTTGGTTTTGATCATTCTGACTTGTTGTTCTATCTTGTGAGTTAAACCTTCCTCCCCTTCCTCGGCCTCTGTTTCCTCTACCACCTCTTCCACGACCTCTTCCTCTTTCGCAGAGTTTTGTTGGTAAGAGTTTGTGTACAAGAGTTTTCCTTGAGTTTCTCCATTGTTTTCTTCATCAAGGATTCTCTCTTCATATGCTTTCAATCTTCCAATTATATCTTCATAGCTAGTCTTCTTTAAATCTAAGACTTGTTCGAGAGAAGCTATGATATGAATATACTTGGATCTTGGTAAACTATTGAGAAACTTCTTTACCAGTTTATCTTCATCAATGGATTGTCCAAGTGACGCAGCTTTTGAGGCTATCTCTGATAGCTTTCCTGCAAAGCTATCAATAGTATCAGTGTCTTTCATCTTCACTCTTTCAAATTCAGACATTAAGGTTTGCAGACGGGCTTCTTTAACTCGATCAGCTCCGAGATTACGTGCCTTTATTGCATCCCAAATTTTCTTTGAAGTTTCCTGTTCACCAACTTGTAGAACAAGACATTCTGGTATTGCTTGAAAGAGTAATCCAATGGCAACATTGTTTTTGTCTGGGTCCAATACCAGGATCAATTGTTTCCCAAACTTTGTAGATTTTCATCAGTACCTTCATTCTCATGGCCCATACTGTGTAGTTTGTGGCGTTGAGGATTGGAACTTGTATTGATGGTGGCGTGAACTGTTTTGCACCCACAATGGTGGTTTCGTTTTCCATGGCTCAGAAACAAGCTCTGATACCAATTAATGACAACTGCAAGATGAAACTTAGCTTATATAAAGACAACTCTCTTTATTGATGTTTAGAAAATCTCTCAAAACTAAACACAAGTCTAATCTTGCTCATATGATCAACCACAACTTTGGTGATCATATATATATAGAACTATGAATTCCTTTTCCTAGTCCTATTACCTTATTACATGTCTTTCCTTTTCTTATGGTCCTTCCTTTTCTTAGAACTAGATACTTCTATTCCTTAGGATTACATCATTTCCTTATCTTGTCCTAACCAGCTTGTCAGTGACTTCTATGTTGAAGTTTAACCAACATTCTCCCCATTAAGCTTCAACCTTACCCGTGACATATCTTGTACTCCAATCAGTTGTCTCATTTCTTCAAACTTGATCCGAGCTAATGCCTTTGTCAATATATCTGCTTTCTGCTCAGTTCCTGGTATGTGTTCAACGTTGATGATCCCTTCTCGATACATTCCCGTATGAAATGATACCTTTTGTGAATGTGTTTCGTCTCCCATGAAACACTGGATTTTTAGTGAGTGCAATTGCAGACTTATTATCAATCTTGATGAGAACTTTTCCAGGTTCTCTTCCTTTGATTTCACCCAACAGTTCTTAAGCCATATTGATTGTTTAGCTGCTTCTGTTGCAGCCATGAACTCAGCTTCACAGGATGAGAGGGCTACAATGTCTTTCTTCTGTGAACACTATGTAATAGGTGCTTCACCTAGATAAATATATGACCAGTTGTACCTTTTCCATCATCTTGGTCAATATTATGACTGCTGTCACTATACCCAACAATTCCTTTTGATCCTCCTCGACCATACTTCAATCCACAGCTGATTGTTCCTCTTAGATATCTCAATATCTGCTTTATTACATCACCATGAGACTTGCGTGGACTCTGCATATAACGGCTTGCTACTCCCACAGAGAAAGCCAAGTCTGGTCTTGTGTGTAACAAGTATCTAAGGCATCCAACATTTCTTCTATAACTCGTTGGATCAATCTCAGCTTCTTCTTGTGCCTTTGAAACTTTAAGTCCAAACTCCATTGGTATCTTAGTTGGATTACAAGTTTCAAGTCCTGCTTCTTTCAGAATTCTCCTTGCATAGGCTTCTTGTTTAATCTGAATCCCATCTACTCCTTGATGGACTTCTATGCCAAGGTAATAAGTGAGTTTTCCGAGGTCTGACATCTCAAAATTTGATGACATTTCTCTCTTGAACTCATTGATCACCTTAAGGGAGTTGCCAGTCAAAAATAGATCATCTACATAGACTGCAATCACAAGAAGCGTTCCATTTTCTTCTCTTCTGTATACTGATGTTTCTTTAGAGCACTTAACAAATCTGATTTCTCTTAAGATTTGATCTAACTTTGTATTCCAGGCTCGAGGAGCTTGTCTTAGACCATATAGATCTTTTGATAACTTATAAACCTTATGCTCTTGTCCTTTTACTTCAAAACCTTCTGGTTGTTCAACATACACATCTTCTCGCAATTCACCATGTAAGAATGTTGTCTTAACGTCTAAGTGGTGAATTTCCCATGAGTTTGATGCTACTTCTGCTATTAAGAGACGAATTGTCTATAGTCTAGCAACTGGTGCGAAAACTTCATCAAAGTCTATGCCTGATTCTTGAACATATCCCTTAGCTACAAGTCTTGCCTTATCATCATTCCGTTTTATTTTGAAGATCCACTTAATACCAATCACTTTTACCCCACCTGGCTTATCAACTAGAAACCAAGTCTTGTTTCTGTTGATTGAAATAATTTCTTCTCCACATGCTTGTGTCCATTTAGTCGAGACCTTTTCTTCTTGAAAATTCCTTGGTTCATCATTAACATAAAGTAGCATAATCTCACATTCTTCTGCAGCTTGAAGAACATAATCCTCCAGATACTGTGGCTTTTGTATCTGTCTTGTTGATTTTCGCAGTGGAATGGGTTGAGTTATTTCATCGATCTCTTCTTCTTTTTCTTCTTCTTCTTCTTCTTCTTCTTCTTCTTCTTCTTCTTCTTCTTCTTCTTCTTCTTCTTCTTCTTCGTTATTCTCAGTGTTTTCATTATTCTCTTCTTCTTCTTGATTAACATCATTGTTTCCATTGGTATTGATGATTATGGGTCCTTCGCCTTCATCAATTACTTGACCCCATCTCATGTGAAACATTCCTGGATCCCTACTTGATCCATCATTAGTTTCTTTTCAGTTCCAGTTTGCTTTTTCATCGAATACCACATCTCGACTCACTATTACTCTTTTCGTGGTTGGATTGAATAATCTGTAAGCTTTGGATCCAGGCTCAATTCCTAGATGCACAAGAGTCTGAGATCGATCATCCAGTTTCTTAAGAGTTGCAGAATCAACTTTTGCGTATGCTTTGCAACCAAACACTCTTAAATGATCTATGTTTGGTTTTATCTTTCGCAAGCTTTCATATGGAGTCATGTATTTCAGAGCTTTCGTAGGTATCATGTTTATTAGGTATGTGGAGTGTTGTACAGCTTCTCCCCATAGATAATTAGGTACCTGAATATCCTTTAAATAACTTCTTGTCATCTCCATTAGAGTCCTGTTTCTCCTCTCCACCACTCCGTTTTGTTGTGGTAGCCCTCGAACCATCTTGTTCTGAGACATAGTTTTTAAGGTTCTGAAACTTATGTGTCCTAATCTTGCATGCCACTTCCATGTCTGATCTTCCAGTCTCATATTCAGACACAATGGCCTTCCAATCATGAGACTTATCTTGTAGAGTCTATTCTGTGAGCGTGAGACTCTAACTAAAAGTCTTCCACTTGGGTCATGAACTGTTAGATAATCTTGTCGCATTCTAACATCACATCCAACTTCTGTAGCTTGTCCTAAACTTAGAATGTTGCTTTGTAAGTTTGGGATGAAGTAGATGTTTGTGACAAGCTTCTGTTCTCCGGTCTTGCTCTGAAATAGAATTGATCCTTTCCCTTCAATTTCTACAGAAGATCCATCCCCAAACTTCACTTGTCCTTTGATTTTCTCATTGAGTTCAGAAAAATAGTGTCTCTTACCAGTCATGTGATTGCTGGCTCCATTATCTAAATAACAGATTCCTTCTTCTTCATCCTTTGATTCGTAGTTCTTTAGTATTAGTTTCCCTTCGTTTAAGAATACAACTTCGTGCATGAAAAGAGCTGTATCTGCTTCCCTTGTTTCATTCTTGTTTGTTTCTTCCATCTTTTGTATTCTTTCAGGGCATACAGAGGAGAAGTGTCCTGGTTTATCACATCTGTAACAAATAATGTTTGATCTATCCTTCTTTTCTTTCCCTTGGTTTTGATCATTCTGACTTGTTGTTCTATCTTGTGAGTTAAACCTTCCTCCCCTTCCTCAGCCTCTGTTTCCTCTACCACCTCTTCCACGACCTCTTCCTCTTTTCGCAGAGTTTTGTTGGTAAGAGTTTGTGTACAAGAGTTTTCCTTGAGTTTCTCCATTGTTTTCTTCATCAAGGATTCTCTCTTCATATGCTTTCAATCTTCCAATTATATCTTCATAGCTAGTCTTCTTTAAATCTAAGACTTGTTCGAGAGAAGCTATGATATGAATATACTTGGATCTTGGTAAACTATTGAGAAACTTCTTTACCAGTTTATCTTCATCAATGGATTGTCCAAGTGACGCAGCTTTTGAGGCTATCTCTGATAGCTTTCCTGCAAAGCTATCAATAGTATCAGTGTCTTTCATCTTCACTCTTTCAAATTCAGACATTAAGGTTTGCAGACGGGCTTCTTTAACTCGATCAGCTCCGAGATTACGTGCCTTTATTGCATCCCAAATTTTCTTTGAAGTTTCCTGTTCACCAACTTGTAGAACAAGACATTCTGGTATTGCTTGAAAGAGTAATCCAATGGCAACATTGTTTTTGTCTGGGTCCAATATATCAGGATCAATTGTTTCCCAAACTTTGTAGATTTTCATCAGTACCTTCATTCTCATGGCCCATACTGTGTAGTTTGTGGCGTTGAGGATTGGAACTTGTATTGATGGTGGCGTGAACTGTTTTGCACCCACAATGGTGGTTTCGTTTTCCATGGCTC
Organism: Papaver somniferum; assembly: GCF_003573695.1. Classification (NCBI taxonomy): domain Eukaryota; kingdom Viridiplantae; phylum Streptophyta; class Magnoliopsida; order Ranunculales; family Papaveraceae; genus Papaver; species Papaver somniferum. The sequence goes on from NC_039362.1 coordinate 147,505,229, forward strand.
AGAAACAAGCTCTGATACCAATTAATGACAAATGCAAGATGAAACTTATCTTATATAAAGACAACTCTCTTTATTGATGTTTAGAAAATCTCTCAAAACTAAACACAAGTTCTAATCTTGCTCATATGATCAACCACAACTTTGGTGATCATATATATATAGAACTATGAATTCCTTTTCCTAGTCCTATTACCTTATTACATGTCTTCCCTTTTCTTAGAACTAGATGACTTCTAATTCCCTTAGGATTACATCAATTTCCTAATCTTGTCCTAACCAGCTTGTCAGTGACTTCTATGTTGAAGTTTAACCAACAAATAGAAGTCCAAGAAATAACATCCTTATTTCCTTCGACAACAATCATCTGATTCCAATTAAAACTTGAGAGTTATCAGAGATTAAAGCAGCAGAAGTTACATTAGAAACACCCACCAGGGATTCGGAACTAGAAGACCCAACAATAGGAGGAAATGATGTAACCGAGTTGATCTTTTCCACTAGACCAACATCCTTAAATAAATCTGCGCATAAGAGCGTAATTGATTTCCAACCGGAGACATCTTTTCCGGAGGGGAAGAAAAGCTCAATCGATCCACCATTCTTACTAATCCCTGATAATTTAATGAACTCCCCATTTTTGTTTTTCCCACGGAGAGCACCCAGATGTTCTGCATTCTTAGAGAAATTCCATAAAATTGGTTTTACCCAAACCAAACTGATAGCTTCTTTAAACTTTGAGCATAACCAAGACAGAGCTTCATAGGAAACCCAGAACTTGACCTTTCTTCTTACCAAAACCCCTGGAGAAGAAAAAGGTTTTAGCTTCAATATGGACCGACATCTTAACTTCCTTACCGGAGACTGCAAACTTAGAGTCTTTCCGATCTCGCCTGTTCTTCACTACTTTCCATCCATCGTCCTCAACTTCCTTTGATACTGAACCAGCAACGCCACTGTTTGAAATCTCCATTAACCAAGAATTGAGGCCCGAGTTAGCTCCTGGTTGATCGCCCGATCCGCGCTCCTTCTCTCTCCTGACCTTAAAATTTCATAGTTCAGCATTATGTGCATGTGCCGACCTCCTTGGCCACAGTCACTCCATTTGCAATCTTGGGGGGCCATATTGCTTTCTGAAAGAGCAATCTTACCCTTTAGAACCAAGAGTAACTGCAACAATATTTGCAAGCTTGTTAACACCGTTCTGCAATGGCAGAAAACTGTATAAAGGCAACAAAAAGTTAAACCCAGCAATGAAATCAAAAAAAAGATCAAAAAATAAAAAAAGTTCACAAACTTACTTGCAGCTTCTTACTAGCAGACCCATCTTAATGTACAGGTTCTTGGCTACCCCTAATCTTTGGTGAACATCTTTTTTGTAAGACCACATTCTGTCTCCTTCCACCAAAAGGCATTGTCGACAATTTTGAAAGCATCTTGTCAGTGGCACGGCTGCACAGAGCAGCCAATGAACCCACAGATGACATCGTCGTCAAATCGATGCCAATTACTTCCACTATCTGAAATGCTGTACCTCTATTTCCGTATCTTAATAAACTAAGTCCAACTGAATGCAGCCTTTGGATACCCACTCTAAGGAGGTAACTTAACTACAAATTAGCTCATTTAGTACCATCGGAAGAAAAAAAAATCAGTATATAACAAAAATTAAGTCTTTTTAAAACCCCAAGCCTACACTAAAACCCCATAGCATCGTCTGAATTTATCCGAATTAAACTCAACCCAGGATGCATTCAAACAATACACCTACAGATAATATCCCCATGTAAAGCTTGAAACAAACTCCACCCACATAGACTATCATTCCACCCGCATGAACAAAAAATGCAGTTATGAACTATATTGCACGGATACGCCTTTCCTGCAACATAGGTTATGACACAAAACACAAAAGATTAATATCTGCTATGAATTAGGGTATGTTTCAGATCGAACCATGAAAAAACGACAGTACAATATAGCATTTGAAGAAGATATATGTTTTTAAGCTTTGGCTGAGCTCTTGAACTACCAGTGTTTTTGTAAGGACTATGCTTCTGTGAATAGAAAACGATATCTTATGTAAAGGTCTATAAAATAAACAAACACAGTAAAAATCATGTCCTCAACGATATAATCAATTGATTCACTACATTAGGAAGAAGAATTAAGTTACTAAGAGACTCTCACGAATACCAACCTTAATCCAGCACGGTGTGAAGTAAACTAACATTAACAAACTAAGGTAACTACCAATACTTTAGCTTAATACTGATACCAGAATACGAACTCTGAAAGACATGTATGCCTTTTTATTTTCCTGGTTAGATATTTTAATGACAAAAACAAAGGAAAGACAGAAACCTGAAAAGTCGTAATGAACTTCCTGCGTGAGCTTGATGTTGTCTGCTTCTGAACAGGCAATAGACTCTCAGCAAAAGTTGCAACCCTTGAATCACAGGAAAACCCTGGAACTGAGGAGGGGATCCCAGTGATTTGAATCTCATTGAAGCTCTTGTTTTTCCAATTGGAGGAATGACAAGTTACGTCAAGCATCTCACCTGGAAATGATTGAATACTGGAGGTTATAATTGTCTGATCTGCTCTTGAAACTGGATGGAAAAAACCATGTCGACTTCCACCTAAAGTATAAGGCAGCTCCATGTGAATCTCGGTCCAAGCACTACTAGCATCCTTATTATCATCATCATCAAATAACCACAGCTTGGAGGTGAAACCGCTGTTTAGAAGTTTTACTAATAAAGCTACCCGTCCATCCAATTCATACAGCTTAACACTATTGACTTATGCAAAAGTCATCGCCTGCCGCAGGTCGATCAAAGATCTCATTGGGGACTCTAATGGTTCTAAACTTCTCACTTCGAACATTAAATGCCACTATGAATTTTGGCTCATCCTGGGCACTAGGTAAACATGCCATGAGCATTAGAGTGGTATAATAAATTGAACCATTCACATAGACAGAAGAAGAAAATGCCCAATAGTCCAGGGTAAACGGGGGTACCTCATCTATCTTTCTCCACTCGTTGTCTCCTACAGTCAAGACCTCGCAAACTACTTTCTTAGGTCGATCAAAACTCCATATGCCAACCACTTTATGTTCTTTAGTGGCCGGATCATATCCCAATGCAAGAGAAGCGGGAAATGTGACGGCTTACGGCTTTTTTTACGCAATTCACTAAATGATTTTGATTCAATCCATGGTGTAACTTCTCCGGTACTGAGATTGCATATACAAACCGTTAGTTATTGAAGACTAATTATTATTTTCTAAAGTTAGCCGTGGTTATTTAGGGAAGGGATTTTCTAAACCGGCTAGGATTTTTGGTGGTCAAGTTTGTAACCTATATAAATAGGTAATTAGGCCTTGTAGAATTATATTGTGTAGAAAACGATTTAGAGATCAATGAGAGATTTCTTGTATAGCTTTTAGGGCTAAAGCTAGGGTTTCGTTGTGAGAGCATATTGGTGAGGAACAAGAGACAAGGTTATCGTCTCGGGTAATTATTGCGGTGTAACCAAGGGTTTGCTGGGATTCACACGACGTTGTAATCGTTTTTCTTCATAGTGGATTTGAGTTGGTGCGGCTCAAAGTGGTCGTAGACAATATATACAAGTTGTATGTATTGGTCGAACCACTATAAATCTTGTGTCTTGTGAGTTGATTTATCTTTCTCGTATTATTATAGTTGTTTGTGCTTAGTTTACTTATTATTCATCATAAAATCTCAAGCTCCGTTATTCCACGGTTGTCAGTGATTCCATAAGCAAATCCTGAAAACTGGTATAAGAGCTCGGGTTAGAGCTTTAAGGTTCGTAGTACGATTGGAGTGGGAGTTATGGGTGATAATAACGAAAGTATGGTACCTAGGGTTAAAGTTTTTAAGAAGTCTCGGATGGAAGACTACCTATATGAGAAAGACATTGCCGATCCATTGGGTGGAGTTGCGAAAAAGGGAGCACGCAAAGACGATGGATGGACAACTCTTGATCGCAAGTGTGTAGCCGTGATCCGTAGATGTCTAACGGAGGAAGTCTACAATAACGTACAAGAGGAAACTAGTACGAAGGATCTTATGGATAAACTTGAAAAGTTGTATCAAAAGTCATCAACCTCGGGGAAGATTATGTTGTGTGAACAATTATTTAATCTAAAGATGCAAGAAGGCGTAGCGATTTCAGCACATCTTGGGAAGTTTAAATCAATTATTTCTCAGCTTTCAAAAGTTAGTATTACTTTTGATGATGAAGTTCAAGCTTTAAGGTTGTTGTCGGTATTACCAAAGAGTTGGGAAACTGCAAGAACAACCATTAGTAATTCCGCAGGTAGCGAGAAGTTGAAGCTTGATGATGTGCATCAAAGGTTAATTGCTGAAGAGGAGAGAAGAATAGAACAAGGTTATGGTTCTAGTACTTCAAGCTCGGCCTTAAGTTTGCAGGAAGAAGATAGAGGCAGGAGTTCAAATCGTAACAACAACAACAAATCAAGATGGAATTCTAGAGGGAAGTCTAGGAGGAGATCTCAATACCTTCCTAGAGGTGTTGTTGAGTGTTGGGCGTGTAAGAAAGTAGGACACTACAAACGCGATTTTCCGGAAAACAAAGGTGCTAATAATGGTGGAAACAAAGGCAATCAAGAAGAGGTCAACGTAGTTGCAGCTGCGGAACCGGTGAAGGTCCTTGTTGATAACAAGAAGGTGATTACGGAAGGTTTTCTACTACTCTCTGAGGAAAAGCAAGATGAGTCTTGGATTATAGACTCGGGAGCTTCTTTCCATGCAACGGGTGATAAGAGTATTATGATCTCTTATAAAGAAGGATAATATGGCCAAGTATTCTTAGGTGACGGTGAAGCATGCGACATCATTGGTTTAGGTGATGTGATCTTGAAAGTCAACGGTTCGACATGGAAATTGAAGGATGTACGACACGTTCCAAATTTGAAGAAGAACTTGTTGTATGTGGGACAAGTTTGTGATGATGACTGTGAAGTTGTGCTTACGAAACACAATTGGAAAGTGAAGAAAGGAGCTATGGTATTAGCTCGTGGAGTTAGAGTTGGTACTCTATACCGGACTTCAGATGGAACTACTTTAACAGTGGCTAGTAGTGGTGAAGACACTAACTTATGGCATAGAAGATTAGGGCACATGAGTGAGAAGATCATGAAGATTCTATGTTCGGGAGGATATCTACCTAAGGTGAAGTCTGTTGATATGAGTTTTTGTGAAGAATGTGTTATTGGAAAGCAAAAACGGGTTAGTTTCAGCAGAGACGACAGAGCCTTGAAAAGTGAGAAACTTGATTTGGTTCATACTGATGTGTGGGGACTAATTGATGTTGCATCTCACAGCGGGTTCCAATATTATGTCACCTTTACTGATGATCACTCAAGGAAGGTGTGGCTTTACTTCATGAAGAATAAGTTCGAGGTGTATGAAGTGTTTAAGAAATGGAAAGCTTTAGTTGAAACAGAAACTGGTTTGAAGTTGAAGTGTCTAAGGTCAGACAACGGTGGTGAGTATGAAAAAACAGAATTCTTACAGTTATGTGCTACAAATGGAATTCGTTTGGAGATGACAGTTCCAAGGACGCCACAGGAGAATGGAGTAGCATAACGTATGAATTGGACGTTGAATGCTCATGCTAGGTGCATGAGGTTGCAGTCTGCTTTGCCCGAGACCTTATGGGCACATGCAACAGAGAAGGCTGCTTATCTAATCAATATGACACCTAGTAGTCCATTAGATATGAAGATACCAGAGGAGGTTTGGACTGGAAAAAAGGTAAATCTTTCATATTTGAAAGTTTTTGGTTGTCTTGGTGATGTTCATCTTAGTCCCGGTGAGAGGTATAAGATAGGTGCTCAAGCAAAGAAGTATATATTTCTTGGTTACGGAAATGACGCTTTTGGGTATAAACTTTGGGACTACGAGAGTCACAAAGTTATTAGAAGTAGAGACTTCACTTTTAATGAGAATGAGTTGTACAAGGACATAAATAAAACACAAGTTGAAGATGTCGGATCAAGCAAAATCGATAAGGAGTTGTATATCGATATTGATAATGTTTCTGGAAAAGGTGTGGTACAAGAAGGGCACGGTGTTGCTGATGGCAGAGAAGTACAAGGTGAAGAGACTTCTACTGCAGTGGGAGTTACTCCTACAGTTCCACAAGAAGTACGAAGATCGTCAAGAACTCCAAAACCAAACCCAAGGTATGCTCTAAATTATCTATTACTTACGGATGGAGGTGAACCTGAAGATATTAAAGAAGCACTAGCGGCTGATGATTCAAGCAAGTGGCAACTTTCTATGCAAGATGAGATGAATTCACTTGAGGAGAATGGCACTTGGGTGTTAGTAAAATTACCAAGAGGTAAGAAGGCGTTGCATAACAAGTGGGTTTATCGGATGAAGTCTTAAGCAAATGGAGATATTCGCTACAAGGCAAGGTTGGTTGTCAAAGTTTTCCAGCAAAAACCTGGTGTTGATTACAACGAGATATTCTCTCCAGTTGTGAAGATGACTACTATTCGAGTAGTGTTAAGTCTAATGGCTTATGAAGATCTCTACCTTGAACAGTTGGATGTAAAGACAACTTTTCTTCATGGTGACCTTGATGAAGAAATTTACATGAAGCAGCCGGAAGGATTCATAGTAAAAGGCAAGGAAGAGATGGTGTGCAAGATAAAGAAGAGTTTGTATGGATTAAAACAAGCCCCGAGACAGTGGTACAAGAAGTTTGATAACTTCAGACATAGAGGTGGTTACCCACGGTGTAATGCAGATCATTGTTGTTACTTCAAAAGGTGCGGTTCTGACTACATCATATTATTATTGTATGTGGATGATATGTTGGTTGCCGGAACATCTCTACAAGAAGTTGAGAATTTTGAAGAAACAATTAGCAAGTGAGTTTGCTATGAAAGATCTTTGTGAAGCAGAGCAGATTCTTGGTACGAGGATCATAAGAGACAGAGCTAAGGGTGTACTTATGCTTAGTCAGGCTGAATATATTGAACGAGTGTTGAAAAGGTTCAATATGGAGAATGCTAAACCAGTTAGTTCTCCACTTGGAAGTCAAATTCGTTTTTTAAGTATACAGTGTGCGAAGACAAATGAAGAAAATGATATGGTGATTGGGAGTCTAATGTATGATATGGTGTGCATGAGACCAGATATTGCACATGCAGTGGGAGTAGTGAGTAGATATGCAAGCAACCCAGTAAAAAAAATTGGGAAGCTGTGAAGTGGATTCTCAGGTATTTGATAGGTAACACAACGTACCATTGTGTTATGGAAAAGGTGGCTCTATATTGAGGGGTTATGTGGATGCAGACTTCGCAGGCGATGTAGATTAAAGGCGAAATACGACCGGTTATGTTTATACTATAAGGTCAGCTGCAGTGAGTGGGAACTCACGGTTACAGAAGTTGGTAACATTGTCTACTACGGAAGCGGAGTACGTAGCAGTAACAGAAGCGAGCAAGGAGATGATTTGGTTACAAGGTTTGTTAGATGAGTTGGGAAAGGAACAACGAGATAGTGTTCTGTTTAGCGATAGTCAAAGCGCTATACATTTAGCCAAGAACTCAGCCTATCATGCTAGGACGAAGCATATAGATATTCGTTATCATTTCATTCGGGATCTCTTAGAAAAAGGAGAGTTGAAGCTCGAGAAGATTCTTGGTTTGAAGAATCCGGCGGATATGTTTACCAAGGGAGTTACATCAGACAAGCTAAAGCTCTGCAAAGCTTTAGTTCGTATCTCAGAATGAGGATCTGGGAGGGGGGACGCACTGACATGAAGATGTTTTAGCACCGTCAAATCCAAAGTTGAAGAAAAGAAGAATTGAAGACAATCAATGAGTCTTCAAAGTGGGAGATTGTTAGTTATTGAAGACTAATTATTATTTCCTAAAGTTAGCCGTGGTTATTTAGGGAAGGGGTTTCCTAAACCGTCTTGGATTCTTGGTGGCCAAGTTTGTAACCTATATAAATAGGTAATTAGGCCTTGTAGAATTGTATTGTGTAGAAAACGATTTAGAGATCGATGAGAGATTTCTTGTATAGCTTTTAGGGCTAAAGTTAGGGTTTCGTTGTGAGAGCATATTGGTGAGGAACAAGATACAAGGTTATCGTCTCGAGTAATTGTTCGGTGTAACCAAGGGTTTGCTGGGATTCACACGACGTTGTAATCGTTTTTCTTCATAGTGGATTTGACTTGGTGCGGCTCAAAGTGGACGTAGACAATATATACAAGTTGTATGTATTGGTCGAACCACTATAAATCTTGTGTCTTGTGAGTTGACTTATCTTTATAGTATTATTATAGTTAATTATACTTGGTTTAATTATTATTCATCATAATATATCAAGATCCGTTATTCCGCGGTTGTCAGTGATTCCATAAGCAAATCCTGACACAAACACCAGGAGGGATTGTTTTGCGTAGAAACCTATCAGACCATTTACAAGTCCCAACCTTCTATCATAATACTATCATCAATCTCTCTTATGGTGTGAACGACTGCTGTTTATTGCCCTGCCTTTGCCTTCATATAATAAATCAGTTGTCATCAAAGTAAACGTTCTATCTCTTAGATTGGTGATGAGGAGACCAGGTCTTTTTTTTTGAATGCTCAAGGTGTTGATCAGCAAATGATGGATCTTCTTGAATTAAATACAACCAGTATTTGTGATGTAGTACATCTTTCTCTGTATCAACTCTTTATGTTGATCAATTGTTTAGTATCAACAATGATTGTTGATCCTTTACGGCAGTATCAACTATGACTGTTGATCATTTGTGCGCGTATCAACTATAACAGTTGATCCTACGTTTATGTTTAGCTTACTTGCTTTGGAAGCCTTTGTCTTTCCTAGTTTACATCAATTTCCTTTTTATTTTATGTTTAGTCGGTTCTACACTAGTTGGTATCAGATACATCGTTTTTAGTTTTTGTCTAGAAACAGATCCTTAACAGCTTCCCGCACAACTTCAAAACCCTACTTTTCTTTTCAATGGAAAAAGCTGAGATTGATGCTCTTATGAAGGAATTCTCGAAGAATATCATTACTGAGATTACAACTTCTATTACCTCTCTGGAAAGCAAGTTTGATACCAACAAAACTGAAGTTAAAACTCTTAGAGATATATTTACAAAGCAATTTAGAACTATCGAAAAAAGGTTGGTTTTCCAAGGAGAGTGTTTAGACAAGTTATGGAAATATGCAGGTCTGGATGACAAAAATATTCCTAAGTTAATTGATGATGAAGAAGAAGGAGAAAAGAAGATGATGAAACAAATAAAGTTAAGCCTTCTTTTGTTCAGAATAAGTCTATTCCTGATGATATCTCCCATAATCCTCAACGTAATGAGCCATTAGAAGGTTTTCTTGACAAAAAACCTACTCCTGTGAATATCCACAGTGATGAAGAAGACCAAAGCGAAGAAGTTGATGGATGAAAAGAGATTAAACTCTACTATGAATTCTTATGGCAATCTGCCAGAATACAAATCAAAAGATGATATACCTAGTTTTCATGGTGGTTTAAAAATTGAAGGTTTACTGGATTGGTTTTATGAAGTCGAATCTTTCTTCAAGTTCATGGACGTCCCTGAATCTTCTAGAGTAAAACTGGTAGCCTATAAATTGAAAGGTGGAGCTGCAGCTTGGTGGGAAACACTATGCGAAGATCGAGATAAGTATCACAAACCTCCTATACTTACATGGACTCGCATGAGACGTTTATTAAGAGAAAAGTTTTTACCAAAATATTATAAGCAACAACTGTTTATCAAGCTTCAAAACTGTCGACAAGGAGCTAAAATAGTTGAAGAATATGTAGCTGAGTTCTACGGTTTGGTTGCTCGTAACCAATTGAAGGAAACTGAAGGACAATTAGTTGCACGTTTTATAGATGGATTGAACAATTTAATTCAACAAGGGATGACACAATCAACTTTTACAATGGTTGAAGAGATACAGCAAGCTCTTAAGGTTGAAAGGCGTGTGCTCAGTATTTCTCGCCAAACACACTTGAATCGCATAAGCAACTTTACAAGTAGTCTTCTTAATATTTCCCGTACTACGTTTTCATGATTAAAAATACTACTATTGCCGAAAGTGTTTGAAATAACATTTAGTTCTTTTTTATCATAACAACCATTACCTCTGCTCTTCTTCTCACAAGTCTCTTCCTCCAATTGCTTCCTTTTTCGACCGTGAGGTTTCAATTCGAAACGAGAACCAAATTTTTTGGGAGTGACATCAAATTTACCAGAGCTTGCAACAGCTTTCACACATCTACGAGAGTGCCTTTGTGGATGGCGGCGAGGACGACGACTACCAATTAGTCGTGCACCCTGTATTACCAGATTTAAATTGAAAAGACAGAAATTAAAAACCAAAAAACAACCTAATGTAGAAGAAGAATTTCTCAGCTCAAAAAAAAAAAAAAAAACTCTGATTTTAATTTTGTAAGATAAGCTGCAAATTATATATGAAACACCCGAAATTCAAATTCCAATAATCAATAAAAAGATAAACTAAAAAGGAAACGAATTACTCCCTCCGTTCCTTTTTAATAGACTGGTTTTGTTTTTAGATAAATTTAAGGAAATTAAGAGAACTAATCATTGAAAGTGGTCTTCATGACAATTGTCAAAAAAAGAAGTGAAGTAAAATGGTCCTCGTGACACTTGTCATCAAAAGAAGTAAAGTGAAATGGTCCACATGACACTTGTCATCAAAAGAAGTTAAGAGAAAAGTGGTCCCAAAAAATTAAACTAACATTCGACTTTCCCAATTAGAAAACCAGCCTATTTTTTTGAAATATTTATTTATAAAAACCTGCCTATTAAAAAGAAACGGAGGTAACACTTACTAAACCAAGTGGGGAGAGAAACACCATTCTTATTCTTTTACACTTATAATCCTTTTACAGAGTGATAAATAAATAACGATCCTGAGCTACACGAACTACAGTTCGGTGAAGAGAGGCATTTAGGAGAGGAATAAGTAGTAGAGGGGATTATATTGGGGAAGAAGGTTATTCACGGATCCGTCTTTCTAATGGAATCAATTGAGAGCTTACTCACTCTTAGAGCCTTAACTATGGATACGGTGACGGCCCTTTCGGGTATGGAAACACGTATGGATACAGATACTATCGGGCAAAGCCATAGTTACCACCGTGAAAGCTCCCAAAGAAAAATTCGACGGTCCCGCAACGCTCACAGCGTTGGGATTAGTGTGGGAAAATATGGGGTCCATGTTTCCGTGTCTGTCGGTGATCCCTTCGGAAAAAAGTAAAGTTATTGAAATGACAAATTGCACTAAATAAGTAAGGAAAATCTACAAAACAGTCACACTATTAAGATCCGACTCACAAAACAGTCATATTGTTATAAATTATTAACAAAATGGCCATACTTCTGTTAAGTAGAGAGTTAAGTGGTGACTCACAGTTAAATATGTTAATGAAATTATCTACGTATCCTTCCTATTTATCCCTCCATATATAATTTCAATTTTATCTTCATTAGCTTTTTTGACGGTGGCGGTGCCGCCGCTTACATATCGTTACATCACATTCAGGATCGTTACACCGCTTCTACCCAAAGGGTTCATCATTTTCCTTCTGCGGCTTAGCGAAGATTCTTAAGCTTCCACCGTCACCACCACCGCTTCATCACCACCACATCAACCAATTAGTTAAATAAGGAGGGTATTTTGGGAAAAGTTAACGATGCTTTATTCAAAAGTGTTAAATAGGAAGGAAATTTGTAAACCAATTACAAAAGTATGACTATTTTGTGAACGAATTAAAAAAAGTATGACCATTTTATAATTGGCCCAATAAATAAATAAAGTACATATATATTCTAGGGCAATGGATTCTCTGTTCGTCTGCGCCACCCTATTACAGAGTCCCGCGTGTCTCATTGTAATTATCATATTTGTTTTTTCATATCTTTCATTAAATCTCTTTTATTATGTCCTCCAAAATCTGAAATTTAATTTACTAAATCTAGTTAGGATTTAGAAAAACACGATCGTTTTAATAATCCATAAAGATTTCTCGAGGGAAAAATAAATTTAGTGGAATTTGGAAGCCGGAATGAAAATCTGAAATTGGGTTTTTGACTGTATTCATCAAGAAAATGAAGATTAGATTCATGTCAGGGACAACCAAATTCATTAAGGAGTATTATTTTGATCTCTTATGAAGTCCATTGATGTTTAATTCTTATTTCACAACTAATAAAATATGGGAGTGACTAAATACAACCCACAAATGGATTAAATACAACCTTCAATAATAATTCAGAATAATTATAACCAAACTTAGGTGGGTAATAAAAACCTTTTTTAATCTTCTTCCGTGTTTTTTTCTCTTAATCAGTTTTTATATGACAAAAACCAGCAAACAATAGTGGAAACACAACGACTGTTAGTTTTTTGGGAATCATGAAGATCATACAGATAGTGATAAGATTGAGAGTTTCGACAACTATTAGGAATAACAAATTATTTAGCACGAATATATCTAGTAAGTTCATTAAAAGAATTTGAAATAACATTTTCATAATTTGATCTTGTTTTCACACCACAATCATGCAATGTTCATACTAGAAGTTGGGATCACATGACAATATCATCGTATAACTAAAGAGAAAAATCATGTATCAGTAAAAAATATCATAATTATTATGTTTTAGGGTTTAAAAATTTGGAGTATGGCCTGTACGTGGCCATGATCGGTTATACCTCAATTTTAAATATAAGTTAAGATAGGTTCTACCTTGTCAACATGTATTTGTTATTCAAAAGATATTAAATAAAGAAATGGACCAATCATGATTTCCTTTTCATTACCAAACAAGTTTGTATATGTACTTCCTTTAAAAAATTGTTATAAAACATTGTTTCCTAGGATGAAATCAACACCTATAGCTTACACATAATCAAATAACTAAATACAAAGATTATGTTGACGTCATAATTACGAATTAAGTTCCAAAAGATAAGCGTTTATACTTCGTAATTCAATAGATTCTTTGACACGTTGATCATAATGATATGACCAAGTTTAATCACTAGAGTATTATATATATACAGCTTCGCATGTTATGTTTTCAATATAATACGACTTGAAAGATATGTTAGGAATGGAAACAAGTCAAGTCAGTATTACTAACCTCAAGTGGAAGGATGATGTCCTCGCTGCAGTCATTAAGTCTTATCATTCTTCAGGTATTCGGGTTAATATTTGTACGTCTCTACATTCCTAGACTTTCTAGTCTAACATAAACGAAGTTGACTCTAGTATTTAATCAAGTGACTCTAGATGAGTTTTTATACTTAAATATGACAACCAAACTTGACATACCAACGCTTGGTGGGCTCAATCGAGCTATGAGCTAACATTTACAATAAAAAAATAGATGTTTAACTGATTCAATCGAGTGATTACAAAAATCCACAAGGATTATCAATATCATCTAAAAACTATCCTAGTTTTTTTCCTAACAAGCAAAGCATTATGAATACATTTCCATAAGAATACTTTAATTTTTTGAGAGAAATTTAGTTTCCAAAAGGTTTTTCAAAATTTAGAATTTGATACAGAATCAGTAAGAAGATTATGCAGTTTCTCATATAAAGATTTAGCAGGAAATTCACCACTAGTGATTACCCCATCCTAATTTATCTTTCTTCGGATGACCTTCATATTCCATGTTTTGTGGAAAGTTATTTCTGACTTTACCAATGTTCCACTTTTTGTTGTGAGAGTCCATTAACTCTGACATAAATGTTAAAAAGTTGTATCTAGTACCATAAAATGAGTCAAGAGGATTCTCAATACATGTTATCTATTTGTCGGACCATATATTAATCTTCTTATCATCACCTACATCCCAAAAACTGTATTTGTGTATGAAAACACTCTAACACTTCCAAATCCATGATTTGTTGCAATTTTTTTTGCATGAAACATAGATGAATATCTAAAGTACTTAGCTTTTAGCATAATAGCCCAAAAAAAATATTGTTGAGTTGCTACTCTCTAAGCAAGCTTTGCAACCATAGATTTATTCATTTTATTTGCCTCTTTAGAACTTAGACCACACATTTACACTGGTTTACGTGAAAAATCCCATGCTTTCGTATAAAAAACTTTAGCATTTTATTTCCTTCACCCACCAAAAGTCTCGTTGGATAACATTGACTCTATGAGTAATTTTTTTTAGGCAAAACAAAACAACCCATCTAAAGATATGTGGAGATAAATATGTCAAGGAAAATCGATAGATATGCGAAAGTAAATCATATTATTGGTTTTAAAGTAACTGATGTTCCTAGTTTTATGATGCCATGGTTTGCTTGACTTCTTATATTGAGTTGAAATTGTCAGAGACACACATTTAGTCCTCCAAGGCACTATTAGTTAACTAAATGTACCACAGAAAGTAGTACTATATTGAATATATTTACGTAAGCCTAAAGAAGTATAACTATTAGACGTTTATAAGTTGTAACAACGCATCTTTTTAGACAAGTCTAAAAACTTGAACCATTTTTTAAAATTCCAGGGCATACAAAAAATATTCCCATCTTGGGTGATCTGATAAGGGGTCTCTAGTGGGTAGTTAAATTATCCATATACCCTTAAACCGTTAAATTACTAATTTACCCTTATCCTTAATATAAAAACCTAAATCAGTTTAACAAAAATCAAAACCAGTTTCTATATCATTTCTTCATCTTCCTCCTCTATCCGAACTCTTCCCCTCCCTCCCTCACGAATTTTTTTTTTCATCGCATTGATTAATCGTCGGTTCACGAAAATTTGATCGACGACTAAAATCAACTACATAATGGGTCGTACAAAACAAAAAGCATGAAGTAAGCGTTCTAAATCGTTTTCAAATCCATCAATAGAATAAGAAGAACCAAATGAAGGAGTTGTAGAAACTGAAAATGAACCTGAAATCAAACCAAAAATTCGAACAATTAGGGTTTTTAACGGCTACAATGTTGGGTTTGGCTCAATTGAGCAGTATTATAAGCCGAACTTCTCCTGAAATTTCATTTTGAAAGTGTGTATGAACAATTCGACTTAAAAGATCATATGATTTTTATGCCGAACCTAGTCTGAAAAGACGAGGGTACCCAAATATACCTCAATCTAAAAAAATTCCACCTGTAAGTCCTTTCTCCGAAATTGATTGTCTATGGACTGAGTTGAGACAATAAAACTAATCGGTTCACACTTCGTGTGATCGTCTATGGATACGAGATCGAGAGAATACACCAAAGAAGTATGTTTACTTGGTAATAGGTTCGGACTTAACCAAACTCTATAGGATTGTCTATCAAGTAAAATAGGAATTAACGTTTGTGTAATTTACTTTAAATTATAATAAGCACAGTTATAATTGCGGAAAATAGAAGTAAATGACACAACAAGATTTTGTTAACGAAGAAACCGTAAATGCATAAAAAAATCCTGGACCTAGTCCAGAATTGAATACTCTCAGAATTAAGCCGCTATACAAAATTATACCAACTTTGTATAGTTGAGACCAAGAAAGTAAACCTATAGTTCACCTAATTTCCTCAGTATCCTTGCGCCTCCAACTTGCAGTAATTCACGCACTTGGAACAATTCCTTTGGTTCGTATTCCAAACAGTAAAGGAACAACAAATATGTTTGGTAGCAACTCTTTTCAAACTAAGTGATATGAGTCTGACAAAGGCTCTTCCGTTTAACCAATAAACTCCTTTGTCGGGTCCTTATATCAATCTCTTAACAACTACCAAAGTAATTGTTTAGACTATGCAATAAATACCATTAATCACAAAGAAGTGTATTGATGTCGATCTACTCAACTAATCAATCCAATCTATCACAAGGATAAACCGATTATAGTTGGATCCCTTTCCATCCGAATCAAGTATTGTGCACACCAAAGATTATGAACCCAAAAGTCTTGTTTGTCTTCAAATCTTCTTAGATCTTCAATCAGCACCTGCACACAACCAACTTGAATCTTTTGTGATCAATCACACACAAAACGGAGTTTGTTAACGTTGGATTATCACAAGACGTCTTTAGATCTACAAACAGTCTAAATATCCCCGTCGAAACTTTTACATAGTTTGCGTAAATATTATATTATAAGAGAAGATTCTCAAGCATAAACAAACTAGGTGCAATCAAAGTCAACAACCACTAGTCAATCAAATCAAGAAAACTAAAATAAACTTCAATTATCTAGTTTCCCACCAACGGTACTAATAGATCTTCTCAATCCCAAAGAAGTCTTTAAACCGAGTGGCTGTAAGAGATTTCACCTAATTAGGTTACTTTCCTCTCCGAATAGGCGGGTCCACCAGTAACAACACAACTAGGTAGTTTTGTGGCTCTGAGGATTAGTTTGCTAGTAATGCAAACTTCAATATTTATAGACAAGGAAGTTTGGACACCAAGGAATTTCCAAAACCAAATATTCTCAAAGATATGCAATAAACACAAATTCGGTTTTCATGATTCTTGGAATTGCACTGTCCAAATATCGAAATCTCAGTAGAAAATCTACAATCAGTAAATGCACATTACTAATTATTATTTTCTAAAGATATGCATTTAATTGCTAGAAATTAAATAGCATATAAAAACTAAGCAACCTTAATTAAAAGATTCTCAATTTATTTCGATCCGGGATTCTCCTTTAGCTATTAAGGAATATCTTTAAACAACTAAAGATAAGAGTTACTGTATATGTTCAAAGTATGTCGACATCCTTACTTTGTAAACCCTTTTTTCATATTTACAATCATGGAACCGACTTTCCACACTTACAAACATGTTTATAATTGGTTCATATGACTTCCAAGAACTATGTGATTGATTATCCTATCAAATCACCAACCATGGGTTTAACAGTTCTACCAAAAAAAGTTTCGGTTCTATCTCCATGTGAGTAATGTGCATAGTCACGCTAGTTACCAAAACTTGGTTGACTACGTACTAGGATCGGTTCCCCACATACTTATGGTAATTACTTGTATTCGGTTGCACATGTTCATAGGATCGGTTCCCCCAATACTAAGAACGTGCTGCACATGTTCATAGGATCGGTTCCCCCAATATCTAAAAACGTGTTGCACCTCTTACAAGGATCGATTCCCCACTTGTGATTGGTTGCACCTCTTATTAGGATCGGTTCCCCAATTGCTAGATTAAAGTTTCACCAATTACAACGTATTGATCATACCATCTTGAGTGATTACTTAAGATCGGTTTCACTAATAAAAGTCATACCAATACATAAGTCAGGCCTTGTGAATAGTTTTACCAAGATACATAAACGAGTTTATGAGCGGTTATATTAATCACACATATTGGTAATTCAAAATAGATTTGCAATGAATAACAATACCAATAAGCCTAGCGATTTCCCTTCCGATTCACAAAACGAGTTTATGAACTTACTTCCTTTAAAAGAATGTAACGACATTGTTTACTAGGATGAAATATCCACTCATACCCAACATAATCACAATAGCATTCATACGATTATGTCGATGTCTTATATACAAAGTTTAATGGTTAAGCAATAAACCTCGTATTGTACTCCTTAATACTATGTCTAACTAGAGTATCATACACATCTTCACAGTTATGTTTCAATATGCACGACTTGAAAGATACGTTAGGGAGTGAAACATTTCAAGTCAAATATTACTAACCTCAAGAGGAAGGATGATGTCGTCTTCGTAGATCCTTACTTCTTCACATTATTCAAGTCTTCATGTAATACTTGTAAACCTCATATCCTAACACTTTCAAGCTAACCTATACGAAGTTGACTCTAGCATATAATCAAGCGACTCTTTAAATGATTTTTGGTTCACTAAAATATGACAACCAAACTTGACATACCAACGCTTGGTGGGTTCAACCGAGCTATGCTCTAACATAGTCACATAGAAGAGATGCATGTGTTGTTCAGCTTATTCGATAATATTGAATTTGAGCCGATTATTGTTCGTCTAGTATATAGTTCCATAGGTTCGACATGTTATGATATTGCAATTTTAAGCCGAACTACTCACCGATATTCTAGGACAATGAACTTTTATTGGTTCGGCTTAAAATGGTATATCGGGGTAGCCGAACTAATCACTGAGATTCTAGGACAATGAACTTTTATTGGTTTCGTCTTAAAATGGGTATTTCGGGGTAGCCGAACCCTTTGATTTGATAACCCATACAGCATGAAACTTGAGTTAATTCACCATTTTTCTTTTTTGTTCAATGTATTAATCATGTTTTATACTTGTCTTAGGAATAACAAAGTTAAAAATAAGAAGAGGATGGAGGTTATGCCTTCTAATTCTAAAACTCCCGATCCTCGAGGAGGAGGTAATAAAAAATTGGGAGCAGGAGTCACAGGAAGTGACAAAGACACCACGTTAGAAATTTCTAAGAGAAATTTCCAAGATTCGGCGTAACTGATCAAAACCCTTCCTCCATCTTGGGCAAAGACGTGAGACTTCTGATCACAATGATGTCGTCTGAGTATCGAGTCTTAAACATAACTTTGGGTTTCTAACTTTGTCAAGTTCGGCTTAAACGTAATCTCTATACCAAGAAGAACCTTGTATATTGGTGGGGTTCGACCTTTGAGTTTCTTGCCGAACCATATCCTGTATTTTCAATTATGTTCTTTAAAAGTGATTTGGCGCATACATAATATTACGGGAAAGCCGAACTTGTTGCTTGTGTTTCATACCTTGCATCGTGGTATTCAACGACGGATGGATCCCTATGGGTTTCCAATAGTTCCTTGTTTGCTTGTCTAGTTTGGAAACGATTCAATTTGTTATCTTCCTACCTTTTGGACCCCCTTCTCCGGTTCCAAAATATTCTCTTAGGTGAAAGGATACATAACCGACATCATGTATGCCATGAGATTTGTTTTTGAGATCGGAACATCCTCTTATACATTTCCGCAAACATTTTCCCATTTACCGTGTCCCAAATCTCTAGATCATCCTCGTCATCTTCGGTTGGGAGAGGCCCAAAGCTTAATTTTTTCAAAAAAAGATCAATATCATCAAATGGTATGATACCATCCTTGTACCGAAGTATGCCATGGCGGTATGTAAATCCCATAGATGTCTTCATTTTACAAACACACTCTTCCTCCAAGTTAGCGGACAATGTCTCAATCAACTCCACTTCTTTCATCACTTTGTCAATGCATAGATGGGAGACTTTATATAGCCATTTATTATCATAGTATTTGTGTTTGAACATAACGTTATGTTCGAATGCCGCTTTAATTCTCACAATATCACTTTTGAAATATTCATTCATTGCATCAAATATTGTGACAAACGTGTCAATGCAACCAAAAATATTCTTCTTCAACCGATAATTAGCCGACTCTACCATACTTGCTTGGTTGTCAAAGTGTTTGTGTCGATTGGTGAAACAAAACAATTTTTCAATGATTTAAACCTACAAAAACGAATTAAACATAATCTGGATTTATACCTGTGTATTACTAGCATCGGGTTCCTCATCTAAGTATTCATCATCTGGATTTGACTCATAAAAATCATCATCACGAGTTTGAGTTTGAGTTTGAGTTTGTGAAAAATTATTCTCATAATTTAAGAAATCAGCCATTAGAGGATCATTGTTGTGGTTGATGTGTATTTGCCTAGGTTTTTTAGATGAAGATTGTCCCTCCTCATCCATTGAGATTACTTGAATCAAAATACAATTGTTCCTCACTTCCCCTTCTCCTTCTCCAAAAAAAACTAACTTTTGTCTTCCTCAAATTTATCATCAACACAAACTTTTATAACTTAATTATCTTAATCCCTAATCACTAACATTAATCACTAATCAAAATTATTAACAACTAATCAATGCTATTAACAGTAATACTGAAAAGGTAAATTTGACAATACAAAAAATATTTGGTTAAGAGCTTTTGAGTTTACTACCTACAACCCGTTTTTATCGTTATGCCGTGAAATTTTTACATACGCCTAAAACATGATTCAATAACTTTATTAGGTCTTTTAAAAAATTACAAAGACAAGAAAATGGACCGAAAGGGCCCTTGGAAACAAAATTATTAAACAATGATTCCAAACAAACAACCAAAAAAACAACACTAAAACAACCCCTCTCACATTGAAGTGGGACCCGCCCCCAAAAGCATAACAGGGGTCCCATTCCAATGTGAGAGGGTTGTTTTAGTGTTGTTATTTTGGTTGTTTGTTTAGAATTTTTGATTATTTAAATCTAAAGTAGCTAATGATGGTACCCTCTACAAAATAATTACATGAAATAGCTAATGGTGGGATACATCGTCTGCTAAAATTTACTTTTCTTTATGTGCATGTTTCAGAATATCTTCGAAAAGTCTTATAGCGTGTTTGGATGCACATTCAGAAATTGCTGACTTCTAAAAGTCAAGAAATCAAAAGTCAATTTGGCAATAATATTTCAAAACAACTTCTAGAAGCAGAAAAACCGGCTTTTTTGTGAAGCAAAATAGTTTTGCTTCTGACTTTTATTTCTGGAGAAACAGAAATCAGAAACAGATTTGTATCCAAATTGGCTATTAGCAAAACTGATACCTAAAATTAGGGGTGTGCAACGGACGGACGATTGCGGATTAGGGGTCACCCGCAACCAAACCGTCAAAGTTGCGAATTTGGAAAATTGAACCGTAACCGGCCCAATCACCCGCGGATTTGACATCCACGGATTAACGGGTGATGCGGACCGGATGCGGATTAACCGCAGATTTAGAATTTAAAAAAAAAAAAAGTCTGCCTATTTGTGAAAATCCCTTCATATGAGTAATTGATCTCTCTATTATGTTAAGTCACTGTCTCACTCCCATGATAATAAATTAATAACAATGAAGCAAATGCCAAAATTTTGTTGCACAATATTATGAGTACAATATATACTTACTAGGTAGTAATCTTAATTAATACTGCAACTGATAAGTGTAATGATCTTTAATCATTTGATGTAGCACCTTGTTTTTGAAAACGAATTTAATTTCCTCTATGAATTGACAAACAGCAGGATAAATTTCCTGGATTAGTGCTTTAGCAGGGTTCTTGTCCACATTAGACCATCTTTGACGGATAATTAACTGCTACCTTGTTTTGTGTTTATATTCAGTATCAAGAGGAGGGCACAGCTTCTTTTTCCAGTAGTTCTCACAACGCACGGAGTGGATCACATGCAAGCATCGAGAAGCTTCAAAACCTTCAGTTTCTTCAAGAAGATTATGCAGATCTTGAAATGTTCTCTGAAGAGGACGGACCTCTTATTCCCAGTAAATTAAATTAGAGATATCTAATCTAATCTAAAATCTAAAACTCAATTTTTGCGGGTGCGGTTGAATCCGCGGATTTCGAAGTCCAACCGCAACCAAACCGCTAAACCTTGCGGATTTGAAAATTCAACCTTGTCCGATTCATAGACTCTTGCGGATTGTTTTTCACCCGCAATTGTACGGACGGTTGCGGGTGAAAACCGCGGTTTCGGTTTTTCTGCACACCCCTACCTAAAATAATCATGCTATAACTACAGTCTACGAATCAGACGCTCCAACTATTTCGTCCACCATCCAAAGACAGCCCACTCCAAAGCCCATTCTAACCTGTGACTGTAGCTTCGATTTTGGCTGAATAGTGTACTGTTGTTTTCTCGACGGGGTTTCTTACATCTCAATTTATTTTACATTGGAAGTTTTGCTAGTGTTAAATGCTGATAACAAATCTATAGTAAAGTATTAAACTGACTTTCATCAACATTGTACATGACAATGATACTATCCATCCAACAATGTTCATAAAAAAACAAATCTGGAAACAACAAGGTTACAGAAGTAAATCAAGATTGCAAGATGAAGGAAACCATGGGAAAAGAGACCCAAAATCTGGTTATCAAGATATTTTTCCTTATCAGGAAGCTTTCAAGTCATCCAATCCAACACTAGCCTGAAGCAAAAAACGACAAAAATAATTAAAGAAAACATAAATAGATAGAAAACAGATAAAAATAAAAAGAGCTAAAGGTACAATTACGATGAGTAGTAGCTGTAAATCTGTCTACTAATACAAGAGCCTAAATTATACACTTTCAGGAGAATTATACAAGTGAAAGGCTTTACTGAATGATCCACATCTATTCATTCTTGCCGATCATTCAGGGGTTATAGTAGTTGTCTTTTTTTTTTTGAATTAACTGAGCCTAAGTTTTCAGGAGACAACCCCGCATTCTTTCATATTTTTAGTACAGTTTGTTATTTCAAATCTTAACAGAGCCAGCAGGGTCTCAGTTCGGATGTTGGATTACAACAACAAAAAGTGCATGGAAGAGGAAATTTACCAGAAACTTGTGGTTCTCCACCAGAAATGGGGAAAACTCAGTGCAGAATCTCTGAATGTCTGCGTTGATATCGCCTGTTCCTCCTATCACGTCCATGAATTTCTTCCTATCCGGAGCAAGCTTCATAGCCATCTGCAACAGCAGCAATAAGTCGAGTTATAAAGAGAAAAATGACAAAGGGGGCGGAAGAGTTACTTTGCGCCCTATGCACATTATGTTAATATAATACTCTCCACTTACACTTTCAGGTTAATAAAATTATTATCTATATACTCTCTTTAACTTACCCATGCACATCACCTTCAGCAAAATATTACATCATTCAAAACTCTCATGCACGATTGAAGAATGAGTGATTGATAGTCTGCCAGTTTAATGGACATATATACCTATGAGTGTTATTAATAGTGCCTGAGGTTTGTAGATGCATAAAATATTACAGAGAGGTTATTAAGTGATGTTTTTATAACTTTCCTCAATACCAAGAGATTCATAGAAAGCACTAATCTGCAATATCATGACACTTATTATGGAAAATGAACACCCAGCTGATGCTTTAACTGATAACAGACTCGATCTCCTCTATAGTAACCGACCTTATGATTGCCATGAGAACGCAGTTCAGCAGCATCGCAATAGGGTTTCCAGGTAACCCAAATATGGATAAATTATCCAAACAATGACGGATATCAAACTAAAGCATAATTTATGTAGCTTAGCATAACCAATTAGTTCCTCGAAAAGACAAAAACATTTGCAGAAAATTCGGGATAAGAATATTTACCGTGAAACTTGAACTGGCAAGCCAACCATGCCATTTTTTTAGTGTCTTTGTGTAGGAATCAGTGCATGCTTGTGACATCGTCCAATCAGGGTGGTCAATTAAATTGCGGAACAATTCAACCAAGAAGTCCATGGCCCTGAATAAATTATCAACACAACATACATAAATGTAAATTAGTTAATGAAGAAAGTAAATAACTGCACAAACGTAGATTCAATGCAGAAGTATAAGTAACCAATGGCCATAAGCTTCCGGCACTTTTCACCAACATCCACATCCATAAAGAAATGAGAGGAAAGTTGAGAAGCAGTTCATTTACAAGAGCATACATAGTAATAGAAAGGCATGAGGCTGAACCTTGTCAACCAGAGGAGGCCGTTTGTGCAGCTTGATGAAGATTTTGCGGTTTTGGCCTCAACCTCTACTTTTACCAAGCTGTACAAGTCAGCGAACTGTGAAGGATTGGAGGAATATTTGGCATCTAACCTCTGCAAGCCCAGAAGTAAAATAACAAATTAAAAATAGAAGAATACAAGTATTCTACAGTTCATAGACAAAATGTTTAAGTAAATTGAGCCAGAGAAATTTTCCACACTCTAGCAGTGGCACTAAATGATGCAGATTATTGCTCAAATCATAGCAAAAAGGTCAGAAAAGTTGCACTCGCAACCTGAAAAATCAATCTTATCATTGAAACTTCTACTTTGACACTTCAATCTCAACAATTTTTAAAAATTTTGTGTTTATGCCGCAAATCATTCAGTTGCTGAGCTGTATTTCAACTTTTACTATCAGAACAAGTCGGGATCATATCGATAGAGAAACAAAAGAAATGTATCAGATTTATGAACATGAAAAATCTGTTATTTTCTGTTTGTATTGTTTCAGTTTCGTGGATATGGAAATATAAGGAGTCATAGAAAGCATTTGAGTTGAGTTTGTATTGTTTCAGTTATTATAGATTGCTTTAATGTGTTCATTATCCCATTTTTTGTGTACAGTTAAAATTTTGGCAACACTCAACATCACATCATATAGAAAATTCTAAAGGTTGGCAAAAAAAAAAGAAGAAGAAGAAGAAGATGATGTTTGAGCATTGATAGAGACAATATCTGGCCGACTACCATTTACTTTGAATTTCTGTTTATTACTCTATAACTTTGCTAAATAGCTATGTTGTTGTTGCTAGTCATTTATTATGGCTGCGCTTGGTATCAAAGAAAAATTTGAATGATGCAACTGGTTTAAATATCTTAATTCACAAGGTAGCAAGTGGTAGATTTGGTTTTCGTTTCCATTGACTCTTTAAATTGTACAACAAAAAGGATGCAAATGTTTTCAGCGCTTGTGAACGCAAGAATTCCCACTCTCAAGCTCTATAATAGCTCCCAAATGCAAATCAAATCAGTTTCGAAGTCTATCAAGTGTTTCTCCCACTTTGCATTGTGTGCATTTTATCTAGATACCAAGAGGATCCTACAATTTTCAGTCAATACCGTGAACATGGGTAAGAGATTGAGAAGGAAACCAATGTAAAATTGCCAAGATAACTTCATCAGGGAGGCTGGAGAAAAGATCTTACTGATATATTGCCCCCAATATCAGATTTAACGAGTGTCATGGCAGCTCCAAACTTCTCTGAAACAATATGAAATGGAATATTTATCGTTAGAACCCCAACAAGACCTAGTTTATACACAGAAGTATGGAAATGCACTTCTTTCGGCATCCTTTACAGCTAACAAAATAATATAACAGATAGCCTAGTCAAAGATTGTAAACTTTAAGAAGCGCACATCACATGAGTAAAGGATGCCTTGCAGGTATCCTTGGGCTATATAATATGTCTATAGCCATGTTTCTAGGTAACAACATCACAGAGTGATAATTCACATCAACAGCCCCTCATAATACAATACTACCGTGTAGTTCTTACGAATGAAAAGACATAAGTGCCAGCACCAGTTCCAATATCAGAAAAGTTTACCTATCACAGGAAGTATAAGCTTGCAAGTATCCAAGAATGGCTTGGTCAGCATTTGCCCTTCCTCAGATTTCACATTCTTCATTCCTTCCAAACATGGAGTGAAAACAGTGCCCTCCATTCTTATGTTTTACTGCATAACCAAGATACTTCAATCATCAGATTGACAATTATGAGAATATCACTGAAACCTTAGATGAGATTTAAAAACCTCTGATCATTTTATACCGATAAGTAAATGAATCTTTTTGATAGAAATAGAAAAGAAGAAAATGGAAAACTCCGATTCAGTCAGATCTGTCCATTTAGATATGGAAATCTATATCTGACAATCAAAAACCCTAGAATCTCTTAACGATCAGGAAATCGATTCCAAAACCAACTTCTTGTCTTCCCTAACTGATAAACAGTAGTTTAAGTTAGACTAGCGGTTGATCACCTGATTACAACAGCATGTGATCCGCTGTACAATATTCAAAATGATACAAGTGATCAAAGATTTCGGATTTCATTTCGATCTGATTCAACATCGTTTAAGAATCTACCAAAAAAAAAAAAAAACTGTACCAAAAATTGAGAAACAAAACTTACAGTGTTGATTCAGAGAGATACTATCAATTCAATGGTGAAGAAGAAGAATCAAAGGAGAGAAAATGAAATGTGGGGGAATATGCCCAAGGCCAAGAGAGTGGAGCTGATGAGGGGAGGGGAGGGGAGTGTGTATTTTTCCCACCGAAATATTGTGGGTAATAAAATAGCGAAAGTTGGCAAGAATATTTTTGGTAGTGGCGAATGTTATGGACGGTCGGTCGGTCCCTATGGTGTGGTCAAACCTATCAGTTATCGTGACCCGTGGTGGAGTTCCACTCTTTTTCCGGTTTCGGCCTAATTGAAACGGGTCGGAAAGGACCGATCCAAAAGACCAAGCAGCCTGCCAAAGTAGATCACTTATGCCTGAATGATATAAATTTGAAGTGTCTTTAGTGTTACAAATTGCAATAGACCGCTGTAAAGGAATGGGTATGGTGCTAAACTGCCGGGATATGCAATCACATGCAAACATAACAACAAATTAAAAGATGCAGAAAAAAGAAGAAGAGAGGAACTCGCATATGGAAGGCATTCGTCAAGGACCAAGGTAACTGTTGGCTGTTCCACTATCCTGCATAACATTACCCCTCCAAAAACACATTGCTTTCTATTCTCAATGCTGCCACATTCAGTAATTGGGATCATAGCTCCTACGATCACCAACATTTGCTATCCATATGACTTCCAACCACCTATAAGTATCGCAGTAACAGCCTCAATTCTAGCAAACTAACCCAATTGGCACCTGGTGGTCAAAAGCTTAAGTGAGTAGTGCTAATACCAAGCGCAGTTCCATCTCATACAAGGAAGCAACAACAACAAAACTTCTACATTCTCAGGAAAACACTTCTCTAATAAATGATGCCCAAGACTCTTGAGTCTTGAGTTCTAAGAAAACAGCTGCTCTCATTCTCAGAAAAAGGCTTACGATAAGAAAAATAGCAATGTTTCTTTGCAACCTTAAGGATTTACAAAGCTTTTTATTTAGTCTTAGTTCCTTTTCTGTCAAAGGTTACAACTTTCTTTGCAAAAGAAGGGAAAAAGAACAAAACAACCTGACAATGCAACCCAAAAAAGCAGCTGAGCATTATGATGATACTGCTACACACAACAAAAACCGACATATACAACCTTGCTAACTGATGATCCAAAAAGCGGCTGAACGTTAGCAAGTCATCAAAAAAAAAAAAGAAACCCAAAAGATATCAGAACACTGATCTACATCCGTACCTTCCTCCCTCGCATGCTATTCTGGCCTGCTTCTTTCTCCCCTAATTTCGTAGACTACCGATCTAACAGGCTCCTCCAAATTACGTATAAACTCTTCCTCTGTCTTCTCCTGGAGCTCGGAAACAGTAACATATTGAGGAAACATTTTGGTCAATGCTGTAAGTTTTGTGACTCCAGGAGCAACTTGATCATTTGGTTCCTTCCTGGCATCCGACGTAGATATTTGTCGGTTTACGCCTATGTTCTTTGCGTCTATTCTCAATGAGGATAGACCTAGTAGGCTCTTCACAACTAGCTATCAACTCTGCAAATTGAACTTCCTCGCAGATGGTATCGGAAACCATTTTTGGCAACACATCGGCCAAACCTGCAAGTATTCTGTCTCTAGCTAGGAGCAGCCTCGTGCCCTCTATTATGTAACGAAAAGTACTGTTCTATATCAGGGCCTAGCTGATTCTTAAGTCTAACTATCTTTGCATTTGAATCTGTTTTACTTTTAGCTGAAAGCTGAGCAGCACCAGCTAGAGTAGGAAAATTACTTTTACGAAGAGTCTTCAACTCTTGGATCTCAGCTACTATCCCAACATACTGAGGATACTGGTATCGAGTAACAGCCATAACAGCCAAGTTAAACTTTTCCCATTCTGGAACTAGCTCCTCCATGCCAAGGAGGAAAGACGAGGATTTAACCAACTCATCCCTGATCATTCTATAGGTACCCATACCAGTCCAACTCAAAACATCTCCAACATATGAAACCATAGCATCCATGGCACACATTCTTGTGTACATAGGACCCATGAGCACGTCATCAACTATCAAGATCTTAAAACTGCGGAGACGATTAAGGATAGCTCCGAGCTTAACAGCAGTTTCTGCCACCATCGGGAGCCCGATATCATTTGCTTTAGCGGATCCAACCACAGAACAAAGATCATATGTTTTTTTAGATATGAATTGATCATAATGTACATATATTCCCAGCCTCTGAATGGAATAAACAGAAGCTGACTAATAATAACAACGACATCCCTATTTGTTATCCCTGGTGGTCTTTCCTCTCTTAGCTTTTCCACCCATTTGGAAGTATCCCAGGGTGTATCTACCACTACATACCCAGTTTGCCTTATACTTGTGAGAATCTTGTCTTTTATGTCTTCGACTTCGAGATTAATACAAAGGAATGAAAAGTAAAGGCTTAAAGCTTCATTGACATCCTTGGTAATATTCAGATGATAGTTGATATTTGAGACAACTCTAACATTATTATCTGTGTCTTCCGGATCAGGTGCAGTTATTATATACAACACTTTGTCAGGTTTTGGTTTCGGGTGACTGCTACTTTCTCCTGCTAGTCTTTCAGTTCGTTTTTGAGACATTGTTCAAGAACTTATTAGGCTACGGTTTAAGGTATTTGATGGTATATGGCTGGTACTAATGGGAGGAATTAAGCTTAACACCAAAAAGTATGGAACTAGAGAAGTAATTTTTTTTGTTTGAGCGGATATAAATTAAAACAGCGGATTCAGTCATTACCTTTCTTGCTAGAGCAGATCACGGGAATTATACATTTTATTCATTACGTTCCTTCAATATCAACGTTTTGAGTTGTGAATTAAAGAGGCGTGATGTGGCATGATGTCTGTCCACGTGTTGTCAGCAACATCACATTGACAACATCTGTCATCCATAAGTACGTTATGTTCTACTCCTCATGCACTGGCTAGCCAGTACGGTAGTACACCTCATTTCTTATATTCAAATGCAACCCATTTTCTCGTTTTATTATTTTTCTTTGTAAAGACGAATATGAATCGTAATGGTCGTGTACTAGTGCAAGACTGAATGTCGTGTGGAACAAATAAATTTAGTACATCAAGGCGTTGTGCCTGAAGATTGAACCTGCAGAGAACTATGCAATTTCCAGTCTAATTAGGTTAAATCTGCAGGGAGACCGATTAACAATGAAGGGTACACGCCTCATTGTCTGTGTGGGAGGTCTGCAGTTCAATATGCAGAAAATACTTGATTGCTAATAATAACCGGAGTGTACCGCGGATCCGTGAATGATAATGGCACGTTGTTGGATGAAAGTTTCACTTGTTGCATCCCCTGCTGCTTCTATAGTTTCGCAATCACATGTACAATAATCATATTCCATAGAGAGCTAATACTAGTGAAGATGATATTTTTCTAACCTTTACGAATCTACAGAGTTTTGTTTTTTGTTTTGCCTTTCTTTCATGTCAAAGGTTACAGCTTTCCTTGAAAAGGAACAAAACAAAAAAAACACTATACAACCAAAAAAGCAGCTGAACATTACGGTATTACACAGAATAAAGACCAACATATCTACAGCCTTGCTAACTGATGATCCAAAAAAGCAGTTGAACATTAGCAAGTCTGACAGAAAAATACAAACATGAAAAACATTTGAACCTGATCTTCATCTATACCTTCATATCCCGCATACTACGCTGGCCTGCTTCTTTTGTCTTCACTTTCGCCCCTAGTTTCGGGGACGATAGATCTAACAGGCTCCTCGAGACCAGAAATAAGCTCTGCTTCCACATTTTCCTGGTGCGTGGCAGCCGAAATTAACTTAGGAATCATATTGGTCAATGCTGTAAGTTTTCTAACACCCTAACTTAGGAATCATATTGGTCAATGCTGTAAGTTTTCTAACACCCTGAGCAATTTCATCCGATTCCTTCCCAGCATTTGGTGCGCACTTTTGTCTTTTGCACATTTGTTCTTCGCATTTATCCTCAATGAGTTTGGACCTAAGAGGCTCTTCACAACTAACTACCCACTCTGCAAATTGAATTTCCTTGAAGGTGGTATTGGAAATCCTTTTTGGCAATACATCAGCGCATCTTGCAAGCATTCTGTCTCCAGGAACAAAAGCCACTCTTTTATGCATCTCAAAATACCTTTTTATATCAGGGCCGAGCTGATCCTGAAGTCTAACTACAGCACTTGAATTTTTAGCTGAAAGCTGCGCAACACCAGCTAGAGTAGGAAAATTACTTTTATGAGGAGTCTTCAACTCTTGGATCTCAGCTACTATCCCAAAATACTGAGGATACTGGAATCGAGTTACAGCCATAACAGCCAAGTTAAAGTCTTCCCACTTTGGAACTAGCTCCTCCATGCCAAGGAGGACAGATGAGGACATAAACAATTAATCCCTGATCATTGTATAGGTACTCATATCAGTCCAGCTTAAAATACTTCCAACATATGCAACCATAGTTTTCATGCCAGGCATTCCTTTATACTCGGGATTCGTGAGCACGTCATCGATTATCACAATCTTGAAACTGCGGAGACGATGAAGGACAGCTCCGAGCTTAATAGCAGTTACTGCAACCATAGGAAGCCCGATACTGTTCCCACCAATCTTAGAACAAAGAGCAGATATTCTTTTAGACATAAACTGATCATAATCTACGTATACCCAGTCTCTGAATGGAATAAACAGAAGCTGACCAATAACAACTATAACAGCGCTCTCCAATAACCCTGGCCTTTCCTCTCTTAGGTTTTCCACCCATTTCGAAGTATCCCATGGTGTATCTACCACTACATACCCGCTTTGCCTTACACTTTTGAGAATCTTGTCTTTTATGCCTTGGAGTTCGAGGCAAATACAAAGGAATGAGAAGTAAAGGCTTAAAGCTTCATTTACATCCTTGGAAATACTCAGGAGATACTTGATATTTGAGACAAGTCTAATAATAGTATGTCTGTCGTCCGAATCAGGAAGAGTAATCAGATTCAACACCTTGTCAGATCTTGGTTTTGGGTGACTACTACTTTGTCCTGCTAGTCTTTCAGTACGTTTGTGAGACATTGTTCAACAACTAAGCTACTGTTTTAGGGTATTTGATGGTATACAGCTGGTACTAAAAAGAGAGGAAGGCATAAAGTATGGAACTAGAGAAGAAATTTTTGTTTGAGCGGATATAAATTAAAACAGCGGATTCAGTCATTACCTTTCTTCCTAGAGCAGATGATGACGGGTATTAATATACATCTTATTCATTCTCTGACCCTTCCATATCAACGTTTTGTGTTGTGAATTGAAACTTAAAAACTCTCGGAGCATTTCATTTTAAAGACGTGAAGTGGTATGTGTCCACGTGTGCTCTCCAACATTCACATTGATGACATTTGTCACCTTCTAATGCTCATGCATTGGCTAGCTTGTACGGTTGCACTTGCACACCTCATTTCTTATATGCACATGCAATATATTTTCTCATTTATTTTTTGTTATTTTCTTTGCGAAGGCAAATACACACGGAGGAGTATTTTAATAAAGTGGCGTTTGCACGGGTAAGACTGGATGTCGCGTCAAACAAAACATCAACGTTGCGTCTGGAGATAGAATCTGCAGAGAACTACGCAGTTCCAGTTAAATAAGGTTAAATTTGCAAGTCTGCGTCTGGCATCTTGCAATATGGTGCATGCCTCATTGCCCGTGAATGTGTAATTAAGTGTAGTACAACACTAAGAGATGGATGGCGGGCTCAGCTGTAAATAGGGACAGCCTAAATTGGTTGGCCCTTGACCTGGAAGAATATCAATGTGGGATTATATTGTTGGAACAATTGCCGGTTTCAGGCCTGCAAAACAAAAGTTAAACACAAAAATAAGAAAACGGCTGAGTCACGACCAGGTCGTTCTCTTTAAGACGTTTCGTGGCTCTGCCTTGAGTTTTGTGCAAGTAGTTCGTTCTTCGTCACAACGCCCCCAGGATAAAACAGCCGAGATAAAAACTCTCTTCAGTCCCTCACGCACACAATGAGAGATTGATCACATTCACTCTTTCTTATCTTGCTCAGAAAAACTAGTCTCTTGATTCTCAAAAAAAACAAACAGTGGTATTGAAAATTCTTTTCAAAATCAACAAAAATAACTTTCCAAATTCAAGAAACCTCCCAAGACCCCAAGGCCCCACTCACGGAATAATTAAATATATACATATTATTTATATATATATATATATATATATATATATCCAATCAGTAGGGGGAGGGATTTGATCCTGAGACCTCACCCTCAAGGCCCAAATTGCTTAACCACTGGGCCAAGCTCGAATTGTTGATAAAATATACAAAAAAATTATTTTAAAACATATATCCCAACAATTGTGTAGTAAGGTGGAGATCGGAGTATGATATTCAAATGTGGGGGAGAAATATCGCACAATATGGATTCATAACCTCGCTTTAATCAAAATGGTCTTAAACACGAAAAGACGGATTAAACGAAGAGTAATTACGCGAATAAGAAAGAAGAGCACGGAGATGAGTAGCACGACATGAACAAGGCGATAATCATCTCAAACAGAAGGAACGCGAAGAAGAAAGTAGCAGCACGACAAGATGGGGACGGTTCTCAAAAACCTGATGAATAAGACAAACTGAGATAAAATCCCTTAGTCAAAGATCTTGCACGTGAACATGGTTTCCTTCTATTGACGTATTTGCCTATATAAGGACTCAAATGGTAAAGATAGAGAGAGAGGGGGAGACTAGAATTCAGTGAGCAAGTAGAAAACCCAATAAGAGAGAATAAGCTTTATGATTTACTTTCATCTTATTTTTATCCATTGTTGTATTAAAACTCATTTTGAATCTCTTGTAAGAACATCATATATTCAATAGAAAGTGTTTGTGAAGATCATATTAGTACCAAAGTGGTGAATAATATCATTAATGTTTGAGTTAATCGTTGTGACTTAGGCTTTTGTTATTATCATTACAACTGGTGTAGTTGTGGGATTTCCTACAACTACATTTTGGCGCTAGAAACAGGGATGATTCATCCTCACCTGCAGGTCATTAACTAGAAATCATCAAATCTCAAAAATCATCTATTTTCCACCCATTCTTCACATAGTCCACCATGAAGTTGCAGTAAATAATGTCTCTGTTTGCTTAGAAAGGTTGTCAAAAACCCTTTTTTTACCCTTATAACTTTCTGGAAACATCTCAATCATCCTACCAAATCCCCTTTCAAGATTTCCTTCTGGTCACCAAACACCCATTAACACTTGTTTATCAAAAACTTCATTAGTATAATGGTACGAATAGCTTCAAGAGTAGGACATGTCATTGCCACGAGAAGAAACAACAGAGTAGCAAGCAGAAAAGGAGTGAGAGATGCACCTGAGACCTCAGCTGTTGGAGAAAGCCGAGGTGAAGAACGACGAAACCGAAATCGCAGTTTACCCTCTATCATAGAGACGAACCAACAAGACAACAACACTGTCACTCAGAACTAAACATTGCAAAACCCAATGAAGAAAGAAGGTGACGTACAAACAACCGATGCCGAAACAATGGAAGACGAAGATCAGGCGATGCAGGGAGAAGGAGAGAATCCAGGCTATGAAGACAATCTGACCATTCAATAGCTGAGAGAGCGTATTGCACAAGATAGGAGAATCGAAAGAGAACTGAGGCAAGGACTCGAACAAAGTAGGGAAAGGAATGCAGAGTTAGTAGAAGAACGAGCAAACTTAGCACAAAAAAACGCTCGGCTAACAGAGGAAAAAAAACCGTCTAAATGAAGGTGTATGAGCACAAACTCAAACTGGGGAATCGGAAACTCATACAAGTAGGAGTTCATCACGGCGAATAAGAGAATATCAAGATCAAAAAAGAGAAGCACAAAACACTCGGGAAGAGTACGAGCTAGGGGTACGCGAACGGGAACGAGAAAGTGAAATCATCCGACACCAAGAAAGGAGATTACGAGAGCGAGCTGAAAGAAGAAGAAATCGAGAACGAAGAGAAAGTCCAGGACGCGAAATTCAAAGATATGAGGAAAGAAGAGAAAGCAGTTCAGAACGAGAGAGTCAACGGTGTAGGAGAGAAACGGATATGGAGCGAGATACTGGAAGGGCAATAGAAAGGAGCATGATAAAACAAAGAGGATCGGAGATGACAGTGGAACCAAGACATATGTAAATGGAACAAATCGCGGCAAATCAAGCTATACTACGACAACTCGAAGAGCTTAGAAACACGATGAAAGACAGTAATAGGATGGGAGGAGGAAAGATGAAGTTGGCAGAAGTTATAGAAGAAGCAGAAAGATCACCATTTTCACGCGAAGTATTACAAGCACCAATTCCCGCAAAATGCCCTTTACCTCTGTATTCACCATTATCTTAGATGGAACGGGAAATGCAGTACAATACATGAAGGCCTATAACCTCATATTAATGCCATGGGCACATCACCAAGCAGTATTATGCAAATATTTTCCGGCGAGTTTAACGGGAGAGGCTTTGATATGGTTTGATAATTTGTGCGAAGGATTGGTCGTCTCATTCGCGCAATTATGAAAACAATTCCTGGGAAATTACATAACCAACAACCGAACCAAGGCAGCCATTGAAAATGCGTTTGATATAAATAAAATGTCAGAAGAAAGCTTGCGAAGTTTGGTCACGCGATGGAGAACCATGTGCAGTGAGTCGGCAGGAGAAGTATCAAAGCGACATCTAATCCTCACGTTCGTGAAACCTCTATATGCCACAGATCTCTTATACATAGAGATATTCCGACATAGACACTCGATGGACATGCAATAATTAAGGGAATACCAAGAAGAATTTATCGTATTAGAAGAAAAACAAAGATAAATGGATATCAATACAACCAACATAACAGATGCAACAAAAGGCAGCGTGTCACTCTTGCCACGAATCACAAGCAATGTGGAAATCACACTAAACACTGAACAAAGAGTGCAAGACAAAGCAGATAACACGAAGGAGATATCTTTATCGTGCAAAGATGAAGAATGGTTCCGCATAGAATATGGAGACAGTTTTTACCCATACAGTTATCCAACTAAGAGATACGACAATCAAGGGGGGAGGTTCAATAACAATTGCAGGATAGGTTACAATAATAGTCAAAGGTTTGAACAAAAACCTCCTTACCCACAATTTGAGTACATAAGGCTCCCAAACTTGAACACCACGATTGAAAAAAATTGGGAATTTGTCGTGTTAACTGAAGAAATACTAGTACCTAGGTATATAGCGCGATAACCCCCACGGGGATACATACGCGGTGAATTTTGTGTATATCATCAATTCCATGGTCACAACACCACAAACTGCAGAAACGTGCGAAGATTCTTGCTATAATTGATTGAAAAGAGGAGGCTGAATCACTTTCTGAAAATGAGCGATTTTCCAAAAGCACCACCACAACAACCGGCAACTATACACCGTATTGAAACCGGAAAAAATTCAAGGCAAATAAACTCAATCATCCACTCCACGAAAGACATCAGTGATTTCCACGATAATGTATTGAGCCGGGTACACAAGAGAGACTACAACGGCAGAGAAATACACCTGGTTACAAAAAGCAGACCACTAGTGAAATGGCAAAAACAATAGATATCCTTCACGGCAGAAGATGTACCTGCGAGAGGAGCCCATACAGACCCACTAGTCATCGCTATGACTATACAACCGCATACTAAATGGGAAGAAAATGACAAAGAGAAAAATCTACTCTGGACAATAAACAAAATCCTGGTAGATACAGGAAGTTCAGTTGACATCCTGTTTTACCACGCGTTTAGAACCATGCGGTATTGCGACTCAGACCTAATCCCATCCACATACACGATCTATGGATTCAACAGTGTCGCCTCAATACCAAAAAGCGAGATTACCATGTCATTCCCGCAGAAACCCTGGAAACGGTGGTGACATTTTCTGTAATCGATGTAGAATCACCCAATAATGCTATCATAGGGAGACCTTGGATTCATGGCGTCATGGGAGCGCATCAACTTACCATCGAGAATTCGATTTCCCGTCCCAACTGCCATAGGAAAAATTATGGGAGATTGTACCAGTGTGAAAAGATGCAATGAGCTAGATGTAAGACAATACGAAGGAAAGGCGAAGCTGAAAGAAAGACAGAAGCAGAATGTAAAATATGACAAAAGGTCGGAAAGATTAATGATTAATATGATAAGAGCGGAACAAACGAACCATACCAAGGATGAAGGCGATGAAGAGAAAAATTCTGAATAGGCTACGGAAAAAGCTATTACAAGAACGAACCAGGAGACGCCAAAGTTCAAGAAGGCGGCAGGGAAAGGAAAAACAAAAGGATGTGAGCTTTCCCCTTCCCAAGAATTGCAAAATATGTTCCTAAATGCACATGCATAACTCGCCTTGCTCAGATGAGGAAAGAATGCACTATTCGGCCTGAAGAGAGAACAATGAGAAAGCTTGCGAGATTTAGTAGAAAGGTGGAAGACTCAGAACGCAAAAGTCCTAAATCACTTAATGAGCAGTGATGTAATTTGCAATAAGAATGAGAAAAGAACCGAAAATCAGTCGCAAGAAATTAAAGTTAGCGGTGCGAAGATGACAACTGAGGACGACGACAAAGAGGTACATAGTGCCTGAATTACTCCTTAAGAGGACACATGAGATGATGTACTGAAGCAACAAAAAAACATTAGCGTGAAGCAAGATATTTATATAAACGAACAAGCTAATGTCAAAAACAGAAGTCCATGAGACTAACTCGTAAGACCTCAATAGGAGACAGTAAGTTACTTATTAAAACACCTCTAACTAGGGAGGCTGGGTACCCGATTTTATCTTGTCAACTTTGTTTGCTTGATCGTGCGATGGTGTTTTAGCACGATCTCGGAAGAGGCGACCATAAGCCATGTATCGCGTCATATTGTGGAACCCTGGAGAAGTTACTATATTGGGGGTGAAACAAAAGCCCATCCATCGGAGGCCACTGATAACGAAACACTCTGCGAATAAGTTCTCCGGTATGGGGTGTAAAAACATGATCAGTGGAGTAGAAGGATTTCCTGGCTTGGAAACAGTCGGTCACAAAGAAACCCCACCTATGGTATGATCTCACGCCTATAAGCCACATATGCAGAGGGAACGAGGTCACGAAAACACTGATTGTCGCATAACCGGATGGGAGGAGCCAAACTGAAATGGTTAGGGGTTACTTCCTTGAAAGGGAAACTCAGGGGGAGTATAAAGGGACGGCACGCTCCACTAGGGAGCTGAACTGTGTCAAATACGACAATGTGTTGAGGCTTTATGCTCGCGGGAGTACCTAAGGCTTGGTATATTGTCACAAATATAACCTGAGGAGGTAAAAATACTAATACAGTTAAGGTGAGATCAATGGCAATGACTCGAAAGAGCACATTGAACTGAAATTTCGTCGCCCGATGTTGAAGACCCCACTCAAGGAGACCATAACTCCTTTAAGCTCTCTATGTGGGGAAAGAAATAAGACCCATAAAGGTTCATGCAAATACAAATAATCGAGGGAACGCTGAGGCAATTAAAAGGTCGCGCCGAGGAAATAAAAGGATCACGCCAAGGTAACAAATAAACCACACTGAGATACGGGGAAAAGCACGAAAGATCTACCCGGGATAAGCTAAGTCTTCTATAAATTCCAAGTCTTAATAAATTCACTTTCCCAAAAACATGATAGATAATATAATGATCACATCATTTCCAAGCAATATTCATTCGAATCCTAAAAATTTAGAGACATTTCGCATGCTAGGGGACATGTAGGGATTCTATAAACTTAGTATTAAGCTCAAGCATTCACCTCATCTAATTCGCCAAGTATCCTAGAAAGCTATTCAAAAATAACAATCTTCATACGAAGTCGAAAAGCATAGGAAAGTGGGGGAATATTAGAATCCCCATGCTTTCCGTCTTCGCAGTCAGAAAATGATAAAAAGACTAAAAGCACTCATCATGTTCCTTAAACCATAGAAATAAGATAGCTGCAAAATACTCCCCCCAAGCTTGGGAGCACCCAGATAATTATCCAGAAAAAAAAGCAAACATGTTTTTCAGATAAAAAGAGAAAGAACAGAACCTAAAGAGGAGTAACTTCAGAAGTAACCAAAGCAGAACCATCATCTTGCTGACCCACGACAGCACCAGCATCAGCAGAACTAGACTGCCCGCCACCAGCAGGCTCATCCATAGAAACGTCCAAATTAGCACGATTTTCTTGTTCATCATCGCTAACATCAACTTGGGGATATATTTCTAAAGGAATCCCATGCTTCTCGCATATCCAATTAACAACGGTTTGACCCTCCTCATTCAGCCGACTTTGAGTCGCCTTGAAGTACCTCTTGTTATCCTCATCCTTAAACAATTGGAATTCTCGCTCCAACTTATACTTTGAACTTCGTAAGCTATATAGCTCATGCGACAGAATAGATACTAGGAGCGAAATTGTAGAAACCTGTGCAGAAGAAGAAGCACGCGCCTTAATGGACTCCTCTAGTTTCTGCCTCAGCATGTCAACCTCGCGTTTAGACGATTATGCAAAAACGACAAGTCAGAACAGCAAAACCCAAAGTATAAGGCAGAGGAAACATTTATGACAACCTCCACGAATACCTTCACTCTGCGAAACAACTACACAAGGACTATAAGACACTATAGATTGGCGGTTAACCACAGAAACACTACACGAAATCAGGGAATTTATAACACCCGATTTTTTAACGGATTTTTTTAAGTAACGTCGTATCGACGTTGGTAACTTTGTAACGTTGGATAATCGTTGCAATAATTGGTATCTGTTACAGTGTTTCGGGAAGGTTGTGGGTAATTACATTCGTATCCTCAACTTAAATTTCCAAGTTACATTATTACCCTCCATTACTACTACTAGCGCCTTTATTACTATTATCAGTTCCCAATTTCATCTCACACTCAAGGGTTACCCAGCATCCCAACGATTCTCATTTTTTTCTCCAATATTTTTTTCCCATTATAACTCTTCAATTTAACTACCAAAAATCAGAAAAAAAAAACTAAAATCAATGAAATTAGTTTTTCATTTTTTTTAGTTTGTGCAAAAATTAAAAGAACATAAATATGTCGAGAACAACTAAGATCCTGAGACATTTCTCCAACCATTTCCCTTTTCCTCTCCGTCCATTTTACTCCATCGGTTTGAGCTCCGGAAACATCGAGATGCAGCTGCAGAGAACTTCATTAACAACACGAATCAGTCAATTTTTCTGTGAATCATCGATGTAACCCTAGATTTAAGTTG
Organism: Papaver somniferum; assembly: GCF_003573695.1. NCBI lineage: Eukaryota > Viridiplantae > Streptophyta > Magnoliopsida > Ranunculales > Papaveraceae > Papaver > Papaver somniferum. The sequence goes on from NC_039362.1 coordinate 147,544,425, forward strand.
ACTCGATCTCTCATATAAGTTTTGACACTGATTCACAATCTTGGAAATGCAAATATGGGTTATCATCATTTAAGGTATCTCATTTATTCGTTTTTCTGTGAATCCTAGTTTTTTCAACATTTGAGGGTTTAATAATTTTACAAATTTGAGTTAGAAAATATTGATTTTGAATTTGAATGATGCAATTTCTGATGGTGTTTATCAACATCTGTATCTTTTATTATTATATGTAATTGTAGATTTTAGGTTTATGGTTTTTGTGTTTGTTGAGTGTGATTAAGAAGATTTGTATGTGCAATTTTGGATGTTGCAGTACATTGTATTATGTTTTAAGAATATCTCAGTGTACTTTGTAGGTTTAGTTGATAATTAGACTGAATCAGACATAGTATTTTACTTGTTTGTAGGATGCCACAATTTGTTTATAGGATATCTTCATTTGTTTGTAGATGGGTGAATCAATCAATTGTGTATTGAAGTAGTAGCTCTAATGAGAATCCCAACCATTTTCAACAAATAAGATGAAAACCAAAGAGAAGCTATTGTTCATAATTTGTTCCCTTTGCCTAGTCAGATTCTAGTTCTTTATGTTTGAATTCATTTCCAAAGTAGTTTCTTGGGTCAGTGGTAAAATTACATTGTAGATTAGAATTAGGTGTGTATATGCCTCCACAAGCACCAAGTAGTTTTGTGGGTTAGTGGAATCATGTAGGTTTCACATGACTGAATCTTGGGTCAAGTTATTACGGCTTTGACAGATGATCTACAGCTTGTTATATCTTTTGTTGATAAACTTATACTCAGTTATAGCATTTGGGTGTAGGATGTTGTTACCATTAGTGAATCAAGATTGTAATATGTTTTGAGAATGCACTTTAGTTGAAAACCGGAGAGAATTAGGATTTGTCATATGTTCCCTTACCTTGTACTAGGATTCTAGTTCTTGATAGAATTCAGATAATGCTTTAGTAAATTCATAGATCATATAATACATTTCCACGTACCACAGTTTAACATACCATTGTTCCTTTCATTATAAATCACAAAGAGAAACCGAAAAAAGAAACAATTGCAATTTCATTAACCACATTTACAAACATCATCACCATTACAGATCAGAACGCTAATTACTAAGAAGTACCATTACAACCTTTTTTACACCTGAACAACCAACTTCGATACTGTCTGACAAACAAAATTCCCCGATTATGCTTGCTGCACTTACATAGCCTCCGTCACAAGTACCAGCAAAATACTTACCACTATCACTACTAGGTTTGATCTTTGTTAACAGAAAAACAACACTTTTACAAGATCAAACCTTGTGCTGAAATATAAAATCCCCAAAAAGAACACTTACCATGCATTAGAAGATGTATAACAGAAGACTAGACCTCTCCTTCAGTTCCAACAGCACCAGCAACTACAAGCATTAGGAAAATCTTTGTGAATTTTCACGAAGAAGATCTGAAGACTTCAAAGAATGCAATCCTCTAAAATCTTCCTAAAACTATTTTCTCAATGCTCTTCATAAGATCACCAGTGATCATCGTCATAGTCGGTTCCAAATCCCTCTACTTCATAGGAGAAGTCTCTGTCGTTATCACTGCTGGGAGAAGTTGCAGGACCACAACCTCCATCCCCATCATTTTTGTTAGAGCATAGATCGGTTGAACCCACCAAGCGTTGGTATGTCAAGTTTGGTTGTCATATTTTAGTGAATCAAAACTCATTTAAAGAGTTGCTTTATTATATACTAGAGTCAACTTCGTATAGGTTAGCTTGAAAGTATTAGGGTATGAGACTTACAAGTATTACATGAAGACTTGAAGAATGTGAAGAAGTACTACAACGACAACATCATCCTTCCTTTTGAGGTTAGTAATATTTGACTTGAACTGTTTCATTCCCTAACGTATCTTTTAAGTCGTGCATATTAAAAACATAACCGTGAAGATGTTTGAATGATTAAACTCTAGTTAGACGTAGTATTAAGGAATACAATACGAGGTTTATTGCTTAACCATTAAACTTTGTATATAAGACATCGTCATGATCATATGAATATTATTGTGATTATGTATGAGAATGAGTGAAGATTTCATCCTACGAAACAATGTTTTACATTCGTTTAAAGGAAGTAAGTTCATAAACTTGTTTTGTGAATCGAAAGAAAAATCGCTAGGATTATTGGTATTGTTATTCATTGCAAATCTATTTTGAATTACCACTATGTGTGTTTAGTATAACCGCTCATAAACCTGTTTATGTATCTTGGTAAAACTATTCACAAGGCCTGACTTATGTATTGATATGACTTTTATTAGTGAAACCGATCTTAAGTAATCACTCAAGATGTTATGATCGATACATTGTAATCGACACTACTTTTATCTAGCAGTTGGGGAACCGATCTTGGCCGAGTAAAACTTTCTGACGAATAGTGAAGACATAGTTGACCAGGAGGCTACACTCTCCGTCTTCAGATTGTCATACCAAGTGAATGTTGTTCCTGTTAACGATTTGGGGAATTCTTTAAGACATAGTTTCCCATCGGAGCCCTGTCATTCATCACTGAGAGAAATCGGCTAATGTGTTCCTGCGCATTTCCTTGCCCATCATATGTCTTGAATTTTGGAGATGTAATCTTCAGGATATTGATATTCTCGAATGTCTTCCGGGTATGGATTACTTGCGCATCTATGGTCATCTTGCTTTACTATATGGTAGTTTTGTTCAAAGTATTACGTCATTTCTTCTTGTGACACGGTCGTTGGCTTGGTGTTCTGGTTTCGCTCACTTTATGTTGCTACCCCGCGGGTGTTTTTTCCTGCTATTACAGCTTGTTCTATCCATTCTTCTAGCTCCTGTCTTCTTTGTAATCGCTCTTCTAACTCCTTCCACACGTCCTGTAGGATCGGTGGAGGTGACTTTGGTCTCCGAGTTGTTTGTGTGTTCTCCTCGTGTGTTACGTCCTTCATTTTGCTGTGAGGCGCGCCTGTTCTTGTTTGTTCGATATCGTTCGTCGTTGGCGCTTCTTCCTCGTTGTCCCCATCTTCTATCGTTACTTCGTCCATGTTAATGAGGAGATTGATTGGTTGATTTTCCTTCGCGCTTGGGTTGGCGCTTCCTAGATGAGTCATGGTGATCCTAGGCACGAGCCTCCGGATGTGGTCGTCAAATGTTAATACCAGGATTTTGTTTAGGTTCTAGCTGCCCTAGTACACCACATGACCTCACTTTCTAGGAATGGTTAGAGTGAGAATTGATTTTCCACTATACTTTGTCCTTTCTTATATATTCCTTCTAAAAAGCCCTTCCTTTCATGACATCTTGCCACATGTCCTAACCCTTCTTAATTACCTCTAATGTCATTCTTCCCTTAACATAACCTCGTCCTTCTTGGTTAATTCCACCTTTATCCTCTTTGTCATGGGAATCACCCCTTTGGGCTTGGGTCTAGTCCCCCCAAGTCCCTAATCCTTGCATTAATCCTTCCTCCTTACTTAGAGGGAACCCTAAACTTATTAAGGGGAATTATTTTCATGTATCAACAGGTACTCTTCTTCATTCTCAATCCTTTGCCTATCAATTTCTTCCTGCATCCTCTTTCTTGAAATTTCTTGTTCTAAATAAGAAATCAATCTCTCAGCCTCTTCACTTGTTAATGCATGAGTTGCTTGTTTTGCATTTTCTAATGCTAGTGTTTGATTTTCAACAACATCTTGAACTGCAGGTTGGTTTGGTTCAGCCATCTCTTAATCTTCTTCTCTCTGCAAATTTTCTTTCTTCTTTTGGTTTGATTAAGAGTAATAGCAAGTATATCAGTTTCTCATCCTTTTGTAGAGTGGGTAGATTAACCATAAATATCCATTTATGGTACAAGACCCACAACACGGGATGATAAGACCTTGTGAGTATGAAATAAATAAAAGAAGGCACTCTAAGACCCGCAATATGGGCTCATGAGACCTCACGAATTGGTTAAAATAAGACATGTTCAACAGGCCAGTAAGACCTCTTTAGGAGGCAGCATAAGACCTCCAAATAAAATAAACGAATAAACCTCTACTTAGGGAGGCTATGGACACAATTTTTGCGTGCACCCTAGTTCGCACAGTATGCAAGAGGCATACCTACATACGACCTGGCATGTGTCATATTGGAAAATCCATAGTGATATTAATCAGGGCAATGATAAGACTTTCCCGCTGGGGATCGTTAGGAAAACAACCTAATGGTCTTTGGTAAGGGGTGTAGAAATGCGATCAGGACGCCGAAGGATCACGGTTGAGCTACAGGTGCACGGTGTGTCTGGAGCGCATTCGTACATACTTATTGGCAAGTTCTGGCTATGATACACTCAGTCCCAAAGAAAACTCACTTAGGGTATGACCTCGTAACCATGAGCCATATCGGCGACGGGATAAAAGGTCACGAAAAAAACTAATTGTTGGAATACACCGGATGGGAAGATACCACCTGTAGCAGTTAGGGGTACGCTTCCTTGAAGGGAAATTCAGGGGGAATATACATAGACGACACCCTCCTTTAAGGACATGAGTGACCATAATGACGACAATATCATGAGGCTACTACCCATGGAAATAGTCAGACTTGTCGTATTGTCGCAAAAATATCCTGCAGAGGAAATAATACGAAAAGCTAAGACAAGGCTAATGGAATAATACTTGCAAGAGTAATAGGCGCCAGAGACCTCGTCGAAAAAAGACCCAGAGACAAAAGAAGTGAGGCGCAAGAAGACCTTAACTAGGAGGCGCAATAAGACCTTGTATCAAATAAAAATAAATTATTATGAAACAAAGACAGAAATAAAGCAAAATGAACTCGGAAAGAGAACAAAGAAAATAGTGAAACAACATGCAAAGGTGAAAACAAGGAAAAAATTAAGGCATCTGAGTAGTATGTGAAGCAAAATGATAAAAGCGATAAACTTCAACCTCAAAATTTCACAAGAAGTAAAGGAAAGTATACATTTTAAAATAACATAATAAAGATATAAAATTTACTACTAACATTACAGGGAAAAGGAATAAAGAATGAACCAAAGGAAAAAGGAAACTAAGTAACATAATACGAAGCAAATTATCACAACTCAACGGGCGAGAGAAATAGAAAATAAATTAAACTTCGGAATTCCATAAAAGAGTAAAGTCAAGTATATATTTTAATATCTTAGTATTCTTTTGATCAATTCCTTCGCATGATTAGTAATCTACCTAAAACAAAGAACAAAGAAAAAGGAAAGTATGTTCTTTTGATATTATGCTTCATACGTTTAAGGTAAGTTTAATATTCCTTTTATGTGATGTATTCGCATGATCAGCCATTACTCGAAATAAAAGAATAAAGGAAACCATATATTAGGTTATAATAATGATGTTTTTTACTTTCTCGAAAGAACATAACCATATTAATTTTAGAGTGCTTTCATAACACTAACTATGCTATTACAAAATATAGTAGAGTGCCTTCATAAAACGTGCAGGTGATAAAAGCAAGATAAAAAAAATAAGAATAAAGGTCAACCTAAAACATCCCTCCCAAGATTGGGAGCGCCCTGTAAATGTTAAGGAAAGAAATAAGTTCAGCTTGATAAAGTGAAATCAATTATGATTGAGAAATTGATTTACAGGGAGATCATCTTCAGCATCATTAGGACGTTGTTCCTTAGAAGCATCCCGGTCATGAGAAGAACTATCTTTTTTCACAGAAGTACCCGTAAGAGCATACGATTTATCCAAGGGATTGATAGGATCAGCAGTGAATATGTCATCATCAGTTTCTTCGTCATCTTCGCCACCATCTTAGGCATCAGTCCCAATAGCTTCATCCCCATGCTTGTCATCATCAGATATTGGGTCGAATTCAAGAATTTCACGAGGCAGGCCATGCCGGTTGCAAATTTTATCAACGAACTTCTGTTTGGAAATGTTGGCGTTTCGCTGATCCATTTTGGCGATCTTCTTGGTATCTTTATCCATTTTCTACAGATCCTCGTTGGTCTCATTCAAATACTCCTTCAAAGACTTAATCTCTTGAATATGCCCTTCCTTTTGGCGAGAAATATGGATAATTTGGTTTTTCAAGGAGTTCTCAGATTCTGCGAAAAGGAACGAAGACAAAGTAAGAATAAGTTAATAGCGAGACAGGAAGAACAAAATATGAAACGTTGGTAATCTAATGACTACCTTACTTTTGAAGGATAGTGGACTTAAGGGTTTGTCCAATGTCCTCATATAAACTGTTAAGTCTAGAAACTTCAAGATTCGCATCTTTAAGACAACTATACCCTTCGGAAATAGGTTCAACCTTATTCTCTTTCTGATGAGATATCACTTGCTTCTTATTATGACAAGGTTTCAATGTTCCCTAGTTCTAACGAGAGGTTGTAATCTATTAATATCGGCGAGGTGCATGCTTATCCAAACGATAAAGGAGAAATTTAACTTCTTATTCCATCCGGGCCTTATCAACTTTCAAATCATGAACTTCACCTAGAGCCTTTCGTATGCTGACTTCGGTTTTATCCTTTCTATTTATTATCCTATCATTATCCTTATTCAGTTGCTCAACATAACCTTTAGACTGAGAGTAGATATTTCTCAAAGTTTCAAGCTTTCCATTGCTACGTCTAAGTTCAATCTTCAAATCTTAGTTTTTATCATGAAGAGTACCTATATGATGTTCAACCTGCCTATATTATCGTTCCAAATCATATCTCTCATTCTGAAGGCAAACATTCAATTCATCAGCATTGTTACTATAAATAGTTAATTGATCCACTTGCGAATGAAGAGATTCAATTTTTTTTCTTTAAGAATCTCATTCTCAGTTCCTAAACTATCTACCTGGCTCGTTAGGCTCAAATTTTCAGCTTGAATATTTTCAATCTTGTAGTTAATCTCGCTAGCTTCCATTTATCGTTTCATACATAGAACTTGATGAAGAATACAATAAGGATATGACACTAAAAGAAAAATTAAATTAAAGAAGTAAAGACAATAGAACAATAAATCTTACGCAAATTAAGTTCAACGTCCTTCTTCTCAATCTTGCCACACACTTCTTGTAACATCCCGAGTTCCGGACCACGGTCAAACCCAAATGGAGATCCGAACTCGGAGTGACTTACACATGAGCATAAGACACAATTTCGATTAATCAATAATGTATATTTTCAACTAAAAAGATCACCACTCAAGTATTATTTTCACTAGATCATCTAATTAAGATTTCAAAATATGACTCCATAATGTTAATAACATTTCAACAAGTCATCCATTTAGGATTCAACATATCTATTCACAACACCATTAATGTTTACAATCTAGAAATCAACCAATGAGTTCACAACAACAATAAGGTTTCTAAAAAATCACAAAATTCAGATTTTAACACATGTGTTCATAACACCAATAATGTTTTCATACAATTCATTCAATTAGATTTCACACATGATTTCATAATACCAATTATGTTTCCAATAAATCATTTAATTTATATTTCAATAAATGATTCACAAATCAATATATTCACCAACAAACCATGAGTTTACAGCACTATTAATGTTTCATACAAATACTTCAATTCATATCTCGATGTTTGAGTTCAATAGACCAATGAGGTTTCCACAAATCATTCAATAGAGTTTTCAACATACAATTGAAAAATTAATATTGTCATCACACAATCCATGAGTTTACAATACCAAACTAATTCTCAACAAGTCATCCATCAATGTTCAACACATATACTCACGTACTAATATAGTCACAGAAAAACCATGAGTTCACGTACGAAAACCTTGGTTCGTACACCCACCTATCGTTTATCGGCACATACAACCTCCATCGATAGTCAGAACAAAATTTCCCATGGGGATCATACCCATTTTCTCTCTGGGATCATTACCCGTTTCTTTCACGGTACAAAAACTTTGGTTCGTACATCCACCTATCGTTTACCGGCACAGACAGCCGCAATCGATGGTCGGGAAACACAAGTTCCCATGGGGATCATGACTCATTTAACTCTCGGGGATCATTACCCGTTGTTAGTAGGAAACATATTTTATATAACGGTAAAACATGAACTCATTTTATTTTATAAATCATTTTCACAAGCAATCATGGCTTAACAACATGAATTTCTTTCAAGCATTTATGCAAACAAGCTAACTACAGACATTTTACATCATACATATCAGTGTGAATGCTATATTTGATCTTCCTAAAATTTTAGTAAAATTTGCATAATTCAATAAACAATCAGTTATCCAAATTTCACAGCAAACCAACGGCTCAATCAACTTATAATGATTTTATATAAGCATTCTAAAAACCGGGAATATTACATGTCATTACCAAACAATTCATTTTAAATTCTTAACCGTCTGAAATTGAATCAATAAAAATCAAAATGATAGATAAATCAGAAATATACAACTTTTGTTCTTTGATCTAATCATTTTAGTATCATGTAAGTTACCTAAGATATCCAAAACTATGACCAAAGCAAAACTGAGCAGAATTTCAGAAACTATCATCCGGCTTCATACAAATATTCGACGGTGAATTTACGGTGGATTAACTTAAAATTTTAACCATATATATCCAATCATGTTATCTATCAATATTTAGAGGCTGATCATCAACCGGATGCACAAAACTACACGTATAATTTTCAGAAACCTAATGATATGAGAATTTAAATCAAGTATATATAACAATAAAAGCCAAAGAGAAATGGGATTTAACATTCCACCTCTCAATTGCTACAAACTCTTGACTTTTCTTAATCCTTCTTCTCTAAAAAATCTCTAGCTCCATCTCTTTCTTGTTCTTCCCAGCCTTTTGTTTTCTAACTTGTAAAATCTATTTTCTAAATTATTTTCTTTATCTTTTTATTTTCCCTTAATTTTATTTATGATTGATTATTATATTTCCACCCTAACTGGTATCCTTTCTATTTCAATCTACCCACCTAGGCTAAGATTAAGGAACAACAACCTAATCCACAAAGTTAATTAATCCGGATATAACCCGACCCGAAACAGTAGCTAAAAATACAGGGTATTACATTCTACCACCCTTAAAAGAACTTTCGTCCCAAATTTAGGATATACTTATCATATCAAAATTCCAAATACAATTCAATCTAACACACAATTACAATTTACATGAATCACACAAAAATAATAATACAACTAATACATGAAATAAGCAATATACCAATCAAATCAAACAAGTGTGCGTATCAACATACAACAATATTTTATATATGGTCTCATTCAATATCTAAAGCCTAGAGCTCTGATACCAACTTGTAAGACCCCGAGTTCCGGACTAGGGTCAACCCCAAATGGAGATCTGAACTCGAGGTGACATACAACATGAGCATAAGACACAATTTTGGTTAATCAATAATGTATATTTTCAACCAACAAGATCACCACCCAAATATTATTTTCACTATATCATCTAATTAACATTTCAAAATAGGACACCAAAATAGGACTCCATAAAGTATTATTTTCACTAGATCATCTGAGTACATTTTTTTTTAATCTCTTATTTACATTGAAGTTGCGATTGATAGATTGACGTGGTTGCGGTACAAGTCTTTATAAAGCAGAAGAGAAAATGGATAAATGGTATGTATCGCCCTTTCTCACATGACAAGTGTTCATATTGAGTAATTTATCAGGATATATGTATTACATATTTTTATTTGGCACCCATTTTGGCAACCAAATTAGTGTAATCTTCATATACTTCAACTAAGTTAGTAATATTTACGCTCTTTCTTTAATTTCAGAAACACAAAGTGTAATGCCCCGACCCTCCACCGATACGAACCCCACTTAGACACTTCGACTATCCAGCAGTGTGGGGTTTTCAATGGGCATCGGTGCAGTAGCCCAACAAAAACTTCCCGGGAGGTCACTCATCCATAGTTCGCTCAAGTGTATCCATCAGGCCTCAATGATAATTAGGAAAGGATAAACCATTACTTATATTTCATTCAACCAACCATTTCCGAATATCGGAATATTATACAAAGGTTGTTAATTGATCCAAAGGAACTTTTGCAATCGAAATTAAGGTTGAATATTGCCTTTTTGAAGAGAACTCACGAATCATCAACTGATAAAAGAAGAATTAAAGAAAATTAGGTGAAGAAAAAGAAAAAGATTGAAATTTATATGAATAAGAAAAATAGAACATGATCGATATTTAGATCAAAAAATTAAAGAATCTTGCATTTATTTGTATGGTACCATAGTTGTATTGAAAGATTCTTTCATTACACTAAACAAAATTACAACTGACATTATATATAGTCAGTAATAAGACCGTAAACCAAGAAGGTAAAGAAAAATTTAGCCAACAACAGTCAACTATCAAAGCAAAATACGACACAAGACAAACACACATGTGAAATAAATTTACTACAAGATTGTGTTCATTTATGAAGAAGTTTCATGAAGAGTTTTACAAGAGGTAATTTTGGAGAAACTCAATTAATAATAAAAAATGAGAATTATGAGATAGAAAACTATAAATAAATAGCTAGATCAAATCTGATCCTGACGGTCATTTGTTAGTTTATGTAGCATGCCTTAATTTTATAGATGTCGGTTATCAAAATTATAAACTTATAATGAGTCAATTCGACATTTTGTAATTCATATGAGATTTTTATTACATATGTGCTGGGAGTATACATTTCTCAAACTTCAAGTGGTATTACTATTTATTTTTATGTTTTACACCCAGATTCGGCTGGCAATTGCTTGTGTTGTTAACTTCAGGATAAAAAAAAAGTAAAAAATCACAAGTTATTTGGTTATCTTTTTAAACAAAAAAGGCCACTCTTAAAAATAATTGCAACCACGAATATTTTTATTGAAATGAAATCATAATTCATATATATTATTGAAACACAATCACTAATTGCAGCCACAAACATTTTATTTAAATCAAATCAAATTCACATACACTAATTGAAAAGTCTTGTCGTCTTATCCAATAATATATTAGTACATGAAAATTAAGGTGTGAACCAGCACCGTGAATTCGAAAGTTGTAGGCCATTCTTATTTATTAAGAAACTCTTCAAAGCTTGAATAGTGCAGTTAGGGCTGATTCTCCATCAAGACCCTTTCCATAATGGGCCGTAAGGTATTCGCATATTGTTGTTTCTCGATATTTAGGACGGTCGGTCTCTGTAAGCAACTCTTTTATAGGTCCATACTTCCTTGTTGATGGTTCAAGATGAGTGCCGTTAAAGAAACACGCGACTGACATTCGGGGTTTCTCGAGGTTGCATATGACCCGGTGCTCCACACTCTTGAGTCGATCATTGGTTATAAGCTGCATCAAAAGGAAAAAAAAATTAATCAAATGGAGATATACTAGTAACTTGATTAAACATTTAAACGTTCAAAAAACAATATTGTCATAGAATGAAATACTTGCCTGAAAAAGATCACCAATGTTTACAATTAGAGCGCCATGTACAGGAGGGATATCAACCCATTGATTCTTATGAAGTACTTGAAGACCACTAATGTGGTTATCCGGCAACAGTATAGTAAGAAAATCTGCATCAGTATGTTTTTGTATCCCAAAAGTGAGTTCTGGCTGGGGACACTCCGGATAGTAATGGCAAAGAAAATCCCAACCTTTAGCAAATTCCATGTCCTTGAGATAGTTTTGCTTCAATCCCAGGCCCTCAGAGATTAACTCCAACAATTCCAAACATAATTTTTCCATCTGAACCGAGTACTCTGTTATTGTTTCCCTAAGAGAAAATACACAATAATTTCTTTATGATTTTGTCTTTTATAAATATCTACTCATTATAGATGTATCAAAACAATATTTACACATGAACCTCTTCAAAATAGGAGTTTATCCACAATTTAAAAATTATAAATTATTATACAATAAAAAATATTTTTTTCTTTTTAATGTTTACTAAATTTATTATTTTCCAAAATTCAAATAAAATAAATTAGTCATATTAGGTTAATTAGGTCAGGTATTGTTAACAAAAAATAATTGTTTATGACTGTATCATGTCTATTTTCAAATAGAAAAGATGCGAGGTAAAAAATATCAATAAGCAAATTAGTTTATCCTTCTCTTTTATCAGTCTGTGTGATATAATATTTTTATGCATAAATAGATTTTCTCAAAAAAAATTGTGTTTTGAGAAAATATATATAAACATTAACTAAAGCTTGTATTTTGAAATGTAAATAAATTATATAAATAGTTTATTTACCTATAAAAAAAGAACAATTGGGCCATAAAAGTCAATAGCAGTGCTACATTGGATGGGGTTTGAGTTCTCCCATCCTATCCGAAGACTAGCAGTGACAGATTTTTATGCTGAATAAGTTTCAGGGTTATGTCACACGGAACAACCCGCGAGACCCGGTTCTCGATAAGGATATCATTTTCGAAAAACTAATAAAAAAATATGGACATTAAGTATATTTTATAATAGGAAGGTAAACAATTAAACCATTTAACTAAAAAAAAATCCAAAATTCGTATAATGTTGATTGTAAATACGGTATTACATCGAAAAGTGGGTAAATATCCATTTAGAAGAAAGGGAGAGGATCCAAAGACATGATTAGAATCACATTATCTTAATATTTTGGCGTCATTTGTTTTTATAAAACCCAAATTGCAACAACTTTGAAGATAAATTTTTGAAGCTCTACCTTGATGTTAAAAATGAGTGCATCCCTTTATGCAAAACCACTTTAATTTCAACTTTTATTATTAAACAAATGATTTTTAAAGTGGTAGATTGTGGTCATATACATCAACATTCAATTTTTTGGTAGCATTGTAGAGATTCATAAGACGAATATGCAATCAAAAAATTAGCCTATCCCTACCATTTTTTTTCCTCTAAATGACGCCAAAGTATAAAATAATATTCTAACTTTTATTAACGAATTAAAATATTACTTTAATAATGTGCAGTAATAATTTACCTTATAAAAACTGGAATTTCTTCCGGTTTGGGGGGTACTGGAGCCATGCGACAGTAGTAAGTGTCCCTCCAGGTTGTAGCTGGTGCTTGGAAAAGATCGAAGTTACTTACATAACTAGATTTTTTATCACGATTACGTGTGTATAAGGAAGCTCTAGCCTCAGCCGGTTGCTCATGAACCATGCGTGCTTTTTCCAGCATTTCATCCATAAGATTTTTGGGAACTCCATGGTTCACTATTTGAAAGAAACCATACTTCTCACATGAGCTTATGACTTGATCAATGATCATCTTGCGCTTCCGATCATCACCTTTTTTAATGTCTCCAAGGTCGATAATAGGGATGCTAAATTCTTTTGATGATTCAGAATATGAATCCAAATTCTTATTGATGTCAGCATCATCCGTTGGTGGGAAAATAAAGATCTTTGGGATCTTTTTGATTCCTGAATCAACCAATCCTCTCACCCCAATTTTGGTTTCATCAAAAGACTTCAATTCTTTCATTCGATCATAATTATTATTCTGATTGTCACCATTTGAGTCCACCATCATTTGGGTTTTCTCCATTGTATTGTTGAGAAAATTTGTAAAAAAAACCTTAAACTGAACACTCACTTGATCCTCTCTAGCCTTAAGAAATCAAACAAATTTCTACTCGTAATGCAAATATTTATAAAACTCTCAAGATTGTCAAAAACATTGTATCTATAATCTCTTCCAAACCATCTTTTATAGCTAAGGTAATTAAACCTAATTAATGACAAAAATCTTTTGATTAATAAGAAAATCTTGTAGCTAATCAAATAATTAAAATCCTCCACTACTGTTAAAAAAATGACATAAGATAAATACCAAAATCTATAGACTTAATTAGAGAATCCTAAGTTGGAAAATGTTTTTGAAAATCAACATGAAAAAATATTCCGCTACACTAATTTACTTAAGTTGACACAATTTACTATATAAAATCGGATACTAGTTTTTAATGCAAAGATGGATGTTGGAATGTTTATATGAAATAATAATTTACTGGATGATAAAGAATTTTGCATGCCATATTCGACAAACTTATCCTTCAACCTACAACAAATTAATTATTAAGTTATCATGCTTCACCAACGCGGTAGGTTTGTGTGTCTTTTGTCAAAATTAATGTAGGTACAGAAATTATCCTCGCCACGTGTAGATCTACGAAAGTAGGGCATCCATGGTCATAATTCGTCAGGGATATTATTACCAAAGACCGAGATAAAGCATTTATTAGAATGATAGAATGGTCAAATCAACTGTCATCAAACGAAACAGAATCTTTAATAGAAATAGAGTTACAAAGCAGCAGTTACGAGTAAAAGAAAGTTATGGAATATCAGTAATGAAATGAATATAATGAAGAAGGAATGAAGAGATTGGAAATGATAAAGCGAAGAACATGAGTCGTCAAGATTCACGAGCGAAAGAGATAAAGCAAAGTCAATCAATATCCATCAAAGATAAATTGTTGAGCAAGAAATATGGACAGTTGTACAGACAAGGAGTGGGAGTTGTCGCTGAAATAATAGTAGCCAATATAATAAATATTGGGGTAGCAAAGTAAAATGGGAAGTCACGTGAATTGTGTGAACATTAGCGAAGTGAAGATTGAGTTATACTCCACTACACTGAATGTCTATATAAAGAGACCTTGGGATCTTGAAAGGGATTGAGTAATTTTGTAATCAAATGATCCATATTGAGAGTGTTCTTGAGAAAGTCAAAGTTAGGGTTTGGGCAATAAACTTAGAAAATAAATACATTCATTGAATAAACTTTCACTTTCTTTCTTATGATTATAATCATGACTTAGATTTATTATAATTCATATCATTTGGGTGTACTATTGGATTTTCATTAGTTACATTTTGGCGCTAGAATACAACTTGGAGAAGTAAGAGGGTTTACCTTCACCTGAAAGTTAATACCAACATGGTTTGAGATTTGTTCTTAAATTTTGATTTCATAAATTTTCTTGAAGTTCTAATTTCTTTGTTTCTTCAACTTTGGTTTAATACATCCAATCCATTCTTTTATCTTATAAAGTTATCCAACGTGCATTAATCAACTATATTTGTGAGTTTTAGATTTTCCTTCTTATATTAATCGTCAAATCGAGAATACTTTAAGAATTTTATCAGGATTTAAATGTTGAATCTGATACTTTGTTTTCATATTATAGTGTTGAAAGTTAAGAAAATAAGATTTTAAATATTATTTGATATTTTTCACTGATTATCAAAATTTTACTTATTATCTGTGGTGTTACGATTTTCAGTTGTCATAACTCAGTGAGTTAGTCAGTTATAAGTGAAAGTATTTTTATTTACAACGTCATTAGGAAACAACACTTGGAGGAACTAATGGCTAGAGAAGCATGAGGAATCCAGCAAGAGTTGGAACCAACGGAGAATAAACTTATTGAAGAAACACGGAGTAGAAGATTAAAAATTGGAGAAACTCATAAATGGGAGGAAGGAGAAGATAAAATTAACTTCATATCAGTCTAGATAGTAACGAAGCAAGTAGAAGATACGATCAATATCACGAAGAATAAAATAATGGTGGATAGCGGATTAGTAACGAAAAAGAAGAAATAAATAACGAAGAAAATATGACGGTCGAGCGGTTATGAGAAAGACTTCGTCAGGAAAGGAGAAGAAAGAGAGATATGGTAGAGGAAAGAATAAAACTTGCAAGACAAAATGCAACTCTGATGCATGAGAACAACCAACTCAGGAGAAATAGATCCAACAGTAGAGGTAGGAATCCATCGAGAACTGGGGATCATGAATTGAGGAGAGGTAAAAATTCATCGAGAAGAGGACAATTGTATTCTAGGAAAAGTGATGAGGAAGATGAACGAAGACGAACAA
Source organism: Papaver somniferum (assembly GCF_003573695.1). Taxonomy (NCBI): domain Eukaryota; kingdom Viridiplantae; phylum Streptophyta; class Magnoliopsida; order Ranunculales; family Papaveraceae; genus Papaver; species Papaver somniferum. The sequence goes on from NC_039362.1 coordinate 147,560,375, forward strand.
GTACACATAGGGAGGACACTGAAGAACGATATATTCAAATAGAAATGGAAGCGAGTAAAAAGGATATGAAAAAAGAGGAGCAACGAGTTGATAAGTGCATAATTCGCATGATTTTAGTGTTGATTTCATGCTTATTTTAGTTAGATTTCATGCATATTATCCTTGTATTACTCTTTTTTTTCCATTTTTTTTATTAGGTGAATCATTCAAAGTCAATAGAAATTTATGCAAAATAGCTAAAAAAAGTGAAGTTCTCCAAGGATCCAAGTTTTTAGAGCTAAAATAAGTGGAAGAAATGCAACGAAAAGGAGAAAAGAACGTTGAAAACACAAGAAATACTATTAAATCATCCAAATTAAGGATTTAATATCACCATCTTGAATAGAATTCAATTATGAAGTGAACCTAAAAAGAATGAGGTCATTCCGAGTTCGGGTGAAGAAGTTACGGCAAAAACAGTCGAGACGAAAAACGGTAATCTACAGCACAACTTCCGGTATTGCGAAAGAAATACCGACAGTAGCCATATTTCGGACATAAAAGGTGTATTTTAGACCCCCACAATTGGTGTTGCTTTGGGTAATTCGATAATATATGCCGACTGAGATAAACCTATTGGTCTATTTGACATATTTTGACTTCCAACAAGAAAACTTGGTCCTAAATGGATTCTAAGACCTAGATATCATGATTACTGTATAAGAAGACTTCTATAACATTAAGAAGGGATATCTTGGAACATAACTTTGCAATTTTGGAAGAGAAGAACAACAACGAAGATAGGGTTTCAGCATATTTCTTATCAATCGTAATGATATCTCTTTACTCTTCTATTATGTATAACATGGATGATCCTACACCCATGAGTAGCTAAACCCGTACTTGATTGAGGATGAATTATAAGTTCTAGACTTGATTTGAATTAATATATGCATCTATTTTGAGTTTTTCATATGATTATCACTTGATTCTACTTTGATGAATGTTTATGATTGATTAATTTATTGCTCTAGGTAGCCAACTATAGTAGTTTATTAATTGATTTATTTCTAGTAAAGGGTTAGGATATCCATGTAATTGTTGAGTAATCCATACAGAAGTAGAAAATGTAAGACCTTGCATAGGAATTCTTTGGAGAAATCCCGTGTAGAACAACATTAAAAAGTGTACCTTGCGCTAAGAGTCTAACTACTAAGATTAACCTAAGTCATAGCAACATAAAACATTCGACCAAGTCACACCTTGAGTGCGCTACTACTTGGTGACTTGGACGAATAGAATTTGATATTCGAGCGCTTCAGTATCCAGTGATCAAAGGACTTTAGGGGAGCACTTCTCTAGTTGTTATTCCACGGTTGATGATAATATATGATTAGTGACGAATTAATGAATATATTAACTCGTTGATGGTTTAGTAACGAAGAAAGATACCTCAATAATCTCTCTCCATATTTGCTTGAAACTCAATTTCAATTGCTTTATCTACTTTGTTTACGATATAAAACAAAAACCCCCATTTGTGACCTTTTTGACAACTAAACTCCCTGTTATTCGTGGGAACGAACTTGACTTTCATTATGTTACTTGTTAATTGAGTGAAAAAAAGATCACTAATTTGATTGCACCCACGACACACATCATATTTTGGATCCGCTACCGGGGATGAAAAGGATTTTGTAATACAAGAGTTTTTGCAAGGTTTGACTAATTCTTTGCATATTAATTCTCCTCGTTTACCTCAACTAGGCTTAGATATATGTGCTTCAGAATTTTTATTGGATTACTTTGCTTCTAAATATCTACCATTGGAAATACTTAATTCTCACGCTGTGCAAGTTCACCAAGACGAATCCATAGAATTTCCCAAATTATATGTTCTCTATACACTTCCAGGCGTAAAAAAAACTAAGTGTGGGGGAAACTTCTATCGAGTGATAGCATTACTATTATTATTAATTGCTACTATCGTTGTGAAACTATTGTTTGCATCGCAGATTATTTTTTGGGTGGATCCTCAAATTTTCGTACTGTTGGTATTTGGGGAGGCTCAACGAGATAAAGTGGAGGTAGACTCCCTTGAGTTTCTATATTTACTCCCTTTGAAGGAGTACTTTGGAGAATGCCAAGTCGGTCTAAGGACGTTAAACAAAGTGCTACCTGGGAGGCAACCCAACGGTTTTTTATTTCTATCTCTATCTTTTGTTGTTGTTTTTTTTTAATTTTTTAATATCATATTTTAATTTCCCACCTTATTTTATTTAGGATGAGTCAATTACATTAAAGATAATGTAAAGCTTAAGTATGGGGGAGTGTTTGAGTCCTTTTCATATAGAATTTTTTAACCTTTTTGAGTCGATTTTTTCAAAATCTTGTACATATTTGTATAAAACCTCCAATTTGCAGATATTTTAGACTCACTATCATAGTTCTATGTATGTTTACATAAGGAATTTTACTGAAATAATGGAACTTAAAAGTGCTAGAGAATACTACACATTAGGCGTTGTTAATCTTTGCGAGAAGTAATTTACTGTTTGTGGCTCAACTTAACCATGCCGGTAGAAAATGAGGAGCATGGGAAGTGCATTATTAGAGTTGCTAATCAATCATTAGTAGAGACTACCTATATATCTACATCAAAAGAGGCACCAGACCTTTAATTCTTTGTAACTGACTAAAAATATTTATTTTGAGTATGTGTCACCGTACGTCAATTACGGGTAGAAAGGTGAGCTATTCAACTTCACGCCATTTGCAAAACTATTTTTGATCTCTTGAGTGCTAATTTTTTCAATCATGAGGGTGACGTCTATAGATGAAAACCACCTTATTGTAGTATAATTTGCAGTTAGCACCATTCTCTGTCTCTCTCTCGCGCCAACAACTATTCCATAGAAACACCACTATCCAAAACCAAAACCAGGGCCTTTAGATCCGAAAAAAGTTTAGGGTAGGCCAGGGACTATGTCGTAAAGAATCATCCCTTAAATGTGTGGCAAAAAAGTTTTACGCCGGCCCGCCTGCCTAGATGCAACTTACCTGAGGGCAAGAGTAGTCCTTGACACATTCCGTGACTTGTTCGTTTTCAGTACAAAGGGTGTAGCAGTCATCACTTCAATGGGAATATGAATTTGCGACCGTTATGGTGATGTATCCACATATTCCATGTCCCGGCTACAGGTTTACGGGGGTGATTCCCCCTTCACAATCTTGCGAGATGCAGAGCTACGGGAGGAGTCCCCCTAAAAAAATTCTTCTATGGAGGTTTACATGTTCAAGGTTTAAATAGTCCTGCTAAAAAACAAAAGAAAGGAAAGATTCAAAAGTAATAGGGTCAGCTCACGTACCTCGTGTACATACCTCATTCATATGGATCGTTGCTTTCCACGCGGTTCTGTCGAGCGCCATCTCTCTCTCCAAGCCTCGATCAGTCAAATACCGTATAATCAGTTCATCCCAGAACATTTTCGGTCGTCCTCTACGCTTCATTCTACCTTCAGGCCGCGTGATGCGTCCTAAGAAAACTGGGGCATTAGGTGGTCTTCGTTGGAGATGCAAGAACCAACGTAACCGATGTTGTTAGAGTATATCCTTCATTGGTGATACACCAAGTTTACCACTTACATACTCATTTCCGATTTTATCATGCCTTGTATGCCCACATCCCCACCTTAGCATCCTCATTTCCTTTGCATGGAGCTCTCTGATGTGCGGGTTAAGTCGCCCAACGTTCCGCTCCATACAACATCGAGGGTCGGATTGTTGTTTTGTAGAACTTTCCTTTCATCTTAGCTGGGACCTTACGATCACACATGGCTCCCGTCACCAGTCTACATTTTCCCATCCTGAATAGATTCTATGTCGAATGTCCTCGCCTATGTCCCCATCACTATGAATCATAGATCTCAGATATCGAAAGGATTCTTTTCTTGGTATAATATGTCCGTCTAGAAACAGTTCTCCATCCTTCACCCCGAATTCGTCAAAATCATATCTCGGATACTCAGTCTTGGTTCTACTAAGTGAAGCCTTTCGATTCCATAGTCTGGCGCCACCACTGAAGATTATCCTCTACCTCTTGCTTTGACTCCCCAATAAGTGCCACATCATACGCGAAGAGCATAAAACAAGGGATATCCCTATGGATATCCTTCGTGACTTGATCCATTACTAGCGCAAATAAGTACAGACTCAAGGCCGACCCTTAGTGTAGTACGATCTTGACAGGAAAGTCATTCGAGACACCGTAGCATGTCCGGACCCCTGTGACAGCTGTTTCATACATATCCTTGATTAGGGATATAAATTTAGGTGGTACCCTCTTCTGTTCGAGTGCCCATCACATTACCTGTCGTGGGACCGTGTCATAGGCCTTCTCAAGGTCAATAAATACCATATGAAGGTTTCGCATTTGTTCTCGATAGTGCTCCATAAGTTGTCTAACCAAGGAAATCGCTTCAGTGATGGATCTCCCTGGCATAAACCCAAATTTATTCTTCGTAACACTAGATTTCCCTCGGAGACGACGATCGATGATGTGTTCCAAGAGTTTTATTGTATGGCTCATAAGTTTGATGCCCCTGAAGTTAGTAAAATTCTGGATATCCCCTTTATTATTAAAGATCGGGACGATGACACTTCTTCGTCACTCATTGGGCATCCGGTTTGAACGATAGATAATATTGAAGAGATTGGTCAACCAAGTAATCCCTTCATCTTCCAGTCACTTCCACACCTCAATCGGGATGGTATCAGGTCCCAGTGCCTTCCCTCGTTTAGTTCTTTTCAGGTCCTCTTTTACTTCACTTTCGAGGATCGCGAGAATGTCTTTATCTTGCAGGTCCATGGGTTCACTAGATACCACCAGGTTAAATGTTGGGTTATTGTCGTCCGCGTTTAAAAGATGTTCGAAATAATGCTTCAAACATAACTTTATCTCCGCATCTTCTACTTAAACACGACCATCAGCATCCTAAATGCACTTGACCTGGATAAGGTCTCAGATTTTCTTTTCCCGTAACCGAGCAATCCTGTAAATCCCCTTCTCACCCTCTTGTGTGCCTAGTTTTCGGTAAAAGTCTTCATATGCCCTACATTTTTCCTCTGACGTCATTCACTTTGCGTGTTGTTTGGCAACCTTATAGTTCCGGATGTTTTCTTCGCCTTCGAGGGCCTGAAATTCCTTGAAGCAATCTTTCTTGTCCTTAATATCCTGCTGTACCTCTGGAGACCACGACCAGGTGTCTTTCGGATCACGTTTTACATTGTATATAAATTCTCCCAGCACTTCCACAGCTAGTTGCCGGATCCTACTAGCAGTTTCTTTCCACATGTGTTCTGCTTCCCCATCCTCATAGAGCACGCCTTCAGAGAGTGTCTTATTTTTGAAGGCCCATGTGGTATCTTCCTTGAGGTTCCACCACCTATTTATTGGTGGGTTTGTAGTTATTTTCCGATCGCATCATGCCTGGTGTATTCGATTTGTGCTGTATCTTGAGTGCACTTATAGGTAGCTAGGTGTCTCATCCAATGAACAACTTTTCACTCCTGGGTACACCACTTTCCATGCCATATAGTACTTCCCAAAATTTAAGCTTGACGTCCTCGGTAGACCGTTCATGGGGTGCATACGCACTGATAACGTTCAGAAACACATTTCCCAGCAAAATTCGCACGAGGATCAATCTGTCTCCTCGTCTACGGACTTCTACGACTTTATCCGCCAATATTTTGTTTATTAGGATGCCAACACCATTTTTCTCATTGGTGAATCCCTAGAACCAGATCCTGGAGCCTGTGCCTTCTACTTCTCGGACCTTCTCACCCTTCCATCTGGTTTACTAGACGCATCTTATGTCACCTTGTCTTTTGCGTGCCACTTCAGTCAGTTCCCTAAGTCTCATCGTTAAGGATACAACAGTCCAGGTACCTAAACAAATCCTGGTCTTCGCTACTATCTTCCTTTCCCCTCACAAAATTTCAGGTACCATCATCATAGAAACACATTATCATCATCAAAAAAAGAGCTACATCAAAATATACAAGGAAAGTTGAAGACGTTTGAGGTTTACAAGCAACAGTACAAGGAAGAGAAAATTTCATATCTAAGTAAAGCAACACACAAGGAGCATATTTTTACATACATGTTGAATACTTACACATAAGGGGTGGAATTCTATATTCAAGTTGAAGATTTATTTACAATAGCGAAGAAAATATAAAGATGAGAGTTATTGAAGTTTATGATACAAAGAAAATACAAGTTGTGAAGATCAAAGTCGTAAAGTAATTATTTCATGGATATGTTAATTTTAATTTTGTTATTGTTTTTGTAATTTCAATCTAATGAGTTCAAAAAAAAATTGAAAAGAAAAAAATATACAAAAAGATTTGCATTTAGGTTGTTATTTGTTCAATAAATCCATGAGAAAGAAAAATCTATAAAGAAGTTTCAAGAAACATGGAACTTGAGGAAAAGAGTATAAATTTTCAAAGTTCTACAAATTTCAAGAGTTTATCATCAACCGTTAAATACCGAAGACCAAGAAGATGAAGAAGACGAGCCAAAGAAAGACGTTTCTAATGGATGCGGTGAGAGTGGTGTTATCATTACTGCCGATCGGATGTGAAGGTGAGTGAGTACTCCCATCCTTGCTATAGTGGTTGATTTCCTTTCTTAGATATCATCAGAAAATATCTTTTAGTTCCCACGACTTTGTGGGGTCTCCAGAAATAATTTGGAAGGATTCCTTCCCACCATTCAACGTGTGCGGGATTTCTCTCTTAATTCCATCATGTACACATGTGTGTGACTAAAAAAAATGGTCTTTTGAGTGCAATTATTATAAAACCTTATAAGTGAGGCAGGATTCGAGGCGAAATGCTTATTGGTCGCTCTCAAACACGCATTTCTTTCAATATGGCATAGGTTGACCGGTCACACTTTCTTCGATTAATGGCATTTTACATGTTAATTTTTTCTTGAACTTCTGACTTCTTGACAATAGGTTGATAACCCTTGTGTCCTCATAGCTCTTTGGATGCTTGGGAATATGGAATGCATAGAAATTATAGTGTGGGTATGCCTCTTATAAGCCCTTAAGGGACTATAACTCGTCCAATAGGGCCACCTATGGGTTTAAAGGCATGTTGCATTAGCTAAGTGCATCCGTTTTTTCAAAGAAAGAGAGTTGTTGTATTTGTTTAGGTAGTTTTCTCAAGGACTAGGAAAATCCAAGTATGGGGGAATTCGATAAGTGCATAGTTCACATGATTTTAGTGTTAATTTCATGCTTGTTTTGGTTAGATTTCTTGCATATTATCCTTGTATTACTCTTGTTTTACATTTTATTTGTTTTTATTAGGTGAAACATCCAAAGTCAAAGGAAATTTCTATAAAATGGCTATAAAGTAAATTTCTCCAAGGATCCAAATGTTCGGAGCCAAAATAAGTGGAAGAAATGCAACGGAAAAGGAGCAAAGAACGCCGAAAACACAAAAAGGACTACAATACCAAGTTAAACTCATCCAAATTCAGGATTTATTATCACAATCTTAAATATAATTCAATTACGAAGTTAACAACGAAAGAATGAGGTCATTCCGAGTTTGGACGAAGAAGTTACGGTCAAAATAGTCAAGACGAAAAACAGTAATCTACAACACAACTTTCGGTATTGCTAAAGAAATACCGACAGTAGCCATATTTCGAACAGAAAAGGTGTATTTTAGACCCCCACAATCGTTATTTGGTTAAGGAATTATACAATGCCGTTTGAGACAAACCTATTGGGTCCCTTTTGATGTATTTTGACTTCCAAATCAAGGAAACTTGGTCCCGGATGGATTCTAAGACCTAGATATCATGAGTATTATATAAGAAGACTTCTATAAAATTAAAATAAGGGATATCTTGGAACATAACTTTGCAATCTTGGAGGAGAATAACAATAACGAAGCTAGGGTTTCGGCGCGGTTCTTATCAATCGTAACTACATATCTTTACTCTTTTATTGTGTATAACATGGATGATCCTACATCCATGAGTAGCTAAACCCATACTTGATTGGGGATGAATTCTAAGTTCTAGACTTGATTTGAATTAATATATGCATCTATTTTGAGTTTTTCATATGATTATCGTTTACTTCTAATTTGACAAATGTTTATGATTGATTAATTGATTTCTCTGGTGGACAACTATAGTAGTTTATTGATTTATTTATTTATAGTAAAGGGTTAGGATATCCGTGTAATTGTTGAATAATCCATACACAAGTAGAAAACGTCAGACCTTGCAGAGGGATTATGTGTAGCAATCGCGTGTAGAACAACATTAAAAAGTGGACCTTGCGCTAAGAGTCTAATTACTAAGATTAACCTAAGTCATAAAACATAAAGCATTCGATCAAGTTACACCTTGACTGTATTACTATTTGGTGGCTTGGACGAATAAAATCTGATATTCGAGCGTTTCGGTATCCAGCGACCAAAGGACTTTATGGGATAACAGTGCTCTAGTTGTTATTCCACGGTTGATGATAATCTATTATTAATAACGAATTGATGAATATATTAATTCATTGACTGTTTAGTAACTGTTTGTGGGTGAAAACTGTTTCTGCTGGTTTTGGTAATTTTGGATGTGTGGATGAGAAACGAATCTAAACCCTAAACAATGCACTGCACGGGAGTACTTTTGATTCGAGAGATCAATCTGTACAATCCTGGACTAAACCAAGAAATGGTTGTTCCAGGCTTGCTTCGGTCACAAAATGAAGCAGAAGGGTTGGTCTTAGGGAGAAAAGCAAAGAAGGTGTTGAGACTAGAATAGTTAATTCTTAAGGTTTGGTTGTTTTATGACTTGTATCAGAATTTGGAACTGGCTTGCAGAATGAAAGCTATCAGTTCTTTGGTGATTTCTGGATACTGTGTTGTTCTCTGACCCAAACTTGTTGTTTGGTGGAAATAGGTGAAACCTATTTATACAAGTCATAATTAAACGTACCATGGAAGAGTGGCGTAACATGTAACCGTCAAAAACCGTGCTTCCATGATGAAGGAAGTGGATCCATCTACACCCATTACTTCTTGCCGCCACTAACTGTCCCGCTTCCTAACACTTTCTTATAATGGGCATATTGCACGCCGTACGTTGTAAACCGCCATACCAATACCCTGATGAGTATCCCCCAGTTTGTGACATGTTTGATGTCTCCAGTGTTTTCGTGGAAAACATGTAGCAGTTTGCTACGTGTGGCAAGTCAAAATCAAGATACTTGCCGCGGGAAAATAGCATGTGGTGCTATTAGGCTTATCTCGGCTGGTCGCGTAAAACTTGCCACAAGCCTGTCAGTTTGGTGGCGAACTTGGACGGCCGAGATTACATCCCGTGAGGAAAGGTAGCCATCGATTATGGCCACACCCTGTTGATGCCTGTCAATGGCATAGTGGAGCTTTTAGCGCATGCCAGTGGCACTGCAACATGGCTGGCATAGTTCGTGCATGCCAGCGGCACGGTGGTGCGAGTAGCGCCTGGCGTAGCCATGGTCGCTAGATTTTGGCACATTAGTGTTAAGACTCAAATGTGGTGTGGCAACATCAGTTCCAGTCGTCACATCAATCCCAATGCTATATGGAATATTATTTGCCTTTATTGGCATAGCAGCTTTGCCTAAATTAGGGTTTGGCATGCCGAAACCCTAATTAGCGTATATGGCATGCGGCATATGGCCGTGGCACAACGACGTTTCATGTAAACGGTGTCAGATCCATCCCAAAAGAACCATATCCATGTCGTTATGTGAAAATGACCACATGAGTCAATATTTCCACGAGTGGCATGCTGTGACGCCTTTATTAGGGTGTCCACGGCTCGTGGCATGTTGTGGGCCCGGAGTGGCATAGTTGTGCCACGACTAGAAGTTAGGGTTTCATCCACCGCCACTAGAGCATGGTCGTGCTTCTGGATAGGATATCCAAATTGAAGTATGTTGCGGCGTTGGCCACGAACAGAAAGTGGGTTGGCACGTAGGTGCTCTTTTTATGGCGCGTTGGCACGTTTAGCGTGCTACTGCGGCGAGGTGGCACATTTGGCATGTGTGTTTGGCATGCACGTTTGGCATGTTTTGGTATGCATCTTTGGAATATGTGCTTGGCATGCTCTTTTGGCATATTGGCGCGGCTTTGGGAAGCCAATTTGGCATGGCGACCTCTTGACGCAATTTCCACCTCTTTTAATGTTTTGGCAGGTTTAGGGCAACCTGATTGGTCAATAAAGGTAGGGGTCGGCCAAGCATGGGCGTGGATTCCCTTTTGGTGCGTGTGGCTTCCCTTTTGGTGCGAGTGGCATGTTTAATGCGACTTTATTGGTCGATAAAGGAATAAGGGTCGGTTGGGCAGCATGGGGCGTGGCCAAGTGACGCCGGCTGGTCTATAGCACGACCATGTTGTTTCTCCTTCTCTGCGGCTCAGTTATTCTTTACTTTCTGATTTTGGGCAAGACTCTGCCCCTACTAATCAGCGGCGGATCAATTGCTTAGTTCCTTAAGCATAATTTCGACCAACGAGGCCTAATATATTGCGTAGGGCGCAAAACCCTAATTTTTGCAAATTAGTCAGATTCATGAATTTTGTGAATTATCACAAAATTGATTGAAATCTATGTGTTGACACAGAATTCTTTATTTGCAAAGAGCAGTATGCTTCCTAATTGAGTATTTCGTATAAGGACCTTAACCTTGATACTTGGAAATTTGTGCTACTCTGCTGCGGGTGAACACAAATCCGTCATGCCATACCAATATTAAGGGTTCTGCCGGGGAACATAACACAGGAAAAGTACTCATAGGTTCTTACATTAACGAATAATATAAGCAAGGTGTTTAAATTTATAGAGTATATGGGTTTTTTGCTACATGCGCCAGTCTGGATAAATTTCATGCAAATATATTGAACGGCTCAATAAATGCGCCAGTGGAGAGATTGACACCCGTCACTTTTACATGGCTCTGTTTCTTTGCAGAGTGACGGAACATTAGATGCAAGGTTATACAAATTTAACCCTGACCTAAAAACCACCATCAACATTAAGTCCCCTGCTTAGCCCGTAACAGTGGCATTGTTGCGGGGTAAGCATGAGATGGTGACAGACAAGGATAAAATCAAATTGGAAAGTCATTAAGAGATTGCCAGGAAAATTTGAATGACCTTTGGCAGAAGGCATGAGGAATATGTGATCCTTGTATTGGCGACTTTGCGTAATTTCGACTTGGACATAGGGTGCTGGCATTGGCGCTGGAATTATGGCTACTGATCGGCAATTATGGCGATGCAACTTGGTCCGTGGATGGGTGGATGATGCTAGCTGTCTAGGTCAAGGAACGTATGGAGATGGCGCTTGGATTCAGTCCTTGGAATGGTGGAAACTGGCTTCAGTCCTCGGAATGGTGGAAACTGGCTTCTGTCCGTGGAATGGTGGAAACTGGCTTCAGTCCATGGAATGGTGGAAACCGGTAACTTTGGCTATCAAACAGTGAGGGTGGATCCGGCTACGTCGCATAATGGTCAGAGATAGCGCGGCTTTGACCATGGAGTGCTGGAGCCATGGCGCCGCTTGCTAGGCTGTGGAGCGGGCGGAGATGGCGCTGCTTTGAGCAGTGAAGGCGGCACTCCTTTGGCTAGGTCACGAAATGGCAGGGAGAACGTGGATGGCTCTGGTTCGTGAATCGTGCGAAGATTGCGCTGTTTTCCCGGCTGTGGAGCGTGCGGAGATTGCGTTTCTTTGAGCGGTGAAGATAGGGCTCCTTCGGCTAGGTCACAGAATGGCAGGGAGAGCGCCTAGCTAGCTTTGCGAGCCCAGATGCCTTGTTCTGTGCATGTCCCGAAATAGGAAACCTTCTTCTACTCAAACTCCAAAATACAATGTATACAAAAATTCGTTGCCCGCCCTTTTATTTTTGTATCATTGGCTTTATCTCTGTAGCAGAAAGCTTCTTTCCATCAGTAGTCCAGGTGAGCCAATTATCCTGTATAGACGAGTATCTAATCCAGCTGATATCCCGCGTTCTGAGCCTTAATACACAGTTGGCAACAGAGTTTTTTTTTTTTAGGTTTCACAAATCTGCTTAATATAAGAGGCAATCCTGAACCTTTCTTTCATACAGATCATCATAGAATTGCGTTCATCCTCTTCACAGGTACCGTCTCATGTCTCTTCTCAAAGTTCTCCATTTTGTCTTCTTCATCGTGTAGATTGCCGATGCAGACATAATGTAATTTTTTTTTCTTTTGTAGCATATAATAGGATCTTCCGGTGATGATCATACCTCTGACTATTCAGAGAAATTTTTTGAAGTTGACAAACCCAAGTTCTTCACATGAGGAGGTATTATACAAAATCAACCCTTTGTTCCGTGAAGCCGGCCAGATTATACAAGGCATGTCTCTCACCCATCTACGCATTGTGAGGATGCGTGCTCATGCTTTCATGGCTTCAATAGACATGGAGGAAAAGTGGATACATGATGAATCATCCCAGCACGTCGCGAAATCTCAACGTGATGAAGCTTTTCCACAACCCAGTGCCAGGGCTAAACGACTCGACACTCGATTGAAACGGTGAAGGACTGAGCCCAAGAAACTTCTAGGTGAGAGCCAGTTTAATTACCCTGTCCATAATAGTATCGTAATACTCGATTCTGATGTGGACGAACCTGAGCATCCTCAAGAGGTTGTTGGAAAAGTTCTTGCGGAAGATGTCGACGCGGTTTGCGAGACTGAAGCAGCTTCTGGAGTGGACGTCGAAACTGTTGTTGGGGAAGTTGGAGCGACCGCTGAGGATGCTGTCAAGGCATATGGGGAGGCGGTGGAAGCATATGTTGTAGCCGTTGGAGAAGCTGTGGAAACATATGCTGGAACTGCTGTTGAAACGGATTCTGGATGGGATGCTGAAGCTGCTGCTGAAATGGCTTCTGGATGGGATGCTGAAGCTGCTGCTGAAACGGCTTCTGGATGGGGTGCTGAAGCAAGTGCTTGAAAAAGCTCTGATGGAGGCGTCATTGACCAAGGTGTTTGTCAATGAAAACTAGTTAAAATATTCAGGAAAGCTTATTTTGAAAGGAATATGCGTTTAATTAAAATTGAAACCCTAAATATGAATCAAAGCAGTGCAATCATTTTGGAGGAATTACAAATATTGAACGAAAGGGAAATTACTGAAGGAAATACTAAGGAGAATTTTGAGGCAAGAGGCAGCATGACACTTTCAGGTTTTAAAAGGGTTTGAGCCAGCGGGCGTGTATTATCACACCTTCCAACTTGTCGGCTTGCAGTAGACTCCTGAAATAACTTCTAATACTAGGTATGGTTCGCCTCCGGGATTGGATGAAGGAGGCTAAGCGGAAATTTTCACCACCATATCTCCAACCTGGAAGGGTTTTTGAGGCTGCGTGGTTACTTGATCTCCGGACCCATTATTCTTGGCTAAAACATCCTCCAGATTTTTGACGAAACACTTGAAGGTCCCGACACCCCATTCACATCTCTTAGTATCATTCGGGTTGAGGATCGGATCGAGTCCCTAGTCCTGAATGAGAGGAGAAGCGATTGGTTGCAGAAAGGGTTGTTCAATAAGACTTACTTGTGCTCGGAATCTGTTATTTCCTCGAGTTTCACGTGCGTATTCAACCTTGGATGGCCCGGTTCTTTCTAGTAATGTTGGTGTTGTTGTGGCCGACCGTTTAGCAGCCTCATGAAGTTCAGAGAATGTCTGGAATCGCAGATTCTCCAGTAAGGCACGGTAGATGGGATCCATGCCATTGATGCAAGAATCCACCAATTATTGTTCGATCACATTTGGGTCGTGACAATCCAGCGCTTGAATTCTGAATCTTTTGACATAACCATTTGGATGGTCATTGTTTCGTTAAAACATCTTTCCTAAATCTGAGAAGGTAATTTGCTCAGACACAAAGAAGTACTTCTTGTAGAAAGCCGTAACCATGTCACACCAGTTGGATATGTTATTTGGTGCAATGTTGTTGTACTAGGTGTATGCTCTTCCGGTAAGTGACTTCGAAAACTCCTTCAAACGGAGAACATGATTGTATTCGTGTTCGCCCAAGGATTCCAAAAATAGAGAGACATGTTCATGCGTATTACCGGTGCCGTCATACATGGATAATTGAGGAGAAGAGTACCCTCTCGTAAGATGAATTCTTTGTACTTCAGGAGGATACGGGGGTTGATGCTGATGCATGTCCGCAGAATCGCTTTTGTCTCGGTTTCTAAGAAGTCGCTCCAAATATTCTCGTGTGACAAAATTGGATGGTTGATTCCTCTCCGCTGCAGCTCCTGAACGAGTCTCTTCATCTACAGAGGTGCGCCCTACTGAGGTATCGGCGCCAGGAGTATTGAAGGTGTTCCTTATTGGCTCTGGTTGGCGTGATTCCTGTGGTAGCTGCTCCATTAGTGTCTTGAGGAAAATAAACACCTCCTTCTGAGTATAAGACATGTTCATCTGAGCTCTAGCAAGTGAAAAGGCGAGGGTACCCAAATATACCTCAAGCTAAAACTTTTCCTACCTATAAGTCCTTTCTCCGAAAGTGATTTTCTATGGACTGAGTCAAGACACTGCAACTAATCGGTTCACATTTCGTGCGATCATCTATGGATACGAGATCGATACAATACAACAACGAAGTATGTTTACTTGATACAAAGGTTTGTACTTAACCAAACACAATAGGATTGCTTATCAAGTAAATAGGAATTAACGTTTGTGTAATTTACTTTAATTATAATAAAATAATTATAATGTGGAATATAAAAGTAAATGACATAGAAAGATTTTGTTAACGAAGAAGCCGCAAATGTAGAAAAACCCCGGGACCTAGTCCAGAATTGAATACTCTCAGGATTAAGCCGCTACACAAAATTACACTAACTTCGTATAGTTGACACCAAGTAACTAACCCTATAGTTCACCTAGTTCCTTCTGTATTCCAACGCCTCCAACTTATAAATAAGTCACGTACTTGGAACAAATCCTTTGGTTCGTATTCCAAACAGTAAAGGAACAACAAATCTGTTTGGTATCAACTCTATTCAACCAAGTGATATGAGTCGGACAAAGGCTCTTTCGTTTTTCTCAACATAAAATCCTTCTCCAGGTCCTTAGATCTATCTTATAGTCAATCACCAAAAGGTAATTTATTAATATTAAGCCAACAACACCTTTAATCCGAAGAACCATGTTGATGCCGATCTACCCAATTAATCAATTCAATCTACCACAAGGATAAACTGATTATTAATTGGATCCTCTTTTACCGAAACAAGTATTGTGCACACCAAAGATTATAAAACCCAAGTCAGATCTTCAATATCTTCTTTGTCTTCAAATCTTCTTAAATCTTCAATAAAAACCTGCACACAATCACTTGAATCTCTTGTGATCAATCACGCACAGAGCGGAGTCTGTTAACAATGGATTTGTTAGAGCATTGCTCGGTCGAACTCGCATGCGTTGCTATCTCAAGCATGTTTGTAAATTTTAGTGATCAAGACTATAAGTCTTTATTTCTAGTCTATTATGGCTAAGTCTCGGACTAGGATAGAAAGTGTAGTTGAGCTCAAGGACTTCATGCATGGCGATTTATAGATAGACGCATTTATGTGTCTATTTTATTCTCGATTTTCTAAATTGTTAGTACCCATTTTTATACTTATTTTGGTGTTTTATGTGTTGGTAGGTATTTTTGGAGAAATAAACATGTGTGGAAAAAATGGCTCGAAAAGTTGTATTTTCGCTCGTGGGAGAAAATCATTAAAGGCACTCCTCATTTGGATAAGGGGCATCTCATTTACTAAGGGGCACTCCACCACTATTTTCACCCAAGGTTCGCTATTTACACCCCATGGCTATGGTCACCCGCTGATGGATAAAGTTCAACCTTTTTTCTCCACGTTTCAAGAACTATTTTTGGCGGGAAAACAGTTTTTCACGTGCGGAATTTTCTGAGGATGTCTGCAACTAATTTTCACGAGTATTTCTCGGAGATTATCATGGGTTAGGATTCGTATAGGCCTGTGACAACAAATCAGAGTTGGTAAGGAACTTGGTTACATATAAAAAAGAAGATTTCATCGTGCACTCGGTAAACAGGGCAGAGAAGTGTTCTCGGAGATTTTTTTTGTTAAATTTGGAAGTTCCATGAGGATTTAGGCGAGATATTTCCTCTGTTAGATTTTATTTCATATCTGGAAGGATTTTGGACAACTCAGCAGCCGTGTAAGTGAAGAAAACCGAGTTTGGTACAACAGGGGAGGCGATCTATTTCAGTAAGTAACTTGAGGAGTGAGCGAAGATATATTCCCTATTGATCTAATCCTATCTTTGGAAAGAGTTTTGACCATCTTGGACTCTACAGAAAACGCGTGAACAGGATTGGGAGAAAAATAATCGTTACTTGGAAGAAAATAAAATAAAGATAACTCCGTAACTTTTGGTGAAAGGCAGGGGAGATTTTATCGAGTATTTTTGGTCTTGTTTCCTATATATAGGTTGAGAAGGAGTCACAACATGGTAATCGGGAGTTTGGGGACCGAGCAGAGATATTTAGAGCACCAAAGAGGCTCAGAAAAATATCCAGGGAAGCTGCAGGCAAGACTGCCGGAGAAAAAGAAGAACACGAAGAATAGATCACATCTTATAAAACATCAGTCATCTTTTCTTTGTAACAGACACCAAATTGTAACAGTGACGTCTGTAATAGTAATACATCGTTGCGAATTTCAGTCTATTATATTTTCTTCAATAAAACACCTATTGAGCCACGGATTGTTATTTTGAGCAAATGTTTGACAACATGAGCTAAACCCCAACGCTGGGACGACGGAGGAAACCCTATTTCACAATCGTTTGGTAACTATAATTGATTCGATATGACTTTTGCACCTATTTTAATTGATTTATGATTTTTCTTGATTAGTTATGATTTTGTTTGATGATGTATGATGGGTCTAAGTACTTTTGATGCGTCATGCTTGTGATTTACATCTAACGCTTTATAAAATCTACTTTTGGCAAAGAAAAGAGTCAACAAAAGAGCTACAATTGTTATGAATCATTATATTAACCAATTGAATGTGATTAGTGGTGAAATCCTAAGTCCTAGTACCTCTCGATATTTATGACAACCTTGTGAATATATTTTCTTTATTTTATTTTTAAGTTTAGAATCGAGTCTACACAAGTCCGAGTGAACGATACTTTAGTTACCACTATATAAAACTACATCAATTTTTGGCGCCGCTGCCGAGGATTTGTATTTAGATTTGTTTAGGTTTATTTTTATTATTTTTTGTTCTCTTTTACGCCTTTGGTATTTTTTTGATTCTTTTCAGATTTGGAGCGAAGCTACAAGGAAAGAAAAAGTGCTATAAAAGGAAAGCATCGCCAAAGAAGGAAAGAAAAGAGGAGTCCAAGGAGTGGAGAAGATTTTGTATATATTTATTTTATTTGGACTTTATTTCTTCTTATTTTTAAATTTCTTTTTATTTTAGAAACTGTAAATAGGGTATCATTGTTGTAATTTTTCTTTTTCTTTTTGGACACTTTCTGGACTTTATTTTTGGACTTGGACTTTATTATTTTAAACCCTAAGGAAGGGTTAAAAATTAAATAAATAAAACTGTTTGCAGGGAAGGACGACAGTTACGATACTGTCTCGGCCCCTCGGGTTCGTACACTGACATAAGAGTCGGTGGCCTGAGTCGACTTCAACGGTTCATCGCCCGTCTGGTACGGGAGGTAAGACTCTATCCACCCACGAATCCCCTGTCAGTAGGTTTTATTTTGTGTGACAACTCACACCCCTGCAATAGAATGTCGAACTGGTATTACAATAGCCAACACAACGAATATCCGACTGATTCTCAAAATGGACATTACTTTGACCATAGTGTGAATAGTGGTTGGGAACATCAAACTTTTGAAGGTTATGGTCTATACCATGGTGATGTCGATTACTATCTACACGCCAACCGGTCGTACGAGAAAAATTCCTCTCTACTAGAGTTAACACGTAAGTTAGCTGAGTTGACACATAAGTTAGCAGAAATGAATAACTTAATTATGGACGAAGGCAATGCAACGAGTGAACTTTATTTCCTATATTCAATCAGGAAGTCATGTGAGTCGACTCATAATCTTTTGTTAGAGGCCCAGAAAAGAAATGCTCAAAATAATCTTAATTTCCAATATAGTGTTTCCAGTAGTACCCTTGAAAATGAAGATAGTTATTCACATAATCAAGATGACGAGGTTAGAATTGGTAACACTATTTTTTTAGACGAGGTTCGACCATTTTCATGTTATTATAATGATGATTATGATGAGGATAATGTTGATGAAGAATCGGACACATATAGGCACAGTGATCAGGAATTTGTTACTCCAATTGAGCTTTACAATGATAGTATTATTTCTAGTTCATATCCAAATAATTTTAATAGTTATTCACCTATTCAAAAGGTCGAGGATTTTACTAGAGATACCCCCGTTTTAGACGATGTAGTATTTCCTTTTGATTACGAAGCTAATAATGGTTTAGAGGAACGAGTTTCTTTTGAGAATATTTTTTTAGAGTCTAGCGATTTAGAAACATTAGTATTAGACAAAGAAAATGAACTCGTCGAGATGAGTGAGGATGAACCAGACTTAGAAGAATCAATTGACCATTTTCAGGAATCTGATGACCTAGAAATTAGGGAAGTTGTGACTAGTCTTTCTAGAGACACTGAAATATCTAAGTTTGGGGGTGATTATCATTCTCCATGTGCTTTAACTATTATAAAGGTACCTCATTTGGGACTTGACATATGTGCCTCAACCATTTTACAAGATTATCTTCATACACGTTTTTCTGAACCTAGTGATGTCCATAAGGAAGTTCAGTTGTTAGAAACCCATCCTCTGGTTGATGTGGTTTGTGATGTGATTTCAAATTGAGTTGTAGTAATAGGTTCGTTGAGACTTGTGAAAGCAATAGATTTTAAATTTAATTTTTAAGATTAAAAATATAACAAACTTAAATAAAAGGGATATGAAAAATATGGAGAAGACTGGGGCTATGGAATCCACTATTTACCAATATCAAAGTGATTTATATTCTCTAATTATAATCATGCAAATCATGCATTCAAATTGATTCTTAATATTGCAATAGTTGATTTTTTAGAAATAACAATTGTAGATCGAAAGTATGGGACATCAAAACCCTAGACCAGCATGCTCCATCAATTGAAATGACAATTGTTTAACAAAAACCATTTTATCAATTTATTTATCTAGGCAAATAA
This sequence comes from Papaver somniferum, assembly GCF_003573695.1. Classification (NCBI taxonomy): domain Eukaryota; kingdom Viridiplantae; phylum Streptophyta; class Magnoliopsida; order Ranunculales; family Papaveraceae; genus Papaver; species Papaver somniferum. Next base: position 147,579,737 of record NC_039362.1, read on the forward strand.
TCATATAATAATTGCATAAATTAGAGATTACCACTTTTCATTGGTGAAATAGCTTCCTCCTTCGCCCCAGAGGATGGGTTTAGCTCATCATTGTGTAAACACGCTCAAAATATTTGTTCATTGCTTCAAAAGTTGTTTACAAAGATGAAATGGAGATAAAATATTAAAAATCGGGTTTGAAACAGTTATAAGTGTTACAAACTGAAAAGAACGATAGAATAGAGTATTGTCGCTGATTCTCGACCCTCGCCTGTGTGTCGTTGTCACTGTTGATAAACGACTGTCTCTGTGCGTCTAAAGTTCTTCGTGTTCTTCAGTGCACCAGCAGAAAACATTTTTCCTGCAACTTGATTTTCAGCTCTCTAATCTCCCCCAAACTCTCCGTAACCCCTCTCTGTGATCCCAAAAGCCTATATATAACAAATCTGACCGAGAATACATCCTCATAACTCCAAATAATTCCGGCAGTGAAGGAAAATTATTCTCGAGAATAATTTCCTTTTTTCTTCTCTACATGCGATAAATTTTGGTGACTCTCCTTATTTACCTTCTGCGTGCTCCAATTTAGAGCTAAACTTCCTAAAACATGAGCAGTACACGTCCCAAACTTGTTGTAACTCATATAGAACCCGTGAAGAACTCGTGTCCTCTGTTTGCTTCAATCCAACGATGCAGCCCAACTTAGTCGAAACAACACACCATACTACCCCTGTTAAATCGTAACAGGATGATTACAACTCACTAGGGTGATTAAGTCTCGCCAAAACTCCCGAAAATTCTTCACTGAAACTCTCGAAAAAACATGCAGCTTTGTTTTCTTTACCACTGATTATTTAGAAAAATTCAATCGAACCAAAGACCCATACCAAGCCTTTTAAGCTATATCAAGTCATCCCACAAAGTTCTACCCATTGAGTCTCCTTCTAACACGCCCAAATCTCGAACCAGAAATCCACCAGTTTCCTGCAACATATTCCCGCCAAATATGAAAATTTGAAATGAAGAAGAAGGTGCCCCTTAACCAAACCAGGGGTGCAAATAGCAGGTGGCGCTCTGGGGGTGAAAATAGCAGGTAGTGTGCCCCTTAGTAATTGGGTGTTGAGGATGAATTTGGTCTATGCATAACCCTGGGTGCCCCTTAGCCAAATATGGGGTTCGTATAGCAAATTCCTTCGGGGGTCCAAATAGCACTTTTTGAACAACTTTTTCCACACAAGTGTATTTCTCCAAAAACACCTACACAAACATAAAAACACCATAATAAGTACAAAATCAAGCACTAGCAATAGAGACACTGAGGACAATTCAGACACAAAAATGTGTCTATCAAATACCCCTAAACCTATTATTTGATAGTCCTCGAGTAAAACTAATAAAAATAAAAGCCTAACTCACTAGGTGGCCCTAGTGACCGAGATATAGTCTCGGGAGGGTTTACCAGAGGTGTACCCACAAAATCATGACTTCTAATTGGTCACAAGTATCCAAAGATCTATGAGGACATACAGATTCTCAACCTATCTCCAAGTAACTAGAATGCCATAGAAATTAAAGGTGCCAGCTCCAAAGCTGGACAAAAAATATGGGAGACACATCCGCAATACTGCTAGATAAAGAGATATCCGCTACAAAGCTAGATAAACATTGTAAGATGCATCCGCTTTATAGCTGGATACGATTAGGAGAGAGATAAAAATGAGAGGGACATCTGCTACACAGCTGGACTAATTACGTGTGATGAGTTGAACCAGTGCTAGAAAGATCTTGTGCCAGATGGAAAGTGGACTAACAAAGCAACCAATATGCATCTCTCCTCGACTCTCTCATAGTGCTCAGTAGAAACAACGTGTTCTTCGGTCTTCAACTGTTGATGATAAACTCTCGAACTTCGTAGAACCTTGACAATTAATTCTTCTCTTCGATTTCTTGCTTGAAACTTCCTTATAGATTCCTACTTCCCTATGGCCTTACTAAACAAAATCTAAATGTACTTTTTTTTTTTTTGGAAACAAAAATAACAAGACAACAATTTACATGGCCATTAGAGAAGGACTTTAGAACTTGGATCTTCACAACTTGTAACGTCTTGGTATCATGAACTTCAACAATGTATATCGTTTGATTTTCTTTGCTCTTGTAACTCAACTTTGATTTTTTTTGAATTATTCTTTTCTATTGTTGCTTCTAAACCTTAAACGTCTTCAACTTTCTTCATAGATTTTTATGTCGCTCCGCTTGTTGATGATGATAAGTTTCTACTGAGAGAGAGTCGTAATCAAGTAATTAAGACTACATTTGAGGTTGCTTTGTCTTTATGGCATTTCCTTCTGAACTACTTGCCTTTCCATCATGGATGGTTAGGTCCATCATGAATTTCAAAGATCTCAATGTCTTTTTCTCTAATGTCTCAAAAGAATGTTATCCCTTGCAATTCCAATTTCCATCTTTTCGGTGAGAAACCGTATGTAAACTTAGCTAACCGGATACTATGTGACGCTAGAAGTTTCAAAAATGCAACTAAAAAGTTCTTCCCCACCCCCAAACTTAAATCTAACATTTTCCTCAATGTTTCTAATGAAAGAGCAGTACCAAAATTAAAATAACACGAGGAGAAGTTGGAAAGATAGTACCTGGGTGAAGAGAGAAATCAAAAACTGATATACAACATACAATCGCCTCGATGGTCAATCGAGGGTAAACAGGGTCCTCCAGAGGGACCTCCTCAACATCACCTATAGGAAAGGGATCTAAAAAGGGTTTCAATCTCTGACCGTTAACCTTCGAATAAATACTACCATCCGGTGTCTCAATCTCAACAACTCCATGAGGAAAGACAGTGCGAACAATAAAAGAACCCGTCCATCGAGAACGTAACTTCCCAGGGAAAAGATGCAAGCGGGTATCATACAGAAGAACTTTTTGACCTGGAGAAAATGACTTTCTTAAAATATTTTTATCATGCACAAGTTTCATTTTGTTCTTATACTCCTTAGCACTATCGTATGCATCTCTACGAATTTCTTCCAACTCACTGAGCTGGAGTTTCCTATGGGCTCCTGCCTTGTCTAGTGAAAAATTTAGCTGCTTAACAACCCAATATGGTCTATGTTCTAACTCAACAGGTAAGTGACATGCCTTTCCATACACAAGCCGATAAGGTGACATTCCAATGGGGGTCTTAAACGCAGTACGGTAAGCCCATAAGGCATCAGTAAGCCTAGACGACCAGTCTTTCCGATTAGGATTAACTTTTTTCGCTAATATACGCTTTATCTCCCTATTGGAAACCTCTACCTGACCACTAGTCTTTGGATGATATGGGGTAGCTACCTTATGTGTAATACCATATTTCATCATCAAAAGCCTAAAAGGTCCATTACAAAAGTGCGACCCTCCATCACTAATTATAGCTCGCGGTGTACCAAAACGTGTAAGTATATTATCTTTCAAGAACTCAATCACAACCCTATGGTCATTAGTCTTACACGCAACCGCCTCAATCCACTTAGAGACATAGTCTACACGACAAGGATGTATAAGTTACCAAAAGAATTAGGAAACGGACCCATAAAGTCAATACCCCACACATCAAAGACCTCAACAATTAAAATAGGGTTCAAGGGCATCATGTTCCTACGGGAAATGGTTCCTAATTTCTGGCAACGTTCACAAGTAACACAGTAACTGTGGGAGTCTTTAAACAACGAAGGCCAATAGAATCCACACTGCAATATCTTAACAGCAGTCTTCTTAGCAGTAAAGTGAACCCACAAGCATGATCATAACAAAAGGAAATAATACTGGACTGGTCACTCTCAGGTATACATCTCTTAATAATCTGGTCGGGACAATACTTAAATAAATAAGGATCATCCCAAAAGAAGTGCTTAACCTCGGCTAAAAACCTAGAACGATCTTGTTTACCCCAATAATGGGGCATTCGACCAGTAACAAGATAATTCACTATATTCGCATACCAAGGTAATTGGGTAACAAAGAACAGTTTTCATCAGGAAAGCTATCCCTTATAGGAAGGGATCATAGGGGAATCAACAACTAGCCTAGACAAGTGGTCTGCTACTACATTTTGGCACCCTTTTTGTCTCTAATGTCTGGAGAAAACTCTTGCAACAAAAGGATCCACCTAATCAATCTAGGTTTCGTATCCTTTTAGAAAGATATTTCAAAGCAGCATGATCAGTATATACGATCTTAGAACCTAAGAGATAGGGTCTAAACTTGTCTAAGGCAAACACAATGGCTAACAGTTCCTTCTCGTAGTGGTATAGTTCAACTGGGCATCATTCAGAGTTTTGCTAGCATAGTAAATCACATGAAGTAATTTGTTTTCTCGCTGACCTAGCACAACACCAATAGCATAATCTGAAGCATCACACATGATCTCAAAGGGTAGTTCCAGTTGGGGTGGACTATGGGGGCGGTAGTGAGTAAATTCTTAAGCTTCTCAAAAGCCTCTAAACAAGCATCATCAAAGACAAACTTAACGTCTTTTGCAAGCAAATTGCAAAGAGGTCTAGAAATCAAGCTAAAATCCTTAATGAATCGACGATAAAAACCTGCATGCCCTAAGAATGACCTAATATCTCTTACGGTTTTTGGGACCTGTAAAGTTTTAATAAGGTCAACTTTGGCTCTATCTACCTCTATACCCTTCGAAGATACGATATGCCCTAGAACAATTCCTGAACGAACCATGAAGTGACATTTCTCCCAATTAAGCACTAAATTCTTTTCCTTACACCTAGTCAAAACTAATGACAAATGATGCAAGCACTCATCGAAAGACGAACCAAACACTGAAAAATCATCCATAAAGACCTCTAAGAACCGTTCTACCATGTCAGAAAATATGCTCAACATACAACGCTGAAAGGTCGCAGGGGCATTACAAAGCCCGAAAGGCATGCGTCTATACGCAAAGGTACCAAAGGGACAGGTAAAAGTGGTTTTCTCTTGGTCTTCTGGGGCAATAACAACCTGATTATAACTGCAGTATCCATCTAAAAAGCAATAATGGCTACGTCCAGCTAATCTCTCTAGCATTTGGTCGATGAAGGGAAGGGGAAAGTGGTCCTTCCTAGTGACCTTGTTCAATTTTCTATAGTCAATACAGACACGCCAACCCGTGGTCACCCGGGTTGGGATTAACTCATATTTATCATTCTGGACTACAGTAATACCGGATTTCTTGGGAACAACCTGAACGGGGCTGACCCACTTACTGTCTGAAATGGGGTAGATAATGCCTGCATCTAACAGCTTAAGAACCTCGGTTCGAACTACTTCTTTCATATTAGGGTTCAGTCGACGTTGCATCTCCCTAGAAGGTTTGGTGTCACTCTCTAAATAGATATGATGCATACAATCAGTAGGACTTATACCCTTAATGTCTGCTATGGTCCACCCTAAAGCTTCCTTGTTGTTCTGAAGGACGGTTACTAGCCTACTTTCCTGATCACTATCCAAGTCGGATGCTACAATCACAAGGTAAAGTCTCAGACGGGCCTAAAAACACATATTTCAGGGTATCTGGTAATGGTTTTAGGTCCAACTTAGGAGGCTCTTCTAACGAAGGAACTAGGGTAGACTTAGAAACTGGTAGTGGTTCGAACTTAGGTTTCCATCCATTATTAGTGTCTAACAAAGGGGTTGAGTCTAACAAAGCATTCACCTCATTAATCACATTATCATCATCAAAATCAATCCCAAAGTGAGCTAGGCATTTCTCTAATGGATCTTCTAAAGTGTTTGGTAATGACTCCTCGACTAATGTTCCTATCATGTTCACCTCTTCTATGTTCGAGTCATCTAGTTCATAGGGTAGTAGCTTACTAATATTAAAAATGTTCAGCTCAATAGTCATATTACCAAAAGACAAATTCATAATACCATTTCGACAGTTAATGATCGCATTGGATGTAGCTAAAAACGGGCGACCTAAAATCACTGGTATCTGGTTCTCTGGGTCAGGGACAGGTTGGGTATCTAGGATAAAAAATCCACAGGATATAAACTTGTCGACCTCTATAAGAACATCCTCGATCACACCACGAGGAATTTTAACGGACCTATCAGCTAACTGAAGTGTCATCTGGGTAGGTTTTCACCAAGTCCTAGCTTAAGGTACACATGGTATGGAAGTAAGTTCACACTGGCTCCTAAGTCAAGCAAAGCTTTCTCGACACGGTATTTACCTATTGTGCAAGAAATGGTAGGGGACCCTGGGTCTTTATACTTAGGAGTAGTGGTATTCTGAATAATAGAACTCACATGACTAGCTAGGAAGGCTTTCTTCTGGACACTAAGTTTTCGCTTTCGCGTACACATATCCTTAAGAAACTTGGCATAAGGGAATCTGCTTAATCGCATCTAATAATGGAAGGTTGATAGTTACCTGCTTAAAAACCTCCAATATATCATTAAAGTTGGACTCCCTCTTAGTTGGAACTAGCAGCTTGGGAATGGGGCTCTAGGAACAAATCGGGCTCAATATGACCCTCATTGGTCTCTTTAGAGACTCTATCAGTCTCCTCAGTTTCTGGTTCAGAAGGGTGAACTACCATGTTCACTATCAGGCATGGAAACCTTGTTGTCTATCACTCTACCACTCCTAAGGGTTTTAATAGCATTTACATGTTCGGATGGTCTTTCACCTATTTCATTAATTCCTCTAGGGTTGGGTTGAGTTTGACTAGGAAACTTACCTCTTTCTCTTAAAGACTCATTTATCTGACTAACCTGGGTTTTCAACTCGGAAATAGCCTGAGAGTTAGCCTGACCTATTCTCTTATTTTCTTCTAAACCTTGAGCGACAGATTGCTGAAACTGCACAGTGTTACGAGTTAACAAAGCAAGAGACTCTTCTAAACTCATAATCTTCTTATCCGAAGGGTTCTGAAACTGTGCCGGAGCTGAAGGATTCTTAGTATAGCCAAAACCTGGGGGAACCTGAGAGTTACTAGACTGACCTTGATTCTGGCCCTTAGACCAAGAAAGGTTGGGATGGTTTCTCCAGCCAGGGTTATAGGTTTCTGAATATGGGTCAAACTTCTGACGGTTATCGAATCTAGTGTTGTTATAAAGAGCATTGGCTTGCTCCTCAACAGTATGGCCTTCCCAAAGGCTCTATTCTACCATTATTACCACTAGAATGACCTAATTCTAAGGCTTCTAACCTTTTGGCTATGGCTGCTATTTTAGCATCTGACTCATAAGATCCTTCTACCCTATTGACATTTCCTCTACTTAGAATAATTGTTTTCTGGGGTTCCCTACTATTTTCCCATTGTTGGGTCTTATCGGCGATTTCGTTCAAAAATTTCATCGCCTCATCAACAGTTTTATTCTCAAACCCACCTGTGCATAAGGACTCAGCCATGGTTGTTGTTGAATAATCTAAACCCTCGTAGAGGATCTGAACTAACCTAACCATCTCTAAACCATGATGAGGACATTGAGATATTAAGTCATTGAACCTTTTTAAATACCTATATAAAGATTCTCCCTCTTGTTGAGCAAAAGTACAGATTTGTGTCCTAATAGACGATGTTTTGTGCCTTGGGAAAAACTTTTGTATAAAGGCAGATGTAAGTTGGTCATAGGTTTCAATTGACTCAGAAGCCAAACTATACAGCCAAGATTTAGCTTTATCTTTTAAGGAAAAGGGGAATAACCTAAGCTTTAACGCATCATCACTAAGGTTTTTAATCTTCAGAGTACTACAAACTTCCTCAAATTCCCTAACATGAAAATAGGGGTTCTCATTCTCTTTTCCTAAAAATATTGGGAGCATCTGTAAAGTCTCAGGTTTGAGTTCATAATTTGCCTCGGTTTCAACTAACTTGATACAAGACGGATGAGAGGTCCTAGTTGGGTTTAATAAAGCTTTCAAAGTTTCCATTTCTGGCACTACCAAAGGATTAGGAGTACTTTCTTCACTAATTGTCAAGTTTTCAAAGCTGAAATTTCCAAAGACAGGGCTCTCAAAAGAAGAGTCTTCGATCTCCCCGCCTTCACAAGAAGAACTACTAGGTTTCTCACTAATCAAACGACCTAGAGTGTTCCTTTTCCAAGCCCGCTCTTTAATAACCTTGGGCATACACTAGAAAAACAAAATAAAAAGAAATAAATCCTAAAAGGAAGGGAAGTTTTATGCAAAGACAAACAAGGCTGACTCCACGACAGCAAACCTACTGATTTCTAGCAAACAAAAAGCATGATGGCTCCACTTAGATTGTTTCTAGACCAACTTCTAATCCTTCGAAAGGGAATTCGTTACAATTTAAGCAAACCCCTCTGGAATCAATCCGATTTTAAGTAAGTTGAATCGAGACTAGGGAAGCTCAGTGGAGCTTTGATACCCAAGGCCTCACCGGCATTACAAGGCGGCGTATTTAACTCACAGAAACCATCATGAACCTTGAAGCATGCTTAAAAGAGTAACCAATATTTTTCGAATGACTTTCCTATTAAGCTCGTTACCCTATAGGTCTCGTTCTAGTCAAATTTTAGGCTTAGGTTCGCATTTGGTTTCGTTTTCTTAAGGCGGGCAAGAAGGGAACGGTGATGAAATCCGAACCCTTATCTTGTATGGTCCTTTCCCTTTATTAGGAAATTAAAGCAGTCGTTTTCAAATCCTAGGCATATATGCAAACGAAGGAATACAGTAACTCGCTGACAGGACATTTGCGAGTGTTTCGACAGACGTACCTCCCGTACCAGATGGGGGATGAACCGCTGAAGTCGACTCGGGCCACGGCTCCTATGTCATGTACGAACCTGAGGGGGCGAGGAGATATCGTAATCGTCGTCCTTCTCTACAAACAATTGATATTTAAACTACCCTTCTGTAGGGTTTAAAAAAAATAAAGTCCCAAAGTCCACAGTCCAAAGTCCAAAAATAAAGTGCAAAAGAAATAGATAAACTAAAAGAAATTCTAAAAAAAAAATGTCTCTCTCTCTCTTTTTTAATTAATTTTTATTCTCATTTTCTTTCGCTTTGCTTTTACTCCAAATCTTTAAGTATTCACCAAAAGCTTTGGAAAAAATTTCTTTCGCTCCAAATTCCAAAATCTGTAAGAAAAAGACAAAAACCCAGAAACGTAAAGAAGAACAAATAAAATAAAAATGAAAAACAAATAAAGACCTAAAAAAAATAATCTAAAAACTCTAGCCTAAAGAAAAGTCCGTGTCGGCGGCGCCAAAAATTGATGTGATTTTAAATTGAGTTGTAGTAATAGGTTCGTTGAGACTTGTGAAAGCGATAGATTTTAAATTTAATTTTTAAGATTAAAAATATAGCAAACTTAAATAAAAGTGATATGAAAAATATGGAGAAGACTGGGGCTATGGAATCCACTATTTACCAATATCAAAGTGATTTATATTCTCTAATTATAATCATGCAAATCATGCATTCAATTTGATTCTTAATATTGCAATAGTTGATTTTTTAGAGATAACAATTGTAGATCGAAAGTATGGGACATCAAAACCCTAGGCTAGCATGCTCCATCAATTGAAATGACAATTGTTTAACAAAAACCATTTTATCAATTTATTTAGGAAAATAATCATATAATAATTTCATAAATTAGAGATTACCACTTTTCATTGGTGAAATAACTTCCTCCTTCGCCCCAGAGGATGGGTTTAGCTCATCATTGTGTAAAAACGCTCAAAATATTTTTTCATTGCTTCAAAAGTTGTTTACAAAGATGAAATGGAGAGAAAATATTAAAAACCGGGTTTGCAACAGTTATAAGTGTTACAAACTGAAAAGAACGATAGAACAGAGTATTGTCGCTGATTCTCGACCCTCGCCTGTGTATCGTTGTCATTGTTGATATACTTTCTTTGTGCGTCTAAAGTTCTTCGTGTTCTTCAGTGCACCAGCAGAAAACAATTTTCCTGCAACTTGATTTCAGCTCTCTAATCTCCCCCAAACTCTCCGTAACCCCTCTCTGTGATCCCAGAAGCCAATATATAACAAATCTGACCGATAATACATCCTCATAACTCCAAATAATTCCGGCAGTAAAGGAAAATTATTCTCGAGAATAATTTCCTTTTTTTCTTCTCTACATGCGATAACTTTTGCTGACTCTCCTTATTTACCTTTTTCGTGCTCCAATTTAGAGATAAACTTCCTAAAACATGAGCAGTACACGTCCCAAACTTGATGTAACTCATATAGAACCCGTGAAGAACTCGTGTCCTCTGTTTGCTTCAATCCAACGATGCAGCCCAACTTAGTCAAAACAACACACCATATCACCCCTGTTAAATCGTAACAGGATGATTACAATTCACTAGGGTGATTAAGTCTCGCCAAAACTCCCGGAAATTCTTCACTGAAACTCTCGAAAAAACATGCAGCTTTGTTTTCTTTACCACTGATTATTTAGAAAAATTCAATCGAACCAAAGACCCATACCAAGCCTTTTAAGCTATATCAAGTCATCCCACAAAGTTCTACCCATTGAGTCTCCTTCTAACACGCCCAAATCTCGAACCAGAAATCCACCAGTTGGCTGCAACATATTCCCGCCAAATATGAAAATTTGAAATGAAGAAGAAGGTGCCCCTTAACCAAACCAGGGGTGCAAATAGCAGGTGGCGCTATGGGGGTGCAAATAGCAGGTAGTGTGCCCCTTAGTAATTGGGTGCTGAGGATGAATTTGGTCTATGCATAACCATGGGTGCCCCTTAGCCAAATCTGGGGTCCGTATAGCAAATGTCCTTCGGGGGTCCAAATAGCACTTTTTGAGCAACTTTTTCCACACAAGTGCATTTCTCCAGAAACACCTACACAAACTTAAAAACACCATAATAAGTACAAAATCAAGCACTAGCAATAGAGACACTGAGGACAATTCAGACACAAAAATGTGTCTATCAGTTTGCCGAGGCTATGATACCCATATTGACTTTGTTTTCCCACCAAATATTTTTCTTCCAAATGTGGGAACGTATGAGTTTCAAATGTGTCAGCTATTAGTACTTTAGGAAAATAGTATCGACACATTTGCTTAAGATTGACCGCCAGTTTCATCATGGTCGATTGTGTGAGTCAAAACTAATTTACTTTAAGGATCCGCAGTTATTCAGGTTATTATTATGTGCTTCTAAGTTTTTACTTGAGTTTTTCCAGACTCTAATACCTAAACCGGATCTTATCTTTGAGGAATTCTAGCGCATGAAAATATTTTATCTTGACCCAGTTATAGAACCTGAACCTGAACCACAGCTAGAAGTAGTTGTCTTACATAGGAAACTAGACAAGGGTGTTCTTTAGTTGTTCATTTACTTGGCATGTTGCAGATTCCTTTTCTTTGTGGTAGATTTATTTGGTTTTGATGACCCACAGATATTTCGGCTATTACTTTATGATTCTATGAGGTGACTAATCGTTTCTTAATCTGGCTGAAGACGTTAAACTTAGCACTTCTTGGGAGGTAACTCAATATTCATGCAAAACGGTAATATCTTTCCTTAACTCTTTTGCTTCAAATGGTAACAGTTTCTCCTTTTTCATGTTTTTCATTTTATCTTTAGAACATTGAGGACAATGTTAGATTTAAGTTTGGGGGTATGGGAGAAACTTTTTAGTTGCAATAAATAAACTCCAGAGCCTAGAAATTTATGCTTATTAAGGATGGCACTAACCAATCTAAGTGGATGAAAGCATCTTGGTTGTAGGAGTTGAGGAACCAATCTGATTAGATGGAAACATCTAAAGAGTCTATTCATAAAAGCACAGAGCTCAAGTGTTAGAAATAACATGGTTGTTTCGCCATATCTCGTTGAGTCCTTTTCACTTCTGTTTTTATATTTTTTTCTTTTTAAAATATGTTTCTCTAAGTGATTAGGTGGGGCTCACGAATCAAGTTGTTACCACTGCTAGGGAGAAATAGAGTGATTGAGATACCCAAAAATGAAAAATAAAATAATAAATAATGAAGAAAAAAAAGTGAAAAAGAAAAAGAAAAAAAAATATTTTGGAAAAAAAAAGAAGAGAAATTGAGACCAGACCATCAGACCAAACGGAATAAATTGTTCAATAAAATTGACCACTGGTTCCCTTGTATATGCCATCTGAGTTGATCTAGAATTAGGAATATCGATCACTGGTTCCCTTGTATATGCCAGTTGTGTTGATATTAGTCAAACCAGTATCTCAGTCCACTAGGATAGGTTCATTTTGGCAGTGGCCTTCAGATAGATATTAGAAACACCGTTCATCTAGTCAACATCAAAACCATCTATGTTTTTATCTATATCCATCTTCTTGATCTATCCATGTGATTAGTTTGACTTCGGATATTGATATCCATAGTGCGAATATCTAAGTAGAGCTTTGTCACTTATATATGAATTTTAGTACGCTTGAGTGCAAACTCATGTACAACAATTGGAATTTCGCATCAGGATACTTCCTCCTGTAATCAATAAGTATGCCAACCAAGGAGATTCTTTAGTGCCTTCCAAGGTTCTGCGTATATAGCTAGGGTCTGGAGTAAAGGTTTTGTGGGTATATCTCTGGTAAGCCCTCCCAATATTATAGATCGGTCACTATGGACACCTAGGGGTTTAAAGGCTTGTTGCACATGCTAAGTGCAATCGACGATGCCTGCGACAGTGAGTTAGGATTTTATTTTGTAAATTTGATTTGCTCGGGACTAGCAAATAATAAGTTCGGGGGTATTTGATAGACGCATTTATGTGTCTATTTTAATCTCGATTTTCTAAATTGTTAGTACCCATTTTTATACTTATTTTGGTGTTTTATGTCTTTGTAGGTATTTTTGGAGAAATAAACATGTGTGGAACAATTGGCTCGAAAAGTTGTATTTTCGCTCGTGGGAGAAAATCACTAAAGGCACTCCTCATTTGGATAAGGGACATCTCATTTACTAAGGGGCACTCCACCACTATTTGCACCCAAGGTTCGCTATTTACACCCCATGGCCATGGTCACCCGCTGATGGATAAAGGGCAACCTTTCTTCTCCACGTTTCAAGAACTTTTTTTGAGGGAAAACAATTTTCCACATGCGGAATTTTCTGAGGATGTTTGCAACTAATTTTCACGAGTATTTCTTGGATATTATCATGGGTTAGGATTCGTATAGGCTTGTTACAACAAATCAGAGTTGGTAAGGAAGTTGGTTACGTTTAAAAAGGCATATTTCATCGTGTACTCGGTAAACAGGGCAGAGAAGTATTCTCGGAGATTTTTGTTGTTAAATTTGGAAGTTCCATGAGGATTTAGGCGAGATATTTCCTCTGTTAGATTTTATTTCATATCTGGAAGTATTTTGGAAAACTCAGCAGCCGTGTAAGTGAAGAAAACCGAGTTTGGTACAACAGAGGAGGCGATCTATTTCCAGCAGTAACTTGAGGAGTGAGCGAAGATATATTCCCTATTGATCTAATCCTATCTTTGGAAAGAGTTTTGACCATCTCGGACTCTACAGAAAACGCGTGAACAGGATTGGGAGAAAAATAATCGTTACTTGGCAGAAAATAAAATAAAGATAACTCCGTAACTTTTGGTGAAAGGCAGGGGATATTTTATCGAGTATTTGTGGTCATGTTTCCTATATATAGGTTGAGAAGGAGTCACAACATGGTAACCGGGATTTTGGGGACCGATCAGATCAAAGAGGCTCAGAAAAATATCCAGGGAAGCTGCAGGCAAGACTTCCGGAGAAAAAGAAGAACACGAAGAACATATCACATCTTATAAAACATCAATCATCTTTTCTTTGTAACAGACACCAAATTGTAAAAGTGACGTCTGTAACAGTAATACAGCGTTGCGAATTTCAGTCTATTATATTTTCTTCAATAAAACACCTACTGAGCCATGGATTATTATTTTAAGCAAATGTTTGACAACATGAGCTAAACCCCAACGCTGGGACGACGGAGAAAACCCTATTTCACAATCGTTTGTTAACTATAATTGATTCTTTATGACTTTTGCACCTGTTTTAATTGGTTTATGATTTTTCTTGATTAGTTATGATTTTGTTTGATGATGTATGCTGGGTCTAAGTGCTTTTGATGCGTCATGCTTGTGATTTACATCTAACGCTTTATAAAATCTACTTTTGGCAAAGAAAAGAGTCAACAAAAGAGCTAGAATTGTTATGAATCATTATATGAACCAATTGAATGTGATTAGTGGTGAAATCCTAAGTCCTAGTACCTCTCGATATTTGTGACAACCTTGTGAATATATTTTCTTTATTTTATTTTTAAGTCTAGAATCGAGTCTACACAAGTCCGAGCGAACGATACTTTAGTTACCATTATATAAAACTACATCATTCATCATACAAGTAGAAGAACTACTCAAGGAACCGGTGGAACTTCTCGACAAAAAGGTATCTGAAGACTTGAACTTATCTATCACTCAAAAGTCTATATACTCTATCTCCTACTTTTTGAGACAAGAAGTCGTATGTTATATATATAGACTTTGATTATACACATTTGGTATTTCGAGCCGAGTATACCTCGCCTATCTATATCTCGAAATATGAGTTGGTAAGCTTTTCGCTTTAACAAGTTTATCTTTACCATGTGACCAAAGTCATGATATGTTTCAATCATCTTGAAAATTTCTTTGACGAGAAATGGTGTAACAACTGTATAACGTCCTCTAAGAATGTTTCAATGATTGAAATGAGAGTTTAGATTACATAATCAATGGTGAACATAAGCATTGTTGTGGAAACACATTTATGTATAAGTCCTATTATTTGAAACAAAATTTTCGAACTTTGTTGATCAAGAGAACCGGAAGAATGGTGTGAGCTAAGTCCACGAACTCAGTCCGCGAACTGCCGAAGTTCTCAAAACCGAGAATTCCTGCTGGAGTTGACAAACTACTTGCGTGAAACTAAGTCCGCGAACTCAATCCGCGAACCCAATCCGCGAACTGGCGAAGTTCTCATACCCGAGAATTTTTGCTAGAGTTTGTAAACTCTACCCGGTAACTTAAGTACGCGAACCTAGTCTGCGAACTTGAGAAGGTTATATATCTGAAGATGATTTCTGAAATTAAACTTAAAAAGACTAAGGAATGCAGTTTGCAAACCGTGGATATAAAAGTTCATGAACCGATTCAAGTGAATCAAATCATCTTTGCTTCAATTGTGTCTTGTGTAGTACATGAGATTTCCTTGCAATTGAACAACTCTCTAACTAGTTCATCTGAAGTCATTTTAACTAGTTATGGTGAAGAAGAACATGGTTGATATGGAATGCCCATATGGATAACCATTTGGTTAATTATGGTTGAACCAACAAGTGCATACGTTTGGGTACGGTTAACAAACCTAGAAGCGTGCATCGTCAAGTGTGTGTAACAAGCTAAGTTTTCGATCTAACGGTTGAGAAATATTAGCTTGAATCTAAATCAGGTTTTCATCTAACGGTGGATATTGATTGCTTTGTTACCAAGGTAACTTAATTGCAAACCCTGATTTGAAAGACTATATAAGGGGAACTTTAGTATCTATGCAAAACTAATTCCCACACCTCACGTGTGATACTAGTTTGCATACTAGAGTCGGTTCTCCTTTAACCTTTGGTTTTCTTCTTCTAAAACCAGGTTAACGACTTAAAGACTTCATTGGGATTGTGAAGCCAGACCGATACTACTTTTATCGTAGTTGTGTGATCTGATCTTGCATCTTCTATCGTACGAGTACAATCAGATTGATTGGCTTGAGATTTATATCTCCGATGGGAAAGATATAAAAAGTAATCACAAACATCTTCGTCTCATTGTTTGTGATTCCGCAACATCTTGTTTCGCTACCATACGATTAAGATTGTTGTGAGGTGATTGATAACTCTAGGTTGTTCTTCGGGAATATAAGACCGGATTATCAATTGGTTCCTGTTCACCTTGATTATTTTCAAAAGACGGAACAAAACCTTTTAGGGTTTATCTGTGGGAGACAGATTGATCCTTTGATAGACTTGTATGTGTGAGAATAATTTGTTTATTATCAAGTCTTCGACTTTGGGTCGTAAAAATTCTTAGTTGTGGGTGAGATCAGCTAAGGAATCAAGTGCGTAGTATCCTGCTGGGATCAAAGGCGTGGGGAGTACAACTGTACCTTGGATCAGTGGGAGACTGATTGGTGTTCAACTACAGTCCAGTCTGAAGTTAGCTTGGAGTAGGCTAGTGTCTGTAGCGGCTTAACACAGTGTGTGTTCAATCTGGACTAGGTCCCGAGGTTTTTCTTCATTTGCGGTTTCCTCGTTAACAAAATTTCTGGTGTCTGTGTTATTTCTATTTCCACATTATATTTGTTTATATAATTGAAATAATACAGGTTTTGCGTTTGAATCAATCAATTGGAAATACGACCTTTGGTTGTTGATTGATATTGATTGATCCTTGGATATTGGTCTTTGGTACCATCCAAGTTATTCCTTGTATTTGATTTGAACTCGCAGTTCTTGCTTGAGTAAATCAAATCAAGAAGAGAGATATAAACTCGTTGATATACTTTTAATTGATTGTGTCTTGTTGATTCTCTTAAAAATAAATTTGAGTTTGTCCATGCAGATTTCTAAGCAAAATATTGGGTGGTGTTGTTAGACTCCCGCTTTTTCAATTGGTATCAGAGCAGGCAAACACGTTTAATACCTTACAAGTCTGTGTTTGTAGCGATCTGACTCTACAGACAGAGGTGCTATCTCTATTAACGTACCACCAGTCTTCGATGGCTCTAATTACTTATGGTGGAAAATTGCTATGCGAGCTTTTCTTCAAGCGCGTGATTTTCAATCATGGGTATATGTTGTTAATGGCTATGATGCTCCCGTTATAGCAGTTGGAGATAGAAACGTTCCCAAGAATATTGGTGAATATAGTCCTGCCGAGATACTTGCTGCAAAGAAAAATTCTGACGGTTTGAACGCCATCATACATGCCATTACCCCGAATCTTCAGCACCATGTGTCAAATTGCACTAGGTCTAAAGATGCTTGGGATATCTTAGAAACTGTATTTGAAGGTAATTCCAGTGAAAAGAAAGCTAGTCTTCAAAACCTTAATTCTGATTGGGAGAACCTTCGTATGGCAGATGAAGATACATTTGATGAGTTTAATCACAGAGTGTCTGAAATTGTTAATGCATCTTTTGCATTGGGTAAGACTATTCCTGAAAAGGACATTGTGATGAAAATTCTCATATCGCTGCCTTCAAGATACGATTCTAAGAAGCATGCCATCATTGAGGGAAATAACCCAGATACACTTTCCAAGACCTCACTGATTGGAAAGTTAAGAATTCTTGATCAAGAGACAGGAAAAACGTTCGCACTCAACGCTGTGAACAAACCTGAGATGTCTTCCTCTCACCTGACCTGGGCTGATGAATGTGAGCATTCACTAATAGTCAAAGAGGTCAAGAATATAATAAAAAGAAAGAACAGACTTGCAGGTTTTCCATCTTCTCTAGTTGGTGAAAACAATTCAACAGAAGACAATACTTCCCAATATAACTCAGATGAGTCTAACTGGTGCAATGGATTTACTTCCCTTTCTTCAGATTCTCTTACAACTTCAAATTCTGATTCGGAACTTGAACTTGACACTGAGTTAGTTGATCTCCTGAATAAAGAGATTCTTCAAGAGAACTTTCATCTTAAAGCATCCTTGAGGAATGTTGAATCATCACTCCAGACGAAAAACATTGAGATACAACATCTTAATATTAAATTCGTCAAAACCATGTCTCTAAAGGAAGAAGAGATTAATTCTCTAAGAGATGACCTGCAAAGGCTGTCTGGAAGCTCTGACAAAATTGCAGCAATTTTGTTTGGTCAGAGATCTTCTGGAAACAATCATGGTTTAGGATTCAAAAGAAAAATAGCAAAAGTGATGGATTCTACAAATCAGGTAACCATGGTTGGGTGTTGTGTCAAACAGGAAAAATTACATGAACACAAAAAATATACATTAATTTGCTCCTTCTGTGGACACTCAAGGCATGATAAAGACACCTGTTGGAGATTCAAGAAAAGCAACAAAAGAGTCCCCAAACTTTAAAAGAACATGCAAATAGTGAGTCTGGATAAAGATAGGCAAGGTAAATATTCCAGAAGATGCAATAAATCTTTTAGCACAACCAACAATGACAAGCCACGAAAAAACAAGGGAAGTGGGCATTTGGCCCGTCCAGTTACAAACTAAATGATGATGTTTTCCTTCTCATCCTTAACTTGGGAAAGATGAGAAGTGTCTGAGAAGTGGCTCAAGTGAATGTTTGTGAATTTCCTTTTATATTTGTAGGTTTTTTTTATTCTTGGAAGACCATGTCAAAACGATCTAGGGTTTAACACTTACAAATCTCCTTTTATTGTTTGTCTTCCTCTTTTTTCAATTACGTTCTCATGGCTCCTGTAACTAGAGGTACTACCAAAAGAGATGCAGTAGAAGCAGTCAATGTACATCTGTGCAAAGGAATCACTTCCTCGAGAATGATAAAGAAGAAGTCAACAACCAATGGAGAAGGTTCTTCCTGTAGCTGTCTCTTTTCCGACTGTCGTGCTAGAGACATGGTGGAAGTTTTCATCAACAAGCGTAATGATTTAAAACATCGAATCATTTCCTCTTCAGAAGAGATAACTCACTATGAACAAAGGTTGTCTCTGACCAAGAATACCCTGCGTGATCTAAAAAGAGAACTTAGTGAGTTAACTGATATTTCTGAAGATCTAGAGGAATTGAACGATCCCATAATCAATGGTTTTTTCAATAATAAGAAGGAATTTTATGTAGATGCTCTGAGAAAGATCTACAATTCCTAGTAAGTCTTCTTTTTGATTTAGTTGGAAGAAAAACTAATGCTTTGAGTAGCAATGATTGTGACTACACGTAGCTATTATTTGTTCATCTTCTTATCTTTTTTTTTAGGTTTATTGGCTTAAATACTAAAAACTATTTGGAAGATGATGTTTTTGCAGTATTAATCTTTATGATTTGTTATATTGCAATTTGTTATGGGATATTGGGGTTTACGACCGTGAACTATGTTCGTCCCATACTTTGTCAAAAGTAAAGTTGTTCGTGATCGGTATGCACGTATTGATAAAATAGTGAATTCACTTTTGACAAATACAAAAGTTAATCCTATATTGTCAAATATTTGATGGAAGATAGGTTAAAATCTTTTGTTTTCAAGGATTATGTCTATTAATATCGTTATGCAAATAGTGGTGGAAAATAGAATGAATCCTTGTGTATTCCGCAATATTGATCATCTACGATCCATATTTTATGTATTACTGTGAGGCTCCGTAATGTATCTTATGTTGAGCACTATACAACCAAGTTGATTTTTTTAGCTTAGTTGTTGTTCCGTGAGATATGGTATGTCGAGCATATTGAACTAAATTAATCATCTTGTTTGGTTATTTAGTTATTGCTCCTTAAGTTTTCTTATGTCGAGCAAAACAAATGACAATTAAATTGATTACTTTTGTAATTAGTTTGGTTGTGTATTCCAGTTAGATTAATTATGGGTTCTCTTGTAATTAATCTAGTTGAGTATTTTCGTGTCTCCATAAGTTCTCTTATGTTGAGCATAATCAATTGAATTGATCACTTTTTGTGTTTAATTTGATTGCGTATTCCGATTAAATTAATCATGGGTTTACTCGTGATTAATTTGATTGAGTTTTTGGATATAGGAAATCATTCTCATGGTTTTTTGTGTCCAATTTTTTTCTTTCGAAATTAAGGTCGCTCTTGTTGTTCCTTTGGGAATGACATCAAATGGGGGAGAGTTCTTTTGAACTTGTTCTTAATGGTCATATCTTGAGGGGTGTGCGGATGTGGAATTTCAGAGGGGTTATATTGTATATTTAAACTCCTTGATGAATGCATTTAGCTTCGTCTTCATGATTGCATCTAAATTAGTTGGTATGTAATTTTTTCTTTTAGTCATGAAATGTCTCTCTCGGAAATTTCATTATGATCTCGTTCCTGTACCTTTTCCAATATTATTGACAAAAAGGGGGAGAATTATTATGTAGTTCACACTACAAGTACATATGGTTTTCGGATCATTATGTAAGGGGGAGTGGTTTCCATGTGAGATGGAGTATTGACTAAGAGGGAGTGATACATATCACAATAATATTATTGTTAAAGTTATGATACAATTGAACTTTGATGCTGTGTAATAATACTATGACACTGTATAACAATGATCGAGAACTATGTTTTCTCATTGTTATAGCTACGGATCTTCAATAACGGTGATGCTAAACTTACAACCTTTGGGATCATTGGAGTACTTGGAAGTGACGAAGATTTCGAGTAATGTTGAAGATTAGACATGTGGAATAGGATCTACTAAAGTTTCTTTATCTTTTCTGTATTTTGTATTCCATATGTTTCGATAGTTTTGTCACTAAAATTGACAAAGGGGGAGATTGTTAGATAATTGCTCGGTCGAACTCACATGCGTTGCTATCTCAAGCATGTTTGTCAATGTTAGTGATCAAAACTATAAGTCTTGATTTCTAGTCTATTATAGCTAAGTCTCGGACTAGAATAGAAAGTGTAGTTGAGATCAAGGACTTCATGGTGATTCATCATACAAGTAGAAGAACTACTCAAGAAACCGGTGGAACTTCTCGACAAAAAGGTATGTGAAGACTTGAACTTATCTATCACTCAAAAGTATATCTACTCTATCTCCTACTCTTTGAGACAAGAAGTCGTATGTTATATATATAGACTTTGATTATACACATTTGGTATTTCGAGTCGAGTATACCTCTCCTATCTATATCTCGAAATATGAGTTGGTAGGCTTTTCACTTTAACCAAGTTTATCTTTTCCATGTGACGAAAGTCATGATATGTTTCAATCATCTTGAAAATTTCTATGGCGAGAAATGGTGTAACAATTGTATAACGTCCTCTAAGAATGTTTCAATGATTGAAATGAGAGTTTAGATTACATAACCAATGGTGGACATAAGCATTGTTGTGGAAACACATTTATGTATAAGTCCTATTCCTTGAACCAAAGTTTGCGAACTTTGTTGATCAAGATAACCGCAAGAATGGCGTGAGCCAAGTCCGCGAACTGCCGAAGTTCTCAAACCCGAGAATTTCTGCTGGAGTTGACAAACTACTTGCGTGAAACTAAGTCCGCGAACCGGCGAAGTTCTCATACCCGAGAATTTCTACTGGAGTTTGTAAACTCTGCCCGGTAACTTAAATCCACGAACCTAGTCTGCGAACTTGAGAAGGTTATATATCTGAAGATGATTTCTGAACTTAAACTTAAAAAGACTAAGGAATGCAGTTTGTGTTAGAGCATTTCTCGGTCGAACTCGCATGCGTTGCTATCTCAAGCATGTTTGTCAATGTTAGTGATCAAAACTATAAGTCTTGATTTCTAGTCTATTATAGCTAAGTCTCGGACTAGGATAGAAAGTGTAGTTGAGCTTAATGACTTCATGGCTATTCATCATACAAGTAGAAGAACTACTCAAGGAACCGGTGGAACTTCTCGATAAAAAGGTAGGTGAAGACTTGAATTTATCTATCACTCAAAAGTCTATCTACTCTATCTCCTACTCTTTGAGACAAGAAGTCGTATGCTATATATATAGACTTTGATTATACACATTTGGTATTTCGATCCGAGTATACCTCGCTTATCTATATCTCGAAATATATGTTGGTAAGCTTTTCGCTTCGATCAAGTTAATATTTACATAGTGAAGAAAGTCGTGATATGTTTTAATAATCTTGAAAATTGCTTTGACGAGAACTTCTTGTCTAACAACAAGAACTTCCTGTCTTTTCATCAAATCAGCAATGGTAATATGGGATCGGCTTCCTCTAGATTCTCCAGTCTCTCGTCCTGATGATGGAGTAGCAACGGCTCTGGTGACGGTTGGAGGTGTCACACTTGAAGAAACGTTGGGGGTGGCGGCAGCGGCTATGGCTCTGGTGGTCAGAGGTGTAACGCCTGAAGGAACATTTTCCGCGCCGTTGGTGCTGACAGGTGGCGTATTAATGCCACTAGAAGGAACGTTAATACCGAGTATGATTTCAACGCTAGTGTTTTCATGGTTTGTTGCTGATCCAGATCTGAATTCTACCATCTTGAGATCGGGATTGAAAAATGGACTTGTAAATTGGAAATTGATATTGCAACCGAGAGATTAATCTCCTACTATGGTCTCCAATTGTTTGTGGATGAAAACTGTTTCTGCTAGTTTTGGTAAATTTGGGTGTGTGGATGAGAAACGAATCTAAACCCTAAACAATGCACTGCGCGGGAGTACTGTTGATTCGAGAGATCAATCTATACAATCCTGGCCTAAACCAAGAAATGTCCATTCCAAGCTTGCTTCGGTCACAAAGTGAAGGAGAAAGGTTGGTCTTAGGGAGGGAAGCGAAGAAGGTGTTGAGACTAGAATGGTTAATTCTGAAGGTGTGTTTGTTTTATGACTTGTATCAGAATTTGGAACTGGCTTGCAGAATGAAAGCTATCAGTTTCTTGGTGATTTCTGGATACTGTGTTGTTCTCTGACCCAAACTTGTTGTTTGGTGGAATTAGGTGAAACCTATTTATACAAGTCATAATTATACGTACCCTGGTCTCGTAGGAAGTGGGAACGATTGAGTGATGGAAGAGTGGAGTAACATGTAACCGTCAGAAACCGTGCTTCCACGATGAAGGAAGTGAATCCGTTTACACCCATTACTTTTTGCCGCCACTAACTGTCTCGCTTCCTGACACTTTCTTATAACGGGCGTATTGCACGCCGCACGCTGTAAACCGCCATACCAATACCCTGATGAGTATCCCCCAGTTGGTGACATGTATGATGTCTCGAGTGTTTTCGTGGAAAACATGTAGCAGTTTCCTACGTGTGGAAAATCAAAATCAAGAGACTTGCCACAGGAAAATAGCATGTGGTGCTATTAAGCTTATCTCGGTTGTTTGTTTAAAACTTGCCACAAGCCTGTCAGTTTGGTGGCGAACTTAGACGTCGGAGATTACATCTCGTGAGGAATGGTATCCATCGATTATGGCCACACCCTGTTGATGCCTGCCAAAGGCATAATGGCGCTTTTAGTGCATGCTAGTGGCACTGCGGCATGGATGGCATAGTTCGTGCATGTCAGTGGCACAGTGGTGCGAGTGGCGCCTGGTGTAGCCATGGTCACTAGATTTAGGATTATCTCGGCTGGTCGCCTAAAACTTGCCACAAGCATGTAAGTTCAGTGGCGAACTTGGACGGCTGAGATTGTATCTCATGAGGAAGAGTAGCCATTGATTATGGCCACATCTTGTTTGCGCCTGATAATGGCATAGTGGCGCTTTTAGCGCACGCTAGTGGCATTGCGGCATGGCTGGTATAGTTCTTGCATGCCAGTGGCACGGTGGAATGGCAGGCATAGCTTGTGCATGCCAGCGGCACGGTGGTGCAAGTAGCGCCTGGCGTAGCCATGGTCGCTAGATTTTGGCACATTAGTGTTAAGACTCAAATGTGGTGTGGCAACATCAGTTCCAGTCGTCACATCAATGCCAATGCTCCGTGGAATATTATTTGGCTTGATTGGCATAGCAACTTTGCCTAATTTAGGGTTTGGCATGCCGAAACCCTTATTAGCGCATATGGCATGCGGCATGTGGCCGTGGCACAACGACGTTTCATGTAAACGGTGCCAGAGCCACGCCAAAAGAACCATATCCATGTCGTTATGTTAAAATGGCCACAAGAGTCAATATTTCCACGAGTGGCATGATGTGACGCCTTTATTAGGGTTTCCACGGCTCGTGGCATGTTGTGGGCCCGGAGTGGAAAAGTTTGTGCCACGACTAGAAGTTAGGGTTTCATCCACCGCCACTAGAGCATGGTCGTGCTTCTGGCTAGGATAGCCAAATTGAAGTCTGTTGCGGCGTTGGTGATAGACACATTTTTGTGTCTAAATTGTCCTCAATGTCTGTATTGTTGGACCTCGATTTTTGTACTAATATTGTGTTTTTATGTATTTTTAGGTATTTTTGGAAAGTTCGGCTCGAAAAGTTGCTCGGGGCACCCCCAGAGGATATTTGCTAAACGTACCACCTCTTCGGATAAGGGAAACCCAGTTACTATTCACACACCAGGACACCGCGCTTGATATTCACACCCCTGCTGTTGGATAAGGGGCAACCCTTTCATTTTTGTTTGAATTCGTTTTGGGCGGGAATTGGTTGTTGAAAACCCGAGAGCTTACACTGAAGATTTCGACGATTTTGAAGGAGATTAAATGGCTGGAATTGGCATCAAATATCCTGCTTTGACTAAACAGGGTAGGTAATGTTGTCATAATCAATTAACTTTGGCTACAATCACACGTGGGAGAAAACAGGGAGTACGTGTATGGGAGGATTTTCTTCATTAAAGTCGAGAAGATTTGGGGAGATTTTCTCGTTCCAATTAGTTGAGACCAGCCTGTTTAATCGAAACAGAGATGGTAAGAGCTTTAATTTCGAGAAAATAGGAGTGTGGTGTGATGTGGAAGAAAACAGGGCACATTTGTTCTTCGAGATATTCTCGAGATTTTTACTTCATCTGTTGAAGGTTTGCATGAGTTTGAAGCATGCTAAACTTCTTATGGGCGTGTTTGAGGATGATGAGAATGCACAGAGTACCTGCAGACGTGTGAAGAAGTTAATTCAGGAAATTATTCCCGATGACCGCATGGAATTATTACAGAGATTTGG
This sequence comes from Papaver somniferum, assembly GCF_003573695.1. Lineage (NCBI taxonomy): Eukaryota > Viridiplantae > Streptophyta > Magnoliopsida > Ranunculales > Papaveraceae > Papaver > Papaver somniferum. The sequence continues at coordinate 147,604,539 of NC_039362.1, forward strand.
CGAGTTATTACGGGATATTCTTGATGGAGTTGGGTATATAAAGGGTTTTCAAGACTCATAGTGGGGGATGGAGAGTTAGGGGTGAAAACAGAGGTGATTTCTAAGATGCAAAGAAGAAATCAGAGGTTGCAGAGTCGTCTATGCTGCTGCTGCACCTCAAGAATACGAAGAACATAAGACACACAAGAACAGTCGTTGTGCTATAGTGACAACGACAGATAGTTATTATCGTTCTCTGTAACAGCTCGGTTTGTAACAAAATTAAGTGTTGCAAACCCGGTTTAATAATTTCCCTTCATTTTCATCTTTGTAAACACCCTTTAAGCAATAAAAATGAGCGTGTTTCCAATATGTGTAGCTAGACCCCATCACTGGGACGACGGAGGAGGTTGTTTCTCGTTCATGTGGTAATTAAAATAATTCTTTTATAACTATTTGCATAGAATTTAAATTGTTTTATGATTTCTATTAATTATTTGTTATTTTGTTTGATGTCGCATGCTTAGTTTTAATTACTTTTGATACGTCATGCTCACAACTTACAACTAATGTTTTATGAAATCTACTTTGGAAAAGAATAGAGTTATTGTTTCTTTTGTTGTGAGCTATAAATGTTTAGGATTAATTTATGAACCCATGAACATGAAAAACAGTAAAATCCAGAGTCCCAGTAAATTCTTCATCCTGTGACCTTTTTTTGTATATATTTTCTTATTTTTAGTATTTTTTATATTTAAGCCTAGAATTAACCTCAAACAAGTCCGAGTGAACGACAACTCTATTTACCACTATATAAAATTCGATCAATTTTTTGGCGTCGCTGCCAAGGATTTGTGTACAGATTTGTTTTTAGGTTTTACTTCTTTTTTTTTAATTATTTTTGTTCTTTTTTACGCGTTTTGGTATTTTTGTTTGCTTTCAGATTTGGAGCTAAGCTAAGGAAAAAGAGAAAGTGCTGAAAAAAAAGCGAAGCCAAAGAAGGAAAGAAAAGAGGAATCCAAAAGGAGTGAAGAAGAATATTTTTTGTATATAGATATTTTATTTTATTTTTAGAAACTGTAAATAGGTTTTTACTTTTGTAATTTCTTATTTTTGGACTTTTTGAACTTTATTTTTGGAACATTGGACATTAATATTTTTAAAACCCTAAGGAAGGGTGAATTAAAAAAACTGCTGCAGGAAAGGACGGCGATTACGATATCGCCTCGGCCCCTCGGGTTCGTACATGACGTAGGAGTCGTGGCCCGAGTCGACTTCTCCAGACGGGCGATAAGAATCTATTCACCCACGAATCCCCTGTCAGTGGGTTTTATTTTGTTTTGAGAATGCAAAACTGGTACAATAGCCAATACAACGAATATCCAACTGAACAAAATGGACATTACTACTTTGACCATAGTGTGAATAGTGGTTGAGAACATCAACCTTTTGAAGGTTACGGGTCATACCATGGTGATCCCAATTACTATCCACATGCGCACAGGTCATACGAGAAAAACGATCCTCCTATTTCTCTAGAAGAGTCTCTCAAGAGTTTCAATGAGTCAACACAGAAGTTTCACTTATTTATGAAAGAGACTTATAATATTCCGCTTCCAGAAGAGTCCGTAGAGCAAACAATTAAGATGTTTCTAGAAGATTCCCTCAAGCAATTTACTGAAAGTACAAATAGGATTGTGGAAAAGATTTGCTCAAGATAGTCTTAAATTCCAATATAGTGTTCCCAATACCACCCTTGAAAATAAGGATAGTTTTTATTCACATAACCAAGATGACGAGGTTATAACTGGTAACACTACTTTTTTAGATGAGGTTCAGTAATTTTCATGTTATTATAATGATGACTTGATGAGGATAGTATTGATGAAGAATCTGAAATATATATGCATAGTGATGAGGAATCTGTTACTCCCAATGAGCTTTATAATGATAATGTTAATTCTAGTACAAATCCAAATAATTTTAATTATTCACCTATTCAAAAGGATGAGGATTTGACTAGAAATATCCCTGTTTTAGATGATGTAGTATTTCCTTTTCACGAAGCCAACGAAGGTTTAGAGGAATGAGTTTATTTTAAGTCTAGCGATTTAGAAACAATAGTCTTAGACAAAGAACTTGTAGACATGAGTGAGGATGAACCTAACTTAGAAGAATCAATGGACCATTTCCAAGAATCTGATGACCTAGAAATTAGGGAGTTGTGACTAGTCTTTCTAGAGACACCGAAAACTCTAAATTTGGGGGTGATTATCATTCTCCATATGCTTTAACTCTTAGAAAGGTCCTTCACTTGGGACTTGATATATGTGCCTCAACCATTGTGCCAGATTACCTTCATGCTAGCTCTCCCGAACCTAATAATGTCCAGGAAGAAGTACAGTTGTTAGAAAACCATCCTCTGGTTGATGTGGTTTACCCAGGCGATAATACCAGTTTGACTTTGTTTTCCCACCAAATATTTTTCAACCAATTGTGGGAATGTATAAATTTCAGATGTGTCAATTATTAAATTTTGAGACTAAACCTAATTACTTTAGGATATTAGGGTCGACATATTTGTTTAAGGAAGACCACCATTCTTATTGTGGTCAGCTGTGTAAGTCAAATATGATTGACTTAGAGGATCCTCAATTAATCAGGTTATTATCATGTGCTTCTAATTTTTTATTTGAGTTTTTCCAGACTCTAGAACCTGAACATTCGGATCTAACTTATGAGAAAACGCAACCCATGAAAATATTTTATCTAGACCCAATTATAGAACCTGAACCCGAACCGCAGCTAGATGTAGTTGTCTTAAACAGGAAACTAGACAAGGGTCTGCTTTATTTGTTAATTTTCTTGGAATGTTGCAGATTTCTTTTGATTGTGATAGCTCTATTTCGTTTTGATGACCCACAAATATTTTGGCTATTACTTTATGATTTTATAAGGTGACTAATCCTTTATTGGTCTGGCTGAAGACGTTAAACTTAGGACTTCTTGGGAGGTAACCCAATCTCATGCAACACGGTAATATCTTTCCTTAACTCTTTTGCTTCAAATGGTAACAGTTTCTCCTTGTTCATTCTTTTAATTTTATCTTTAGAACATTGAGGACAATGTTAGATTTAACTTTGGGGGTATGGGAGAAACTTTTAACTCCAGAGCCTAGAAATTTATGTTTATTAAAGATGGCACTAACCAATCTAAGTGGATGGGAGCATCCTGGTTGTAGGAGTTGAGGAACCAATCTGAGTTGGATGGAAACATCTAAATAGAGTCTATTCATAAAAGCACATAGCTCAGGTGTTAGAAAAAAAACATGGTAGTTTTGCCATATCTCGTCGAATCCTTTTCACTTCTGTTTTTATTTTCTTTTCTTTTAACTATGTTTCTAAGTGATTTGGTGGGGCACACAATTCAAGTTGTTACCATTTCTAGGGTGAAATAGAGTGGTTGAGATAAAATAAAAAATAAAAAATTGAGAGTTAGGATTATCACCCGCTGGTCCCTTTGTATATGCCAGTTGTGTTGATATTAGTCAGACCGGTATCTCAGTCCATTAAGATAGGTTCATCCTAGTAGTTGCCTTCAGACAGATATGGGAAACACTGTTTACCTTAGTCAACATCAAAACCATCTACGTTTTTTTTCTACATCCATCTTCTTAATCTTTCCATGTGATTGGTTGACTCCGGTTATGATGTCCAGAAACTATCTGAGTAGAGCTCTGTCACTTATATATGAATTTTAGTATGCTTGAGTGCAAACTCGTGTACAACAATTGGAATTTCGCATCAGGGTACTTCCTCCTATAGTCAGTGATATTGTATGCCAACCAAGGAGATTCTTTAGTGCCTTCCAAGGTTCTGCGTAGATACCTAGGGTCTGGAGTAAAGGTTTTGTGGGTACACCTCTGGTAAACCCTCTCGAGACTATATCTCGGTCACTAGGGCCACCTGGTGAGTTAGGATTTTATTTTCTAGATTAGATTCGCTCGAGGACTAGCAAATAATAAGTTTGGGGAATTTTTGTGTCTAAACTGTCCTCAATGTCTGTATTGTTGGAACTCGATTTTTGTACTAATATTGTGTTTTTATGTATTTTTAGGTATTTTTGGAAAATTCGGCTCGAAAAGTTGCTCGGGGAACCCCCAGAGGACATTTGCTAAACGGACCACCTCTTCGGATAAGGAGCACCCAGTTTCTATTCACACACCAGGACACCCCGCTTGACATTCACACCTCAGCTATTGGATAAGGGGCAACCCTTTCATCTTCGTTTGAATTCGTTTTGGGCGGGAATTGGTTCTTGAAAACCCGAGAGCTTACACTGAAGATTTCGACAAGTTTGAAGGAGATTAAATAGCTGGAATTAGCATCAAATATCCTGCTTTGACTAAACAGGGTAGGTAATGTTGTCAGAATCGATAAAATTTGGTTACTATCACGCGTGGGAGAAAACAGGGAGTACGTGTATGGGAGGATTTTCTTCATTAAAGTCGAGAAGATTTGGGGAGATTTTCTCGTTCCAATTAGTTGAGACCATCATGTTTAATCGAAACAGAGATGGTAAGAGCTTTAATTTCGAGAAAATAGGAGTGTGGTGTGATGTGGAAGAAAATAGGGCACATTTTTTCTTCGAGATTTTTACTTCATCTGTTGAAGGTTTGCATGAGTTTGAAGCATGCTAAACTTCTTATGCAGCGTATTTTAGGATGATGAGAATGCATAGAGTACCTGCAGACGTGTGAAGAAGTTAATTCAGGAAATTATTCCCGATGACCGCATGGAATTATTACAAAGATTTGGCGAGTTATTACGGGATATTCTTGATGGAGTTGGGTATATAAAGAGTTTTCAAGACTCATAGTAGGAGATGGAGAGTTAGGGGTGAAAACAGAGGTGATTTATGAGCTGCAGAGAAGAAATCATAGGTTGCAGAGTCGTCTCTGCTGCTGCTGCACCTCAAGAACACGAAGAACATAAGACACGCAAGAACAGTCGTTGTGCTACAATGACAACGATAGATAGATATTATCATTCTCTGTAACAGCTCGGTTTGTAACAAAAATAAGTGTTGCAAACCCGGTTTAATAATTTTCCCTCCATTTTCATCTTTGTAAACACCCTTTGAGCATTAAAAATGAATTTTGAGCGTGTTTCCAATATGTGGAGCTAGACCCCATCACTGGAACGACGGAAGAGGCTGTTTTTCGTTCATGTGGTAATTAAAATAATTCTTTTATAACTATTTGCATATAATTTAATTGTTTTATGATTTCTATTAATTATTTGTTATTTTGTTTGATGTCGCATGCTTAGTTTTTATTACTTTTGATGCGTCATGCTCACAACTTACAACTAATGTTTTATGAAATCTACTTTGGAAAAGAATAAAGTTATTGTTTCTTTTGTTTTGAGCTATAAATTTTTAGGATTAATTTATGAACCCATGAATATGAAAAATAGTAAAATTCCGAGTCCCAGTAAATTCTTCATCCTGTGACCTTTTTTTGTATATATTTTCTTATTTTTAGTATTTTTTATATTTAAGCCTAGAATTAATCTCAAACAAGTCCAAGTGAACGAAAACTCTATTTACCACTATATAAAATTCGATCAGTTGGCCACGAACAGAAAGTGGGTTGGTACGTAGGTGCGCTATTTATGGCACGTTGGCACGTTTGGCATGCTACTGTGGCGAGGTGGCACATTTGGCATGCTACTGTGACGAGGTGGCACATTTGGCATGTGAGTTTGGCATGTTTTGCATGCCGCTTTGGCATGTGCACTTGGAATGCTCGTTTGGCATGTTGGCGCGGTTTTGGGAAGCCAATTTGGCATGGCGACCTCTTGACGCAATTTCCACCTCTTTTAATGTTGTTGCGGGTTTAGGGCAACCTGATTGGTTAATAAAAGTAGGGGTCCGACCAAGCATGGGCGTGGCTACCCTTTTGGTGCGCGTGGCGGGTTTAATGCGACCTGATTGGTCGATAAAGGAATAAGGGCCGGTTGGGAAGCATGGGGCGTGGCCAAGTGACGTCGGCTGGTCTATAGCACGACCATGTTGCTGCTCCTTCTCCGCCGCTCCGTTATTCTTTACTTTCTAATTTTGGGAAGGACTCTGCACCTACTAATCCGTGGAAGATCAATTTCTTAGTTCCTTAAGCATAATTTCGACCAACGGGGCCTAATATACTGCGCAGGGCGCAAAACCCTAAGTTTTGCAAATTAGTCAGATTCATGAATTTTGTGAATTATCACAAAATTGATTGAAATCTATGTGTTGACATAGAATTCTTTATTTACAAAGAGAAGCATGCTTCCTGACTAAGTATTTCGTGTAAGGACCTTAACCTTGATACTTGGAAATTTGTGCTACTCTGCTGCGGGTGAACCCAAATCCGACATGTCATACCAATATTAAGGGTTCTGTCGGGGAACATAACACAAGAAAAGTACTCATAGGGTCTTACATTAACTAATAATATAAGAAAGGTGTTGAAATTTACAAAGTATCTGGGATTTTTGCTACATGCGCCAGTCTGGATAAATTTCATGCAAATATATTGAACGGCTCAATAAATGCGCTAGTGGAGAGATTTACACTCATCACTTTACATGGCTATGTTTCTTTGCAGAGTGACGGAACATTAGATGCAAGGTTTTACAAATTTAACCCTGACCTAAAACCACCATCAACATTAAGTCCCCTGCTTAGCCCGTAACAGTGGCATTGTTGCGGGGTAAGCATGATATGGTGACAGACAAGGATAAAATCAAATTGGCAAGTTATGAAGAGATTGCCAGGAAAATTTGACTGACCTTTGGAAGAAGGCTTCAGGAATCTGTGATCCTTGTATTGGCGACTTTGCGTAATTCCGTCTTGGCCATAAGGTGCTGGCATTGGCGCTGGAATTCTGGCTACTGATCGGCAGAGATGGCGCTGCAACTTGGTCCGCATATCGGTGGATGGCGCTAGCTGGATAGGTAAAGGAACATATGGAGATGGCGTTTGGCTTCAGTCCGTGGAATGGTAGGGCTTCAGTCCGCGGAATGGTGGAAACTGGCTTCAGTCCGTGGAATGGTGGAAACTGGCTTCAGTCCATGGAATGGTGGAAACCGATACTTGGAACTTTGGCTATCAAACAGTGAGGGTGGAGCCGGCTAAGTCGCAGAATGGGCAGAGATAGCGCGGATTTGACCACAGAGTGCTGGAGCCATGGCGCTGCTTGTTAGGATGTGGAGCGGGTGCAGATGGCGCTGCTTTGAGCGGTGAAGGAAGCACTCCTTTGGCTAGGTCAAGGAATGGCAGGAATAAAGTGGATGGCTCCGGTTCATGGATCGTGCAGAGATTGCATTGTTTGCCCGGCTGTGGAGTGTGCGGAGATTGCGCTACTTTGAGCAGTGAAAATGACGCTCCTTCGGCTAGGTCACAGAATGGCAGGAAGTGTGCCTAGCTGGCTTTGCGATCCTGGTTTCCTTCTTCTGTGCATGGCCCGAAAGAGGAAACCTTCTTCTACTCAAACTCCAAAAATACAATGTATACAAAAAGGCGTTGCCCACCCTTTTATTTTTTGTAGATGGTGGATTTTCGACAAAGGCTAAAATCGTAAAACCACAATTCTACATACTCCTGATCCAACAATCAGATGAGTATTGAGGCTCATGTCTCTCATTGAAGCATGAAAGTTCATGCCGCAAGAACCTCTGATGAGAATACTGTCTCTCAGAGCATATGCAGATATGCAGTCTCTCAACTGAGACAACGACATATCTCATGAATACTGAGCAATTTCAGTAATCACTTTTATATAGAATCGAACGATTGGACGGATCCTAGACAGCCTTCCTGCTAGTATAGAGCGATAACGTCTTCAGGATGTAACAATGTTTTCCCCGACTATATAAAAAACATGTGTATAGAATCATTATGATTGGGCGGCTCCTAGACAGCTTTCCTGCTAGTATAGAGCGATAACGTCATTAGGATGCAACAACGTGTTTTCCCTGACAATGCTATACATAATAAATATGACGCTTCAACAAGCTCATATCGCTCAATCTTGAATAATTAATGCTCCTAGACAGCACGCCTGCTAGTATAGAGCCATCAATTAATTTTCTCTAATCGTTAACTGAATATTCAGCAATATTCTACGATTCTTCGTAACATTTCGTCACTTCAATTCGTGGTTCTTCTCAGCTGAATTCCATGGGTTAGTGATAAATGTTCAACATACGGGCATCTGAGCAGCTATTGAGTAAGCCCCGACTAAAAGGGTGCGAGTGTACTCAGCAATGATGCACAAACGAGCACCTGAACACACGAACGAGCATCCCAAAATACGAAGGGACGATGAACCTATGCAAAATAGGAAAGAAAATAATAAATAATAAAATATTAACCAAGGCGCTGGGGGACTGGGCCCACCGAACTGCCGGTCGTGCCGTGACCAGTTCCACGGCCAATTTTATATTTTATCATATTTTTATTATTTTCCGTGATCTCATGAAAATTCCCTCATTTGAGAAAAATTCCTCTGTTTCAAGGAAACTCCTCAGTCTCATGGTGTTTCCTTCACATCAAGGAAATAATAAAATAATTAGGAAAAGTGTGCAAGACCAAGCTTACTAGCCGGTCGGTCATGTCCTAGTTGTGGCCGGTCCCACACCTTGCATTCCTTATTATTTTATTATTCTTATTTCCTTGATCCCATGAAATTCCTTGATCTCATGGTATTTTCTTAATTTCATGATATTTCATTCAAGTCATGAAAAATAATAAAAATTAGGGAAACTCGTGGGACCAAGCCCTAGTCGGGCCGGTCCCACACGACCCTTATTTTATTATTTTTATTTTTTATGTTTCCTTGATCCCATGAAATTCCTTGATTTCATGATATTTCCTTCAAATTATAGAATTTCCATAAAATCATGAAACAATACATAAAATTAGGGAAAACTCACGGGACCGGGCCCTAGCCGGCCGAATGCCCAAGCCGGTCGCACACGCATTTATTTTATTGTTATTTGTTTCCTTCATCTCATGGGAACTCCTTTACTTCAAGGAAACTCCTTGTTTTCATTCATCCATCAACAACATTCCACTGAAAACTATCGGATCCACAGGAATCACTCGACAAGAAACTAGTCATGCTCCCATCTCAATAAGAGATCTTGAAGGAACGATCGGAAATACTTATGGATACATCACTCTCAAAGTGAACATAAGTTCAACCTGGACAGAAACCAAGTTTCACACAATCAGGAAGATCCAGCATATGACATGTCCTTCAGACGAGCGTGGATCCACGCTGAAAAGATGGGTACTGATGAAGAGCCTTTGGTTTCACATCTCTCCAACGAACAAAATTCTGTTCCAGAGGATTTGACGGACATTCCATCATCAGAGTACTTGGAGGAATTTCAAATTTTGACGAGGTTGAAGCAAGAACCTGTAAAAGATACATAAACATTCATAAAGAGGTTTGACACTCATGTAAGTCTCATTCCATGTCTATGTCATTTATTTCCTCACATGCTATCCTAGCATGGGGACTCAATTCTGCTAGCAACTCCGCAAGACGTTATGAATGATAGCTTCACCACATTAGTATTTTACCAAGTGGTTGAATCTGATGTTTCTCTGAATCAAGCACTGAAACATTCATTACTGAGATGATGTCCAAACATGGAAAAGAACACTTCGGGCGTTTCTCCTGCAAGTTCATGTGTTCCACAAAATCAGAAGGCTCTGATGTCTGCACAAGTGTCGAATCCCACTACCACAACGAAAGGGATGCTGAATCAACAGAAGATACTCCAAGGACGATATGATCAAACCCCTAAGACATTCTATGCTTAAGGAATGTACGCTTTAACGCTCAAACATCTAAGAAGCCTTCAAATTGTACTCCCAATCAAAGAGTACACCTTCGATAATGGCGCATCTGGCTTCAGCACAAATATCTCGGCGATGACACACTGATTCAACAATAGCACGATCAAAGTGCAACTGAACTATAATCGATAAGTCTTCATTATCCCATGATAAGACTTCTGAAGCATATGCAACATCATTCATCCATCGATGGCACAAACTCCTTCAACATACACCGGGACTTGATCTTATTGGAGAAATCAATTCTATTTCAATAAATGTTATCCACATAACAAGTTATTGCGACCTGACGTGTTTCCATGAAACTTCATCAACGGGTCTCTCTACATCGCAAGCCCCTGCACGACTGAGGAACTTCCTCTCTTCACCGATCACATCCAGAATGGAAACTGCCGCTGCTATCTACCGCAACAACATCGATTCCCTGACAAGGTACTTCACAGTAAAGGTTCGGAGGAATTTGGGTTAAACCCTACACCCTCATCTTAGGGACGCTCAACTCATCAATTAGTTCGTGAATGCAAAGGCTCACTGGATGAAGGAGTAAAGACTATGTCGATATTCATGGATCTAGCCTTTTCGGTCTCTGGAGAAACTCCGACCATATTATCGGCATCAATAAGCATTTCTAGAGAAAATTCTATCGTGATCCAGCATCAACAACGGTCTTAGGGGCAACACCCTCATGACCAGCTTCATTAACTATCCCTTCTCTGAAGTGTTACTCGATGGATCAGACTTCTCCAAGCACTAATGATTCATATAAATGTGTGTAGACATGAAATATGTTCACATGAAAGTCTTTCTGAAGCTTGCACAACAGGCGGGCACAATGCCAAGTCTTCTAAAAGAAGTTCTCATCACCTCTACAAATGAGATACAACATACTTCAGCCCATGGGTTTACAAAAACGTACCAATGAGTGAGTAATGGGACAATACTTCCTCAACGAAAGATGTTCTTATATGTCTCTTCTACAACATACCAAAAGGGCGCATCAATCGGACATAAGAGCTGAAAGATATGTCCTTTACCGTCAGGTATATGAAATCTGAAAATTTTGTATGGGATTACAAATTACAAATGTGCACGCTTCGTTGTCTGACGTCTACAACTCTAAATTGAGTGATTCTTTTTTCATGTGATAACTCAGTCTCTTAGCTTCAAAATTTGGGGTCAAGCATCGAATTCTGACGTGGTATGAGGTTCCTACAGCTTCCAGAGCGTACAACATGCAAACAGAAATTCTTAGACGAGATTCATAACTTCCACAGTCGATCGGTGTCCACCAGGTCTTTCCACTAAGTCTTTCATCAAGGTACCTTCAACTTCGACCACCTAGGTCTTTACATCAATTTTTATACCCGGATCCTCTATCTAGGTCTTGCCGGAAGAAGGGAAAACAAAAGGGAGAGATTTAACAGAATACTGGGGACTGACGGTCCACTGATCATGATGATCAGTTTCACAGTCCAAGACCCGTGGCACCAGACTCCCATGTGCTAATCATTCATCATAAAAAGAATTCTACGACCAGGACATGCAACCACGATCATTATATCATCCCCTCTTGAGAGTAACCTCAGTTATGGTCCCGTGACCAGGGTTTCAGAAGTGATGTTTCTACGGCTGACAGAAGCAAGATGGCACTGCAAGCACCATGCTCATGTATCAATCAAGGGTTCCTGATCTCAAATGACTCAATAACATTAAAATCCTTCACCAACCGTTCAAGACACAAACGAATGGTCTAAAGACACAACATGAGTGTTTTACAACAAGCTCGCCTGAGATGATTTTACACTGTCACGCACAAAGCAGCGATCTGATAGAAATTGGTGAAGAATCTAGGGATGTGTCATATACCATTCTCTTCGTATGGATGTCCTCTCCAACATATCCAAAATTCATAGCAATTGGAGAAACTAGAAAAACGATGTGTCCAAAACATTGGACTACATACCAGCTGAAAAATTTCTGGAAGTCTCTTGGAAGTTTACTGTTTCGTCAATTTCGGCCCTTAAACGTGCTCAAAAACCGAAAGTATTCTTTGCTAAAGATTTGAAATTTTTTGATGATGAAGAAACATGGTAGATCACGAAAATCCGACATCCTACAAAGATTCTACAGCATTTTCAATGAAGACCTGACTTCTGAATTTTCTGATGACGAATTATGACGAAATTCTTCATTCATCGACATCTGAATCAGAAGCTACGCCTTTCGCGCGATATCAGACTTCATCTTCATCCGCTAGTCTCATTTACTGAAGCCGGCGGCGTTTTGCTGATAAGCTGCAATCCTTTCATCTTCAGCTTTCCTTTTCGTAATAACTCATCTCGTCCCTGCTTCTCTTTTGCATCCGCTAGGGCTAAGAAAGCGTTGATTCCATCACGGACGACTCGACATATAATGCATCGGCTTTCCAGCGTCTCTGAAAGGTTAATTCACCTCGTCATGAACATCTGCAGAAGTCTTCATCTTTGACATGATATTTTTGGAGCGTTCTCCGGAAGGGCCAGAAGAGTTGTTGTAACCAGAAGTCACCACTATCTGAGGCGAAAGACATGGAGTCATGGATTATAATTCGTCATCAGAAAATTCAGAAGTCAGGTCTTCATTGAAAATGCTGTAGAATCTTTGTAGGATGTCGGATTTTCGTGATCTACCATGTTTCTTCATCATCAAAAAATTTCAAATCTTTAGCAAAGAAGATTTTCGGTTTTTTTGAGCACGTTTAAGGGCCCGAAATGACGAAACAGTAAACTTCCAGGAGACTTCCAGAAATTTTTCAGCTGGTATGTAGTCCAATGTTTTGGACACATCGTTTTGCTAGTTTCTCCAATTTCAATAACAAACGCGTAACAAAATGGTAACAATCCAACTCTTACCTATTTACAATTTCACTAGGTGTAGTAATTATAACGTCATAATTTCGAAAACTTGCTCGTTCTCTCAAACCTGCAAAGACGAAAAAAATTCATTATTCAAAATCATGACTTGATTTTCATAAAACCGTGAACAACCCACGTGAATTTTGACATCCACTGGTTTTTCAAAGACTAGACAGGCGTCCATTCTATAATTGTGAAAACTCACATACAGACATTATTTCACCATGTATAATGGTCTACTTTCCACAGTTATTGAAAATCAAAACATGATTTTACAAAATATATAAATATTTAACGTGAAACTCACGTAAATTTGAAAAATATCTATATATTTTTGCTCCCTTGCACGAGCATATGTCTTTGAAGCGAGAGTATATTTTCAAAGATTTATGAAAGCTCGAAGATAAAAAACTTTCATGAAAGCTCATAACAAATATTACTAACAGACGCACGTCTATAAAAAAAAAACTTTTCTCTCGTACGAGCATCCACCTTTGAAACGAGAGTTTATTCCACTTTGTGAAATCTCACGTATTTAAAAAATAAAATTTTGTTTTTCGTGAAATCTCATAGACAAAATTTTTATCATTAGACTCATGTCTATTTTGTTTGTTTCTTAAACTAACGAACAAAGGAACGTCCGCGCTAAAATGGATTCCTTTCTTGGGCCTGTATCCGTGAATCCTAAACCGACCAAAGTTCCATTACCCAATCAGAGGTGCTACACCACTTTACGCTCGTTAGAAAATGCTCTATCATGCCACTGGGATCTTCGTTCAAGCCATGGTTCGCTCGTACAATCGAAAATCCGGCAACATCTTATCTTACGACTAAGTTCAATTACTTATTTTGTTTATGAATAGAAAATCACCATTCAGTGCTGACTGAGGAACATGACTGTCCCTCACTAAGCATGGGACTTAATGTAGATGGTGGATTTTTGACAAAGGCTAAAATCGTAAAACAACAATTGTACATACTTCTGATCCAACAATCAGATGAGTATTGAGGCTCATGTCTCTCATTGAAGCATGAAAGTTCATGTCGCAAGAACCTCTGACTAAGAATATTGTCTCTCAGAGCATATGCAGATGTGCAGTCTCTCAACTGAGACAACGACATATCTCATGAATACTGAGTAATTTCAGTAATCACTTTTATATAGAACCGAACGATTGGAAGGATCCTAGACAGCTTGCCTGCTAGTATAGAACGATAACGTCTTCAGGATGTAACAATGTTTTCCCTGACTATATAAAAGACATGTGTACAGAATCATTATGATTAGGCGGCTCCTAGACAGCTTACCTGCTAGTATAGAGCGATAACGTCTTTAGGATGCAACAATGTGTTTTCCCTGACTATATTATACATAATAAATATGACGCTTCAACAAGCTCATATCACTCAATCTTGAATAATTAATGCTCCTAGACAGCGTGCCTGCTAGTATATAGCTATCAATTAATTGTCTCTAATCGTTAACTGAATATTCAGCAATATTCTACGATTCTTCGTAACATTTCGTCACTTCAATTCGTGGTTCTTCTCAGCTGAATTCCACGGGTTAGTGATAAATGTTCAACATACGGGCATCTGAGCAGCTATTGAGTAAGCCCCGACTAAAAGGGTGCAAGTGTACTCAGCAATAATGCACAAACGAGCACCTGAACACACGAACGAGCATCTCAAAATACGACGGGACGATGAACCTATGCAAAATAGGAAAGAAAATAATAAATAATAAAATATTAAACAAGGCGCTGGGGGACTGGGCCCACCGAACGTCCGGTCGTGTCGTGACCAGTCCCACGCCCAATTTTATATTTTATCGTATTTTTATTATTTTCCTTGATCTCATGAAAATTCCCTCATTTGAGCAAAATTCCTCTGTTTCAAGGAAACTCCTCAGTCTCATGGTGTTTCCTTCACATCAAGGAAATAATAAAATAATTAGGAAAGGTATGCAGAACCGAGCCTACTAGCCGGCCGGTCATGTCCTAGTTGTGGCATGTCCCACACCTTGCATTCCTTATTATTTTATTATTCTTATTTCCTTGATCCCATGAAATTCCTTGATCTCATGGTATTTTCTTAATTTCATGATATTTTCTTCAATTCATGAAAAATAATAAAAATTAGGGAAACTCGTGGGACCGATCCCTAGTCGGGCCGGTCCCACATGACCCTTATTTTATTATTTTTATTTTTTATGTTTCCTTGATCCCATGAAATTCCTTGATTTCATGATATTTCCTTCAAAATATGGAATTTCCATAAAATCATGAAACAATACATAAAATTAGGGAAAACTCACGGGACCGGGCCCTAGCCGGTCCCATATGCCTTTATTTTATTATTATTTGTTTCCTTCATCTCATGTAAACTCCTTCACTTTAAGAAAACTTCTTGATTTCAACAAAAACTCATTTATTTCAACAAACTCCTTGATTTCATGGTATTTTCATAAAATCATCAAAAATATAATAAAGTTAGGAAAAATGCTACGGGACCGGGCTCATTGGCCGTCTGGCCATTCCTTGGACATAGCCGGTCCCACACTTCATGATTCCTTCATTTCATTATTATTTTTCCTTCATCTCATGAAGTTCCCTCAGTTTCAGCAAAAACCCTGATTTTGTCCTATTTTCTCAAAATGTTGTTCAAACGCACATCAGAAAATATCAAAATTCTCAGGACTGATACACGGACACTCTGGCAACGTGAGAATGTTACCTGGACCGACCAAGGTTGGCTCTTTGGCTTGTAAGAAGTCGTTCCCACACATTTTCACAATTTGACCTATTTGCGCAATTGCACGTATTTGGGTCCAAAACTCTTCTAAACAACTTGGAATTTCATGGAATGATCGTCAGATGATCCCATGACCAACCAGGGCTGGTTTTATGACCCCTTGGAAGTCCCTCATATCTTCATAATTTATTAGGTTTTATCACCTAAGGCTCAGACGAGCATTATTTTAATAATAAATGATTAAACCATCATTTGATCATCCTTTCACCAACTCTTCAAGAGACCTTGGTATTTGCTCGAGCATATAGGTGCTAGATGGTTGATCCATTATCCCATGTATCCGGTCCCTCCTTCACTTTGTGGTTAATTTTCAATGAACCATCAATTGATCATCAATTGATCGAATTAGGGTTTCGAGTCCAAGGTTCATAGTTCCATATTCGAAACGCTAATAATTTTATGTTGATCTCATGATTAACATTTTATTAATTATACTCGGTCCAGTTTCCAGTATCTTAATTTAATATTTTATATGTTCACGCTACCAATTATTCATCAAACAAGCAACATTTGCTCAGATGAGCAATATTTGCTCGAACCAAGGAATATTGTTTCAACTATCAATATTCAACAATTCATCGAATGAGCAATATTTTCTCACCTTAATTGTTGACGTTTACTTGAGAATTATACCTATGTCTCAACAGACATGTTCAATTCGTGCGTTTCAGAACATTTGCAAATCATGTTCAACTCAGCAATACATGGACCCGTCGTACCATGAAGTCAGCAACTGACTAACTAAATACACGTCTGCCTTGCAGACTCCACAATCACGAGACATTAATCGTGTCACATGGGGGATATTAACTAGGGTTTTGTTCTGACGGTCTATGGCACGTGTGTTCATACACACGATGAGAATGTGAGCAAGTCGTGCAATTAGTTGAAGGAGTTAACAAATTAGTGTATGGAAAATCGACCAAGTCTCCGCACGTTGAGCAACTGGTTTTAACACGATTTCCACTTCTCCACTCTTTGATTCCATCAACTGTCACACTTTATGGGATCATAGTGTTTACAATTCTAGTAATATAAATAAGTCTCTGAATCATGATTGAAAACAAGATAATCTTACGTCAAACAGACAACACAAGATTAAAAACTTAACTTCTGAGAAATTACTCTCAACAGATCAAATTCAATCATTCAGAACTTATCTTATTTGCATAATACACAACACACCCACAATATTCGATCACCATTGATCTCACACATTTCTCAGCTTCCCTCCTACAGATCGACCTATTCTCTCTTGTGACCGAATTTACTCTGGAACGTCCATTGTCTTGGTTTAGGCCGGAGTACTACAGATTGATCTCTCGAATTCAAAGCACTCCCTTTTTGAAGTGCATCTGTGTGAGGTTTGACAGTTCGCTCGGTTCAAGGAGTTTCCTCCGCACGGTCGTCTCCTTAATTCCTTAGAAACCAGCAACTCGTTTTTTTCCCATCTATAGATTGGCGACCACAGTGGGAGATCATTCTCTCGGTTTCAATCTCAAACTTTCACAAGATGGTCGGTCTTAGGTCTGGTTCAGTTACCAAACTCGGGTTCAACACCCAACCCTAACATTACAAGCTCTAGTGGTACCGCTAATATCACTCTTCCAGCGCAACCTGCCAATACCACTCCTCCGAATACTGGTGCTCCAGTGATCACCCCTGCAAACGACGGTACTGGCGCCATCAACAATCCTCTCTTCGGACGGTCCCTGAACAAGTCAGAGAAAATCCTCCTACCATGGTGATCTCATGAAGATACAAGAAACTCTTGCCAAAAATCAGGTTGACATGGCTGCCACTCAGAAGAAATTATGCAATTATCTCAAGACTCTTACAGACAAGATGTCAGAGAAAACTCAAGAGAAAGGAAAAGCCAAATAAACATCTTCGGATGCTGATCCTGAAGTCACTCCAATCTATGTTGTAGATGATGAAGAAATCCGCAGGGATGCAGATGACTCGCCAGCAAAGGAACTTGCAAGTTTCATCACTCGCAAAGACCTGGAGCGCTTTTTGGAGGATCAAGGAAAAGACAAGACATCATCTGTCCAATGTCACCAACCTCTGTATATCCTGCTGCCACACAGAGAACTCCTCTTCTAGAAGGCTACACTTCTCCAACGTTCACGCTTTAGAACGGAACAGGAAATGCTCGAGAACATGTCTCTCGATTCTTAGAATTATTAGGCATGAACACAATCATGTCGTTTGTCTGAAGAAATTCTCAAAGCCTCGGGCAAATCATACATCTGGTACAACAACATCGCACCAGGAAGTATCACCAGTTAGGGAGAAATGATTAATGCTATCTACCGAAAATATTTCTTCGTTTCAGAGCAAATCACCCTCTCTGATATTGTAAGGATGTTTCAAAGTAGCAAAGAACATATTAATGATTATGTGAAAAGTTTCAGAGTTCAAGCCCTGGACTGTCATGATCCAAATGTCACAGGGCAGCAACTTGTAGACTTGTGCATCAATGGAATGATCCCGGTTTACAGAGCTTTACTGGAAAATCTCTGGTTCCAGACCTTTTCAGAACTTCGCGAAGCAGCTAAGAGATCAACAACTACTGAACCTGCATTACTGGAAAGAGCAAAGTCTGCAAGATCAAGGAATCTCGAAGCAGCCGACGCCTAGTCAACAATCAGTACAATCTCCAGCCTTCAACAAACGTTGTTGCTCAAAGGAATGAAAGGAAAGCCGAGACACAGCATCGGAGCGCTTCTCCAACATTCCAGAATCTTCTGAAGGCGCAAAGAAAGATAACTAATCCTGAAATGCACAAACCTAGACCCAACATCAACGAACGTGGAAATGGTCTGACATACTCAAACTTTTCTCTTCTCACGAAGGAGTGATCGAGTTACTGGAAGTCTGATTTCAAGTTGGTACAATCAAATTGTCGTTCATCATGAGAGAGCCAACTGAAGAATAAATAGAGAATCCTAGGTACTGTCACCTTCATAGATTCATCAATCATCCAACAAGCAACTGCAATTTTGGAAGCACATTTTCAAAGAGAAGGTTGATCCACAATAGATTCAACTGGGAACTGAAGGAGTACACAAGAATCCTCTCCCAATCAGAACCTTTACACTCTCTGAACAACCTGTCAAGGAAGCAGTTCAATCAGTAATTGAACATGCCTGTGAATTGTTGTACCTATCAAAGGCTCAAAGGAAAGACATGTTCACAGCACAGAACCACATCATGTCAAGAAGTTCATTCCGGAAATACTTCTTGAGCCTCCAGCCACAAACCAAGAGATGTACGACTGGGGACTGCTTAACATAGTCAATCTCAAAAAAAATGAATTTGGAAGAACGTTGATCGATGCTGGCACTGCCATCAACAACATTCCACTGAAAACTATCGGATCCACAGGAATCACTCGACAAGAAACTAGTCATGCTCCCATCTCAATAAGAGATCTTGAAGGAACGATCGGAAATACTTATGGATACATCACTCTCAAAGTGAACATAAGTTCAACCTGGACAGAAACCAAGTTTCACACAATCAGGAAGATCCAGCATATGACATGTCCTTCAGACGAGCGTGGATCCACGCTGAAAAGATGGGTACTGATGAAGCGCCTTTGGTTGCACATCTCTCCAACGAAGAAAATTCTGATTAGAGATTTGACGGACATTCCATCATCAGAGTACTTGGAGGAATTTCAAACTTTGACGAGGTTGAAGCAAGAACCTGCAAAGATACATAACATTCATCAAGAGGTTCCACACTCAGTAAGTCTCATTCCATGTCTATGTCATTTATTTCCTCACATGCTATCCTAGCATGGGGACTCAATTCTGCTAGCAACTCCGCAAGACGTTATGAATGATAGCTTCACCGCATTAGTATTTTACCAAGTGGTTGAATCTGACGTTTCTCTGAATCAAGCACTGAAACATTCATTACTGAGATGATGTCCAAACATGGCAAAGAACACTTTGGGCGTTTCTCCTGCAAGTCCATGTGTTCCACAAAATCAGAAGGCTCTGATGTCTGCACAAGTGTCGAATCCCACTACCGCAACGAAAGGGATGCTGAATCAACAGAAGATGACCCAAATAAGACGATAAGGAATGTACGCTTCAACGCTCAAGCATCTAAGAAGCCTTCAAATTGTACTCCCAATCAAAGTACACCTTCGATAATGGCGCATCTGGCTTCAGCACAAATATCTCGGCGATGACACACTGATTCAACAATAGCACGATCAAAGTGCAACTGAACTACAATCGATAAGTCTTCATTATCCCATGATAAGACTTCTGAAGCAGATGCAACATCATTCATCCATCGATGGCACAAACTCCTTCAACATACACCGGGGACTTGATCTTATTGGAGAAATCAATTCTATTTCAATAAATGTTATCCACATAACAAGTTATTGCGACCTGACGTGATTCCATGAAACTTCATCAACGGGTCTCTCTACATCGCAAGCCCCTGCACGACTGAGGAACTTCCTCTCTTCACCGATCACATCCAGAATGGAAACTGCCGCTGCTATCTACCGCAACAACATCGATTCCCTGACAAGGTACTTCACAGTAAAGGTTCGGGAGAATTTGGGTTAAACCCTACACCCTCATCTTAGGGACGCTCAACTCATCAATTAGTTCGTGAATGTAAAGGCTCACTGGATGAAGGAGTAAAGACTATGTCGATAATCATGGATCTAGCCTTTTCGGTCTCTGGAGAAACTCCGACCATAGTATCGGCATCAACAAGCATTTCTGAGAAAATTCTATCGTGATCCAGCATCAACAACGGTCTCAGGGGCAACATCCTCATGACCAGCTTCATCAACTATCCCTTCTCTGAAGTGTTACTCGATGGATCAGACTTCTCCAAGCACTAATGATTCATATAAGTGTGTAGACATGAAATATGTTCACATGAAAGTCTTTCTGAAGCTTGCACAACAGGCGGGCACAATCCCAAGTCTTCTAAAAGAAGTTCTCATCACCTCTACAAATGAGATACAACATACTTCAGCCCATGGGTTTACAAAAACGTACCAATGAGTGAGGAATGGGACAATACTTCCTCAACGAAAGATGTTCTTATATGTCTCTTCTACAACATACCAAAAGGGCGCATCAATCGGACATAAGCTGAAAGATATGGCCTTTACCGTCAGGTCTATGAAATCTGAAAATTTGTATGGGATTACAAATTACAAATGTGCACGCTTCGTTGTCTGACCTCTACAACTCCAAATTGAGTGATTCTTTTTCATGTGATAACTCAGTCTCTTAGCTTCAAAATTTGGGGTCAAGCATCGAATTCTGACGTGTATGAGGTTCCTACAGCTTCCAGAGCGTACAACATGCAACAGAATTCTTAGACGGATTCATAACTTCCACAGTCGATCGGTGTCCACCAGGTCTTTCCACTAAGTCTTCATCAAGGTACCTTCAACTTCGACCACCTAGGTCTTTACATCAATTTTTATACCCGGGTCCTCTATCTAGGTCTTGCCGGAAGAAGGGAAAACAAAAGGGAGAGATTTAACAAATACTGGGGACTGACGGTCCACTGATCATGATGATCAGTTTCACAGTCCAAGACCCGTGGCACCAGACTCCATGTGCTAATCATTCATCATAAAAGAATGCTACGACCAGGACATGCAACCACGGTCATTATCATCCCCTCTTGAGAGTAACCTCAGTTATGGTCCCGTGACCAGGGTTTCAGAAGTGATGTTTCTACGGCTGACAGAAGCAAGATGGCACTGCAAGCACCATGCTCATGTATCAATCAAGGGTTCCTGATCTCAAATGACTCAATAACATTAAAATCCTTCACCAACCGTTCAAGACACAACGAATGGTCTAAAGACACAACATGAGTGTTTTACAACAAGCTCGCCTGAGATGATTTTACACTGTCACGCACAAAGCAGCGATCTGATAGAAATTGGTGAAGAATCTAGGGATGTGTCATATACCATTCTCTTCGTATGGATGTCCTCTCCAACATATCCAAAATTCATAGCAATTGGAGAAACTAGAAAAACGATGTGGCCAAAACATTGGACTACATACCAGCTGAAAAATTTCTGGAAGTCTCTGGAAGTTTACTGTTTCGTCAATTTCGGCCCTTAAACGTGCTCAAAAACCGAAAATATTCTTTGCTAAAGATTGAAATTTTTGATGATGAAGAAACATGGTAGATCACGAAAATCCGACATCCTACAAGATTCTACAGCATTTTCAATGAAGACCTGACTTCTGAATTTTCTGATGACGAATTATGACGAAATTCTTCATTCATCGACATCTGAATCAGAAGCTACCGCCTTTCGCGCGATATCAGACTTCATCTTCATCCGCTAGTCTCATTTACTGAAGCCGGCGGCGTTTTGCTGATAAGCTGCAATCCTTTCATCTTCAGCTTTCCTTTTCGTAATAACTCATCTCGTCCCTGCTTCTCTTTTGCATCCGCTAGGGCTAAGAAAGCGTTGATTCCATCACGGACGACTCGACATATAATGCATCGGCTTTCCAGCGTCTCTGAAAGGTTAATTCACCTCGTCATGAACATCTGCAGAAGTCTTCATCTTTGACATGATATTTTTGGAGCGTTCTCCGGAAGGGCCAGAAGAGTTGTTGTAACCAGAAGTCACCACTATCTGAGGCGAAAGACATGGAGTCATGGATTATAATTCGTCATCAGAAAATTCAGAAGTCAGGTCTTCATTGAAAATGCTGTAGAATCTTTGTAGGATGTCGGATTTTCGTGATCTACCATGTTTCTTCATCATCAAAAAATTTCAAATCTTTAGCAAAGAAGATTTTCGGTTTTTGAGCACGTTTAAGGGCCGAAATTGACGAAACAGTAAACTTCCAAGAGACTTCCAGAAATTTTTCAGCTGGTATGTAGTCCAATGTTTTGGACACATCGTTTTGCTAGTTTCTCCAATTTCAATAACAAACGCGTAACAAAATGGTAACAATCCAACTCTTACCTATTTACAATTTCACTAGGTGTAGTAATTATAACGTCATAATTTCGAAAACTTGCTCGTTCTCTCAAACCTGCAAAGACGAAAAAAATTCATTATTCAAAATCATGACTTGATTTTCATAAAACCGTGAACAACCCACGTGAATTTTGACATCCACTGGTTTTTCAAAGACTAGACAGGCGTCCATTCTATAATTGTGAAAACTCACATACAGACATTATTTCACCATGTATAATGGTCTACTTTCCACAGTTATTGAAAATCAAAACATGATTTTACAAAATATATAAATATTTAACGTGAAACTCACGTAAATTTGAAAAATATATCTATATATTTTTGCTCCCTTGCACGAGCATATGTCTTTGAAGCGAGAGTATATTTTCAAAGATTTATGAAAGCTCGAAGATAAAAAACTTTCATGAAAGCTCATAACAAATATTACTAACAGACGCACGTCTATAAAAAAAAAACTTTTCTCTCGTACGAGCATCCACCTTTGAAACGAGAGTTTATTCCACTTTGTGAAATCTCACGTATTTAAAAAATAAAATTTTGTTTTTCGTGAAATCTCATAGACAAAATTTTTATCATTAGACTCATGTCTATTTTGTTTGTTTCTTAAACTAACGAACAAAGGAACGTCCGCGCTAAAATGGATTCCTTTCTTGGGCCTGTATCCGTGAATCCTAAACCGACCAAAGTTCCATTACCCAATCAGAGGTGCTACACCACTTTACGCTCGTTAGAAAATGCTCTATCATGCCACTGGGATCTTCGTTCAAGCCATGGTTCGCTCGTACAATCGAAAATCCGGCAACATCTTATCTTACGACTAAGTTCAATTACTTATTTTGTTTATGAATAGAAAATCACCATTCAGTGCTGACTGAGGAACATGACTGTCCCTCACTAAGCATGGGACTTAATGTAGATGGTGGATTTTTGACAAAGGCTAAAATCGTAAAACAACAATTGTACATACTTCTGATCCAACAATCAGATGAGTATTGAGGCTCATGTCTCTCATTGAAGCATGAAAGTTCATGTCGCAAGAACCTCTGACTAAGAATATTGTCTCTCAGAGCATATGCAGATGTGCAGTCTCTCAACTGAGACAACGACATATCTCATGAATACTGAGTAATTTCAGTAATCACTTTTATATAGAACCGAACGATTGGAAGGATCCTAGACAGCTTGCCTGCTAGTATAGAACGATAACGTCTTCAGGATGTAACAATGTTTTCCCTGACTATATAAAAGACATGTGTACAGAATCATTATGATTAGGCGGCTCCTAGACAGCTTACCTGCTAGTATAGAGCGATAACGTCTTTAGGATGCAACAATGTGTTTTCCCTGACTATATTATACATAATAAATATGACGCTTCAACAAGCTCATATCACTCAATCTTGAATAATTAATGCTCCTAGACAGCGTGCCTGCTAGTATATAGCTATCAATTAATTGTCTCTAATCGTTAACTGAATATTCAGCAATATTCTACGATTCTTCGTAACATTTCGTCACTTCAATTCGTGGTTCTTCTCAGCTGAATTCCACGGGTTAGTGATAAATGTTCAACATACGGGCATCTGAGCAGCTATTGAGTAAGCCCCGACTAAAAGGGTGCAAGTGTACTCAGCAATAATGCACAAACGAGCACCTGAACACACGAACGAGCATCTCAAAATACGACGGGACGATGAACCTATGCAAAATAGGAAAGAAAATAATAAATAATAAAATATTAAACAAGGCGCTGGGGGACTGGGCCCACCGAACGTCCGGTCGTGTCGTGACCAGTCCCACGCCCAATTTTATATTTTATCGTATTTTTATTATTTTCCTTGATCTCATGAAAATTCCCTCATTTGAGCAAAATTCCTCTGTTTCAAGGAAACTCCTCAGTCTCATGGTGTTTCCTTCACATCAAGGAAATAATAAAATAATTAGGAAAGGTATGCAGAACCGAGCCTACTAGCCGGCCGGTCATGTCCTAGTTGTGGCATGTCCCACACCTTGCATTCCTTATTATTTTATTATTCTTATTTACTTGATCCCATGAAATTCCTTGATCTCATGGTATTTTCTTAATTTCATGATATTTTCTTCAATTCATGAAAAATAATAAAAATTAGGGAAACTCGTGGGACCGATCCCTAGTCGGGCCGGTCCCACATGACCCTTATTTTATTATTTTTATTTTTTATGTTTCCTTGATCCCATGAAATTCCTTGATTTCATGATATTTCCTTCAAAATATGGAATTTCCATAAAATCATAAAATAATACATAAAATTAGGGAAAACTCACGGGACCGAGCCCTAGCCGGCCGAATGCCCAAGCCGGTCGCACACGCATTTATTTTATTGTTATTTGTTTCCTTCATCTCATGGGAACTCCTTTACTTCAAGGAAACTCCTTGTTTTCAACAAAAACTCCTTTATTTCCACAAACTCCTTGATTTCATGGTATTTTCATAAAATCATCAAAAATATAATAAAGTTAGGAAAGACGCTACGGGACCGGGCTCATTGGACGGCCGGCCATGCCTTGGACATAGTCGGTCCCACACTTCATGATTCCTTAATTTCATTATTATTTTTCTTTCATCTCATGAAGTTCCCTCAGTTTCAGCAAAAACCATGATTTTGTCCTATTTTCTCAAAATGTTGCTCAAACGCACATCAGAAAATATCAAAATTCTCAGAACTGAGACACGGACACTCTGGCGACGTGAGCATGTTACCTTGACCGACCAAGGTTGGCTCTTTGGCTTGTAAGAAGTCGGTCCCACGCATTTTCACAATTTGACCTAATTTGCGCAATTGCACGTATTTGGGTCCAAAACCCTTCTAAACAACTTGGAATTTCATGGAATGATCGTCAGACGATCCCGTGACCAACCAGGGATGGTTTTATGAACCCTTAGGGGTCCCTCATCTCTTCATAATTAATTAGGTTTTATCACCTAAGGCTCAGACGAGCATTATTTTAATAATAAATGATTAAACCAGCATTTGATCATCCTTTTACCAACTTTTCAAGAGACCTTGGTATTTGCTCACTCGAGCATATAGGTGCTACATGGTTTATCCATGATCCCATGTAGCCGGTCCCTCCTTTACTTTGTGGTTAATTTTCAATTGATCATCAATTGATCGAATTAGGGTTTCGAGTCCAAGGTTCATAGTTCCAGATTCGAACGCTAAATAATTTTATGTTGATCTCATGATCAACATTTTATTAATTATACTCGGTCCAGTTGCCAGTATCTTAATTTAATATTTTATCTGGTCACGCTACCAATTATTCATCAAACAAGCAACATTTGCTCAGATGAGCAATATTTGTTCAAACCAAGGAATATTGGTTCAACTATCAATATTAAACAATTCATCGAATGAGCAATATTTGCTCACCTTAACTATCGATGTTTACTTGAGAATTATACCTCTATCTCAACAGACATGTTCAATTCGTGCATTTCAGAACATTTTCAAATCATGTTCAACTCAGCAATACATGGACCCATCGTCCCATGAAGTCAGCAACTGACTAACTAAATACACGTATGCCTTGCAGACTCCACAATCACGAGACGTTAATCGTGTCACATGGGGGATATTAACTAGGGTTTTGGTCTGGCGGTCTATGGCACGTGTGTTCATACACACGATGAGAATGTGAGCAAGTCGTGCAATTAGTTGAAGGAGTTAACAAAGTAGTGGATGAAAAATTGACAAAGTCTTCGCACGTTGAGCAATTGGTTTTAACACGATTTCCACTTCTCCACTCTTTGATTCCATCAACTGTCACACTTCATGGGATCATGTTGTTTACAGTTCTAACAATATAAATAAGTCTCTGAATCATGATTTAAAACAATATAATCTTACGTCAAACAGACAACACAAGATTAACAACTCAACGTCTGAGCAATTACTCTCAACAGAGAAAATTCAATCATTCGGAACTTATCTTATTTTCAGAATACACAACACACCCACAATCTTCGATCACCATTGATCTCACATATTTCTCAGCTTCCCTCCTACAGATCGACCCATCCTCTCTTGTGACCGAATTTACTCTGGAACGTCCATTGTCTTGGTTTTGGCCGGAGTACTACAGATTGATCTCTCGAATTCAAAGCACTCCCTTTTTGCAGTGCATCTGTGTGAGGTTGATAGTTTGGTCGGTTCAAGGAGTTTCCTTCGCACGGTCGTCTCCTCAATTCCGTAAAAACCAGCAACTCGTTTTTCCCCATCTACATTTTTGTATCATTGGCTTTATCTCTTTAGCGGCAAGCCTCTTTCCATCAGTAGTCCAGGTGAGATAATTATCCTGTATAGACGAGTATCTAATCCAGCTGATATCCCGCGTTCGGAGCCTTAATACACGGTTGGCAACAAAGTTTGTTTCTTTTTAGGTTTCACCAATCTTCTTAATATAAGAGGCAACCCTGAACCTTTCTTTCATATAGATCATCATAGAATTGCGTTCATCCTCTTCACAGGTACCGTCTCGTGTCTCTTCTCATAGTTCTCCATTTTGTCTTCTTCATCGTGTAGATTTCCGATGCAGACATAATGTAATTTTTTTTTTCTTTTTGTAGCATATAATAGGATCTTCCAGTGATCATCATACCTCTGACTATTCGGAGAAATTTTTTGAAGTTGACAAACCCAGGTTTTCTTCACATGAGGAGGTATTAGACAAAATCAACCCTTTGTTCCGTGAAGCCGGACAGATTATATAAGGCATGTCTCTCACCCATCTACGCATCGTGCAGATGCGTGCTCAGGCTTTCATGGATTCAATGGACATGGAGGAAAATTGGAGACATGATGAAGCATCCCAGCACGTTGGGAAATCTCAACGTGATGAAGCTTCTCCACAACCCATTGTCAGGGCTGAACGATTCGCCACTCGATTGACACGGCGAAGGACTGAGCCCAAAAAACTTTTAGGTGAGAGCCAGATTAATTACCTTTTCTATAATGGTAACATAATCCTCGATTCTGATGTGGACGAACCCGAGCATCCTCAAGAGGTTGTTGGAAAAGTTCCTGAGGAAGATGTCGACGCGGTTTGCGAAACTGGAGCAGCTTCTGGAGTGAACGTCGAAATTGTTGTTGGGGAAGTTGGAGCGACCGCTGAGGATGTTGTCAAGGCATATAGGGAGGCGGTGGAAGCATATGTTGGAGACATTGGAGAAGCTGTGAAAACATATGCTGGAACTGCTGGTGAAATGGATTCTGGATGGGATACTGAAGCTGCTGCTGAAATGGCTTCTGGATGGGATGCTGAAGCTGCTGCTGAAACGGCTTCTGGATGGGATGTTGAAGCTGCTGCTGAAATGGCTTCTGGATGGGGTGCTGAAGCAAGTGCTTGAAAAAGCTCTGATGGAGGCATCATTGACCAAGGTGTTTGTCACTGACAACTAGTTTTTCCACTTTTGCTATTTTTTCTTGGCGTGTAGACGTTTTTGATACTTCATGGATTTATTTTCATTCTCTCGTTCATATGACGGAGCTAGGGATTCACCAAGTAATATTATTTTATTCAGCTTTGATAGTTTCACGTCTTTAATTGAATGAATGGACAAAATCTTCCAACTGAAAAGAATCCAAAATCCCTCTTGCGAAAACAAGTTCCTCCATTCCCCTAGGCCATCCAGCAAATGGAAAGACACCATAGCGCTGACCAGCATGTTGTTTTCGTATCTAACACCTACGAGTGTCGACATCATCCATAGCAACTCAAAACAGGGGAAATAATAATAATGGTTAAATGCTTGACCGACCTGTTTCTTGGCTCTCCCTTGTAGTAGTACAGTTGTCACGAGAAACAGAGGAACGTCAGATGAGACTTGAAACCAGATATTCTTGAAGAAGATATCTGTTCCGCCACTTGATGATTCTCTTTCTTGCATATTCTCTTCTTCGGTGTTTTCGAATAAGGTATCTCTTGTAGAGTTTGACTTTTCTGGTTTCAAATTGATGGCCAATGGTTTTGTGAAGGTTTGGATTTACTCGGTGTTTTTCCTTTGGGATGATTCACGAAAGCTTATTTTGAAAGGAAAATGCTTTTAATTAAAATAGAAACCCTAAATATGAATACAACCAGTGAAATCATTTTGTAGGAATTACAAATATTGAACGAAAGGGAAATTACTGAAGGAAATACTAAGGAGAATTTTGAGGCAAGAGGCAGCATGACACTTTCAGGTTTTAAAAGGGTTTGAGCCAGCGGGCGTGTATTATCACACCTTCCAACTTGTCGGCATTGATGAGATTGCAGTAGCCTCCTGAAGTAACTTCTACTACTAGGTATGGTTCGCCTGCGGGATTGGATGAAGGAGGCTGAGCGGAAATTTTCACCACCATATCTCCAACCTGGAAAGGGTTTTGAGGCTGCGTGGTTACTTGATCTCCGGACCCATTATTCTTGGCTAAAACATCCTCCAGATTTTTGGCGAAACACTTGAAGGGCCCGTCACCCAATTCACATCTCTTAGTAGCATCCGGGTTGAGGATCAGATCGATTCCCTAGTCCTGAATGAAAGGAGAAGCGACTTGTTGCAGAAAGGGTTGTTCAATAAGACTTACTTGTGCTCGGAATCTGCGGTACATCGATACGCTATTCTCATGTAGTCGTGTCATATTTGTGAGTTGTCGATATGGAAACAAGTAATCTTCAGGATTGGACGGCTTGTTGGAGCTTTCAGGTATGGACACTGGCAGAGGACATACTCCTAATTTTTTTTTATTTCCATGTACCCACGAGCGCCCTAGAATCATGTCATAATTTGGGCATTCTCTGACGATGTGGAATTTTCCATGTGTTAGAGCATCTCCCACCTTGATCTCGAGGTTGATGTAGCCGTACACGCTCATTGCTTCTCCTTCCGGATTTTTGACCATGATTAGAGAATGTGTAGCCTCCTGCTTCGAAATTCCTGCGGCTCTCAGAGTCTTGACGGTAACAATGTTGAAGTCAGAGGCTGCGTCGATCAACGTGCTATCAAACTCGGCGTCCCTCAGATAAATCGTGATCAGCAGTCCCCAGTTGTAATTTCCAACGGTGCTTTCCGAGAGAGGCTGGGATTTGGGAACAACTTCTTCGACAAAAAAGAGTCGCTTGCCCGACACGACGCGGTTGAGGTCCGCAAACATGTCTTGACGCTGCGCCTTGGAGAAATAGAGGATCTCACATACATGTTGCATCATGGATTACACTGTTTTGTGGAAAGAGTCCCAGAAAGCATACAACTCCTGACTGGAAGAGGATCTCTGTGAACTCCCTCATTTCCCAGTTGAAGTTCCCCTGTCTCCACTTTTTCTTTGAAGATACGCTTTAATCTATTGCAGTCACTGGTCGGGTGATGGACAAACCTGTGGTAGCGGCAATACTTGGGATTTGTCATTTCCTCTCAGTTGGTGGGCGCCTGATAGGAGGCAGCTTGATGGCGTCATCTTGGATCCATGCCTCCAAGAGTTCAATTACTTCCTCGATTGGGAACAGGAAATCTAAGGTTTTTTCTCCGGCTTCTTGATGTTGCGCGGGAGCTTTAGCTGCAGTCTTCCGTGGTGGAGACGCCTGATGTGCTGGCGCTGCGCGCTTGGATTGATGTTCTGCTGCTGGAGCTTTCCTTTTTCCTCATTCACTTACCACACTCACAGGGGGGCCAGTGTTATATTGCTTATTGATGAGGCGTCTATTTCCTCGAGTTTCGCGTGCGTCTTCAACCATGGTTGTCCTGGTTCTTTCTAACAATGCTAGTGTTGTTGTGGCTGACCGTTTAGCAGCCTCATGAAGTTCAGAGAATGTCTATAATCGCAGATTCTCCAGTAAGGCATGGTAGATGGGAACCATGCCATTGATGCAAGAATCCACCAATTGTTGTTCGTCACATTTGGGTCGTGACAATCCAGCGCTTGAATTCTGAATCTTTTGACATAACCATTTGGACGTTCATTATTTCTTTGAAACATCCTTCCTAAATCTGAGAAGGTAATTTGATCAGACACAAATAAGTACTTCTTGTAGAAAGTCGTAACCATGTCACACCAATTGGATATGTTGTTTGGTGCAATGCTGTTGTACCAGGTGTATGCTCTTCCGGTAAGTGACTACGAAAACTCCTTCAAACGGAGAACATGATTATATTCGTGTTCTCCCAAGGATTCCAAAAATCGAGAGACATGTTCACGCGCATTACCAGTGTCGTCATACAGGGAGAATTGAGGAGAAGAGTACCCTCTCGGAAGAGGAAATATTTGTACTTCAGGAGGATACGGGGGTTGATGCTGATGCATGTCCGCAGAATCGCTTTTGTCTCGGTTTCGAAGAAGTCGTTCCAAATCTTCTCGTATGAAAAAATTGGATGGTTGATTCCTCTCCGCTGGAGCTCCTGAACGAGTCTCTTCATCTACAAAGGTGCGCCCTGCTAAGGTATCGGTGCCAGGAGTATTGAAGGTGTTCCTTATTGGCTCTGGTTGGCGTGATTCCTGTGGTAGCCGCTTCGTTAGTGTCTTGAAGAAAATAAGCACCTCCTTCTGAGTCGAAGCCATGTCCGTCTGAGCTTTAGCAAGAACTTCCTGTCTTTCCATCAAATCAGCAATGGTAATATGGTATCGGCTTCCTATGGATCCCCCAGTCTCTCGTCCTGATGGTGGAGTAGCAGCGGATCTGATGACGGTTAGAGATGTCACACTTGAAGAATCGTTGGGGGTGGAGGCAGTGGCTCTGGCTCTGGTGATCGGATGTGTAACGCCTGAAAGAACATTTTTCGCGCCGCTGGTGCTGACATGCGGTGTATTAATGCCACTGGAAGGAACGTTAATACCAAGTATGATTTCAGCGTTAGTGTTTTCAGGGTTTGTTGCTGATCCAGACCTGAATTCTACCATCTTGAGATCGGGATTGAAAAATGGACTTGGAAATTGGAAATTGATATTTCAACCGAGAGAATAATCTCCCACTGTGGTCTCCAATTGTTTGTGGGTGAAAATTGTTTCTGCTGGTTTTGGTAAATTTGGGTGTGTGGATGAGAAACGAATCTAAACCCTAAACAATGCACTGCACGGGAGTACTTTTGATTCGAGAGATCAATCTGTACAATCCTGGACTAAACCAAGAAATGGACGTTCCAGGCTTGCTTCGGTCACAAAGTAAAGGAGAAGGGTTGGTCTTAGGGAGGGAAGTGAAGAAGGTGTTCAGACTAGAATGGTTAATTCTGAAGGTGTGGTTGTTTTATGACTTGTATCAGAATTTGGAACTGGCTTGCATAATGAAAGCTATCAGTTCTTTGGTGATTTCTGTATACTGTGTTGTTCTCTGACCCAAGCTTGTTGTTTAGTGGAAATAGGTGAAACAAATTTATACAAGTCATAATTAAACGTACCCTGGTCTCGTAGGAAGTGGGAACGATTGAGTGATGGAAGAGTGGAGTAACATGTAACCATCAGAAAACGTGCTTCCACGATGAAGGAAGTGGATCCGTTTACACCCATTACTTCTTGTCGACACTAACTGTCCTACTTCCTGACACTTTCTTATAACGGGAATATTGCACGCCGCACGCTGTAAACCGCCAGACCAATACCCTGATGAGTATCCCCCAGTTTTTGACATGTTTGATGTCTCGAGTGTTTTCGTGGAAAACATGTAGCAGTTTGCTACGTGTGGCAAGTCAAAATCAAGAGACTTGCCGTAGGAAAATAGCATGTGGTGTTATTAGGCTTATCTCGGATGGTCGTCTAAAACTTGCCGCAAGCCTGTCAGTTTGGTGGCGAAAATGGAAGGCCGGGATTACATCTCGTGAGGAAGGGTAGCCATCGATTATGGCCAGACCCTGTCAATGGCGTAGTGGCGCTTTTAGCGCGTGCCAGTGGCACTGCGGCATGGTTGGCATAGTTCGTGTATGTCAGTGGCACATTGGTGCGAGTGGCGCCTGGCGTAGCCATGGCCACTAGATTTAGGATTATCTCGGTTGGTCGCCTAAAACTTTCCAAAAGCCTGTCAGTTCGGTGGCGAACTTGGATGGCTGAGATTGTATCTCATGAGGAAGGGTAGCCATTGATTATGGCCACATCTTGTTGGCGCCTGATAATGGCATAGTGGCGCTTTTAGCACATGCCAGTGGCACTGCGGCATGGATGGTATAGTTCGTGCATGCCAGTGGAACGGTGGAATGGCTGGCATAGCTTGTGCATGCCAGCGACACGGTGGTGCAATTAGCGCCTGGCGTGGTCGTGGTCGCTAGATTTTGGCACATTAGTGTTAAGACTCAAATGTGGTGTGGAAACATCACTTCCAGTCGTCACATTAATCCTAATTCTCTGTGGAATATTATTTGGCTTTATTTGTGTAGCAACTTTGCCTAAATTAGGGTTTGGCATGTCGAAACCCTAATTAGCACATATAGCATGTGGCCGTGGCACAACGGAGTTTCATGTAAACGGTGCCAGAGCCATGCCAAAAGAACCATATCCAGGCCGTTATGTGAAAATGGCCATAGGAGTCAATATTTCCACGAGTGGCATGACGTGACGCCTTTATTAGGGTTTCCACGGCTCATGGTATGTTGTGGGCCCGAAGTGGCATAGTTTGTGCCACGACTAGAAGTTAGGGTTTCATCCATGGCCACTAGAGAATGGTCGTGATTCTGGCTAGGATATCCAAATTGAAGTCTGTTGCGGCGTTGGCCGCGAATAAAAAGTGGGTTGGCACGTAGGTGCACTATTTATGGCGCGTTGGCATGTTTGGCATGCTACTGAGGCGAGGTGGCACATTTGGCATGTGCATTTGGCATGTTTTGGCATGCTGCTTTGGCATGTGCGCTTGGCATGCTCGTTTGGCATGTTGACGTGTTTTTGGGAATCCAATTTGGCATGGCGACCTCTTGACGCAATTTCCATCTCTTTTAATGTTGTGGCAGGTTTAGGGCAACCTGATTGGTCAATAAAAGTAGGGGTCCGGACAAGAATAGGCGTGTCTACCCTTTTGGTGCGCGTGGAGGGTTTAATGCGACCTGATTGGTCGATAAAGGAATAAGGGTCGGTTGGGCAGCATGGGGCGTGGCCAAGTGACGCCGGCTGGTCCATAGCACGGCCACGCTGCTTCTCCTTCTCCACGGCTCCGTTATTCTTTACTTTTTTATTTTTGGCAGGACTCTGCACCTACTAATCCGCGGAGGATCAATTTCTTAGTTCCTTAAGCATAATTTCGACCAACGGGGCCTAATATACTGCGAAGAGCGCAAAATCCTAATTTTTGCAAATTAGTCAAATTCATGAATTTTGTGAATTATCACAAAATTGATTGAAATCTATGTGTTGACACAGAATTCTTTATTTACAAAGAGCAGTGTGCTTCCTGACTGAGTATTTCGTGTAAGGACCTTAACCTTGATACTTGGAAATTTGTGTTATTCTGCTGCGAGTGAACACAAATCCGTCATGCCATACCAATATTAAGGGTTCTGCCGGGGAACATAACACATGAAAAGTACTCAGAGGGTCTTACATTAACGAATAATATAAGCAAGGTGTTGAAATTTACAGAGTATCTGGGATTTTTGCTACATGCGCAAGTCTGGATAAATTTCATGCAAATATATTCAACGGCTCAATAAATGCGCCAGTTGAGAGATTGACACTCATCACTTTTACATGGCTCTGTTTCTTTGCAGAGTGACGGAACATTAGATGCAAGGTTTTACAAATTTAACCCTGACCTAAAAACCACCATCAACAGTAACGTAAAAGGATTCCTCGATCATATCTCTCCCTATTCATTGCAACTCAATTTCAATTTTTTATTTTTTTTATTGTTTTACAATCTAAAACAAAACCCCCCATTTGTGACCTTTATGACAACTAATCTCCCTGCTCTTCGTGGGAACAAACTTCACGTTCATTATATTACTTATTAATTGAGTGAAAAAAGATCACTAATTTGATTGCACCCACGACACGCATAACGAGCCAGACAGATAACGACAATTGAGTCAAAGCACATTCGAGTACCATCAAGCAACACAGAATAAAAGGAAAGGATAAAGTTGGCAGGAGAAGTAAGAATGATGAACAAATGTGCAAGAACTCATTTATGCAGGAATAAGGTTGAAATGTTGTTTAATTTGAAAAGAGGAAATAGATAAAGTCTGTGAAGTTTGGTAACAAGATGTGTTTATTTCTTCACTTTGTATTTTCCATTTTTTTTCTCCACACTATGATCCAACATTACATATATCTTTTACGTAGTTTACGCTTGAATACCCATCAAAAATAACACACAGTTCATTGTTCACACTATAATCCCATGGTGCAGATTCACTACACTGAAAGAATCATAGGCTATTTAGACCTAGACAGTATAATCCGTCAGTATAGACTACATATACTGGTAAAAGAATATGTCCAGACTTGTATTTTTCTTTTTCATAACTTCCAGTATTATTTTGAAATGATGATCTGATAGTGCAGATTCATTATACTCTGTTGATATATTCTATTGATATTTGGTATGCTGTTATTCCATATTTTAGAATGCAAAGGAAGTTTCTGAAACAGTGCAGAATGCCTATACTCATTGATTTACAATCCTAGAGGTGCAGATAGGATATACTGTGGGGATTTTGTTATTTTCTCTTCAATAAAGTTATAATCCTAGATAATTAGGGTTAATTAAACTCAAATCTTCAATTTTGTGTTGTTATTTTGTTTATGTTTTGATAATTAGGGTTCATAAACTTTTGGAAATTATGGTGCATATAGTCTATATTGTAGGGATTTTTTTGATGATTCATCTGTAACTCTGTATATGTGTTGCTTGGTTCAAGTTTTTTACAACTTACTAGTGACTGGTCAGCCATTACTCATTTGTACAAAAAATCGTTGTTTGTGAAGGTTATAGGTTTTTTCATATGATAAACAATGATTGTCAATAGCGT
This sequence comes from Papaver somniferum, assembly GCF_003573695.1. Lineage (NCBI taxonomy): Eukaryota > Viridiplantae > Streptophyta > Magnoliopsida > Ranunculales > Papaveraceae > Papaver > Papaver somniferum. The sequence goes on from NC_039362.1 coordinate 147,640,108, forward strand.
AATAAAGTTAGATGTTGTTTTCTCTTATTCTTTATTCTGATAATTCATTTGCTAGTGGTATTAGATAGCAGTATTATAAATGTTGAAAAATGCAGGTTATCGTGCGATTCAATGTTGATACAGAAACATGGTAAAAAGTACATTTTAGGAGATAGATTAGTAGACTCAATAATGCAGATATAATATCTCATAATGATCGCAAAAGTTGAAACACTACAACACTTAGAATATATAGGTTCATAAGCACTTTATTATCTCATTGCAATGTTTTGGAATGTCATAAGAAATCAGAATCTTGTTTTTGGTTTACATTGTTATGTTCTAGCGGTTTTTATTTGACAGTGCAGACCACACCAATACTATGATTCTTCTACATTGTTATCTTTTAGTACAGATCACCTATACTATGGTTTTTATGTTTATGTTATAACACAAGAACAATGAAAATCACATATATTATGATTCTTGTACATTGTTATGATCTAGTGCAGATCACATATACTATGGTTTTTGTGTTTATGTTATAGATAGTATGATTCCTATCCATATGATTCTTTTATTTTATCCACATTTGTGTAGACCGTAAAGGAGACGTATCTTGCTCGACTGGTATAAAACTGTATAGAGCAGGGTTTTTCTCCACTCTTTACTGTTGTACCTTGATGCATCTGCTTGGGTTAGTATTTTATTTTTTTATTTTTTTTATTTTCCTTTTGATTACAAAAATAACAATAAAATCTATTTATTTCTTTTTGAGAGTTCATATAGCCTATACCGGGAGTACAGATAGCCTATACTGGGAAAAACTAGCTAGTTTGGCATTAACACTTTAGAGTACAAGTAGCCTGTACTGAGAAAATTATTAGATATTTTGACAAACATTAGTTTAGATTACATATATATAAACTTGGTTTATTCCATATATGCTAAGAGAAATTTGACTTTTATATATTTATTTTGGGCATTATGGTGAAAACATTAGCAGCAAAAAATCCTAATATTTATGATGTTACCTTGTAGATATCCAATACACATGTTGCTGGTTACAAATCACTACTGAATTCACTACTAGTTTCTGTATGTAATCTGGATGGGAATATGGGTCTTATGGTTTCGTGCTTACTTGGATGTTTCTTATCATGTTGCGTTTTTTTCGGCATTTACAATTCATAAAATGGTCATAACATATTAATGGCCAAAGAGGGACTATACATAGTAGGATTGCGCTACACTCTTCATAGAAAATGCATTCTCAATTCATAAGATAAAATTGGTAGCAGAATGAGCAAGGAGCTAGAAGTTCTACCAATGGTGAAGAATTGTAAAGTTCAATGTTTTGAAATGCTAACAAGCGTTGGGGACATCTACTTGTTAGATGTAATTTTCATTAGCCACATAGTTGATGTTTTGGATAGCCAATTAAGAGACAACATTTTATAAACTTGATTTTAGTTTTTGTTATAATGTTTTTGTACCACCACATATATCCCAAGTTGTAAGTTAAGAGAAACGATTTTAGATTTTTCTCCTATAGTTTTCTTCCATATTTAATGTTTTTTCTATCCTGTCAACCAGACATGCATTTTTATGTGTCTTATACTGGATTTCTAACCAGTGCAGTTGATCTGCACACAATATTTAGGAAGTATAAGGGACCTGCACTCGTTTTTAACTAGAACATACCTTTACTGAATTTCTAACAAGTGCAGCGGATTTGTATTTTATTTATGACAAGTGAATAGTTAAACTCGATTTCTCAACAATATAGGGGACTTGCACTCG